>NC_053452.1:48534815-49253405 GCF_015227805.2 Hirundo rustica | reverse complement strand
TAAGATCTTGATAGAGTTTAGCTCTTCCTGACCTTATTTCTTCTACAGTACTGCTTAATTCACCTGTTTAATGCTGTGAGGTGTATTACATCTCCATAAGTACCTACAGTGGGATATGATTATCAAGCCCTCCAGATTCAACAGTTTTCCCACTCAGCATGCAAGTTTCTCCTGCTTTTCATCAAACATATCTAAAGCTACAACTCTTAAGATTTAACTCTCAAGGAATAAGGACAAGGGGTACTCAGGGTACTCAAAAATGGTATATGTTCTGTGATGTAAATTCTCCTACTTGTTTGGGAGCTGTTTTGTTTTTTTTTTTTTTTTTCCCCGAAAAAGGTTATTTACTTAAAACCTGAAGCACAGTTGGGTAGGGCTCTTCCTTTGAATAACAGTGATTCACCCTCAGAGAATGTATGTAAATCTTCAGAATTAAATTTTAAAAGTCCTACTCTGGAGAATCCATGTTGTTCTCATAGAACACACAATTAAATTAAAAAAAAAAAAAAACAAAAAAAAAACCAAAACCAACAACAAAAAACCACCACACCTCACCAAATCACTTCTAAAATTACACAAATCAATCCACAATAAATGGGACAAGTTTATTCCTTTCTAAAGGTGAAATTTTTGGCTTTTGTAAATGGCTATAACATACAAGTTTTCAGAATATACTAGTTTATCCTAGCCAGCCAACTGTTTTCAAAATCTGAATGTCCTGAGCCATACATTTAATTTTAATGTATTTTGAGAAAGTAGTTAATTACCATGTTTCAAGCCCCAGTTTAGAGGATTGCTGGAAAACCTATGAAAAGGAGTTGCCAATTGTTGGTCTAGGTTGGTCAGCATTAAATTAATGTAATGTTTCATGGCACATTAAGTAAAGCATGCATAAAACCAATGGAGCAGGTTTTGTTTTATATAGGAGCCAGGGAAATCTCTTCTGGAAATAATGCCATTCAGGAAGTACAAATATCTTCACCATTCATCTTCAGTCAGTGAATCACTTTCAAAGGTCATAAGCCTTCTATATGGTTTGAGTCTTCTCCTCAGCCTCATTCTTCTCATTATTTTTGTTCTTCTCTTTATTATCCCTAGATTTTTTTATTTCTAGAAGGATCTTCTTGCGGTTCCTTTCACCTTTCATCAATCTATAAATATATATTCCTAGAGAACTATACTTTCTTCTTCCTTTTTTTGGTGTTAGTACATTATGTATATACAAGTGGAGGTGAGGATTTTTTTCTGCCAAAGAATAACTACTATTCCTAGACACAACTAATTAATCAATTGGTTTGATCCATTGCTTATGATTACTGGTATCATATTTAATCAAATATAAGCTGATTACTGACAAGCCTCAGTCTTATTCCTTTCATTATTAGCTTGCCAGTTCAATCTTATGGGGGAAAACAACTTATTTCTGATTGGCCACATTTCTCCTGTGACCAGCTGGAACATATGAACAAAACAAGTATACTCCTAGAGGAAGGAAGCTTTGTAAAGTTCTCTGTAGTCTGCTTTAAGAAACCAAATATTTATTTATTCAGCATCTTTATCACTCTTCCCAGAGGAAAATTATCCAAACTGCCTTTTGAGAACCTTTTTGACAAGTATCAAAGGTCATCTCTACTGAAGTCATAACTTCACCTGGGGTTTGCAAGGTTGTAAAATCATTAGGGACCCTTCCTCAGTGTAATGGTCCTTCTGTGTTCTGGTGGCTTCTGAGTTCATGAAGGAACTAGTAAATTAAAAGATGTTATGTTTGAGGAGTTGTGTTCATTAAAATCTCTGTCATTAGGTCCCATCAATCTAAGTGAATTTATTTTCTCTGACTTTACTCTGCTCAAAAGTGAATGTTTTATAAAATATGATAAAATTCCACTTGGTCTTTCTAGAGTAAGCTCAGAGTATAAAAAATTATTTTTATTCATCACATTTCTTATGTGCTCCTTTCCCAGGCAACCAGAAAAAAAAAAAAACAACCTCAAAGAAGCACAAAATCCCCCAAACAAAAACAAGCCAGTCCTTACAGATGACTGTTTTAACTTGTTTTAAAATTGCCAAACTTTAAAATAAGGTATATATCTTCTATTTAAAAAAAAAAAATTAAAAAAAAAAAAAGGAGGAAAGAAAAGAGTTGAGAGACAGTAAATATGTAATAATGTAATGGAAATGCATACCAATGATGAGGATCTATGCCAAGAGATCTTGAACTCTGATCAATGACACAGCTGTTTACCTGTGTGTGTGGTGTGTGTTATATACATCCAAACATGAATCCTTGCCACATTTGACTGGAAAGCACAATTAATCATAATTTGTAAACTCATTGCAAAGCCTCTCTTCAACAGTGTCAGATCCATTTTGCAAGAACAAGCCAGCCACAGTAATGTAGTAAGCAAAACTACTTGGATTTAGGTGTTCTCTCATCAGAAAGGTTATTATATGAAGCTGCTTGGAAAAATGTTGGAGAGTGTAAGTAGTGTCCTGTTATATATAGCTTCTAAATCATATTCCATACCTTGTAGTTAAATATCACCAGACCACACAAGCAGGAGTAATCATGTCACTGGTAACCTGCCGGTTTTCTGGCCCCAGATTTTGATGGGACTAGCAGGTTTGTGCTAAACCTCGTTTTAATTATAGTTTCAACTGGCTGTATGTGGAGATGGATGAATCAGAAGGATGGAGAAATGGCCAGCTCACCATGCCTGATCTCAGGTCTAAGCATTGTATATTCAAAAGTGGGAATGGCATTTGTGCCAGCTGGTACACAAATTCAGAATAATAATGATTTTTTATGTTTGTTTTCAAGGGAAAGATCAATTTCTATTGTTTCTACTTAAAACCAGACAATCCTAGTAAAGCCTAGAGAGGCTTGTGGAACTCTCTGATCTCCATTATTTTTGGGCTCTGCATTTGGAAACTGAAAGAACCCTCCCTCCTGATCTTGCCCAGGAACTTGCAGGTCACCTTGGCATACAGGTCCCTCAGTTACCTCCATGCTTGTGGCTACCCAGCAATAATGCACCCAGCCTTTATTCACAGTGAGAATCCCACAGAGGTGTAGGCATAAAGTACCAAGGCTCCCGTGAGAACCAGGGGCATACAGAAGGACATATTTTTAAAGAAGGACTGAGACCTGGTAGTGTCTCAATGTCTATAAGGGTTTGGAGTTTGGGTGGGTCCTTCTTGTTTGTTTTTTTTGTTGTTGTTGTTTTTGTTGTTGTTGTTTGGTGGTTTTTTGGTTGTTGTTTTTGTGGTTTGCTTGTTTTAATTGTGTGGGGAAGTTTGTGGTTTTCTTTCTTTATGTCACTGCAGTAAACATGAAATGCATCATGTTGTAATGGTACAGGTTTACCTGGAGCATCTCCCATTTCCAAAATGACCCAATTAAAGATAAGCTGAATTCGTTGCAATAATCTGTTCCTGTTTGTATACTATTTTGGCTAATGTCAGAGAGTAATAAAGCCTGAAATACAAAGGAGCAAATTAAAAATTCATAAAGCAGCTGTGTATTTCTAAAATAGAGAGTGGGATTTTGGCATTTTAATGAATGCTTACATCCAATTGTGATTTGGGACTTGATTTCATTTCAAAACTGTAATTCTAATGATATGAGTGACCCTCCAGCCACAGTTCTTTAAATGATGGCCACATTCTGTGTCATTCTGTATGTGATTGGGAATATTAATCTTCAAGGAGCTCATATGCAATATGAGGTAGTTAAAAAAACAATACTCACAACCCTGTTATATGAGGGCTTTTTACGATTATACAGAACTGCCATCTGAAACACCAAGCCTGAAAAATCATAGCTGTTTGTTGTATCTGTGTGCTGTGAAATTGGTGAATCTATAGCCTTTTGATTTCCTTAAGAGTGCATGGTGAGGAATGGTACGTACATCTTAAAGCTAAAATGGTTACAATAGACATGAAAGAGTAATTTTCCAAGCTGCTGTAATTATGAACATTAGGAAACTGGAATTAGCAGCCCAAAATACTGAAATGAGAATGCAATACTTTACAGATTGGCCTGAGATGACCCAACACACAAGTGGAGCGTTAAGTTTTATCCTCTTACATGCAACATTTAGATGATGACCAAAAATTATACCTTGATTTTCTTTTCCTTTGTGTTTCCTCTTGCACTTGTAGATAAGAGCTGGAAGGTGTTCTTGTGTGAGAGCTACAGCGCTGAACACTAAGTAGCTGTATCTAAAAATATTGTTGAAGAAGTAAAGGTCTTTCAGACAAATTATTAATAGTCTATTTTGGTTAAAATGAAGAAAGTAGTCTCACATCTGTCACATAAAAATTCCTTTACTGAAGTAAGAGGTACCATGATTCAGAGAGGCAAAATAACTCCATTATTGTTAGACAGTCATATTTAAAAGTAAATCAGATATAAATAGCAGCAACAGAACATAGCATGCTTGTGTCTGTAAAGAAGGCAATTATGTTGCAACAAGTGAATACATTATTATGGAAAGAAGTATCAGGAAAGTAAGAAAAGGGTACATCTGTAAAAAAATAGAAATTTTCCAAAGTTCAATCATAAGGCTTCTTTTGCTCCAGTATATTTCTAAGAAAACATTATTAATCAATGGAAATCTTCACAAATTTAAACAAAACAAAAACAACAACAACAAAAAAGTAAAACATGCTCAAAATTTAATAGAAAACTATGTAAAATATATACTAACATCATCCTGTAATTAGACCATTCTGCTGTAGGACTTTTTGTTGTTTTTTCCCCCACAAAATGCAGGAAAATTAGTTATTTTCCACAGTTTTACAGAGGTAGGAAACTAGGGGGGAAAAAAGGAATGTAATGTGTAGTGAATGTAATGGACCAAAATTTTAAAGCTTTTCAGAGTGAGGCCTCTGAGCAGCCTGATCTAGCTGATTATGTCCCTGGTCATTGGAGTAGAAGTCCTGTAAAGGTTCCTTCCAACACAGGCTATTCCATGACTGAACACTCTATTACACTGAAATTCATGGGAATCCTATTTTTGTCCTGTTAATCAGTCTCTGAGTAATTTTCAAATAGTTGCAAGTTTTAAGGTTAACTTCAGAGAGCAATTGCTAAGTTTAATGGTCTTTTATTGCAGATAACAACACTTATCTCCTGCCAAACTCTCCATAGCAAACTGTTGGCATTTTGTTATATTCTTCTCCATGCAAAACCTTGTTCATTTATTTTATCTGAGTGCAGCCTAACTTCAGTACACAACATGCTGCAGAAAGTTAACTCATAGAAAAATTATTTCTCTTAAATATGCTTTTTCTGTGTTCTTCCATCTGCTTCCCATATTTATGTCCTATATGCATCTAAATCATTTTACATACTGCTAGCAATGTCTAAACTCTGCTTGTACAAGCTAGTGACTTCAAGTTACAGCAGCTGAAGTCAGCACAGCTTGAAACATTGCTTTTACATCATTAACACACCTTTACATTGAAAGTGACTCATTAAAATTTCAGGTAGTGAAACAATTCTGTTACCCAGTTCATGTAGCCTGATCAAAATTTTCATAGTGTTTTCCCTTTTTTCCTAATCAACTCTACCTTCTTTTGAATAAAATTTATTTACTGATATGGAGCTATGTTTTATACCAGGTTTTTTCCTGTTGTACTTTGTTACAAGGCAAACATCAAAAAATATCATAGAAATAAGTATGATACAATCTACATCTGATTTTAAAAGCACATCCTTGGTCGTAATTTGTAGTTACCTGAGTGTGGAGTAATTTTACCAGGATGATGCATAATTGCCTACTCTGGTGGCTTTTATACCTTGCTTGTCAGAGGGAAGTCTGTGTGTAACACACCTTGGATCTGCTCTCCTATCGTCGTGTTCCTAAACAGTATCCAGCATTTCTGAGCAGTTCGACTCTGTCCACCTTTGGCAAACAGAAAGAATTGATTGTAGGTGACAATATTACTTCCTTGACTCCAGTAAAAAAAAACTAAAATCCAAATCAAATCACTTTTTTTTTTTTTTTTTTTTTTTAATCATTAAGATTCAGAATTATTGCACTTGGATTTGGTTTATTTCAATGAACATTTTCAGTGAGGGGCAAATAAATAATTTTTGTTGAGTTGGTTTTTTTGTTTGTTTGTTTTTTTTTTTTTCATTTTGAAAAGGGTTTTTTTGTCAGCTCCATCTGCAAATGCACAGAAATGCTCCCCCAGTCCCCGGCTCTTAGGCATATTAACCATGAAGCATCACAGCATGCTATGTTAGTAAAGAAAAAATTGCTCTGGCCAAGTGCAGGGTTCTCTTTCTAACAGTCTATAACTAAAGCAAATTGAAATGTTTTTCACTCAATTTCAGCTTCTAACATCTCTCCATTACAGTTGTACAGATGTTCAAAATAACACCACTGCCTTTTTGTTGTTGTTGTTTTTTATGAGAGATTTATGTCCATTTTCTCATGCTCACACTCTAAAGTAAATTTCTGATCAAACGTGTAAAAAATTCTTCTTGGGTAGAAACCAAGCAAGTAATACTCCAGCCAAAAGTTGTTTTGTTGTTGTTTTTATGAGTTTGAGAATAATTGAATAAAAAGGAAAATCATTCTGTTCCCTCAATCAAAGATTTAGTTGGCAGTATGATCAAGTAACAGGCTAGCTTGATAAAGTGAGATTAGCCAAGGTATGTACTCACTAAAAAAAGAGGTAGAATTAAAAGTAAGGTATTATCAAAGTATAATTGTAATCCAGTGTTGAAAGTTGCTAAATCTCTTTTCAGGGAGTGTTTCCAATACTGCACAAAACATTCCAGAATTTGCAGTACCTGCCTATTCAACAGTTATCTGCAAATACTGTAAATTTCATAAAAGCACAAAAATACTCCTTTAGTTCCTGTGAAAAATTTAACAGGCTAAAATTAATTTGATAAGTACACATATTTGTGTTTGAAATTCCCTTTTAGAGGTTAAAGAGGAGGTGAAAAGTTGAGAGGTGATGGCTAAAGAATGTACTGACTATAGTGGTGCTAATTAGAGACTTTCATGCTGATCTTTCCTTTGGTAAATTCATTAATCACCTGAAACAAGTCTAACACCAAAGACTAACAATTAAAAAAAATAATTCAAATTAAAAGAATTCTACATAAATTTCCATCCAGACAGCACAAATGTACTCAACATGTGGGTTGTGTGTACATACACAGATGCCCTTAGCAGACCCATACTTATATTAAAGTGTTATGAATTTCATGGCAAAGTAAAACTGGTGTTCAAGATTTTAAGGAAACATGTTAAAAACTAAAAGAAAACCACACTAAATATCCCAGACCCAAGCTCCTCCAATCTTTGTAGAATAGGCTTTCCTGAAGATGATAAAGGGTTCTGAGCATTTCTAGTCCCACTCATACTACACTGCCAGGTAGCAGAGACTATTGTGCCTGAATAGTGACTAATGCAGTATTTCTGCTCCAAATTCTGACTAGGTTAGGGTTGGTACATTGTGAGCTTGCTGAATTTAGCTTTTTGTGACGTCAGAACCTGTGACTGGCTTCACCAGCCTTACTTCGAGTACTTCCCCACTGACTGTGCAGATTCATGTGTCGAAGAACTTTTCTTTGAATCAGTTAAGGCTGAGTAAGTATGACATGCATGCAGAGAAAACTCTTGAAAGCAATAAAATGTCAGGTTATGGAACTCCTCTTAGAGGCACCTCAGTGCCCACACAACACATTTCCACTGACATGAGTAGATTTCACACCTCCCCACAGAACTTCCCTCTGCCTCTCAAATATAAGGGATCCCATCCAGCTCATTAATTTCACACTAGAGAACCCCCACATGGTAAACCTGGCTCAACACTGAGTATTTGATAAAGTTAGTAAGGTCAAAATGATGTGAATGTGTGAGATTTTGAAATAAAGAGGAGATGGGGGTGTTCAAATTTTATTTATGCTTCAAATTTGTAGTTCAGAGCTGTCCAGCTGACAAATTTTTTTAATTTTTTTTTTAACTAGAATAACATGCAGGATCTATTTCTAATTCTATATTTCAGACTATCAGTTTGGAGTAAATGTTCTGCATTCGTGTAACAGGTGATACAGCGGAACAGTTGCTCCAAAGTTTAAATGAGCATAAGTAGTAACTGAGGAATTATTAGGCTAAGAATATGGATTGAAACATAATGGATAAACACAATGGGTGATTTTTAAAAAGGATAAAGGTACTACTTGGTTTCTGCTGAGTTACTTCTGAAATTATCTGCTGCCTAATGACAAAAAATATTTAGTGTCATTTGATAAGGCAGCCAATTCCTGTCCTTCATGCACTATTCTGTACTATTACTACTACTTCTTATTGGTGCTACCTGATAGCTGAATATGAAGCAATACTTTATAAAACCACCTGGTCATATATATTCTGTCTAGAGTAGGTAGCTCACATTAATTTTGAATGAAAGTAACCAGCAATGAAATTTTGATCACAGTCATCTGAATATTTCTGTTGTTTTGTAGGCAAGCTGGTTCCTTAGACTCATATTAGCACACTACTTAGGATCTTCTGCACACAGAGAGTCACCAGGGATGACTACAGATTTACAAAATCACTCAGAAAGACACTTTTGCAAACCACCCTCACTTCAATAGCTTTGAAATTCTGCTTACTTCATTTTTTTTCCTGAATTGTGGCAACATCCTTAGTTGATAAAGGTGGAAGGGTCAAAGCTGAAGTCCTAGTTAGAACTGTCTTTTAAAGGAATTTGTTGCTTTTTTTTTTTTTTTTTTTTAGTTGCTGGCTTGCTTTACCACTAAGTTTGGGGAGTAGTTTCTATATTATGTGTCTAATTTCAACATCAGCTGCTATTTTTTAGAGTTCAGGTATTCCGGGCCCATCCCTACCAAGCCAGGTGTATCTGCTAGGATGGAATAGTTGTGAAAGCATCACCCAGAAGGTGTCTATAGCGGTTCCATGTGACTTCCATAATCCTTAGTAGCAGGAAAGTTTTGAATTCCTGATAAAATGAGAGTTTTTATTTTTCCTTCAGTGATTGGAAATCACTGTAGCATGCAAATGCTACTCAAAGTCGAGTTTTCTTACCAGACTTAGCACGATCTTTATAAGTCTATGGAAGAAATAGCTAAGAAAATTAATGTTGACGTCTGGTATTAAATCTTCTTCCGAGGAAGTCCTATGCAACATCCATGCTGCTATTGACATAGTTTTTTAAGGTTGGACAAATATGTTGAGTCAAGGCTGTTTGTTCACCACAGGTACAACTGGCACAATTATAAGGAGTGGCTGTTTAAACAAGTGTACCACACCCTCCATATCAAGGGTAAAGCCCAGCTCCATTGGGGTTAATCCCTCTAATGCCTCAATGATAATGTTCTTTGTTCCAAAGTGCTTAGACTGTCTGCTTTGCTTACAACAATGTATTGGTGTCACAGTAGCTGAAATATGCACCAGACTATGCCATCATTATATAGGCACCCATTGACATCAATTCAGATTTCTCTTTGTGTCATACTCCATTGCCAGTTGTCTCATCTCTGGAACTCCCATCTAGACAAAATATACTCGTGTAGCTGATGAGACTTCTGTTAAAATAAGCGTACCAAAGATGGACAGACAATCATTCTTACCACAAAATTAGTTTGTAGAAAGCCAGTTGATTTTTGCTATTACTAATACAGTGTTAGAGTGCTTAAATCTTAGCATTCTACTGTTGGTGTTTACTGATGGTTCTTGCACATTGTCTGTGATCTTTAGTCTCAAATGCTAAAGGAGGTGAAGACAGTTATTATTTGCAGAATGACAGACAGATACAAAGATATCAGGGAAGCTGTACCTTTTAGCACTTGTATATCTGGTGTATTGTACTTACCCTCTTTGCATATAGATATGAGCATCCATAGCAGTGGCTATGGATGGCTAGCAGTGGCTTTCTTTCCCCCTTCTGGAAATCTATAATTTTATCTTGATTCTCATAGTGTGTGGTGTTTCTCTGAAATTTAGTCACTTGGTATTACCAAATAAGATGTGTGACTCTTCTTACATTAACAAAGGCATACCTCGTCTTTGCATTTGAAAAAGACCCAAACCTAACCAACCAACCACTTCTCTAAGAATGTCAAAAGCATACTTCAAGGTTCACAACATGGACTGTGAATATGGGGATCCAAATTTATCCTCATCCACTTACAAGGATGTAGGGAAAGCTGATGTGTTAGAACTCTATTTTTTACCAGAAAGCACATGACAGGCATTAGGCACAAACAATACATATGCTTGAGTGCTCCAGTCTAGGCCCATGATTTTTGGTTTGGTTGATCAACATCAGTGTATTCATTCTGTGAATGGAGGCTTACTCTAAAATGCAAAGAAAATTAGTGAAGCAAATAATTCCTACAGAATCCCACTTTGCCACTTGAAAGAGAACTAGTTCAGAGGGTTAGTATCTGTGTTAGAAAAAATCTGGAGTAACTAGCACACTGAGCAGCTGTTTCTGACAACAGGGAAGCCAATAAGGCAACCTATATTTGCAATGCTTTTTACATGTGGGAATAATACTCCAGAGCACAGTATGTGAGCTAAGGGAAGCAAACATACACCCAATTTGTAAACTTTTAATATGCTTGTTTTGCCATAAAAATAGACTTGTAATTAGTTCCCAGGAGTTCTGGTACAAAAGGATGAAGACTAATTTCATACAAGATGAACAGAAGACTGTTGCTTCATCTGAGACTTAAGCAAGCGTGCCAAGACCAATAAAATGAATGGGAGTCTTCCTACATGTTTGAATGGCTTTACATCAGAATAAATAACATGAAATTGAGAGTGACTGACGAGCCTGACACAGATATAGAGATGTATCACCAGACCAGAGGATTTTTTTGTCCTGTCCTCAGCATCTGAGGTTGCTGTGTTCACATAAGCCTACATTTTTTACCAACTAAACAAGACAGGATGATTAACTGTTCTGAGAGAGAAGCAAAGAAAGAAGTCCTAAAACCTAAGAAAGTTCTAGCTCAAGAAAAGAGTTATGGTATAAAATGTCCTTTGATTTCAGTCTTAGTGGATCTAGCCTAAAGATCCCGTTTTGGAAAAATTTATTCACAACAATGAATTACAGTCATCCCCACATGACTGCTAATATAAACAAAATAACAACAAAAAAAGAGCAGGCTTGCAAAATTAGTTCCAAATCACAACACAATGTGGTGAGGGCTCTGCACACGTAGATTACATTTAAATATTTAAACCAATTTTAGAAGCTCAAAACTGAGTGAAAACCAGAAACTTCAGTCTTCATGAGCATATTTGGTATAAGAAAATAAAATGTCTATGTGGAAGAGCTTGAAGCTTTTTCTGCTATAGGCATTAAAGACAGTTACAGTTTTGGGTTTTTTTTTTTCATTTTTAATTTAGATGATCAGCACAGATGTTTCAGAGCTAAATTGTCCTTTTTTGTTGGCAGTATAGGCATGGTCTCATTATATCCTTTTCCCTCTCATCAACAGCTTTAGAGATTCAGATGCAATTTTGAGCAACTCGAAGAAAAGCATGAAGTTTGGGGTTTTTTGTGATATTCGTAATGAGCTCCTAGAAGGTGCTGCATGCCATGGCCTCTTCAGCAAATTCCCTTGGGATAATATTCCAATGTGTCCTTGTATTTATAGATAAGATAGTCAAAAATATATGAGATATATATTTCAAAATATACCTGATTCTTATTTCTGCAATGTCTGATACAAAATCTTTGATGACCTTGTCTATTTCCAAAAAATATCATCTAGATTTTCTCTGTAAATGAGTTACTTTCAATTTCTCTGTGCAAAGTAATTAAATTATCAGTTCTGTAATGAGCCCCCCTCTTCCTACTGCTTTCCTTTAAATGATTTCTTTTGGTGTATATTACTGTTAATCTGGCTTTTGAATTTATGGCATGGATGTAAGCTCTCAAACCAACCAATCCTGTTTTTTACTTCACCTCCTCTGGTAACGGACCCCTCCTATAGAGGGTGCAAGTATTAGATGGACAAGGATTTCCCAAACATGACCAGAACATTTTCATAGCAAATTCTCTAACCCTATCATGTCTATGTAGTTGGTGATGTTTAATTTCAGAGTGGATGGGTTCTCTCTTCCCTGTTATTTGGCTGGTGAGATGAGAATGTCTTGTACTAGTTTAATCAAGAAAGATTATTATATAACATCTGTCAGATTGACTTGTACCATATGGGCCCTGGGCCATCTTCTGTAAGAGAACTTACAGAGACATCTCAAAATGTCTGTGAAAATAGAACATATTTTTAGAATTGTAGAATACCTCCTACACTGCCAAATGAACCTGTCAAAAGCGCATCTTGATTTCTTCAGCTCCTACAACTCATGCTTGTTTGCAGTAATGATATTTATTGACCAAAAGTGGGTGGTAGGGTTTTTTTTGTATCTGCTTTTGCAGATGTGAAATTAACACTATGGAAGGATTTTTAGGGGGTTTTATTGGTTTTTTTGGGGGGGAGGGGGTGGAGGTTTTTTTAAAATTCTGAAGTGATCTCTGTTTCAATTTTACACGTGAGGAGGAAAGCTAAAAGAGACCAAGTAATGAGAAGAAAAGAGGAAAACAAAAAGTAACAAAATAAATGAAAAGCATTTACATTACCCGGTGTTGTCAGGATCCAAACACAGATTACACATACTTGACCCTATTCTTCGTCCAAAACTAGATTTTCACTAAGAGTTAGAAGTAAAATTTTGAAATAGTAATGCTCAGTTCTGGGGTGGCAAAATGCCATCTTGGCATGGAGCTACTAGAACTGGTTTGAGAAGAGTGAGGGAAATAGGCAGTAGGAGTGCAATTCACCTGTCAGTGTTAAAAGGGTCTGCAAGGGGGAAGAGGGGAATGGAAGAAGAGGATTTGGGAAATATGGGAGAGCATCTAATGACTCAGTATGTGGATTTTGGACTCTATATGTTTTGTTTACCTGGCTAGTGGTCTTTGAAGGATAGTCCACTCTTAGCCTACTTACTGTGGTAGGTTTAGAATCTCCTATTGCTGAACAGGCAGGTGTTCTATCTAGTTCCTAAGAAGAAAGTAATCAAGCAGTTGGTTGCTAAAATCATGGCTGCTAGGATATGGAAGATAATGGAGAAGCCCAAGCATAATTAAGAATGAACATAAATAAAGTCATAAAAATAAGGAAAGTGAAGGTCCAGAAATCATTCTAGAAGTGGGTGTTGTCATAAGACCAACAGTAATGTGGGTCTTTCATGAAGTGGTATGTTGATGGAACATCATTTTGTCTGTGTGCTTGCACTCACACCTTTCTATTGAGAGAATCAGCATGAGCTGGGAAAGCATCATTCACATCTTGTAAAGGAATCACCCTATCAGTGGTGCACAAAACTACGTCTTGTACTACTCCTGCAGTCATCTGGCTATTATCAGATATCTATCAATTCTGGAAACCTACATTCATCTAGGACTAGATTTTTAAAGGCAGTAAAGGCAGGATCAGAGATGCTTATCAGCACCATGCATGCACTGGTGTAAAGAGCCACTACTCAGTCATTAGTTACCCTCCCAGATACCTGGAGTGGAGCTGCAGCACACAGGGAGAGGAGTGCACGAGTGTCTGAGCTCTGCCAAATGAGCTGGTATGACAATATGGTGTAGCACATGTGCCAGCACGATGGTTTAGCCTCAGGAAGCAGCCTGCCTGTGAAAGGAAGCCAATGTGCATGAACTAAAAGTTTTACATTTCAGTGAGTTCGAGATGACACTGTGCTGATATGACTACAGTGTAGACCATGCTCCTTTTCGCACTATGGAACATTTTTCCCCATCCACTGGCATCTGCTTCCACCTAACATCCCAACTCCTCAGAGCCTGAGTTCAAGGCACAGCTCTGAAGGTGCTAAAGGATTTTAAATTAGTAGAGAGAGCATCTCATAGCATTTTTCAGGGCATACCTGTTACCTGTGGTAAGTCACATACCCTTGTATTTTGGCACGAAATCTCATTCTGAGGCCTTACACTATAGGCACAAACATGACAACTCTCCAGTGCCATGTAGAGTAGGAATATGGAAAATGCCACTAACAAGCAGATGTACCAACACTTGCTCCAAGACTGCATGTCTTGATAGATGGATGCTGATGGGTGGGGGCAGGGAGGGAAGACTGTGATCTCGATAAGTGCAACTGGGAGTTGTTTAGGATTATGATGTTTACTGCCTCTTTGCTTACTGTTCCCCTGTTGCTGTTGGACATGAGAGAAAGACGAAAGACTCCAAACATCTCAGAAGGCAAAGAGTATAGAAGGCTTTATTGTCTAGTTCTTAGCGCCTTTTATAAGGTGTTCCGATACAGACTTAACATGATTGGTGACACGGAATGATTCCTCTCTAATCCCATTGGTGAAACCAGAGAAACAGCAAAACACCACCTGGAGAAAGATTGTTTTGGGAAAGGATAGTTGTTTTGCCAAGATTGTTTAGAGAAGAGGCTTTCTCAAGGACTTTTCCCTTGGGAACGGGTTAGCACTGCTAGCAGGCTAAAATCTCTTCAGACTTAGAAATTTCAGGCCCACAGTTACTCTCCATGGAGCTGCCCAAATAATCCAGTCTGTTTAAAGCAAAGTCAGCTTCAGGGACTAGAAATACTTGCACTGTGTTTCATCAGTTCTTACCCAAGAACCGGTAATTAACAGCTGAGCAACTTTTTGAATTGTGTCCTAATGCGACAGACCATGTTTGTTTGAGAGCTATGCCCTCAAATACTGGCCTTAAATCACTGGCACATAGCACCAAAACGCAGTGAGGGAGAAACATTCTCAATTCAGCCAGCACTCTCCCTTGAGAGGCTGCAATAAAAAGCTGAAGGGTGGTCCCTGCAACTTCCAGGAAAGGTCTTTCCCCACCTGTGCGAGTGCTTACTGCCATCTTCTAGAGCAGACATTGAGGAGCCATGTGACTAAGCGCTTGCCATCAGGAGGCAAATTCAGACAAGAGTTTATGCAGCTGAGGCTACCAGAACACTCTGGGCAGAAGCAGCAGCAGCAGACCATTGACTCAGTGAAAAGAATGGAGAGTTAGTTTAGGATGCTACTGCGTCAAAGCTGTAATTGCCTGAAAGCAAAGGTTCACTTAGGCTGTGCTAAATACATGTTTGGCTGCAAACAGCACTGGCATGACCTCTAAATGACTGAGTGAGCTGATAATATTTTAAGATGCTTTTAGAAGTGGTCCTGGTGCAGCTGCCAGAGGGTAGGAGGGCAGCCTTGCTCCCATCAAAACACGGCTGAGAGGCACAGTTATGACAACACAGCTCCGTGAGATGCCACATGTAAGGCAAGAGGAATTCATGTGCTGGTCACAGGCTACAAAGGGCTTGGAGACACCACCCGAACTTACCCCAGCTCAACAACTTACACTGCTATAATTGTTCCCACATTTGATTTTCATGCATGTACCATTTGGTTAAAATTCTCTTCAATATTTTTCTTTGGGGCTCAGGGACTTTACCTTTGTTTGTCACTGATCTGTCTTTGATGTATAACCTACCCTCTGGGAGAAAATGAGATTTATGAGTTCTGCGCGTGTGCTAGATTTCCGGAAATTTACAAAATGTAGATTTTTAGATTTAAGATCAATAGGGAAGCGCAGATTGGTCACTATGTAATACATGTAATGCAGCCATGGCTCCTGACTTGGCAAATTAGGCAAGTAATCCATCCTGTGCACAGCATGGAGCACGCTACTTGCTAAAATCTGTCAGAAATCAGACACCTTAGTGAACAGGCGTTGTGCCACCCAAACCAGAAGTCCTCTATAAAATCACCTAAAAATCTGATCCCTGCTTCCTGTCACTCAAAGAACGTGTGGTAGTGCAGGCAATGGTTTCTAAGGTGTGCTTTTTAAAAGCACTTTAGATACCCAGAACTGGTCGCAAGAGCAAGAGCTTTCCATGCCTGAGGTTCCACTGTAGATGGTCTTGGCCATTACCCAGTGCAACAGGAGATAACAGACACTGCTGATGGGAAATGTGCCATCAGTATGGAGCATTCCAGAGGGCCTACTGTCAATCTTGCATTGATCTTCAGAGAAATAAAGATTGGTAGGAGACCTACAGTGCTCAGATGCGGATGAGATGCAGTATCACAATGCTAACATGCAACATGTGCTCAGGATAACATATGCTGCTTCTTAGCAGAGATTTGTAGCTTGGATACAGTGCCGTGCTAATATGGCCATGTGATTGCCAGAGAACTTGGAGTACAGGCAAAAGTAATTCGAGTGCATCCATACCTACCACATAGTCACGCAGGCAAGAATGCATCTAAAGTTACTTTATAAGTTTTTGTTGGAGATTTTTGGAATTTTGGTGCATCTGCATTGTTTCATTAAAGACAAAGACAACATCTGCTTTGAACATAGCAGGCAGAAAGTATTGCTGGCTACACTGACTCTGAAAACCTGGTAGCAGCTTTTGAAGGCTGTTGTAGCCTTTGAGGCAGCATTCCAAAAGGCAGGTTATTGACTGATAGGCAATTACAAGGTTTTGATTTATTTTCACAAGGAAGATTTGAATACAAATATAAATATTGCCAAAGCAGATTGCATAAATGGCAGACTGCTTATATAACTCTGGATATGTGTCATAGGCAAGCATTTATAGAAATTCAGCAAGTTTCTCTCATTAAGTACCTACAGATTAATTCTCGCTGATCTGTAGCTTCAGCTGCTTCAGATCCAACTGCAAGTGAGTCTGCAAAAATGCGTATTTTCTCACTTCAGTTTGAAAGCTTCTGGACCATTGATCAAACAAATTTGGAAGATCTTAAAACACGCAGCAAAGGGAAAACAATCACGTGTATTTCTTGAGCATAAATTGGCAGGAGGGAAAGGTCATTCTATTGACAGGCTGCAAAGAAAGGGCAATTCTTTTTCTGGCAGCTGCAAACAAAAGCCATCATTCCTTCAGAATTGTAATATTTGTGAGCTCCAAAATGCATTACAAAAGTGGGAAAAAGTCAAGAAATGGCTCAGCCTGTCCAGGACACAGAAGATGTACCCTGTGCCTATTTTCCTGTTTCAACGTCTCCCATAAGAATGGTGAGGCACCTGCTATGTAAAATTAGAAGAGGAAAAACACCAAACTGAGTGGCCAAATACCTTTAATCTGTTAGCTACCAGTGCATAACTTCCTTGGTAACCAGCCACTTAGGATAAGAATAGGAGGCTACTAACAAAATGTGGGTATTCTGAAATAATGGTATTCACAAACAAGACATAGCTTTGAGAAATGGAGCTCAGAGCACATATTACAGCTATTGTTTTAGGCTAAAGCCCTGATGAATGCCAACACTCCATCCATTGGTATTTTGACTATCTTCCTTACAGTCTTGTGTGGAAAAAAAAAAGAAGGAAAAAAAACAAAACAAAACAAAACAAAAAGACCTCTTAAAATTTGCTCAAGGTAAACAACTTATTAGTTTTATAATGATAATGGGTTTGGTGCCCAAAATGTGTCTATCAAAGGCATACAATGCTGAATGATGTCTTAGGGAATTTTTATTAGGCTTGGCAGTGGCCTGTGGTAAGATTGTGTCTATATTTACTGAGATCATCTTGGTTTTTATGTTGCATAAGTTAAAAAAATATTTGCTATGCAGTAGCATTAAAAAATAATTATTGTGAAAGATTGGCTTTTGCTCTTTCAGAGGTAAATATAAGCATGTTTGCATTCTTTCTCCTAAGTGGAACAGACACTGAAACTTCTTGTTTTTCAACAGCCTAATATTAACACTTACTTGCTAGGTTCAGATTTTGATATCTCTTCTCTATTCTATTGTGTTTTGTGGGGCGGCACTTCAGCTGTGTTCTCTGCTTTTTAGTCAGCTACATCACATCAACTTTTGTACAATATACATTTTATTTCTTCGCTTTGTCACAGCTCCAATAAGACAATGAGAAAATGAGCCAGGTTTTACGTCGTCAATAATCAAAACACTTATTACATTTTCCTTATGTACTGTGTGATTAAAACAGTGTAATTAGAGGCAAACCAACTATTTCTGTTATGCTTAGGGTGCCAAGGGGGTGGTCCATTATCATGACATGTGAGTCAGTAAAACACCAGTCTTGGTTTTCACGTCTCCAAAGTACTATTGGCTTTGCTGCCAATTAGAAAATTCTTTTTTATCTATAAATCTGGCAAATTTTAGTAAAAACAACAAAAAAGCACAGATGGTCAATAGACATTGAATTCTAATTTTCAGAACAGAATCAACAAAGTTTAATACAAGCCTTGTAAATGCAATATTTTAAAAAGAAATCATTTATTACATGAATGTCAAGAGGTGCCAGTTTTGTAAAGTTCACATTGTCTTCTTAAAAAGTGCACATTCTTGATATTTTATGTAAGGAAAGGAAATTTTCTTAGGCAAAAAAGTTTCTTTTTTTATATTATTCTCAACTGCAGATAAGTGAAGTACATTTTCTAGTGCAGAGACTGCAACAACTACCACACCATTCTCTTGGTATATTTAGGAAAGTAAAACACAAATTTGTGAGGTTGTTCACCCCTCAGAATTTACTCATCTCCTTACCATCTGCAAGATCAGACTGAGGAAACTCTAGGGACTAATGAGAAAGCTGTCGGTAAATTTGGTACTACTCATAAGACTTCTGAGATTCTTTCACTGGGCAGGATATTAAAGACTCAGTCCAAGTTAAAGTTAATACATCATTTGTGACACATGGTTCCTATTAAAAATTTCAGACCTACATCATTATGCACCATCTCAGCATCATTAAGTATGTTCTTCATGGCTGACTAAAGTTAGCAAAGACACACTAATAATCAGAGAGATGTTACTGCTGAGATTTGTTAATGCCTCCTCTCATACTGACCATGCTCAAGCATGCAATAGTCAGATCTTCCTCTCAGCTCTCTTTAGGTACCAACAGGTTCACAAATCATTGTCCTGCCTGGTACCTGTTCCCTTCAGAGAGGCATCTCAAATGGTGTTAGAAGGCCAAGTGTAGACACCTATCGAGACTTCATTTTATTTTATCTTAATCACACTGTACAGACTAACAGGATATTAGGCTTGGTGGAAGGTCTTCTCACAGTAAGCATCAGAAGTAATTGTCCTAATTTTTTGGCTCTTCACACCATTGACTGTAATGCATGTCTGGCTTACACAGGTGTATTTCAGGGATTTCACTTTGATAGGGGATTCCAGGTGGCTAGAGAATTGATTTGTCCTTTGAACTCTCTCCAGGAGAACTGCCTGTACTCTCTTTTGAACCTTTTCATTTGATACATTACACAAAAAAACTCAAGGGGATTCCTACTTTCATAGTGAGTTCTAGCTCTTTGGTGCTTCTTCTTTGAACACAAATTCTCTCTTTTTCATTTCTTTGCCAGATTTGAGAGCTAGGAATGGTTCAGTACAAAAACCAAGTTTTTGGTAGAAAGGAGTTTGGGGGAGTAAATATTTTTTTTTTTGCCCTGTCCTTTGACAGCACATTAGCTTTTACTTAAACACTGAGTTTTACTTGCAGGGTAAAAGGGGAGTTTCTTTTAAGATGTTCATTCTGAGTGTGACTGAAGCCCTGGGCAACCTAGAAAAACTCCAAGTCAATTGATCAGTGCAGCTGCAGACTTCAGTCAACACATCTATCAAAAAACAAGTTTTCTCTCTCTGATTGGGGATTTTATAGTCTGTGCCACTCTAGTATCTGAAAAATGGTGGAGTAACTCCTGCTTTATATCTGTGTTGAATTCAGTCATATCCAGTGGCAGGAATTTCTTATGTGACTTATCCTCCCCTTGGGAAGTGCAGCCCTTCAAGGCCTGACTCTCATACCTCCAGGGCATGATGCCCCGATTTTTCAGATTAGCATTTGATTCACTCTTTTCCTTCTTATTTTGATTACTAATCCCCACAATGAAAACATTCACTCAAAAGAAATGTGTCTATAAACCACTATATATATAGAATACAAAGTATTTGCTTTGCAATTTCTTTGCAATGTGTTGGTGTGAAAAAGCATTGTGATAATATGAAAACTTGTAAGCAAAATAACCACTACTGTGCTCACTCTCAAATCTCAACACAGCGGAAAAACTCACATGTGCTTCACAATTTCACATATGCTGTTAAAATTATGGATCTGAATGGTCATGCTAAGCCTATAATACAGTGAAGGATATTTAAAGAACTATATGCACATTCAGTTAAAAGTGCACATCCTTCATAACTTCCATCAGTCCTTAAACATTGTAAATATTTCACAGAGGCAGACATTTCTTTGTACACACTGCAAATTTCCTCAAGATAAGTGCTGCTTGAATTTCGAGTGTCTTCCAGGATTCTTGTCCAAATATTCACAAATTTTTAAAGGTCAGATACAGTGTTTGCACTATATATATAATTTTAGCATGGTTTCTCAAACACATACAAACAATACAGGGAATTTTTCTAATTTATATTACTTAGAAAATTATGAATTGTCCCATTCATATTGTTTAGAGGATGGGAAATGCTTGTTTCAAAACATGAAGGGAAATATCATAAATCAGGGAATTTCTAACAAGAAAGAAATCTAGATACTTATAAATATTGTAAATAGAAAAAAACCCAGCCAAAAGTAAAAAAGCTATGACAAATTAAATAAATGTTGCCTTTCTTGGGACTAGAACAGCAGTTTACCAGTGGAATTAAATCAGCTGTCCATATAATCTTGTGTCTGGCAGGGGACAATATTGGGGACAGGAAGTTAGGAAAAAACCTCCAAAATGAAGAAATGCAACTCATCCCTCAGCAGAAGCAATTCCTTCCCTACTCCAGCAAAATTCTGATTAATTTGGTCATGAGGGTCTGTATGCAATATTTTTCAAAGTTTTTGGCTAATTATCAGTGGATGTGCTTATTAATCATCCCAATATCTTTAAAAATCTTTGACAGCTCCTGGCTGATCTATTTTTTTTTTTTTTTTTCCATTAAATTACACCGCTTCATTTGGTATAGTATAAGAGATCTAGCCTATTGGCAATTTATAATTTGTTAGCTCTTAATTCAATGTTTTCCTTTTTTTTTTTTTATTTTTCCATTTTTATACCGAGTATAGACACATCCCCTTCTCATAACCCTTTGTAACTTCCTCTTTTTCACTATTATTTGTATATAACTAATGCTTCCTTGATTTGTCTCTTTCCTCAGTGATGTAGGCTTACTCTCCAACATCTTACCATTCTCCTAAACAAGTCAGACTCTCTTTACCTGTTTTCATTTCCCAATGGTGTTTAGAATGACAAAGTTCACTCTCAGTCCAATAGTGTTTTCTAGAAATTTAGAAATCTAATCCACTGATTTTCTATTACCAAACACAGCTTCTCCCTGACCTTTCTACAGGCATGATGCTGGTAATTTAAAACATGAAAATAAATATAATTTTATTTGAGATGTTCCCACTGTATATATTAATTTAAAAGCATTTGATTTTGCTATTCATAGGGCTCATTTTAGTTTTGTGAAGTCTTCTGACTAGTTCTCTTGCCTAGATGCCATAAACTCTCTTTTCAAAATCATTAATAAATACATGTAAATGCACATATTAACCATATGTTGAAATATTTTGTTAACATTATTATTGTTTCGAAGTTGTTACTTCTATCTGAGGGGGAGGTTACTTCCAACTTTTGTCTTTTACACAGATCTACTCAATTTATTTATTTATTTATTTTTTTAAACATGATAGCTGATCAGGTGGACCTCATTAGAGACTAAATAAAACAAACCAAGTTTTCCTTTATCTTTGACAATCTGCATTTCACTAAATTATTCCAGACAGAAAAGCTGGGGAAGGTTATTCACTTTATTTGTAGAGGGGTTTTTCTCTGTTAGAGATAAATTCTTCACCTTGAGGCTGCTCTCAGCATAAGGTCAAGAAAGCAAATATTCTTAGAGTAACCTCAGACATGTAAAACAGTTCTTATGAGTACAAAGACACTTCAGAAAGAAAGAGTGCTCATCTTTTCTCTCAAAACAACCTCCTGTGATATTTAAGTTTTCCATGTATAAGTTGCATCAATTCAGATTCATTATTTTAATTTATGTTAGGGTTTTGTTGGGTTTGTTTATTTGGGTTTTTTGGGGGGGCCGGAGGGGGAGAGGTTGGTGCTTTTTTGGTTTTTTGGGTTGTTTTTGCTACAGTGTGAGCTCTGTGTTGGGAAGGAAAAGTGATAATCATATGCAATACAAGACACAACTCTCCCCATTTTTCCCCCTTTTTAAAGCCTAGCTTAGGTCACATGAAAGGAATAGGACTTCTAAACCAGAGCAATAAAACAGAGTTGAGGGTATAAGTGTTGAATAAAAGAAGACTAAGTGGAAAATGCATTAAAATATAGGGCAGTGGAGGGTTACACAGTTCTTTACATAGTTCTCACTCATGGAATACAGTGCTGCTGAGGTCAGGTGAAGTACTCACAATTCCACATTCAAACAGGAAGGAGCTGAAAGAAGAGACCTCCACCAAAGGATCTTCAGTTTTGGGATGTGTTTCTCTGTTAATGCACTGGAGCTGGAAGTCACTGACCTCCAGATCACACTCTTTTTACCCACTTGCATACTTCGTATTATCTAAGAAATATCCACCTTGTTCTGACTGGAGAGAGTGGGGTAACTAAATCCTATTTAAAGTTGTATGTTTATTACACAGACACTACACAGTGCTCACAATTACTTTAGAAACTAAATATTAGGTAGTGGCAGATTAAGGTAGTTTCACAACATTTGAAGAACAAAGCAGAATCTTGCTTTCAACTATTTGTGCTCTTCTTTTAATTTGTTTAATTTTGATATTTTTCAGCATGAAAATACATGAGCATAATTTTGTTCCTATTAAATTTCAGAATGTTTTACTTCAACTGGACATAAATTTCACTGCTTGAACTGTCCTATGGGGTTTGGGTAGCAAGAGCTCTACAGGAAAAATCTGTTTAAACAACACTGCTATTTATGTATTTACTTATTCTATGTACATTCACAGAAGAAAAATTTCTCTCTGCTTTCACCTTAATAAAAGCTTTCCCTTTATTGTTTACACAAATTCCTATTTCTTCACTAAATTAAATTTTCAGTTTTCATTAAATATGTATTGTCTCAAATATTATCATTTTTTGCTTAAGTGTAAGGCACATTTCTTTGATCATACGTTCTCTTGTACAAAACTACGGCAGCAGATATGTGCAACCAACTCTCTACCTCAAATAAAACTACTAAAGGGAAGAATCATACTGCTCACATATTTCTCTGTAGAGACTGAGAGAAAACAAGCTGCATATGACATGAGAGTTACAGTGCTGAATGCAGAACTCGATAGCAGTAATAAGAACATACGTGAATCATAATAGGGAAATAAACTTCTTATTTCACTTTATGGTTTACTTAGCTCAAAGATACCATGCTTTCAAAAGGTGTGCTGTACAAAGCATTATTCCTCAGCATTATGTGAACAGTTTCATGTACAGAGGGTTTAAGGCAAAGTTTGTTAATGCTTGTATGTTCCATTTCAGCAGAGCTGAAGTTACTTTATGATAAAACCCTAATATGCTATTTTTCTTTTTCTTTTTTTTTTTTTTTTTCTGGGAGGACACCTTTTCAATACATCTGTCAACACCTGAAAGCTCCAAAGTCACAGGCATTAAGAATCCATCTGTTAGATATATACTTAACTAAATTTAATACTTAACTTAAACAGGAATAATTCTTTGAAAATACTATTCAGTGGTCTAAGCTCATGATTCTAAAAAACTGTGTTTACTGTGGGACCAGCAAGACAGGCAAAAGTATCTCAAAGCACTGACTGAAAGATAGAGCAGCCTCAAGAATTTTCGAATCATGTGGTGGCTCTAGGGGATTCCTGAAATTCAGTGTGTCTGGGAATGTCTCCAAACCTGAATGGCATATCCAGGAGGAAGGCAAAAGACATGAATATATCAGCTGATATACGGAGAATATATCAGCAAAATATGAATATAGAGCAAGAAAATAACTCGCGGACATTTGATATAGTGGTTATTTATGGGATACACCTTTATCTTTAAACAAAATTTGCTTTTGCTGGACTTTTAGACAAAAATATTTATGACATAGAAAAGCACTTCCATGGGACATAATGGAAGATATGATTTTCAGATATGAATTGCTACTTGATGTAGGCATAAAAATGCCAGAGCCCTGGAGGCACTCGCAGCCCCGACTGTCCCTGCCAGCTCCCAGGGCTCCCCATGACACAGGACCCCATGTCAGCATCCGGAGTCATCAACTCCTGCCCCAGGAATGCTGCAGCAAGGCCGTTCCGCAGCTGGCCATGGCCCAGCCCAGCCTTGACGCATCCCCATGGAGGCTCCCCATGGTGCCTGGGTCTGGGGTTGCCCCGGGGTCTCACGGCTGCCTGCTCCTGGTTAGTGGGTGTCCCACTCCCTGGTTTCCAGGCTGTGCCAATGGACAATAAGCAGGCACCGATGACCCACAGTCACCAGCTCTCACACGGTGCCCTGACTATGTATTAAACCATCTTTACAATGAAACCCTCATGGCCCAGAGTTAGTGCAGTTCAGTGTTTATTATCACAGAAAAACATTGGGCTGGAAGGGAATTCAAAGATCACGTAGCTCCAATCACCCTGTCATGGAAGGACACCTTCCACTAAATCAGGTTGCTCAAAGCCCTGACCATATTGGCCTTGGATACTTACAGTCATGGGGAATGGAGAGATATTAGTTATTAGTTATACTGTTTTCCAAAAGCTTAGCTGCCATTTTTGCCTTAAAACCTTCAGAATGTAAGCAAGAGCCACTCAGGCTTCACGAGGAGCTGTGTGCTGAGGAGAAGGACTGAGGGAGTGCGGCTGGCCATGGAGAGGGAAAACAGATCTCCACTTCCTAGCTGGGAGGCAGAGCTGCGGGTAACCTCAGGCTGTGCCAGCAGGCTCTTCGATCCTCCAGACACACCTCAACACTGCTCCAGGGAAGTTACTTGCTTTCCTTGTAAGGGGAGAGATGCAAATCTAACGCAAATTAAACGGCTCCTACTGCAGACTGTAATTCAGGCACAGCTGCACGCAGCAGTACAGACTGTACCAGATTTGCACAACTAAACCAGCACCGCTTGCCTTGTGTGTGTATATCTCAATTTCCAGTTGCTAAAATTAATCTTTTTCCCATTAACCTGTCTGTCTTGCCTAAGGCGGGGAGGCCTCTGTGCCGAGTTTTTCTCCCACTGTTACTCAGGTAGCATCTTTTCAAATTGAGCATCTTCATGGTAATGGACTATAAAATACAGGTATAAGTAATGAATGTTGGCTATTCCTAATGGATGCAGGAACCAGTCTAACTGGAGTGCTACAGCAGAAGGGATGCTGACTCACAGGGAGATTTGAAGGAGCAGATATAAATGACTTCTTACACACCTTGCCTGAAGTAAAGCTGAAAACCATGATAATACATCAAATTGCTGAACCTAATCTCAGCAATAGGTCTGAATTTTGGTCACGACAATGCACTATAGCACTTGCTGAGCTGATCTAGTTAAAGCTTACAATTCCCTTCAATCCAATCACCTACTTCATGTCAAAGTTCAATTGCCTCAGTTAGGACTTCACAAAGTCTTAGTCTAAGTCACCAGTTGGATCTAAAACCAACTCAAGAAGCTCACTGACTTTTAGTGTCTTGGGAGAGACCCTAAACAATTTTAAAAATGGGAGAAATGAGAATTGTCCTGCAGGATCACTGAGTTTAATGAATTGGAATCTGACCTGAATGCTCTAGGCTTCTCCTACCCATTTGCCTTGTTACCCATTTGCTTTCTCTGAAACAATTACCTTGTTAATTTCAGATTATTATGTTGTTCTTAAATTGGGGCACAGCAGCATTTTCTTTGAAATGTCTTAGCTGTCCTTGCATTTCAGCTCCTGTCTCACCAATTGGGAGGGAGGGGGGAAGATGCAAAAAGAGGCATATGAAGTTTGAGAATATGCTAGAAAGCCTGTTATAATGCTTATACTTTTATGGTAAGTGTTTTAACCGTCTTGATATCTGAAATTTTCTCACAGAATGGAGCAAATAATGCAATTTAAATATATATCTGGTGTTATTATACTGAAGAAGGGTTTACATTTACAGAAAAATGGTAACATGGAAAAAAATAACTGTATTAAAACCACAAAAGACTAAAATTAAATGAACCATAGATGCATTTTGGCTCTCCTAACTTCAACATCTTTAAAGGGATTGTCCACCTGCTTGCATGCTTAGCCTTGTGTTTTATGTAATTCACCACTTTTAATTTAAAGCAAGAAAAAATACCAGTGAAATAGCAGCCATTTTTAACAAAGGCCTAATGTTTCTGTCGTCTGAGTACTTGTCTAAATTGTTAAACTACTGTACAACAGACCTGCCAACTAATGCATTGTAATTAGAATGACAATAAAAAAGAGTAATTTTTTTTTTTTCTTGTGGTGGACAATCATTTTAAATGATTTGCTGATGAAAGAGCCTGTGTGAAACACTATACTTCACACAAAATACTGCATATAAACAGATCACTATATTTGAAAGACATTGCGCCACTATAATTCTGTTTTCAAAGTGGATAAATTAGTTTTGTCCATCATATTTTAGCTTTAATTCATTTAGTACAAAATGAATCTTCCTCACTTGGCAGACACTCATACTTCATCTTAATTTGGCTGTTCTATAAAGCTTTTGTTGATTTCACTTCTAATACTTTGCTGTCTTTTAATGGAGACAGATTGTATTTCATATTTACTTCACACAGGACATAAAGCAGCACTGTAATAAGAAAAAATTGTATTATACTTGACTGAAAACTATAAAATGTGTATGATAAATCCATATGAAACAATATTCGTTATTCAGTAAAGTACTGGCCCATAGTTTTCCAGATCGATAATAGCCTCATGTTATTAAAAACCTGTTCTGACTAGCATTGTATGTCTGAGGTTTTAACACTGACTTAGGCCTGCTATTAATGAAAAACCAAGAAAATAGAAATGCAGCACATGGAATATGAAATTGTAATTTTATTTTGTAATAAAGCAAAAAAACCCAGAGGTTAAAGAATCTCCATCCTGGGAGGCATGCAAAAATTAGACATGACTGTAAGCAACATGCTCTGACTTTGAACTTGGATCCAGTTTATGACTTGAGTAGACCAGTGGACCAGATGATCACCAGAGATCCTTCTTGCCTCAGTTATTCTGTGCTAATATAACTCTGCATTAATATGTCTCAAAAATCCATCAAAATAGATGGAATTACAGAAGCAATACGAGGAAAGGCAAGTAATGATGCAAGTTATGTACTGGTAATGAGCACGTCATTCTGCCAGAGGAGTAAACCGTGTCTTCTTGTGATGTACCTTAATCTTATACGTACTGTTAAGAGGGTGCCTGAATTGAATCGAAGGAAACATCAGGTTAATTACATGTTGAAGTGATTGCATAGATCACGTTAAAATTAGGAATTCCTTAGCATCATTATTTGTAATTTTGCTTTGGCATCTAAAGAGCTACATTAAGCAGACCTAAATGCTGAATATATGTATTACCTGCTCCTCCTGTAAATCTACAACATCCACTAACAGTACCTGGGTAATGATTTTCCTAAAAACATAGAGACTAAAACCCCTGCAGTTCGAGATAAATATTATGAAATCAACTTATACACAAAAAAAAGCATCCATAAAAACTATAATTAGTAAGGAATGGAATAAGCTGACAAAGGATCAGATCCAAAGTATGACAGATGTGAAATTTACAAACCTAAGTACAACACTGCACTTCAATAATAAGCAATACACATATTTTCATTAGATGCTGTAAATTTCAGTACCCAGTTCAATAGCTGACACTGCCTTTGTCTGGTTCAGCATTACAGTGGTGGGACAAAGGTGCAAAGAGGCACATGAAATACTGAGGAGAATGCTGCAACACCTCTTTCTCGTGTTTCCATCGTGCAGTGCTGCTGCTGCCATGCCTCCCTCTCCCTTGTCTGTGCATTGCAGCTGTTCACCTCTTGTCACTGGCTGTAGCCAGCAGAGACCCACAGTGCTCAACTGGCAACAATTCCTTGAACCCTTCCAAGAAATCCATGGCTTTCTTCTGCCATGCTATGGCTCCACACAACAGCTACATGGGCATTTGTATATTACTTGGATCTATGCTGGTTGCATAGATCAGTGCTGCAGAGCCCTGCCAATCCATATTTCAACAACCAATGTATGCACCTGTGATTCTATCTGCTGATCCCATCCCTGAACGTGCAGGAATGTCGGTGCAGACTCTGCAGCAGCAGGATGTGCCCTCTCTCCATCATGTATGTCCATACAGCCTGATGGCATCCATGTATGAGTGCTAGTCATGCTGTTCCATTGGTCTTTTATTACGGATGCCCCACAATCTGTGTGCCTGCCAAAGACCACGCAGGCTTCCATATGCAGAAACTCATCCTAACAGTGTGGACATGGTCCATCAGGATGTTTCTGAAATGGGTGAATTTACAAACAGTAGACAGTTCACCTCCAGCTGTGGTTTATGGCGAGCGCTAGCCCAGCTTTCTTTCCTGGAGCCGACCGGCTAGTTGACACATGCTCTTAGTTTCTGTCTTGTTTATGGCTTATTCAAACCAAGCTGCAGAAAATCAAAAAACTCACCTGCAGCTGGAAGTCCTCCTTAGGACTCGTCACCATTGCAGATTATTGTGGGAAAAAAATCACAGATGTTTGTTTGGCAACAGCTCTAAGTCTAGAAAGCTTGAGCAGCATCCCAGCAGGCAGGAAAGATTCCAAAACTTACTTGGAGCTGTGGTTACACTGCCCAGTCCAATACATTTGAGTAGAACAACCTGAATAAGATTAGTCCAAAAACGTTTCCAAGTTTCTTTCTATTTATGGCGAGGAAATGTTTGGCTAGGGCTCAGTCGATCCTGACTGCAGTGACTAAGCACCATTAAGAAGTTCTCAGGAAAGCTAAGCATGCTTCTTAGACTTCAAAGTCTGGATTGACTGACTTTCAAAAACTTTAGTGCTGTTAGAGGCCAAGCAGGGATCTTGAGGTCACTTCTGATGATCCATTTCTCGTATAAGCAGAGTATTGCAATAATTACCATGGCGGGCAAATCCCTTGCAGCCTTCTCTGGACACAATCAGTTACACTTTTGGGGCTCATGAACAAACTAATAACAAACACCATGTGTGTACCTTTCACCCCATCACCTACCCACTGATCTTGATTATTCCAACAAATCTTAGAATACACTATAACTGGGTAGGCTTTTATTCCTTCTGGCTTACGTGGGACTGCAATCATTCCTTTCTTCTTAAAGGTGACACTGGTGATACATCACCTCACAAAAACAAACAACTTCCCCCCCCAACCAACAAAGAAGGCTCATAAGCACAGTGATAACTGCACCCTACAGTCATCTGTGAAGTTATTGTGAATATCTTGAGGTAAAAGACCCAACAAGTCTGACCTACACTAACTAACGGTCTGTGGGATCACATTGATATGTAGGACACTTCATGCCCCATTGTCTCAGATACTTATTAGCAGCAGTGGTTGTTTATGTGGTAGCTGTAGAATATCAATCAAGAAATGAGCAAGTGATCCCCTCTCATTTTCTAGCAGCCCCAGATAACAAGATCGGCAAGAAATGACAGGCAAAGAAAACGTAAGCTGTGTGGATTCATTTTATGGCGGGGATTTCCACAGCACTGCTGGGGCCTAAGAAACTTGTGAACATTTAACACTGGCTCTGTCCCCACTGGATTCTCATAGCTGAGTACAACAGTGTTGCACACTACTTGGGTCTGAGTGTTTCTTGTCCTGCTGTGCAAAATACTGGACCTTGCAGTGGGGTATAAAATTGGCAAGTGATTTCTGATATTGGAGGACAGAAGATCTGAGTGGGAAACATGAAGGAGGTTAAGCAGAATGGTCTTGTTTATAAAACAGGATGTGGTTATTGTGAAAGTGCTGGAGGGCCCAAAGAAGCTCTCAAATACAACAGCTAAATCCTGAGCGATAAAAGAGGATATTCATTGAACTATAATTTTAAAAGGCCTATTACTGTTCCAACTGATGTCCCAGGGAATCCATTGAATTTTTTCACTAGTTTGCTGGAAAAAATATTTAAAACACTTTTACAGGAAGAGCTGAAGTCCCAGAGAACACTGATTCCTCAATGACATCAATCTGAAAGTGTGAGAAGAACTAGTGTTGATCCAGCCTAGTGTATATTGTATCACTTGCCTCATCACATGCCTCACATTCCTTTGCATGTATTAAACACACTGAAGAGGAGGACTCAAAGGGACTATAACTCACTTTCTTAAAGTTATACCTGTACCTGTCTTTACCATTCAAACATGGACAAGTTCTACAAGTTTTCTTCCCCAGTTTAGCGTGTTATAAGCATTTGTGAGTAGATGGGAAAATAGACATTACTTCTGTAACTTACACATGGTTAGCTAAAATATGTTACAGACAATCAAAGACATGCTGAAACTGTACATGTTTATCTCTTAAAATTAAGTTGATTTTTACATCAGATATTTCCTGCACCTTATTTAAATCTACTTCTTTCTTTTTCCTAGGACTTTTGTCACCTTTGGAAGCATTCTTTCATGTTACCAAGATGATTTCAGGAAATGTCCAAGACTCCTAGTAACACAAAGGAACAGCTCTGTAAGTTCACTTTGCAAGAATATGTGAACTGTCTCAGTTTCTTTCTAATCCTTATGCATCACACACCTGCTGGCAATACGGCTGTAAATTAACAAGAGCTTCCTAGTCTAAGAAGCGCTTGAGGGATTTTTACTTCTGAGGTTATGAAGAAGGCTGCATCGTAGCTATTCCGCTGCATTCCAATTACGCTCATCCCTCAGTGCACTACGACACTGGACGCTGTGCTAACGCAGCATGCCTGGCCATCAGGCTGGAAACACCACCTGAAAGGACCATTTTCCAGTGTGCAGAGCCTTCTACTGCTAAGGCGTTCATGCTGGGGCTAGGATATGTGAACCGACGTCTTGATTCACATTTCTACAAGTTTTCCCTCCGAAAGGGAAAACTGACTAGTTAATTTTAGCTGAAAAGAAGTTCACTAATGAGTCACAATAATTATGAACTTCATGAATAAAGAAACATGACTGAGATGAATAATATCTACTGCCCGACCACCGACTAGATAATCCCGAACTGCAAGCTAGCAGTAAAAGAAACTAAAAGCAAATACCTAATACTGTACAACAGGGGCTATCAGGAACTCTGTTTGACTCCGTGCCACCTGTTTAAATTGGCTTTGCAGCCATGAGAACGAATGGAAGCACCTTCGCAGCCCCGGCGCTCTCCTTGCGACGCCAGGGCCGGGCGGTGTCGGGCAGCTCGGCAGCAGCCCTCCGTCCACCCCGCACAGCGAGCACCCGGGGGTCGGGGCGGCAGCACCCGCGCGGCGCTCGGGGTGAGCGGTACCGGGGACCGCGCCCCTCCGCACCCCTGCGAGCCCATCTGCGCTCGCCCGCAGCCCCGCCGTCGCTCCGCGCGGTCCCGGCTCCGCCGCCCAGCACGGCCCCGCCGCGGGACCCGCCGGCGCTGCTCCGGCCGCGGCCCGCAGCAGCCCCGCCGCCCGGGACGAGGCGCGGCCGCGGAGATCTCCACGCGCGGAGCCCGGCTCCGCCGCGGCCGACGAGCGCCTCCGGCGCCGCGCCGGCGGCAGGTTCGGCGCCGCCCCGGCAGCCTCGGGCCGCCGCCACCTGTTACCTGCCGCCGCCCTGCCGGAGCGCAGCGCTCGGGCCCCACCGCACCCCGCCCGCGCCCCGCACGCCGCCCCGGCCCCCGCACGGCGCGGCGGGGCGGGGGGAGCGGCTCCGCCACATCCGGGTGCCGCCGCTCTCAGCGCGCATGAGCGGCCGCGCCGCCGCTGCCGGGCCGGGCGCCGCGGTATCGCCGCCGCCGCTCCTCCTCCCCGGGGCGCTGCGCTCCGCGCTGTCAGGCAAGGGGGAGCGACCGAGAGGCGGGGGAGGCTCCCTCCGCGGCAGGAGGAGGAGGAGGATGGTTGTGGGGGCGGGCGGCGGCAGGCGCTGGCAGCAGCCGGGAGAAGCCCCGCTGGTGGCTGGCTGTCGGCACACGCAGCTCTGAGGAGGAGGCGGAGGGTGCCGAGCCGAGCCGCGGGGCGGGCGGCTGCTGCTGCCGCTGCCGCGGGGGGAGAGGCTGCGGCGGCGGGAGGAGACCGGCACACGCACGCACAGGCGCGCACGCACGCGGACGGGTGACAGCGGCGGCCGCCGCGATGTGAGGGGGCTGCGCGGGGGCGCGGAGGCTCCGCGGGCAGGAGAGGCGACGAGAGCCGGCCCGCACGGCCCCGGCGGCGGGAGGGGCGACCGGGGCGGGGCCGGCTGGGCTCGGGGCGAGCCGCGTCCCCCGGCGGGCGGGGCGGCCGCGGGCGGCGAGCGTGGGACCGGCGGTGGCGGCGCTCGGTGGGCTGACCGGCTCCTGTTTGCTTGGCTCCAGTCTCCGTCTCCGAGCCCGCGGGCTCCGATGAGAAGCGCCCCTGCGCTGCCGGACTGACGCCTCGCCGCCCTCCCCGCGGACGAGGAGGAGCGCGGCGCCCCCGACCGCGGGCCGCCCCTGCACCGCCCTCCCCGGCGGGGGCTCGTCTGCCGCCTGCGGGGCGGGCGGCGCGGCGGTGACAGCGCGGCGGCGGCGAGGCCGGGGCAGCGGGAGCGCCGCCGCCGAGGACCATGAGGAAATTTAACATCAGGAAGGTGCTGGACGGCCTGACGGCGGTCTCTGCCGTCGCCTCGGCGTCGTCCGCCGCGCAGCAGCAGCAGGCGGGGAACCGGGAGACCGAAATCCAGGAGACGCTCCAGTCCGAGCACTTCCAGCTCTGCAAGGTGAACGAATGCTGCAGCCCCGAGCCGGCGGGCGGCCGGGGAAGCGGGCGCGCCGCCGCGATGGGCGCTGCGGGCTTTGCTCCTCCGTACCGACCTCGCCGAGCCGGCCCGCCGCTCCTGTTTGCTTATTTGGATTGATTATTTCGGGGGCGAAGACGGGAAGAAAGCGGTGGGTGTAGCTGCAAAGGTCTTGCTGGATTTCTTTAGTCGTTCGTCTGTGAGAGTTTCGGGGTTTGTCGTCGTCTAGGCTCCTTCATGCGAGTAATACTGGCAGCGGTCGCTAAGGCTTCGTAGAAAGAGTTGGATGGATGGGGGAAGGAGTGATACTTAGCTGTAGTGCAGATCTGATTATCACGGCGTATGAGTAGAAGCCTCTGCTAATGGGCCCGGAGGACAGGGAATCTGTCCCTCTGCATTATTTGGAAATCATTTATCCTGTTCCTTTATGCCTGAAAAAGGCTTTCGATGTTTGTGGTGGTTTCGCTGCAGCGTGTTGCCAAGTTGGCGATGCTGCTATTGCAAATCCTATCTAGAGACAAAGTTCCCGTTTATTTATTTGCTTGTGTGTGATAGGATAACTGCAGTTTGTGTCTGCACGCTTCAGAAAATGATGCAGCGAATTAACCACCAGCTGTATCCAGAGGAATAAAAGCTGATTGGAATATCAATACTAATTTTTACCTTTGCAGTGCACCCATGGCCTAGCTTGACATGGACGAGCTTGGTTTTTTTTCTGGTATTGCGGGCATTTCTGCTGCTTTCAAGAGTTGGTCACGAAGGATGTGGAGAAGAGCAGAGCTGTTGCCAGTTAGACTTTATTCAGCTGTGAAATACAGAGAGTTGTGGGGTATGCCTGCAACTTCAGTAAAGTACAAGGAGTATTTCAGAAGTTTGCTGTGCATTTATGAGGTCCGGAAGTACTTCTACTCCAAACTAAAGGCTTAGAAATAGAAAAGCTGGAATTTGTACAGCTTAGGATGTGTGCATTTTAGAGTGGAAGTAAGAATAGGTGACAGTAGTAGTATGTTCTCAGTTCTGATTAATTAACTGCAGCCCGAGAAGTTTAATGGAGTCATTGCTTGGTCAATTACCAAATTAGTCTTGAATAACAAAAAAAAGCTAAATATGCCAATAGCTCCATATTAAGAATGAATCCTATGGTTGAGGGGGTTTGCTTTAGTTCAGTGAGGTATTTTTTGGTTTTGTCAATGCTGGGGCTGCCTGTTCTCTTTGAGGGAAGTAGAGGGTGAGAGATCGATTCTGTCAAGCTCAAGTTGCTGGGTCTGTTTTCTGAGCTGAAGAGAGGTTGTGCTGTCATGTTGGGTCTGTTGGATTGAAATTGAAATCAATCTAGTAGTTTGTAATAGTTCTGATGACAAGTCTGGCTTTGTTGCCAAACTTGCTAGGAACATCTCAGGTTTTAATAGTTTAGTGTCTTTGTTAGGGCTGAAAATAAAATTACTCAGGGAATGAGGTAGGTGAAAAAAATTAAATGCTTAGTTAATACAGTCTTTATACCGAAGAAATGTAAGATTCAAATTAAGTTTTAGAAAGTCTTACTGTCACTTGATGCTCAAAGATGAATGAGTAACTATGACTAAAAAACCTTTTTGTAACTGGTTCGTATAAGGCAGGTAATTTTCTCAGTCTGTGATTAAACTGCTTTGTAGTTCCTTTTTAAACTGTGATTAATGTTGAATGCTGGTCTCTAACATACAGTCTTGATTCTGTTTATTTTTGGTATCCTGCTTGACCCATTGTTACTGCGCTGCTCTGACTTGTTAGACTGTACGCCATGGTTTCCCCTATCAACCTTCCGCCTTGGCATTTGATCCGGTTCAGAAAATACTGGCCATTGGGACTCAGACTGGAGCACTGAGGCTGTATCCTTTTGTTTTCTGAAGTGGATTTAGTGCACCTCACACAAGCGATGTCTTGATTCAGCTGCTGCAATCATGCAGAAGTCTGGTGGGAACCAGGTATGCAGGAGGGGAGAAAAACAGCAAGCTGTCTTTGCTGCTGGTGGGTGGCTTGGCTGCTGTGGTTGTTCTTTGTGTCAGTTCAAGTTGTGTCAATGATGTGAGGTATGGCTGCTCAGTCGCCTTTACCTCAAGTTAACAGATAAATTTTGTAGAGGGTTACTAGTGTGCTGACAGTTTACAGCAGCTGACTGCAAATCTAAAGAGAGACGGGCTGAGCTCTGTTTTGTTGTTCTGCTCTATCCTCTGGGGCTGAAACATTGTGTGCTGCTTGGTGAGGTAGTGTTTGTTGGTTTCTTTTTTTTGGTAGGGTTTTTGCTTGGGCTTTTTTTGGGTGGTGGGCTTATTTTTGTTGGGTTTATTCTTAAGATAAACTTTGTAATGCTCTAGTGACCTACTAGTACTTCTGTGTTGCCATATGAGGGTTTCAAGTGGGGACAGTAAAAGGTACAGGAATTGTATCTTGCTAAAAGCTTCCAAGTGACTGAAAGAAATGGAATGAATTTGTGAAGTAAAGGACTAGTAACCCTGCTTCTTTCTGTTCACTAAAAAGTGAACTACCCGTATGTTTATAGCCATATGGTACCACAGCCATATGCTACTATCCAAGCCATGTAACAACATATGTGTTTAAACTTTTATTTTTAAAATAAGGTATCCTGTAGATTTGTTAATCCACGCTGCTGTTGCCAGAACCTTTATTTGTCAGCATAAGAGAATGAATTGAATTCTTTGTTGTCCTGAAATTGACTGAATTCTAAACATTATGGGGAAGGCTTAGCCCATCTTGCCAGAGAAATTGACTTAATCCTCTTTAAACGGTAGGTAAATCTAACAATATCCTTTGGTGTTTAGATTAGTCTCCAAGTAGACCTTTTTTGTTTCTTTCTGGTATATTATTACCCTGTCTATGAGGTTAATTGCCATAAGAGTGTTGACTTTTAAAAGTTGAAAAACTAGAACTAAAAAACTATATTTCTATTAGGAGCTCTCCAGATTTCTTTACTCAGCGTGAGGAATAAGGATGATAATGCAGTGTTCTTAATGCCATATTTGAAGCTACACTTAATTTCATAAATTTTCTTTTTGAAGAGGCTATAGAGTTGACTTAAATAAAGAGTGAGCTGTGTGTGGGTGGTGTTAATTACTCTTATATTGGTAGAATAGATGAGAAAGCAAAAAGAGACACAGAAGAAAGAACTTGGTTTGGAGGAAAAGAAGAGATCAAAATGTACCTGTTTAGAGCTTACTCACCTGTAATTTTGGGCAACGTGATGCTGCAGTTTAGATAATGATGACTCAACAAAAGCTGTTTCTGAGCACTCATCCATGGCTACACACACATGTGAATTTGTGGAGTGTGAATTGCATTCTAAATAATTGAGAGTGGTATTGCAAGATTGTTAGGGAAGAAAGCATTACTGTGAGAAAATGACAGAAAATGTGTTTTCTAAAGAAAGGAAAGAAGCTTCATGCAGAGGCTGAAATGTTAGTGCTCCTCTAACTTGATGAAGATGAATATGGTTGATCAGGCTTAGTACTTTGATACGGCTCTTGATTCTTGGAAGAACTGGTTAAAAGCTCTCAGCTGAGAGGGTAGCCCTGTAACCAGACAACACTGCAGAATTTGCCTCTCCTGTGATTGCCTCCTCTTTGTGATGGAGGAATGCAGGCAAAAGGGGTAGACTCAGACATATTCCCAACGTAAAAGCACCCTTTTGCTTTCTGCTGGTTTGAGAAGAGTGGGTAAGAGTGAGCCTTGCAAGAAGTGCTTATTTCATTCTATTGCTCAAAGAGTGAGCCAACCTTCAGGATGCTTTGCCTGCTAAGGTTTTTATGAATAATAAATTATGTGCAAGGGTTCATTAAAATGGGAGCCACTTACTCTTTAAAGCTGCAAAAGTGTTTTTAATTGAAATGAGGTGTGGACTAAAACCACTGAGTGTCAGTAAAGCGTTATTCACTGAAAAATCATAAAAGTGCAATGGAAGTCAATCCTCATTTTCTTCCATGTTCATGTTGTGAGAGTATAGAAGTAAAGGAATGATAATGTTTCTTCCACTGGCTACCAGCAAATGGGAGCTGGGTATTACTGTTTTCATAGTGTATTCAAGTATAGGTACATCTTTTTACACTTTCTCTTGCAAGTAAGTTATCTGAGCAATGGGGAAACAAATTTGGTGGGTGGCGTTTTTTGTGGGTGGTTGGGGTTTTTTTTTTTTTTTTTTTTTTTTTTTTTTTTTTTTTTTTTTTAAGGGTATTAAAGGTAAAATATTCTTAAATCAAGGAGTGAAAACCTGTTTGAGAATTCATTAATTTGTGAGGAAAATAATGTTACAGTCCCAATTTGGCTTTGGGCTCTTTATCAGCTAACCTCTTTGCAGAGGTTCTCTGCATTTGGTCAGTCTTCAAATTGGGTATTTTAAATTCTCAACCAGTATTGATCAGAACAGGTTAATGTGAGAAGTTTTCTAAATCACAGTCTTATCCCATGTCTTCTTTATGAGGACTCTATAACCACTACTGGAAGTACAGAGAGACTTCTTATACACAAGTACTAAATGTTTGCAGTACAGTTAAAATTATTTGTAAAAATAGAACTGAAGCTTTTCCTGAAGAACCAAAATCTGTGGTTACAAATATACTACCAGTTCAATGACTTTGTCTTTCTTTATCTTAATGGATAAATATACTAAACATCAACACTGTATTGAATCCTCTAAATCCACAAAGTAAGTGTAAAAATGGAAGTGCCTAAATTATAGGTGTCATGTTGCACTAACGGGATTCGATGTAGAGTTGCTACTCTGTTAATATTTTTTGCTTCGAGGCTTGATGGGTGCAGTTGGTAACATAGTGTACCAGAGGGGAAACTTTACCATTCTGTGCCCATAGCAGCAGTTGGTGCTAGATCCTGCAGTTTGAAGAGGGAGAGAAGTCTGTAGAAATACTATGAAGAAACCGCTTTTAGTGTAAAACTTTAACCTGATGAGTCATGAAAGTCATTTTGGGATTATTAGCTGGTTTAACTTGAGCAGCATATCCCTTGTATTAATTTTTAAAAGCTTGATTAGTTACTAAGAAACATTTCTATCTCTTATTTAGCCAAAAGTTTTAAAATCAAGCTTTTTGGAGGCAGACAGATCCTTAATTAGAGAAGTACTTCCCCACCCCCAAAAGAACATTTTTAGCGATTAATAACAAAAGCTCCCTTCTGTTCTCAGCTATGAACAACAGCTTGGTTACTTTATGGTGTATGAGGAAAAGTTACAAAGTAGCTTAGTGGAGTAGAAACCTTGAGCAGCCTGATGTGACCCTCTTCCAGACACTGGCATCCCTTAAAAACAGTTAAGCTGTTGGATTCTATTTTCTCTGTTGCAAGGGAAAGTGAGGGGTGAGGTGGACACAAGGGCAGATGCACTGTGCTGAATGACGTAAAATCTCAAATAATTTCTCTCAAGTAGTGGCACTCACCTGGACGTGCTGGTCCGGTTGTTCCTCTGAGTTTGTGGTGCTGCTGGTTGGAGGATGCTTGTTCCAGCTGTTTGAGGTGTGTGAATCTTGGCTGGTGGCCTGCTTCTTGTGTGGCAGTTCTGCCTCAGGCTCCCTCTCCTCTGTGCTGGATTTTTGTGGATGTGATCCCCACAGGGAGCAATTGTGCTCACTCTTGATTTCAAACTGCTATTGTCAGTGTAAGCTGCTGGTGGCCTCTTTTGTCGCTGCAGGTCAGTATCTTTGGTTTTCTCCACACTTCAAGGGATTTAACTGCTGTTAGCAGGGTGGCTTTCACCTCTTGATCTACTGTCGCAACATGTGAGATGTCAAGCAGTTAAAAATTCATCTAGGCTTTGCTTCTTTTCTGTGCATACCTGAACCATTACAGTAGGACATATAGTCCTTGGTCTTCAGAAAGCTTTGTGCATAACTGCCTGTGCTTTGTTTTCCCAGCAGATATCAAAACCTTCTAATGAGTTAGAGTTCAGTTGCTCTACTCAAGGTTTAACTTGTTGTAATTGGTTAGACTTTACCCCGTGACATCCTGACAGTGCTTAGTGTTACAAGTAATAGCCCTGCTTCTGTGTTCTTCATGACTTTTGCTCTTCTACTGAGAAGGCCCTCTGGAAGCCTAATGTCATCTGGGCAGGGGGGTGTGTAAACTCTGAAGAGGCTAGAGAAAGATGTAATGAACTTTTTCAGGATATTTTTTTGCCTTTATGTTGGTGTTTCCTCAGAACTTTTAAGTCCAGGGCCGTGTATAATTAATAATGATAGTCAGCTGAGCTTCTTTGTTTGCTTTTATAGGGTGGAATAAACCTTGAAGCTAAAGCAGAAATATTGAAAGAATTCTCCTGATTCCTGCTGTTGAACTTAAACAAGTTTCTTCATTTTTCTGCACTTTAATTTCTCTATAGCAAAACTAGGACAATATGTCAAAATCGATGTTTTGTGACAGTCTCCCAACATGAATACAATATCTAGTGGTGTTTCATGCCTTAAAAATATGCATTTGCAATGTGAAGTTCAGCCTCTTTCTTGATGGAGGTAGTTCTAGAAGGGAAAACCATCTTCACTAGAAATAATTGAGAATGGAAGGAATACCTGTAGAGTAAGTGTTGTGCCTTCCACACAGACCAAATTGTGCCTTTGTCTCTTTATTCCCTAGCAGAAAGGGTTATTTAAAGTTGCTTTTTTTTTTTTTCTCCCCCCGCTTGCAAACCAAGCTCACAGGAAGGAGAAAAATTGGATTGTTCATCATTCCATCATTAAAAATCTGAAGATTCCAATTGTCTTGAATGTCAGTATCTGTTAATTTCCCCACAGTCTTTTCAGCACTAAAAGATGACTTATGCAAGCAAATGGCTGAAGTTTTTATGTGTTTGGGGTGTATAAATCTTTTTTTTTTCCTGTGATTTCCATTCTCCAGCCTTTTTGAGAACTCACTTTTAAAAAAAAATCAAAATAGCTCAAAAGCCTGGGTTTATGGTTCCATGCAGTCAGATTCTGATGAATTGCTTGTGGCAGCATCTGGATAGCTTTGCCGTAGATGTATGCTACAAAATTCAAGCAATTTGGTCAATTCTTTGAAGTTCTAACAACATACCATTTCCAAGTGGTGGTGTTATTATATCCATTAGAATTACTTCTCCTTAGGATCATTCAGACTTTGCCAGGCAGTATGACTGCTTTTGTTCCTTACAGAAATATCAGCTTGAGATATCTGTGTGTTGGGGTTTTTGCTTTTTGGGTATTTTTTTATTGAAGTAGTTATTTACTTGCTCTTTCTTCTCTGTAGCAGCTCTACACTGGCAGTAGGACAGTGGCTGTTTAGAGTATACAAAGATTTCAGTTTTTTAAACAGAGCATCCAACTGAAGTTGGCACATCTTCAAGTGGCATGCCAGACCAGATGAACCTGGGTGATCCTTTCTGACCTAAATTACTCTGTAATTCTGTTGATTCTGTGAATACACCAAATTTGAACTGAACTACTCTTTTGTGGATGGTCAGGGTCTTTTGGCATTTGTACTCTGAAAAAAGTGGTCTCAACCCTTGTCAGTAGTGTTCTGGACTTTGAACAAATATGCATGTTTTGGGAAGAGTACTTTGGTAAAGCTATTAAAAATATTGCAGCGGTGTCATGTCAGAGAGACACTGTGATTATTTATTATTAAGAAAATATTTATTGTCTACCTTGCCACTCAGTTCACACAGAGTAGTTTAAACAAGAAAACTACTTTACTTAAAGCATATGTTAATCTTGTCACATTTCCGTTTCTTCTAACACTACTGCATTTCTTGTCATATCATCCAGCACTTTGTTCACGTGGCTATTGTTATCTTAGTGAAAAACGCCCACCCTCTAAATGAAGAAAATCAGCTACGTTTGGATATTCTGAAATGAAATGGGGCCAAAATGGCATGGTGAGGCATGCATCTCCTAAAAGTGCATGGAATGAAAACAATTGAGCCCTACACAGAGAAAGCTTTGACTGATTTTTTTATAATAGATAGGATGGTGTTCTTTTTAAATCTGTGGTTTTACTTGGGAAACTTAGTGTGCTGGTTTTGGCTGGAGTTAAGTTAGTTTTCTTCACAGTAGCTGCTATGAGGCTGTGTTTTGGATTTGTGCTGGAGACAGTTGTGATAATGCGGTGATGTTTTCCTTTTTGCTGAGCAGGGTTTATACAGAGACAAGGTCTTTTCTGGCTCTCACCACCCCCTACCAAAGAGCAGCCTGGGTGTGTACAAGTAGTTGGGAGGGGGCACAGCCCAGGACAGCTGACCCAAGGGATGTTCTATACCATGTGGGGTCATGCTCAGCATGTAAAGCTGGAAGAAAAAGGAGGAAAGGAAGGATATTTGAAGTGGTGGCATTAGTCTTCCCAAGACACTGTTGCACATGATGGAGGCCTGCTTTCCTGGAGTTGGCTCTTGCCCACCCACGGGAAACAGTGAATGAATTCCTTGTTTTGCCTTGCTTGTGTTTTTCTCTTTTCCAGTTTTTCTTCCCCATCTCACCAGAGGGAGCGAGCAAGTGTCTGTGTGGAGCCTAGTTGCCAGCTGGGGTTAAATTGCAACAATCCTTTATGACACCCAATGTGCAGCTCAAAGGATTTGAGATAATGAAAGGTTTGACTGGAATGCGCTAGATTGGATTTCTAGCTGTAATTGCTGATTAGCTATTAATCGGCAGGTGCTTGTCAGGAGCCTTGCTTGCCTGACTGTACACGAGAGCCCGGTGCTCATTAGTGGCCGGTTTTTGCTCTCGCTGCCACTGTGCTGCTTTGTCCCCTCCCTGTGCCGTGCCTGGGATCACTGCGACGAGAGCCCCGGGTGTGCCGGGGCTGGCAGGCGGCCGGGGACCGGCTGCGTGTCCGTGCTGCCGGCCTGAGCTGCGGTCACAGGGACCGACCCGCGGATGGAGCTGCGGGAGCAGCAGCAGGAACACCTCTGCAGGGATGCAGGCCCGGGGTGAGTCTGCGCTGCAGCAGGTGGATAGCCCATGCTGGAGCGCTGAAAGCGTGTGGCCATGGATAATCCCACAAGAGAGCAGGTATTCCCCTGGAAGGACTGCGGCCGTGGGTTAAGCCACGTTAGAGCAGGTTGATCTCTGAAGCGCCTGTGGGTAAGGCCATGCAATAACAACTGTGGGGAAGCAACAGGTCCTCCGCTGGGAGCACTATTGCATATACTTTAACTCTACTAATGCAACTTCTAGTAGTAATCGCTTTTGTTCAAAAAACCTGAAATATAACTGTATTGAAACTCACGCTATAATCTACAAAAATGCGCTTTACAATGAAAACTTCCCTCTAGGTATTTCACTGACAGAGCAGAAACTTAATGGATATAGCCTTGCAGCTTCAAATTTGCTGGGTCATGGTGAACCTGGGGAAGGAAATATTTGGAAAGCATGCAAAGTTTGTAAGGCTGCAGTTACTGTAGCTCTAGTATAGTTTGTTTCCTTGTACCACTTTGCTATTTGTGAAATGTCAGAAAAACCCTTTTTTCCTGATCCAGAGACAAGGGCTCCTGAGGGGCATTTTAAAGACTTTTATTCCATTTTCAGTCTCTTGAGAAGGGTGGCACGGTACAGATGTCTCCCGCCATCATAATCAGAAGCCAAAATATTTCTTTGTTACAATACCTTGTAAATGTTTTTCAGCCTATTAGCTTTTGCCACACGATGCTGCTAATACTTCTAACACCAATCACCTATTATTTTACCCTATGTGGTCTTGCTACAATGCATCTTTCACAGTTCTAATTCTCCAAAATATCTAGTCTGTTTGCAAGGCCATAGTTTGAAACTTATTTCCAGTTCAATTTCTCTCTCAACAGTGTCTTGTCTATTCCATGGCCTTTCTAAATCAGCACACCTTATCTCAGAGTTTGCATACAGATGTACAAGACTATGTGAGCTTTCAGTCAGGCTTTGAGAATCCTTTACAGATCCATTTCTCGCATTGAAACACTGAGGTGGCATATGGATTGTGTGACCAGATGAGGTTAGGATGAACTGTAATAGGAAATTGGATGGCTGGCGCTCAGCTTAGGCTTTCAGACTTGTGTTACACTGCTCAATTCAATAAAATTTTAATTTGGCATTTTACTAGATTTGTTCTTTCTTGATCACTGTGGAATGGCTTTTAGAACTGAAGAAGCATTATTGCTGTAGGAGATGACATGAGCAGTTTTAGTAAGTTCGCATCTGGAAGAGTAGAAGCAGCTTAAGATTTGAGATGTGATAAAGAAACCATGAAGGCACAAATCAAGGTTGCAAACCCTTCCTAGCAGAACTTTGTTAGACAGGAATTTTGTAACCGCGTTAGACTTCTAAATGTCCAGGTCCCTTTGTGGTACAAAGGTTTCAAAAGGCAAAGGTAGGTGTTCTTACACAATAACTTCAAGGCGACTGGAAGTTGGATTATCTGTGGAGAGCCTCAGTGAAAAACAGAATAAAACTTGCAAATTATTACGTTCAATGTGAAGATAAACAGAACTGCAGGACGTGGATTTTGGGAGCAGTTCACTTTGCCCTTGATCTTAGCTATCTGGTAATATGGTAGCTTTACACTTTGAAAAAATTTGGAGTTCCTAGTAGTTTTGACAGAGTTAATACTGTGGTAGATCTTTAATCTGTTGGGTCTTTCCTCTTCCTCTTGCTGCTCTCAATGTGCCTATCTTAAAGTGTGCCATCAAACCGATCATAGTGTTTTTTTGAAAAATTGTGGTTCTTGATCCTGCAAAGTTCATCTCATTAAGTAGACAAGACTCTGCTTTCCGAGAGATCTAATTGTTTGACATGGAGTAATTTGTTTGCCAGCCTGAGGAATAGGTTTGTGTTACTTTTGAGGCAAAAGCACATTGCTTACCCACTGCCTGTGTGCAGTCTGCCAGCAGCTTTTGGAGTTCACTTGTTTTACTGACCCATAAGTTTCACTTGTGTCATTATAATTGGTACTTGAATGCCAGTCAAGCATAACCTCATAGTAGTCACAATAATTTAGTGACCCCATTCATGTCAACACCTCTGTCATAAGCACTTGTTAATTGTACAGCTTAGGTGTTTATCAAAGGAAGCACTAAGTTACCACCACTGTTGACTTTCAGTGCAAATACAGATGAAGGTCTAATGACATGATTTAAACCTGTCAGTAATATTTGTGTCACTGAATTTAGACACATTAAAATAATGAAGGCCTTGGAAACAGCTGAAACAGAAATATTTCAGAAGATAGGACTGGTAGAGTGGTACAATGCATTATTTAGTAAATTTCTAAAATATGTGGCTGTTCTGTCAGCTTCTGGGGGCTCCTACTGAATCCTGATTCCTTGTGATTTTTACAATGCATTTATGAAATTGCTTTTTCTGTGGCTGTTGTTTAGTTCTGGCACATTGATGCTCAGTTTAAGACTGACACAAATGAGAACCATTTTGTCTTCCACTTAAAAATCTCTTGTTTTAAAAAATTCTATAACTGGCTTTGTGTTGAGATCTGCACGACTGGATGATGTCCATGGTCTATGTACTACTTACTTTATCTTAATCGCTTTGTGCAATGATTCAGTGTATTTGGGTCCCTAAGCTTTGCTTAAACAAAAAATCTAGTTATTGATAGTACTTGTACTGAGGCAAATGTCAATTGCTGAATTAAGATCGATTTTAATACTGTATTAGCAAAAGAATTTTTTTGAATATCAGGAGTAGGTCCTGCATAATCTTCCATCCATAGTCTTAGTATTCTTAATACTAAGATTAGGTAGTTCTAATCTTACAGATTTTTACTTGAAATATTTGAGTTGTTTTGGTTTTTTTTTTTACCTTACTTAGAGGTTTTCTTTGCTCTGAATTCTATTTCGAATGCCAAGAATAGTGAAAGTAGGTGAAGCTAAAATTGTGTGTCTGCAAGTATAGAAAACAAAGTGCTTTTAAGGAATGCTAGGTTCACAGAATCACAGGATGGGTAAAATTGGATTGTGACCATTGGAGGTCATCTAGTGCATCCCCCCGGCTCAAACAGACCCTGCTAGAGCACATGACTCAGGATTGTGTCCAGATGGTTTTGTCAAAACATAAACCCAGAAGTTTTTGTAATAATAATGATGCACATCTTGTAATACTTGAAAAAGGGCAGCCTGAAGTGTTGCAGTTTGCCAAATCAATTATTTGATTGCTGTTGTACAGAGGGAAGTTTACAGCTTGATAGGAATAATTCAAGGCTACTTTATTTGCCAGTTTTGCTAAATGTCAGGGATTGTATTTCATAAACACCTTAAAAAGGTAGTAACAAAACCTGATTTATGTTTAGGAAACCTGAAGCTTAATTTTCTTCCAGGATCGACATGATATAATAGCAGTGGCCACTGCTTCCATGTTCACAGTAAGTCTTTAGCCCATCCCACTCAAACCACACAGTGCTCTTACAAGCGGTGCTGGTGGAGAGTGGTGCTTAGGTTCTCCTCCAAGAAGGCTGTAGATCAAACTCGCCCTTTTCTGAGGTATCTCTTATGGATTCTCCAAGAATTAATTGTCATTTCCTGCTTTATATTCTTGTGTAAACTCCACAGGAGTTTAACTTTGGAACTTTGTAAGCCAGGGAACTAAAGAGATGGTGCAGATCCAAAGGAAGTAATATGTTTAAACTTCTACTTAGTGAGCTATTATTTTATTTTGTGTGATTTGTATTATTTAAGCAGGGGTTTGTATTCTATAGCCTCTTGAAGCTGCTGTTTGGCTTGTACTCTGTATGTGTACAAGTAACCAAATCAGATTTTTGGTTCAGGTAACAGTGATAAATGAAACACTTCAAAAGCAGCCAACTGAAAAGGTGATCCATCTGGTATCCAATGTTTTTGATAATTTTCTTTTCTATAAGCACTCTCTCTCTTCCAGCTACTAACAATGATTTGTAGTCAGTAGCAGCAGATGGACAAAACCTTATTTGCATTTTCCAACTTTGTCATTAGGGGAAAAGATGGAATACTAGGGTTTTTTTTGTGATCACTTAATGTTCAATTGATAGTATTAGCATGCCTGTCTTGTTTTTTAGCATATGGTCTATCCAGTCATTCTGTCTTGTTAAACAGAGCAGATGTTCATCTTCACAGCTGAAAAACATTCTTAACTGGACTTTGTAATGTTGATATTAGAGGTACAGTTACTAAGCTTTAGTGATGCTTATTAATATGGGGAATGGGCTGCGGAACAATAACTTGCCCAGTGTTCCCTTTTATATGTGTTCCAAATCTGACTAGTAAACTGACGCAGTAAGATTACCTCACAGCCACCCCTAAAGGTCAGATAAAAAGGAAACACACACACAGACCAAGGAGAAGGGGAAAACAAACAAACAAACAAAAAAAACCCAACCCCAACCCAAAACAACAAGAACAACAAAAAACCCCACAAACAAACAAAAACAACAACAAAAAAGCAACCACACCAAGACTGGCATGGTGAATATCCCCTCATTCTCTAAAATAATTAGGAGGGAAATACAGCCTTTCAGAAGGAAATGCAGATGATTTACTAAGGGGGAAGGGGAGAGATGATCAGGTAGCCTGTGTCAAAAAGCAATGTTAGTAATTGCTTGTTAATAATGTCCCCATGTTTCCATAAGGGCTGTTGGTCAAAGGAAATAGAGTTCAAGTAGCAGCCCCTGACAAAGAATACTACCATTTTCTAAAACTTTTGTGCTTCTCTATCTTTAGAGAACCAAAAATCTAATTCAGTTTAAAAAAACTTAAAGGTATAGGTCCAATTTTTTTTTTTTTTTTTTTTTTTTTTTTTTTTCCATTACCCCCAATATATGTGGCTGCCTAGGATGTGACTTTTATACCTGTTTTTTTTACAGAACTCATCCATGGTAGTATTGCGAATATAGTCCCAACTATGTTAATAGTCAAAGGACTGGTTAAAAAAAAAAAAAAAAGAGAGGCAGCAAGAGGGAGTTAACTTTTACAATACTGTTCCTTACCTGAGTAGCAAAGGACAAAAATTACTTTTGAACTCTGGTGGTTTAATTTTTTTATTTTTTCTTTCCATGTGAATACTCAGTCAATAATTTCCAGATCAAATAAATGGTGTTCTGGATTATTCTTTATCTTGGCAGTTCTCAGTGAGAGAAGTAGCACATCAGATAATGCTGATAGTTAAGTTTGGTTTTAAAATATTTAGAAACTGCAGTTTTACATCATAGCATATAACCAGAAGCGCATCTTCATTTCAGCTCAGTACTTCATATTGTTATCATTTTTTGGACACAACTTATAATTTTCGTAGCTTTTCTGGTTTGTTAGTAAGGAATTTAGTCTTTGCCACTAAAGCTAAAGATTGATGTGCCTGAACAGTTGATGGAAATGAGTTAAAGGTATGGTAAAAAGAAGAATGCCAAGACTGTTGCCGTGGCGTAGTGGTGAGTTTATCAAGGACGCTGCTGTGCAGGCGGCCGTGTGATGATCACGCTGCGATCTGAGAATGTTCTCTGCCCTAGGATTTTAGTCTGCAGCGGAAGTTACTGTTGCAATGCGAACGCAGCGCTGGGCAAGTCCAGAAAGCAATGCCCTTGAGTAAGTTTTAAAGGAGAAATGCTACTCTGTGCCATTCCTCAGCCCTCACAGTGTGCTACCACAGAAATTGTAACCACAAAGAAGATACTGGTAATGCTTGCTGTTGTCACATGCAGCGTAATGGACGGGCATTTCTAGGAGTATAATCTCACTTGCTGTAGGAAAACTCATAGCAAGAGACCGTTCTTTCAAAATATTTCAGAAATTACATTTCTTGTCAAACATGAATTATGCAGACTTTGATTACATTTCAGGTAAAATATTTAAAAATATAGTTTGAAATATGTCAGCATGTGTCACTTGTCTGACACATAGCTGAGTTTGAAAGCTTTTTCCACATAGTTCATTCTACAGAAATACCACCCTGAAAGTTTCGGAATAGCAGAGGGTTCTCTACCTGTCTTTATTTGCTGTAGTGGAGATGATAACTGTAAATTATACAACTGTAGATAATTTGGGGGAAGTTCACTTATTACATTAAACTCAGTTGTGCCTACTTGTCTTTGTCTTAGTGTTTTAATGGACAATATGTAAAGATGATCAGTGTAAGTGCATTCTGTATGAATGATGCTGAACTACTATAAATATATAATTTTCAGCTCCTAACAAGAACATATATATACTAACTTACTCTTTTTAGTAGTTTAAATTATCTTAGTAGCTCAGTGCTGCTCAAAGCTATTATTTGGTATATTAGAGCTCTGGTTGTCTTTCTTTTTTTTTTTTTTTTTTTTTTTTTTTTTTTTTTTTTAATGACTACTAATAAACGCCATTCAGAGTACTAATTTTCTTGATGTTTGACTGGAATACACATATCAATCTATCATGGTGGTTTTTAGTAAAATGGATTTCAGCCTGGATTTTGCAATAGGCCACTAATGTTCTTTCTTCATTTTTATTCAAGGAGATTATATCGTTTCTTTCATAGTTACTGTTTTGTCTTATTAGAAATTGTTGAGTAATAGAAATAATTTCTACTTTTCCTTTGAAATCTAGTCTTTAAATTTTTCAGTGTCTCTATGTGACTGGTTTCCTTTTTTCAGAAAATAATTCTTAAAAAATACTTAATTTTTCAGGTATGCTTTATAGTATAGTGCTTTTTCTAGTAAAATTAATTGTAGCCCTTGTCCATGAATAATTTCCAGGAATGGAACTATCCTATGTCTCTGGTGATCTGGGGTGAATGATTTAACTCTTTGCTCTTTCTTCTCTGCTTCAAGAGGATCAAGTTTGTGCATGGATGTGGTTTGTGAGGAAGGGTAAGGCTTTATCATGTTGAAATGTTTTTGTCTTGACTCTGAGGTCGTGTACCTGGCAGTGAATTTGAAGACTATACTAGTTCTCTGCATACTCACCAAGTGTAATGAGTTGAGCAGACTGAGTGTGTGAGAGAAAAATGAGTGGTAATCAGACTTCAGGTTGCAGTGCTTAATGTACCAACTGGGAACTTTTATAGTCCTTTGTTGCAAAAGAGGTAGGAATGCTTTGCAAGCGAAAAACTTTCAGATTTGTAATGCTTCAAAGAACTAAAGTGGATCTCCATGCAGTTAACCAGAAAAGGTTCCTAAGCTTTTTCTCTTAATGCATACGTGACTTGAATTTTGTTCTGGTGGAGTTCTTTACCATCAAGAAGTCTAATGTTTGTCTTGATTTTTTTTTTTTTTTTAAATTTACACAGTTATTGGCTACTGTAAATATACATTGGGATTATTTGTTGCTGTTTCATTGCTATTCTGCTATACTGACATTTGAAATAAGAAATAAACTTTAAACAGTACCTTATAAAAGTAGTATTTATTCTCTTCAAACTTTTCTAAGAAAATCTTGGAAACAGTAGTTTTCCCTCATGTTTGTTTGGGTTTTTTACCCTGGTAAATGTTTGATGAGCACCACAGATGACTTCTCTGACACATATCATCTCAGGTGTTTACTGTTCTAGCTTATATTTGAGCCTCATGTGTTTTCTATTCCTCACCATGCAGAGCATACATAAAATGTCCAGTTTACAGCTTCTAGGGAGTTGTAGCTGGCTGACAATTGCATCTGTTTTCCTTATGGATTTCTGATGGAAAGTGTTATAGAAGTGAACTTCCAAAATTAATTAATTTCATTTTCTCTATTGCTGAGTAGAAAAAGCTATCTGGCCCTCAAAACAGTAAACCAAGTATTTGTTCAAAAAGCATTAAACACTGAACTACACTGCATAAATGCAGGTTCTGACTCAAAGCAGGTCTGAATTGAGAGGACTACAATGCCACAATAATTTTAATGATCTGGATTTGGTGCTTAGGAACTATCTTGAGGTTGGATGAAGAGTCCTGTTCCAGAAAATGCTTTTCTTTTGTCTGAGCCCTTGGATATTTTCATGTTATGGCATTTCTGACGTGCCCTTTTTCACAGCTGGAAACTTGAGAAGGTAGGAAACCCTGTCTATTTAACATCTGTAACTTCAGGCTTTAACATTAAAGCCTCAGTAAAGCTCTGGTCTGTGGTGATAGTCCACCTCAAACAGCAAGTGATTTCTTTTTTCTTTCTTTCTCTCTTTTTTTTTTTTTTCTTTTTCCTTTTTAAATTTTATTTATGGGGTAGTACTGTGACTAGTGGTGATGATTGAGGTTACTTTTTTGGAATATGCATAATTACTAGGTTTTATCTTTTACCTAAACAGCAGCCATTTCACTTTCTTGTAAGTGGTTCTTGTGTAAATATGTTGCTGAAGATCCCAGTGAGAACCAAACAGCTTAAAAAAAAAAGAGTTCAAACTTCCTTAGTTTTTTGTACTTTAACAACAGTCATGTTGTAGGTAATAATTCTGAGGAATCTGCCCGTATTTTTCTTCAAGCATATCTTTGTGCAGACTTGCTTTTTACATTGCCTTCTCTTTACCGTGGTAAAAAAAAAAAAAAAAAAGTGAGAGGAACAGTGGAAATGTGAATGTGTTCTCTTGGCATTTGGGGAGCAGGGTGGTAGTGAGGGAGATGGAAGTGCCATGTGGAAAGGAAAACCTCTACTGTTTCTGCAGCTTTTCCTTTACTATGTGGGACGTGTACATAAATGCTCAAGTTTCTTTACAAATCCAAACCCCTGAATCTTTCCTTGCTCCAAATAAATCAGTTCTGACTATAAGCCTTCAGTGCTTGTATTTTTTTGTTAAGACTGTCTTATTGATGCAGAAATATTGGTAGATATTTCTGTTAAGGTGCAGGATTGAGGAAGAAACTTGGAAGTTCTGAGCATAAATAGCCCCTCTGTGTCTTTGAGGGGCTTGAAGCAACAATTTGCTGCATGTGGCACTTCTTCAGGTTCCCTTGGAACTGAAATAGTTTCAGTTACGTGAAATGAGTTGTAATATATGTATATCTATCATTTTGAATACTTTTATCTAGAGGAAAGGCAGACATTTTCACTGTGAAACTTGGTACCGTATGGCTCAACCTTGTAGTACTATTATAGTGCATTGTAACTCTTGAAATACTTCCTGTGACTACACAGAGCCTGTATTTCAGGACATTGAGATAATGCTTGGATGGGATATGGGCCTAATCTGGGTTTTCCCCCCTCTTTCCAGCTTTCTTTCTCCCTTCTTTTCAGCTTCATTTTTTAATGGAATTTATGGCAAAATATTATCTGAAGACATCCCCTTCAGTCAAAGTTGATTGAAATAGCTCTTCAGACTCAGATTATTTGTTTGTTCTGCTAGTAAACCAAACATTCTTGTAATAGTAGGGCAGATGAGCAATGCTTGAAGTATCAGACATCACTTGGAATCTGACAGGCATTGGAAGTAAAGCAAGTAAGAGATGGGGAGATTCTCTAAAGTATCAGAAAAAAAAATCACTGAGGTTACAGTTGCAAGTAAAGTACCTACCCATTACAGGAAAAACTGCAGGAAAGATGTATAGGAGAAGTGCCTTGGACTGTGCTTTTTTCTGTTGATCTGTTTTCCTTCTTATTGTAGTGTTAAAGTGGGCCTTGGGTACCTGGAAATCTCATAACACTGTTTGAATTATCCCCTTCCAAGTGCTAAGAAAACCCCTTGGGTTTCTGAAACTCACAGCTTGTGCAAAACAGTAGCTCTGTATTTATACTCCTGTGGGACCTCCTGAGCACTGTCCAGTGGTGCATTTCTTGGGGCCAAGGAAAGGACCCCTCTGAAGTCCTCAAGTACGCTGAGAAAGAAGCAAACTACAGGATCTAATTTGGCACCTGCAACAAATTTTAATGGAAGAGTTGGAATGGGTAGAGTTATTTTGAAGGCTATGCTTTACAACTTAATAATATTGAAGACACATGTTTCAATGCCAATTTTTTAAATCTGGCAGTTTCGGTTTTGTTAGTGGCCACTTATCTTTTTGACACTTAAAAAAATGAGGCTGAATAATGCAAAACAGTTGCAATTGATGTTGAGCTAGTGCATTACTTTTAAAAATAAATCCCCATCACGCATTTGAGGAGATGTGAATTAAGGTTGCATAAGCAACTTCTAGGGACAATGTCAACCTTTTAATAGTCTGTGTCAAGTTGGATTTCTGATAAATACAAACCATAAAAATACTACTTTATGCAACACTGGTATGCAGCTATTTATTGTGGTGTGAAGTGGAGCTCTGTGTAATAGCAGAAATGCCTTGACAAAATAGCTAAGTAAAATTACAGATATTTCCAGAAAGCAGTAATTTGTTTTCATATTTTGGCATGTATTTTTCCATATTCTATGGATAGCATGAAAAAATGCAAGGCACTCTAATGAGTGAGCATTGGTTTTGTATATATAAAATAAGAGTTCTAGCTCCATGGTACGCCTTGTTTATGTGAGGACATAGTTTCCTCTCTTAATTTTTGTGGAATAGTGCCATCTACTGAATTGTTGGATTTGTACCTTGGTTTTCATTTGTGGTGGTAATTTTGAGCAAACCTATAAAATGGGCACTACTGTTTTGATAGCAGTGGAATAGTAAGCTTCTCAGTCCTTTGGTGACGTGCAGAACTAAAAATTATGCTGAAGTGGCACCTGAGGAGGCTTAAGGTATGATAAAATGAAAACCACTGTCTTAGTGTTACAAAATACTTAAAGTAGCAGTTAAAGGATAGCTGTGATTGCTCACACTTGAGGCTAATTTTAGCTATTTTTTAGTGTCATTTTGAATGAGAATATTTAAGAAGCCTCTACTTCTGCTTTGGGCAGACGAGGGAAACTTTGTCCCAAGACCCATTTATTCCATTATATTTGAATTACTAGCGTTTAGAGACTGCTAGCTGAAATACTGAAAAAGCAGTAGCAGCTTTTTGTGATGCTGTGCCTGTGAACATCATGTGGGGTATTTGGAAGGTCTTTCATCTTGTGACTGCTGTGAGTCTGGGGACAGATTGTCATATCAATTTGGTGTAGACAGAAGAGGTAAACTTGTACTTGCCACCTGGATTTGGGATCTAAGTTTCTCCATTTTTCCTATGCCATGGAAGTGTTGGTACTTCTAACCCGTGACCCACTTAGTGCTTCAACAAGTGACTTTGCTGGTAACTACTTCAAAAAGCTGTGTAAGCAGAAACGTGGTATACCTGCGTCACTGCATTGGTAAAATTTCCAGTGATTAAGCTTTCTTCAAAAGAATGTTTGGAAGAGGAAGTTATTTCCATCATTAGTACGATGCAAAATGGTGTGGAAAGTAGAAGGGTAGATTAAACCTCATCCCCAAGTCGAGTGTAAAGGATTGTGTCCAAAAAGAGCTGATAGCAGTACTGAGAGAGGAACTACAGCAAAGTCTGAGGAAGAAATTTATAGATGTGACCAACTTTTGTTTTAATTCGAGATCTTCTTTAAGACCTTTCCCTATGCCGAGGTCACCTGCTTTTTCTCCTCCCTTTATCAAAGCAAGTGAGTTAAAAGTGGCTGCATGAAGAGTGGTAACAATACTTGTGGCCTTTTTCTAAATAACCCTGTAATGGTGTAAAGAGTTAATGAGGTACAAGGAAAATTGGCTCAGGAGACTACATTCGCTGCTATGAAGTTTGTGAGGGGTGAGGATTGGGGAATAGGCTTGTGTGTGAACCTCTAAAGTTGAGATGGAATTGACTGGTGATCACAGTTGGTCTTCTGTCCAGTGGCCAGTGACTCGGAAATAACTGAAGAGAATTTGCTCGTCAGACAAGAGTTAAGGGAACTATTTTAGATCGTGCTGTGTGAATGAGGAGAGATTTTTTGACCTAAAAAAATGCTTAACTGTCAGAAATAGGTGTTGACAGACAATAATTGATTGGGCAAGGATTGGCTGTGTTCTTTGAAAATGTTAAATTGTCCTTTTATTAGATAATATCCAAGGTTATTTATGCTTTCATAAGCTAAATTAAATGAGTATATGAATTCACTTAGCATCTAGTTCTACAACATTACACTCGTTAATGCTGCACTTGGCAATATTTGTACAGAATATCTGGACTCTGGAAAGAGACATGATTCTTATTCCAGCTGTACCTCAGTTCTTGGAGCATAGAATGCCCCTGTCTTTATTCTTGGCCAAGAATCTATGCATGTAAAACTTGGTTTATTATTAATATTTTGAAATAGTATGTAATAGCATGGTGAAATTTGACTTGGAAACTAAACTGGATTAAATGGGTAACAGGTGAGCAGAACTTGGAAGCATGCAACAGAATACAAAGGTTTTACCTCTGAATTTTGTTGATGTTCTCCAAAAATCTGTAATTATTTCCTGGATTTACTCTACATATGGAGTCTTTGGAAAAAATTTACTGAATTAGCAGTTACCACCCATTTCACTGCATCTTGTGTGGTTATAGAAACCAGCATTTGTAAGAGTTTCCTACCCTTGTGTTCTACTGTTCTCCCTCTCTTCCATCCCACCCAGAAAAAGTACTGGATTAGTCACCTTCTTTGTATTGTTAATGCTGAAATAGAGGTCTTAGACTGAAGGAGTACAACCTGTTCAGAAAGCAAAGTGAGTAAAATCAAGGAAAGCCTGTAGCCTTTTTAGGTTTTTTTTCTTGTTGGGTTTAAATTGATGTTTTTACCTCTTCATTTAATAGCATGCTTTGCCATCTGTGAATTGTGCATATAGAAACTTCTCATTAAAACCAATCTTGTTTCTTGTTTAATTTTAGATCATGGATTTTTGGGGATTTTTTAATTCTGTTTGCATTTATACTGCTCAATTACATCTTGTTCCAGTGAATGACTGCCTCTCATTGGCAGCTCTGGGAAAATTCTACCGAATACAGCCTTTACAGAAAATTTGCTGGCGCTTTTTATAGCTGCTTGGGAAATGCTGAATTGGTGCATATTTATGTAAGCAACTTTGGAGTTTAAGAAGGGCTTTGACCCTCGTCTGTTGTTGTTAGAAAGTGGATTGTACTTAAGTTACTGCTCCCTACCTGTTCCCTATCAGTTTACATGCAAAGTAGTTCAGACATTGCTTAATTTCAAAATACAAAACTCATGCAAATTGAGGCAAAAAAGGCTGGATTTGTGCATTAAAATTGCTACAACTACCTTTATACAAAAACCAGTTAACAAACTTTTACTGAGATTTATAGATTTTGGTATTTTTCAAAATAGAGCTCTGTTTTACTCTATTAGTCTGAGATTATTTTCTTTGCAAGTTAACATTTGGCTTCTAGTGTTCAAAGGAGCTGAGCATTGTTCTATAAACAAAGTGGATACTTAAGGAAGCTGATCTGTACTTATGTAGAAATGAACATTATTGGTAGCTGATTTGGAAGTTTAGAAATTCAACTTCCACCCAGTTATTTAGGCACCATTTCATTTTAAGTTCTCAAGCTGCCATAGGAAACAGCAGTAGTAGTTAGATTCTATTACAAATATCGTAGTGGTTTAACATCGATTTTTGTTACCTCAGGGTAACCGGCCCCCTGAGCTCAAAGACAGGGACAGGAAGCAGAATAGACCCCCTGTAATCCAGGAGGAAATAGTGACCTGCCGAGCCCTTTAGGCACTCATAAGTCTATGGAACTGAATGGGATTCATCCAGGTCTACTGAGGGAGCTGGTGGGAGAGCTCGCAAAGCTGCTCTCCATCATTTATCATCACTCCTGGCTACCCAGGAAGGCCAGCTGGAGGTTGGCCTATATGGCATCCTTCCACAAGAAGGGCTGGAAGAGGGAGCTGGGGAGCTGCAGGCCTGCTAGCGTGACCCTGCTGTCCAGGAAGGTTATGGATCAGGTTATCTTGAGTGTGATGACATGGTGCTTACAGGAGAGCCAAGGGGTCAGGCCCAGCCAGCATGGGTTTAGGAAACTGGGTGACCTGCCTCATGCATGTGGGCGGTGTCTACCTGGACTTCAGTAAAGCCTTTGACTCTTTCTCCCACAGCATTCTTATGGAGAAACTGGCTGCCCATGGGTTGGAAAGTGTACTCTTTGTAGGGTTAAAAACTGCCTGGACAGCCAGACTAGAGGCTGATGGTGGATGGTGTCACATCCAGTCGGTGCTCAGCCACAAGTGCTCAGGGCTCAGTGTTGGGGCCAGTCTTGCTTAATGTCTTTACTCATGATTAGGATGAGGTGACTGAGTGCAACCTCAGTAAGTTCACAGATGACACTAAGTTGGATGGGAATGTTGATCCGGTGCAGGGTGAGAAGGCTGTGCAGAGGGACCGGGACAGGCCGGATTGATGGTGCTGAGGCCACTGCTATGAGGTTCAACAAGGGCACATCCCGGGGCCTACACTTCAATCACAACAGCCCCTGCAACGCTGAAGGCTTGGGGAAAAGTGTCTGGAAAGCTGCCCAATGGAAAAGGACCTGGGGGTGCTTTTTGACAGCCGACTGAACATCAGCCAGTGTGTGCCCAGGTGGTTGGGAGGGCCAATGGCATCCTGGCCTGTATCAGCAACAGTGTGGCCAGCAGGAGCAGGGAAGGGATTGTCCCCCTGTACCCAGCACTGATGAGGTCACGCCTTGACTGCTATGTCCAGTTCTGGGCCTCTCATTACAAGAAGGACATTGAGGTGCTGGGGCGAGTTCAGAGAATGGCAACAGAGCTGGTGAAGGGTCTGGAGTACAAGTCTGATGAGGAGCAGCTGAGGGAGCTGGGGATGTTTGTCCTGGAGAAAAGGAGGCTCAGGGAAGACCCTACTGCCCTCAACAGCTGCCTGGAGGGAGGCTGTAGCCAGGTGTGGGTTGGCCTCTTCTTCCAGACATCTGATGACAGGACAAAGGAACATAGCCTCAAGCTGTACCAGGGGAGGTTTAGTTTGGATATCAGGAGGAATTCTATCATGGAAAAGGTTGTTAAACATTGGAGTGAGCTGCCCAGGGGGGTGGTGGAGTCACCATTCCTGGAGGTGTTCAGGAAAAGACTGGACATGGCACTTAGTGCCACACTCTAGTTGATAAGGTGGTGATTGGTGAAAGGTTGGACTTGATTAACTTAGAGGTATTTTTAAATCGAAACGATTCTGTGATTTTTTTTTGATGACTGCTTTATGCTTAGGGTTGAATTTATAGCTACAGATTTTGGACTGTCTCGTATGTCAGATGTGTCAACACAGGTGAAGAATGCTCCAGTAGTCCCTAGGTCTACTTGGAGTAACTAAAGAATTTTAAAAAAAATTATAAAAATAAAAAGTCTGGTCATCTCTGACTTTCTTAAACATTCTGGAATTAATTTTCTCTTTCAAATGTGATTTCTAAGGGCAGATGTGCACTGAGTTGCTACTATGTAGCTAAGCTATAAATAATAGTAATGACATTTCAAAGAGTATTTTGGGGAGACAACTTGCATATTGCTAAATGAAATGCTTGAAGTATAAGCTTAGGTCTGAGGCTTGTTGAAAAAATATCCTTTGGCAATGTTGCTTTTTCTTATAAATTAAAGTGAATTTAGTTCTATGTGATATTAAATTAAGGCCATACTGTGATTTCCTTGTGTATTACCTGCACTTCTAGCAGTTATGAAAATGAGCACTAATGCTAGGACATGAGCATGTTGTCTTTTTCTACTCTCAGGTGCAGCTGTTGTCTCTTGTTTTCTCAAAAAGTATGTAGTGAAGACAATGAAACACTAGTGTTTAATTTCCAAAAGGCAGTGGGGAACATGGAACCATATTCAAAGGTACAGCTTAGAAGCCATTAATTTATCCAATTTGTTAATATTTGGAATCGTGGATGAAGCAGGAATAGTAGAATGAACTGCTTGGAATTGAAGGAGGAGAGATGGGTCTTTGATTAGAAAACTGCTCCAAGCAGAGTATTTCCTCTAGAGCTACCCTACGTCTTTGGCAGAGAGTTTTTCCTGTCTGCAAAATTAAAATGCTCATCTTGTCATTATTCATTATAATTTTTGCCTGGTTTGGGAACAATGATATAGTAGATGATCACTGCTTAGTACAGTGAGCTCTTTTGCCTAAAGCACGCATACACAAGTGCAGCAGATTTGGGCATACTGCGTTCCCTGGGCTGCTGCCTGTTTTGTGTGGTTGAGAAATGCTTCACATGTACTAAACAGGCTTCTATTATCCTTCTACAGTCGGTCTGTGACGTGCTTTTTCAATTCAGCATACCCCACAAAACTGGGAGGCTTTACATTGCTTTAGAAAAGAAGATTAATGCTGATTAGGAGGATGATATTAATTTGAGTTGAGAAGAAGAATTTTAGCTACTAGGTGAAGATGACATAATCTTTGAGTAAAGGAACTAAAAAAGACTAGCTACAAGGACTATTTATTTATTATTTTTTTAATGACAGCAAGCAATATAGAAGAGGCCAAACTATTTTCACATCTGGATGTGAGAGAGAGATTTGCTCCAGATATTTAAAACTTGTGTAATCTCACTCCCAGTACTTCACTTTACTGATTTCTGGAGAAATGGTTCAAGTGTCCTGGAAAATGTGGAAGAATTTTTTTGTTTAAGGAAACACTGAAATATTCTTAATAATGAAATTTTTACTGACTAGTTATAACAGTGCTTCCAGAAATATTAGCATCAGAAGTGCTTGCAGAAAGCATATGAGGAATTGAATTTGAAGGAAGAAATAACCTAAGCAGTCTATGCACTTATGTTTTTCTGGGTCATATTCCTCTTATTTTGAAACAAGGTAGCTGTAGAGTCTCAAAACTTCATGTTTATGAACAAGGTTTGCATTTAGTTATGTCGGAAAATGTTGTTCTGGGGAGAGGCCGGGAAAATCTTTTATTAGAAAACTACCTGTGCCAGTGCAGATAAACAAGTTTTAAAATTCAATTCCTGTAAGCATTTGAATTTCACATTTGAAAATTGTTTTTGTCTACTTCTGCAAGTAATTATTAATTCAAGTGAATGCAGATGCATGAGCAAGGCCAAAGGCAATCAGCTCTGAAACTTATGTTACTCCTTGTGGGCTTTTTCAATCTGGCTATTTGTGTAGTCAGTCCATAGTTAATGTAAAAGCAATGACTTTACATTAAAAATATTCTGAGTTTGTGTAGGAAGGTATCATTTATGGGGACAACAACACCCCCTCTGCTTCTTCTTTTTTTTTTTTTTTTTTTGCTATAAACTGTGACTGGAATACAGATGAGTTCTTTGTAAAGAAACGTATGGAAAATAAAAGCAAAAAAACAGGTGAGTCTTGCTGACTCTTTAAGTCCTTCCCTGGCAGAACAAAATTAAATTACTGTTTCGGTTTGGGGAAGAAAGCTGGTATTAAGTTTGGTGGATTATTCAACATCTGTCTAGTGTATATCTCACCGCTTAGCTGGATGTTATGCAGATTCATTAGTCTAGAAGAATGTGATTCAAGTTTAAAAGTTAAAATATAGCAGTGTGTTGAAGAAGATTTTTCCCTGCTGTTGTTCTACTTACATTTTATTTTACCAGCGAGGAGGCTGAGCAGGAGATGTGTTTTAGATTTGCATGCAGCCTAGTAGTCTTTTCAGCCTTTCAGCTATTTGTAGCATGAATGCACATGTTTTTTAAGAATGCACATATTATCTGCTTTGGTTTTGTTGAGCAATTTCTCAGTAAATGGAAAGCTTGCAGAATGGATGAGAATTGTACTGTTTTATTAGTTTTTAGCATATATCAAGAGAAAAAGTTGTACATATATTCCCTCTTTTGCATACAGCTTTGGAATAATTTATTTTCTTCTGAAATCTAAGGTGCTTCTTTAAAACAAGAAGCATTCAGCCCTGACAAATTACAGTCCAGATTCTGGGCGTGCAATCATGACGAAATACTGACCAATTTGCTTAATTTCTTTATTTCTGCTCAATCTCCTAGACCTTGGAGAACTTAGTTTTGTATTAGAAGCAGGTGCATAACCACTTTTAAAATACAGAATGTTTGCAACTAAAAAATGAGTTAAGTATGGAGAAGTGAAAAACTCTGTTTTGCTGGTGCTTCTATCAGTATTCATTGTGGAAGGATAGGACTGATATATGTGTGAGAGTGAAAATGAGCAAGCTTCTGCTATCTCATAGCTGGTGTGAATCCGGGAAGTCTTGATACAGAGATCCTGCAAATTTACATTATGCATAATTTCCCATTGACTTCTCCATATTTTGACTTCTGATCTTCTCATTTCTGTCACAGCAGATTTTTTTTTTTTTAAGGTGCCTTGCATTATTCAGCTCTTTTCATCCTTAAGTAGTGTTTAAATGGAGAGAAAGATCCTTTGGCATTTGAAAAATGTAATCATTTGTTTATGATGCTTATTTAGATTAACTTCAATTCTAGTCCTGATATTTAACATTGTTAAAATAACTTCTTCATCATTCTTGAAGAGTTCAGTGATGAAGGATGCCTTAAATCTCTGTAAGTTAAGCAGTTATACATAATCTTTATATTTCAAGGTAGGCCTTTTAATTTCTTTCTGTTACTTTGTGGTATTTATAAATTACTGTTGTGGTAACTACTCAGCTCTGTGTGGTTAGATATGTTGCTTGCACTAGCTAGAAGCAGGATATTAGCCTGCGTGAATGTGGTATTAGTGAAAGTGAAAATGTTGGTTATGCTGTGTGTTTTGTTTGTTACATGCAACAATTGTTCCTTAATGGTACCAATTCCAGCTTTGGTCGGCCAGGAGTTGAATGCTACTGTCAACACGACAGTGGAGCTGCAGTAATCCAACTTCAGTTCCTGATTAATGAGGTTAGTAAAATGATTTATGTGTAATTCAGAGAAGATATGGAGCACATTTTCTTTAATTTTTCATTAAGCAAGCATTAAAATTAGCTGATATAAGTGATGTAGCACAAATAGCAAACTGTAATAACAATTATGAATGAATTAACTTTCTTAGTTTTGGAAAATACTAATTCCTGAAAGTATCTTTGTCTCTAGAGTACTCTTTTGCTATAAGCAAGAACTAAGAATATCTTTTCATCTCCTTGAGCATTACAAGTTATCTCTGGAAGTGGTGAAGTACTTTTTCAATAGTACTACCAGGTTCAGTAGTAGTTAATTTTATTTTGATAGAGTTACTGTCTTAGGCATGAACTGACTAATGTTGCCCCAGTTTCAGATGTGTGTTTCTAGGGATGTAGCAGCTGAGATCTGACAGCAGTGCTGTTTTTGAGCTATGGACAGGTGTTTAGAGGGATCTCCCTAGCTTTGTCAGCACACAGATAAGCAGTTCATTGCTTGATTTCTCTGCAGAGATGGGCATGAGGAAACTGATGAGCACACACTGGAAAAAGCTCCTTCCCCATCACCTCTCAGTACAGCACTAAACCAAATATGAGTGAGCTGAACAACATGTGAACACATCAGTTATCTCATTCCTGCTACTTAGAACTTATCTGTGCTGTGGTGCTGATGGACATGCTTATACATTTTTTTCATCCTGGTGATAAATATGTGATACATTTCCATGGTGTTGCTATGCTGTTCCTAGTGTTATGAAAACAAGTTGACTAAGACGTTTTTGTTCTCCTAGGGAGCTCTTGTGAGTGCCTTGGCTGATGACACCTTACACCTGTGGAACCTGCGCCAGAAGAGGCCGGCTATCCTTCATTCACTCAAATTTAACCGGGAACGGTAGGGATTGGTTATTATTGCAGTGCCCCTTAGCACCACGCTACGTGCTATTGTAGGATCAGGTCTTACTGATGCAGTCCAAGTCATAGCTTGGTACATAACTGAAACTGGGCTTACACTGGGTTTGACTTCCCATCTGTTAGGCCCCAAAGTAGTTATGAGTAAGACACACTAGAGACCTAAACTGAGATGCCTTTTCTATCACTTTGTGTTGCATTGCTGAACATCAATTTTCGCATCTTTAAAATGTGAAGGGATAGAATAATTTAAATGTATGACTTCAGCGGAATTTTGGAGCAGAGAAAATGTGTGCACCAACACGACAACCAGGAAAACTGGTCCAATTTTTTACCTCAAATTATTTCTCCCTTGATGGCAAAGCAGAATTCTGCAGTGTTACAGCTCTTGTTTATATCAGAGCAGCTGAAAACCACTTGCATTTTGACTAAAAATTTGTATAATCAAGTAATAGAATTGTAAGCAAGCTAGAGAAACATTTAAAATTAAATTTCTAAAAGTCAGTTGACTAGATTTCTGAAAAATATGTCCTTTGTTTTAAAACTAAGTATTCCTTCCGTTTTAGGAGGTAATCCTTCTTTTCCAGTATATGTAAAGTCTCAGCTGGAATGCTGTGTTGGCTTTTGAACAGTATGCTTTAGAGATGGACTGCTTGGGGAGCTCAGAGGATACTAGAAAGAACACAGAATAATCTGTGACTTCTATTTGTTTTGAATAGGGCAGGAGGTAATAAATTTAAGTAATAGATAGCAATAGAAAAAATTAAATATTTATGTAATACTTTCTAATATAGTGTCATGTCACACATGTTTTAAGTGCTAAACAAACTGTTGGGTGGGCGAAATAGTAACCTTGTAGTTTTAAAGAGCAGCTTAAGAACAAAATTATCAGGACCAACATAAATGCAGATTACTGGGGTTTCTTTGTATAGAGAATTAAGTTATTCTAAGTCCCTTTTGAAATTATTTCTGTGATCACTGTGCGTAAAATCTGACCAGGGCCTATAGGAATAGCACAAGGGGAAATGACTTTAAAGTGAAAGAGGGTAGATTCAGATTGAATATTGAAAGAAATTCTTACTGTGAGGGTGGTGAGACACTGTAACTGCTTGCCCAGAAAAGTAGTGGGTGCTTCATCCCTGGAACTGTTCTAGAACAGGTGGGATGAGGTTTGACCGACTTTCTACTGAAAGATGTCCCTGCCCACAGCAGGTGAGTTGGACTAGGTGATCTTTAATGACCCCTTCAGACACAGGCAATTCTGTGATTCTCAACTGTTATACAAACAACAGAAAGCTTTATTAACTGAGGCAAGTTCTCTGCCCCAAAGGAGTGGCAGTGTTCCTTTATGCAGCATAAAAGTCAAATTGAGTGAAATGAAGTTTATAACCACTAGTTTAATGGGGATTGTCCAAGTGTGAGAGATACAGTAGTGTGTCCAAACTGAATTTTCTGCTTCTCCCTTCCTTTTTTTAGCGCCTTTTCTCTTATTTATAGTGTCTTCTTAAGTGTCAGTGTAAAATTAGGGTGTGTATCCTGAAACCACACTTACACATGGGCTTCTAAATAATGCTTTAAAACAGGTCTCTGAGGAGGTGATTGTGATTCTGTGCAGATCTGCTGTAGGCTGGCTTAGAGTTTTAGATTTGTGGGTATCTTTGGTTAAGCAAAGTGAAAATTTTAACTATCCTTTTTCTGTAAATGTAATGATGTCAGTAGCAAAACCCATGACAGGGAGCTGAGTGGGGGTAGGAAGGAGTCTTGGTCGCTGATGTTGCTTTAGTGGCTGATTTAGTTACTAATCCTGTCTTGCCAAGGTAGGTAATGAGAGCACCATAGTTACCATGAGTGGTGTAAGCGTTGCTTGAGACAAGGGCTTATCCTTCTAGCAATTTTAATTTTAAAATATTTATTATAATAACATAGAAAAGTAGCCACAACACTTAAGATTCCCAGATCTGTACCTTGTCAAAGCCACTTAGGTATGCTGAATGACTGTTAACTGTTTTCAAATATTCCATTTTATTTGACTAGTTTATAAAATATAACTTTATAAAATAACATGTAATTTCATTATTAGGTAAATATTTTGTTTTGAACTGCAAAAGATTCACTGGTGAATAGTTCTAAGTAGGAGCCTTAGTTCTTCGTAATTCATTATATGTCATAGCTTCAATATGCTATGGGAATCTGAAGTAAATGGGCTTTTTGTAGCTCCGTTGTATATTAACAACTAAGTTTATTGAGGAGAGTGTTCATGATGTAAATTAGTCAGTAAAATGCACACTCCATTCTTTCAGACCTTTCTGGAAATGTGTCAGAGGGCTTTGCAAGTCTTTGCTGATTTTAATCCCACCATACACTCCATGTCCACTTCCTGCCACTCATTCCTGCACTTGCATTGTACTGTGTTTTGCTCATTCTAAAGGGAAAGTGCTTCTCTATCTCCACTTGACCCCCCTTCTCCAGCCAAAACTTGTTCTTTCTCATGGTGTGTTAATACCAATAGTCCTTGGATTTCCCAGCAATTCTTGTCTGTTAGTAATAGCAGTCCTTGGCCGGCTCCACAGCCATCGAGTTATCTGTGTTTGAGACATACACATTGGCCCCTTATCTTCTGGGAATCAAGAGCTCAAAGGGATCTCACTGTGGACTGCTGTTTATAGGGTTGTCAGACAATGGGCTTTAATACACATTAGCCCCTTATAATCAGGAGCTCAAAAGGGTCTCACTTTGGAGCACTCTTTATGGGGTAGCTCGACAGTGGGCTTTAGCTGTAGTAATTTTCCATCCTGGCCGATTTGAGTTGGTAATTTAAATCTTTGACTGTTACAAAAATATTATTCCACTTGGGTTGTTATTCAGACAAGAAAAATAAATTTCCAAGGCTGTTTGTTAAAAGCAGATGTTCATTAGCCACCTGTTAGTTCCTGGGAAAAGACAGTGTTTCTGATAAACTCAAGGGGAGTTTAGTCCAAGTGCAGTTCATCAAGGCTGGGGTGTAATGAGCATTTCTCAGATCAGAGAAGTGGGTGACAGAGGCATGCAGTACCACAACCCATACCACAACTAAAGTCAGCTCCTCTCAGCCTCTACGTTCTCCAGTTGCAAGCATGAAATTGTTATAAACCTAATCAATAAAAAATTTAACGAACTTCATGTTGTGGGATTAAAATCTGTTTGTAAGGATAACTAACTTCTCAAACAGGACTTATTTAAAGTATTTTGTGTACTGCAACACAGCCTTATAACTGTCTTCTCTAATGATGCTTTGTCAGTTTGTGAAGGGAGATTAAATATCTTGGAACTTATTATATGACTGAAACAATGATTGTAATGGCATCAATATTTGCTGTAGGACTCCATTGAGGCAAAGGTTTAAAATTATTTGACTGATTGGGTTTACCTGGAAGTGTGCTGAAAGTGCAGAAAAGCAGTATTTGTGTCCTGTTTAACGGGGATTGAACTTCAGCCTGTCACAGGCAAAATTTTATTCAGATTTTGTTTCTAGATAATGATTTCATAAGTAAGGTTTAGATTTGAACTAAAAAGTTGTCTTTTGCATAGAAAGCGAACTAGCTGTTAGCTACCCAGATGCAAGGATTTTCTTAGTCTTGAGAACTATTCTTAGTCTTTAAACTGTGTTTAAAAAATGAATTAAAAAAGCAAGTGATGAGGCTATGACTTCATTAATTAATTCCATCATCTTCTGGCACAGCCTTTTAACAGCTGTTATTCCCTTCTTTTAGTCACGTTCCCAATGTCTAACAACACAGTTTCTAGATTTCATATTTGTTTATCCTGTTGGCAATTTAATTTGGCTACCTCACATTTAAGTGTTTTAAACATCATAAGATACAAACCCCAGAGCTAGCTTGTTTATAAATGCTTGTGTTGTGGGTTTAAATATTTTGTAAACTCACCTAAAAATTTGGGGTTTAAATCTGTAAATTATTTCAGAATGCAGTCTCTAGTATATGACAGGAAAGTCATGTGAATTCTTGCTTCTCTACTCATGACTTTTAAGAACAGGGGGTGGTGAGAAAGAGTTGATTCCTTTAAATATAATTCTATACCATTACAGGCTTTGTTCTGATATATGGAAAATGTCTTTGGGTAACTTACATCATCTTAGATTTGAGCAAAACATTTCTTTAAAAGCAATGGCCAGGAGTCCTGAAAGATGCCTCTTTTTGTTGAATCATTAAATTAGTTAAGAATCTGTAGATTAAAAATTGACCATTAATGGTTTCATAGCTCTTGACCTCATTTTGTAACAGTGATAGTTAATAATTTGAAGCGAGTCTTCTGAAGCGGGGATTGGTGAGGTTTTACATGTATAATAAATCAGTTAGCTGAAATTACTGACAGATGTCAATAGCTCAGTGCAAAACAAGCTAGTTCAAGTTTTCTATCCTTTTGTTTGCTCAGTTTGTGGGGATTTTGCAGCTGCTCTGTGTTACCAAAGAAGAGTTAGGAGATAGCAAACCAATGTCATGCTTGGCCACTGTTCCTTGACTGTGGGAAGTGGTGTGTAGGGGCCAGGACAAAAATGAAAAATGATGAGGGACAGTTGCTTGTGTGACTTGTCATGCAAGTTAAAAGTGTCTAAATACTGTCTCTTTTCAGAATGCATAATTCTGTGTGTGTGCATAGTTCTAAGTGTGTGAACTGAGTATTTCAGGTTCCGTACTTCTCAAAGATGCCTTCAGTGGATCATGATCTCTTCCTTTGTCAGCTACATATCAATGTATAAGTGTCTTAAATGCAAGATTGTTGTGTGTTAACAAGTAATGCAAGATTCATGTCCAATTTGCTTTAACTCAAGTTATAAATATAAATGTTACACTAGACTAGCTCTGAAATAAGTGTAGTTAAAACATCTTGTTAGAGTAAGTACTGAAAGCATATTGAGACAGATAAATACATACATACATATATACTTACCTAATCTGGCTTTAGTTTCCTGCCATGCAGGAACTGTTAAACTTGATGCTGATCTAAGGTGTGAAAAGTCAAACATGCATCCCTAACCAGCCAGGGACTTTCACAGATCCTGTTTGAGAGGGTGGAGTGACAGACTAACTTGATTAAAAAAAGAAAAAGTAGCATGGGATGACAAACTTGAGGCCCCTTTGCCAGCCAAAGCAAACCAGCTTTGTATACAAGTATGAAAACTTTGTTTTATTATCCAAGACTTACATCCTTCTTGAGCTGACATCCCCTGTTCTAATGCCAAAAGAAATTTTGTTTTTATGTTAAGTCACAAAGCAAGAATGGTGTAAAAATAGAACTGAGTGTCTTGTGCGAGTGCTCTGCATATCGATCCCTGAATGCCTTGATAACAGTTTAATTTTTAATGTGTCAACTTCTGTGCTGTGGGATTTAAATAGTTTTCCTCAACATAAAACTGCATAATTCAGAGTTGCAAAATTATGCTTAAAATATCTTTGGCTTTCTATCCTGCTGTAAACAGCAGCGTTAGTGTTGTTTTTGAAACACTGTCTACAGAGAGTGGAAAATCCCACTTGTTATTAAAAATTAGTTAATAATTATTTTAATAAGAATTAATCCCACTTACTTATTAATAAGATTTAAAACTTCTATTGGCACATATGTTACCTTGTTAGATACTGTAACTGTACTCAGCCTGTACCTTAGCAGACTTGAGAGTTTTCTTTCACCTTGAATTTATAAACTGGCCAATTCTGCCACTTGGTGGATAGCAGAAGGACATACAGGTTGTCTTGCCTGTGAGAGCAGGTGATAGACTTTGTTTACAGGATTTTGGTTCATTTTTCATGCATAATTAAGTTTTTTGGCTTGGGGTTTGTTTTCTTTTTTTTCACACTTTTTAAGGTCACTTTCTTCAGAGTGAGAGGAAATGATCACTGGGTCTGCTTGCCCTGATGGTGTCATGTAAAGCCTTTTACCTAGTGAGCTTAAAATTTTAACTCAGTGTTGGTTCACTATAGAATGTAAGTAGAAGGAGCTTGATCTTGTTTCAAGAAACTAGTGGAAGAAAATAAACATATTGACTGCCTGCATTTGTCATATACGTGAATGTTTCTTTCACAAGGATGAAATTGCTTTGAAAAATGTTTCCTTGAGGCCATGCATACATGCAGAGTTCCACATGTCAGTGTGGCTGATGGAACTGCCATTGCACCACCTGCCTTGCGCTGCCTTTAGCACTGAGGCAGAACCAAAATGCCAAGTCCTGTCACTCAGAAATTTCAAATTGCAGAGAAACGGTTTTTAAATTGCATCAGTTGCCCTGTTAGCTGTACTTTTCACATTGACTTTCACAGTGATATGAGGCACATAATGGCCAACTGCCACGTTCCTGAGCAGAATCTGACCTCTAGTCCTAAAGTTCTGCCTAAATGACAGGCTTCTCCATCAGTGATAGAAATAATTTTTCTGTCTCGTGTGGTAGGGCTACATCTCTGATGTGGCCATTTTCTTCTGCAGTTTGAGTTTGTGACTCCCCACATGCAACCAATTTGAAAACTAAGAGAATTTTTCAGTATTGAAAGAATTTACACAAAACACTACAAAAAATCCCCCTAACAAAAAAACCTGCACTATATAGTTGTGAACTCTTCTTGGTGTGTCTGACAAGCCAGTGGTGTGGTTACTTTTTGTGTTGCCCTAAGATACTTGAGTATCTTGCTCTGACACATGCTTCCTCCACCTTGACATGGCTAGTGTCTACAACTCAGATGCTGGACACAGGTGCTTCTTAGCTGCCCCAAGAGGCAGCCATTCAAGTAAATGTGTTTGGAGAAGCACCGTTTGGAGTGCTGTTAAGGGATATAAATGGAATCAAAGTACCTGGTTCCTGTGATATACTGCATTTACCCACATGTTCCTTTGGTGGGACATTTTTGGGATGCATTGAAGAGGATTTCTTCCCATGCATATGCCTTCTGGTCTTTGAGGCCTTTTTTTGTACAGGTAGATGTTCTAAGCTTGTTGAAGTTTGATCAGATGTGGATAAAGGCTCTTCTTCAGCAGTCAGGCAGTATCAAAGCTGCTGCTTGCTTCTGTGAGTATGTCGTTTTGACACTGGCTTTTGACTTTTTAGAAGTCCCTTGGAGGACTTTGACATGAGTCCATGGATGTGGACTCTACACTAACACTGGAATTAAACTTCTCAGCTTCTGAATCTTACGTGGTGTTGTCATGTATGTGAAATGTTGAGGATACAGGTGTGCAGAATACAGCTTTGATAGCTTCATCTTTTGCTTTTATTTTGCCTATACAATAATGATTTGAAAAGCTGTGTGCTTACAGTTACTGCAGACCTGTAATGATAGCCTGAGTCACTAGTAATATTTTGGTGATTTAACAAAGCCTGTTATCAGTGTTTGTCATACTTCAATGTATTTGTCACTATGCTCTGTTAAAGCAGTGAAAAATTCTGAGGAATGTTTAATGCTTCATAATGCAGTAGACTAGGAAAAGGTAAAGATTAATTTAGTGTCATAATAATACAGTCAAGCTAACAGCCTGCCATTTTTCCTTAATATTTCCTCTTAAAAAACAAATTCTTTGAATAAAGTATTAATTTTATTAGTTGTGTTCTTTAATACTTCTGTAATTAAATTCCTGTAGGGAGTACTATCACTTGCTGTATTAATTGTTTTGATATATGTTGTGAAACAGCAGCAATTAAGATTTTTTTTAAATAGCTTTGACAGATTATCAGAAAAGATACATGGTCTGCAATTAAGAAAGGGAATCCTTTCAGCAGGTTTACAAAAAACTTATTGAAGAATCTCCTCTCTTTTCTAAGATTCTCCCATAAGCAAAATCCTAAATTAATTTTAATTGGTATTAGAGCACTAAATATTTTATCGTTTTTCCCTGTGGGTGTGTCACTTGTTTTTCTGTCTATAATTTTGCTTTCTTGTACTATTGGTTCAACTCTGACAAATTCAATTTGCAAGAAAGAAAAAATTGGGGTTTTTTTGGTTTTGGTTTTGGTTTTTTTTTTTTTTTTTTTGAGGGGTGGGGAAGGAGTGGCTTTGCAAATACATGTGTGGTGAAGAGGAAGATTTTGTGCTTACAGTAAATTACAGCTACAGGAGAATTTAAAACTATCCTGACTGCTTTAAGGTTTTGTATAATAGTGCCTCATTTTAGTGGTGATGTTAGTTTATGCGAAAATCTTGCTGTAGATTTCACGTTGAAAAAATAAATCTCCTTAAAGCTTTTTTTTTTTTTTTTTTTCTACAAAGGGATCTTTCTCTTTGTGAAGATACGGGAAAGTGAAATATTTGAAATGACATTCTGTGCCTAGTACTGGTTTATGCTAAAACTTTGGTCTGTTTCATGAAATGTACTACACTTACTGAGGGAGCTGAAATTGCCTTGGAGACAACATGAGGAATCTGTTGTGCCATGAAAGAACTGCCTGCAAAAGCCTACTTTCTGTGGCTGCTGGCTGAGGCAATTCCAGGCTGTCTCTTCAGATGTACAAAACTGGACGCTTTTAAATCGTAGATGCTTCTATTTTACTATTTTTGGGCAGAATGGCTTGCTACAGGAGAAAAGTATGGTCATCTGCTTTTGTCTGCTACATTGTTATCAGGCAGTTGGGAGTTGTGTGCAAGAAAGACTAGTACAAAATTTCTTCATCTGTAGTCTTTTTGATACGTGTTCTCAACAATTGATTATATTTTTCCCTTTTATGTATATATCCATTTGTGGAGAGGGAGAAAGGGGAAAGACTGCTCAAGCTGTAGAAATGGCTAGAGGATTATATGTCCAATTCAACTTCTGTTGCTCTTAAAATACATTATGGATGAAGTCTATTCCAATCTTGTGCCAAAAAGATAGGTTTCTGAAAGAAAAATCTACATTTTTCAGAAAAATAAAAATGCTGTCTGTGGCCAAGCATCAAATAAGCAAGTATTTCATCATTACCAAGAGGGCTCAAACCTTTTGTTTCCATCCTCCTAAACGAGTTTGAATCCCTTCGATCATCAGTCCAATTCTCAGCAGAACAAACAAGGCTGCTGGCCATTCAGATGATTCTAGCTTCACTGATTTTTAGTTTTTAAGAGGGCTGTAACTCTTCCAAAATTGTTAAAAATATACTTAGTTTGAGGTGAAGCCTTAATCAGTGAGGAGAGAAGTTTATTGCATAAACTTTGATGTTGGAAATATTGTTCTGTAAATTTTTTAGGTAAATACAGTTATCTGAACTGAGTAATTCAGTCAAAATATAGTTGAGTTTCTGAAAGTTGGAAGACGTACAGTTTTTTTTAACAAAATAAAATACTAAATATATTTTTTATTTGCAAATGGAGTAACATTTACTACATTCAGGGAGAAATGTTGGTTCTTATAGCAGGATCAGCATGCCATTCCTTTTGGGTTTAACTAGTTTTTCTGTGAATTAAAAGATCTAGGAATATCTTTTAGTTTATAGAAAAATCACACAAGTCTGATTGTAGAAGAATGGTAAAATACTTTGAGGAATAAGGTTAAGAACTCTGTTACATGCCTATTCTTTACAATTTTGAAATCTTTTCAACCTCCTGCCTTTGAGAGTTTGTAAATATTTTGTGAAGCTATTTGTTCTGCTCATTTACTGTTGGCAGGGACTCACTTCATTGTTTGCTAACTCTTGACAAAAATAATCTCAGTTGCACAAAGGAGACAGTAAATTGAATATGCCTGCATATTCAAGAAGAATATCAAGAATATTGAGGAGCTTCTTTAAATGATGTGAAATAGATTGGCTTTCATAACGAAAGTTTTGGACAATTGTAATTAGCAGTATTAATTTGCTAATCGAGACAAGCGTACAGCCCTGCTACTGATTATTTTTTCTGGCTGATTTTGGATTCAACTGATCTGGTTGCCAGCTGCTTCTGGCATGTGGAGTGCTGGCACAAAAAGCCGCTGTGGTGTTGCGGAGTGCTGAAGGTTTGTGTTTATGCTCTATCTTCGTATATAGTAACTGCCTGCCTAGGACGAATGTGTACCAATGTACGTGCTTTAGCTTCCATTAAAATACTGGTTTTAAAAGGATTTGGGGGAAGCACAAGTTTTCAACCTGTGGTGGTTGCAGATTAGTGTTCTTTGTTAAATGTGTTATGACCTCTGCAGGTTGAGTTAGAAGGGCATTTAAAGTCATGTAAGTAGTATTTTTTTTTCTGTCAAACATCAATGAAAAAGTTAGTGCAGCCTTTGGCACAAATATTCAAGGACAAGAAATTGAGTTGGAAAGCAGATAGATTAGGTATTTGCTGAAGCAAAGTCCATTTCCTAATTAGGAAGAAATAAGTAAAAAAAAAAAAAAAAGAAAACAAATGGTACACTTGTGAATCCAGGTAGCATAACTACAGAAGTTATAACTTTTGAAACCTGAAGTGCAAATTAATATCTCTTCAGCCATAGCAATTTCTCTCTTTGCTGCTGTTAGCCTTTCGTTTCAGCTCAAGTTGGTGTGCATATGCAGCATCTAATGCAAAGGATCTAAAGCTGTTCTTTGCATAAATACTTAACAGCCTTGTGAAGTGGTGCATGGATTTGGCAATAAGCAACCCATTTGGGAGAAAACAAGAACAAAAAAATTGTAAAGCTAAGGATTAAAGCTGTCAGAACAAATTCTTGTTGAATAATTGTTTTACCTTATCACTAAAGCATTTCTGAAAGCCCAAGTTTGATAACTAAGTAATTTGGCAAATTCTTTCAATGTCACACCCTGTCAGATTAAAAGGGTTTAGAGTGTCCAAAAAGTTTCTAGACTCCAGCATTCTGTTTGTACGGTCATTATTTCCTTATCCTGAAGAAATAGTCAACAATAATCAGGACCCAAGGGGGCAGAAATAATCAGGTTTTCAAGTGCTAGTATTTTGCTGGAGCTACAGTCAAAGGGGAGTCCTCCTCTGGTACATACAGTTTTTAGCTATTGAGTCTCGTTCAGGTACTCCCTCATAGCAGAAGAAAAAACCTAAAAGGCAGAAAATTAAAACATGATTGAAGTAAAGTTACAGCCTGAAATTTAAACTACTTTCAAAATTACTTTTATGATTGTTTAGGATTACTCTAAGGTTTTTCCCTATAGGTGTTAATTTGGATTACATGTAAATTTACTTCTCTTGAGTTATAGCTTTTGTCTTTGTCCTTGCTTGAAATCAGCCTTATCTGCACATGATAACTTTTAAAATCCTTTGTTCTTTAAAACTTGAAAGTAGATTGATTCCAAAGGGGAGATTTATAGACTATAGGAGTATTGTATTTTAAGTTTGATGTGACAGCAATCAAATATATTCAATATGATAATTTTTAGAGGTGACTATAATTTCTTCATCTTTTTCAATGATTTAAGAGTTTTAGAACACCTTGCTTTCTATTTTTTGTTCAGCCTAAGGTTGTACTTTGTCTGTTCATCTCTTACGTTGGTCATATACTGGCTTTTCTACTTTACCTCAAACTTGTCCTTTATATTTCTGTTTGCCCGTTGCCTTATTTCTGCCTTTTGATAGCATAATGTAGGATAGCAAAAAGACATTTCTTTAATTCCTTTTTGGTGGCTTTCTCTTTCAGGATAACATTTTGTCACCTGCCTTTCCAAAGCAAATGGCTATATGTGGGCACTGAAAGAGGAAACATTCACATTGTCAATGTGGAATCATTTACTCTCTCAGGCTATGTCATCATGTGGAATAAAGCCATTGAACTGTGAGTTTAACCAAGTTTTGTCTGTGGAGGGGAGGGAACAGCAGTATCCCAAGTGTTGGAATCCCATCAGTTGTTGTCCCATCAGTTGCAGGAATACCATTGTTATCTAGAGGGGCGTCTATATTCATCTTGCTGCACTACAAGCACTATCGAAGTACATAGTCATGTAAATATTTTTATTTTCAAGAATGTGAAGTGCTAATATTAATATATGTTTCTACCTTTTAGAAGTATTTTATATTCCTGGGATAGACATGGAAATACACAACATAGACAGTATAGAAATAGATGTAAAAATCACTGTGTGGGGATAAAATCGAAGAACAAATAATATACATTAAACTATGGTGTGGCTGGTACTTGGACAGACATGTCACTTCTACAGTTAGGGACTAAAGACCAAAGTGTAAAGAAAATGCATTTTTTAAGAGGGCTGACGTTTTCTGAGTTGGCAGTGACTTTCTGAAATGCAAATTTAAACAAGTCTATTTCAAGAGCAAAGTACATTTTATAGCTATTGTCACTGCATCTCCTTTTTTTAATGTTAAAATTTTATGTGCAAATATAGTGGTTTGTGGGGGAAAGATGCAGTTATGTACTGCTCTTCCTATGCTGGTGTTTTGTTCCCAGTACAACTTCTTTCAAAAATACATTAATTCCATCACTTGCCAAAGGGTGTTGAAGCAAACACAGGTCTTTATTAGTCCGTCTTCAACAGCAAGAAGTCCACATAAAGTGTTAATTCTGTGTTATTCTAACAATGGCCATCTTGGGCAGTTTATGAATAATGGCAAATCTTGTATCCCAGTGTAAATATAAACATCCTACTGTGTCAATTCTGCTAATGGTAAATTTATTGTTGTTGATAGGCAGTAAATTAGTCTTTCTTTAAAACAGAAACTAAATGTCTACAAACAGACATGGTTTTTATGGGCTTGAAGATAAAAGTAAAAGTAACTCCATTTTGAAATGTCACAACTTGTATACATGGAGTCGGTATCTGCAGAATCTGTATTACTTCCAATTACTTTGAGGTACCATTTAGGGCAATGTTTTTTTAATGGAAATATTTCTTTTTTAGGTCATCCAAATCTCACCCAGGACCTGTTGTCCACATTAGTGACAATCCAATGGATGAAGGAAAGGTAGGAAATTTTAAAGATTCTTCAATACATTATTTTCAAAGTAAGACTTGTTTAAAGTATAGATACTTTATAGATAAAGTATAGATACTGCTATTTAAGGAAGGATTAAGTATATGAGGACAATGAAGGTAATACAAAGCAAGGTACAGACGTGGCTGTAGGGCACATTGCTAGAATAAATCATCTTATAATTGGAAACATTTGAAAACACAGATGAAAATGATTAGCTGCAAAACTTCTGGAAATAAAAGCAACAAATTTTACTTGTGGTGATAAAAATTAAGATGTTACCAAAAAACCCACCAGTCATAACTAGAATGCTGAAAGTGTGATGGAAATTAATTTTACTTTATCATACTCTTGGATGTTATTTCACAACTTTAAAATGCTTATTTATATTGCATATTTATATAGAATACCATGTACTTTGTCTTTAGATTAAGTAATCTGAGACAGGGTTTTGTGAAATTTGACATCTAATTCATACTCCCATATTAAGCCATTTATTATAATCACTAGGTGCTGTTTGCTAATGAAACTGGCTTACAGAACAAGATATTTCAGAAAAGTAACCCAAAATATGTGAAAAAGATCTATGTATTACACTTGTATTTTCATTCTTAGGAGATAGTATTAACATAATCATCTGTTCTTCTTGATGAGAAGTTTTACAGTACGTATTCTTGAAGCCCTTACAAGACAGAAGTCCTTGTCCTGTGACATGTCACTTTGCTTACTAGTGTTCTACATATGCAGGAGAAATTTTTTTTTTTTGGTCTACTTTGTGTTTTTCATGTCAGTAGTAGATTAAATTGCAGACAGGGAATGATCCTATTGTCTTGGCAGTGGTTTGAAAGTTTTAGCTAGTTATCAGCTTGTATCCTATACACCTGAGGTTTCAGTTCAGCAGAGAATTTAATGAGGTTTTTTCATTTGTATGAAGCTCACTGCAGTAAATGCATAACTCTGTAGAATTAGGTTTGAATCACATTCCACGTTATGAACTCTAGCATATGAATGCAATGAAGCTGTTGTAATTTCAGGAAATACAAGTGTTCAGTTTATTTTGGTGTATTCCACCCCACATCTAATTATTGTCAATTAAAGTTTAAAAATTACTGGTTTTATTCATCAGGCTTCCAATCAGTGTTTTGAAATCTGACCTTATGCTTTTCTTATTTCTCATAAGAAAAGTATTACTAAAAAACCCCTGTGTAGTTGCAAAAATCCCCCACTTTTAGAATTTGTTCATGCTTTTAGCTTTCTAATCACAGTGTTTTTTCTAATGTTTTAAGATAAAATAGAAAAATTAAAATTTATGGCATAAGATAGACAAGATAATTAAAAATAATAGTGTACATAACATTAATGGGAAAAATTGAATATTCACTTTTACTGGATCAAACATGTCTAATATTTATGGTATTTTAGTGCTGTAGAGCACTAAATATTTTATCAGCTTGTAGGAGATCTGCTATTTTTGTACTGGAGTCAACTGTACACCTTCAAAATCTTAATATGCTGAAAAGACTATCCAGGCAAAACCTTAGGTATGGCATTAGATTGCCTTATGTTGGCCATGGTTTGGTTTATGTTTTTTTTTTTTTTTTCCATTAAGAGAAGTAGCACTTAAGATAGGAGAGCAGAACACTTAGATACTCAACAGTGCGTTAGACCGGCTCTTAGGAGCAATTTGAGTCTTCACTCCCTGCAGTAAAGGTTTAAACTTGCTTCTTGCAAAAAGATTCTATGGGAAATTATCTAGTTTAGTTTATCTTGCTTTCCTCCTATGAACAAATAATGTTTCTGGCGTTCCTTCAGCCAGTTATCTCAGTTGTGATTAACATCTGGAGAAAGCTCATAGTGCATAGTTTCTTCACAGACAATGAACTCTTACTGAGAACTTCAGGGGCAATATTGTGTTCTTCCAGCTAATTTAAGCACAACGAATTCCAGTGAGGAAAATGAGCGATAAAGTTCTCCTTTTCAAAACCCCTTATTTTCAATCAGGGTGGAGTACACATAACAAGGTTTAATATAGATCTTTCTGCAAATCAAAGCTATTTCCAAGGAATCTTCAGAAGGATGCTTCCATTTTTTTCTAATTTTCCATGAAAGTCCATTATATCTTCTGGAACTTGAGGACAATAAGTACAAAGTAAACCTTTCTAACATTGACACCTTCACCTCTTTAATTTTGGTTTTTATAGCTACTTGCAGTTACTATATGTAGTATTATGCTGCATATCCTTTGGGACAAGAACTTCAAGAATTGCAAATTATATAATTTTGCTTTTCCTTATAAAGAATTAATGTATGTTCTTAATGCAGCTTCTGATTGGCTTTGAATCTGGAACGGTGGTATTATGGGACCTGAAGTCAAAGAAGGCAGATTACAGATATACACATGATGAGGTAACATTTTTCATCTGCACTACTTATTCTGAGGATATAATTCACTACTCGAATAGTGACTTTCATTATTTTTTAATCTCCTGCTTCTGTCACCACTGGATCAATAAGTAGTTCTCTTTGAAATTGTGATTACTGGAATTTTTCTCTAAAAGAGCAGTTGGGCTTGGGTAATAAACTTCAGACCAAATAACTTGACTGAGTTTAAGTTTGTAAAATAATGAATGGTGGCATGGATTTCTTCACTGAGCTTTTAGATCATTTTTCTGTTAATTGTGTGACTTTCACCTGTGTTAAGGGCTTAAGTTGAAACAAGATGGTTTAGCAATTTCTGTAATTTGGCATCTCACATATTCTGGGAACGGCGAGAGGAAAGAGCAGGGGAAGAAACCGCTAAATAGATAGTCTCACTACAACATTTCTCTAACCATCTTTTCTCTGTAGAATAAGATCAAGATCAATTCTCTTTGAATTGATCTGTCTCTTTGAAGACTGGAGGAGGTTTAAAAAAAATTACATTAGGTAACATTCATTTCTTTAAAACTTGATTCTTGCGAGAATAGACATTTTGAAAGACCGAGATTAAGAAGAATGAGTCAGCATAATATGCAAGGTGATGTATTTCATTTAAAATAATATAAAATTGGTCTTGATTACATTTTGTTGACTGTAAAATGGCGTTGACATTGTTCAGTACCAGCTTTAGGGTTTTTGGTGGGGAAAGGGGAGCGGGGTTGTTGGGTTTCTTTGGTGGCAGTCCTGGCTCTGTGCTTGTGTGCATTCTACCAATCAAGAGTTTGCTTGGATGGGGAGGCTCCGAAGTAGTCTAAGCCTTGGATCATCAGAAATGTCCATATAACCCCCGAGTATGTTATGCAAAGAAGTTTTTCTCCCTTCCATTTCCATTGCATGAACCTAATTAATTCCCTTTTTTTTTTCTTTTTTTGGAAATTTACTCATGTATTCATCATCTTTTTTTCCTAGACCTCTTCCTTGTCATGCTCTTCTCTAATTTTTTTAACCATTCTATTTTGTCTTTGTTTTATAAAACGGAAACATAGCAGCATAGTATATATGAAGCTGTGGGCACACTGGATTTATCATGTGGAATAATTGTCTTTGGACTTGTTTTCTTTTTCTCTTGATCTTGATATTGTAGCCTTTTTAGGCATAAAGTAGATGCTTCCTTGAAACAACCCACTATAAAACCCGAGACTCACTCTTCAGGTGCTACTTGTCAGGCCAATGTCCTGACATTTAGGCATCATTTTGGCATAGTTGGACAGTAAAAATTAGTCTTACTGCAGTTTTTCACTGAAATTCTGATTTCTGCTTTGACTGTGGTTTGGTACTGTCGGCAGACTTTACCATCTTAATATTGTTGTTCTAATTTTCCAAGTTGATTATGAATAAACTGAGCAGTATAGATGCCTGAGGATCTCTACCATTTAGCTTCATCTGTGAACTAATCAATTATTGCCAGCCTGTCTTTACTCCAGAGTGCTTTACTTACTTAACCAGTTATTTGTTTGTTCAAAGATACCTAGTCTGTTTTGTCTTAGTTTCCTTTGAGATTGTTATTGAAGGACTTTGAAAATTTTGTAGACAGCTTAAGTGGTGTTTTGCCTGTTACCATTCTTGGAGGTTCGTTTGATGATAATTACCGCTCACAAAAAGCATGTTGACTACTTCTGTCTTGTGTATTATACATACTATTATCTCATTATTTATACTCGTATTGTTATCTCATTATATACTCATATATTAGCCATGTGTCAATTGACTGTTCTTTATTAAAATTTTGTTGCAGTTTCTAGAAACTTACCTAAAGTAGACTCCATGCTGCTTATTCTGTGGGGTTTTGTTTGTTTGTTTGTTTGTTTCTATTTTGTGGTCCATTTATTTAAAAATTGACTAAATATCAGTCTCAATATTTTTTGAGCAACCAATTCTGACCTGAGAGGCTGCAGACATCAGTGAATAGTTCAGATGTTAAATCTTTGATTTTTCTTTAGGATTTAGAAGTGAGTGCATTTAGGTGTTCAGTTTGGGTTTTTTGGTTGCAAAAGAGGTGATGAAATACCTCAGGTCAGACCCTTGGTAAAGAAATGTGCTTATCATAACTTGGGAATAGTTAGGAAGGAAAAAGGGGAAAAAAAAAAATCTGGTAATGTAGTGGTTTCCTTGCTCATGAGAGTGCACACACAGAAAGACTCAGAGTGGAACAGTGAAGCAGTGCCTGGTCTCAGGAGATGATCTCTGTCTCTGGTTAGTGTGGCGCAGAGCAAAGAAAGTCCTTTGCCATTTTGTTTCCTGCTAAAAAACTGTGTGAATTTGAACATTTCTGTGCAGAGAATCTTTCTAGCTAATTTCTTGTTGACTTCCTGGTTTCGTGCCGTTGTTACAGAGCTTCTTTCACGTGCTGACTGTACGGGCTGTATTCCATCATGAACATGTGTGCCAACCTACCCTTAAGGGACAGGGAACATCTAATGTCACAACATGCTTCACCTCTTCTCTCACAGAGGATAATTCATATGACATTCTGCCCCATAGCAGGAGCAGGATTTTAAGCCTCAAGATTTATACTCTTGGTTCTCCACTTGTTTGTGATGGGGACTCTTCAGAGTGTGGAGTTGACAACCGGTAAGAAGAGAGCTACTTAGTCCAATCTTGTCACACTTGCCGTCTTAGAGGGTGGCTAGGCTTCCTCAGGCATCATGAGCAGGATGGCCAGGACATTGATACCATGTAACTTGAAGGTCTGTGGGGTCTTTCGCCATCATTTGATGCAACTTTAACTCAAAATTTTGGCTGTGTGCGGGGATCCAAATGTCATCCTTTCTTCCTTAGCAGAGGAAGATCATAATGAGGGTCAAAATCCCTGTGTGTCCAGAGGATTGTGGAGATATCTGTTTTTTCCTGCGGGAAGACGTTGAATCCAATTAAATGGGTTTATAGCTTCCTGCTTGGTTTTGTTTCAAGTGGTCTAACCTTTGGAGGTTTTCTTGAAGCAAATTCCCATGTTGTGGTAGGACAGTCTCATTTGTTGCCTGAAAGCCAGGTTAATGGGACGCTGCACACTTCCTTCCTGTCTGAACACGTGTGCCTTCCCAGCACCGTGGGCTTATAGCTGCAGCACAAGGACACTAGGACACTTGTCCCAAGGACAGGAGCAGGTGGGTAACATTAACCATGGTTGGGGGATGCAGCTCTAGGTCATGATTAGGGTTAGTGCTGATTGCTGGCATATTCTTCCCTCCAGAACATTCTACTTAGAGGAAACATGGCACTGGAATAGGCTGGAACATGCTGCAGCATTACAAAACAATTTAGCTATAATTTGTACTTGATCTTTCTATATTATGAATTGAACCCTGAACTTAAGGTAGTATTTTTTATTGTAACAGTAATATTTTGAATATTTAGAATAAATTAGAATAATGCACAAACATAACATTCTTTGTCAGAGAATTTGGAGGAAATTATTTGTGCGTAATGGAACTGCAGCTGTGAATGAACTTTTGTTTAGAAAATTTCTTTGAAACCCTTTACTCAAAACAACCCTTTTGTCTTGGGCAGGCTCAATGAAAAAGTAAGATTAAATTCCTTTTGCACCATTCTTAAGCCTTTTATATGCAGACATTGAGGATTTAAGGAAAGTAAGCTGTGCATTTTTTTATGTGACATACAGTTTATATTGCAATCATTTCCCAACCTGTATGTTCATGAAAGAAATAAAACAAATTTCTCAATTATTAGCTTTTTCCTTAATAAAAACCCCAAATCCCTCAACTGTAACTTCTGAAAACTAAAGCTTGTTTTATAATCAAGTCCCTTCTTCAAGTAATATTTTGTTTGTTCTGATGTCAAGTAAGCTTTGACAGCATTAACTGTAATGCATTATAGATTACTATTTTTAGACTCAGTGTTCTGGTACATGGTTGAGTGTAAGAGATTATTTTAGAGCATTAAAAACATGTCAGAGTAGCTTGTGGAATTAAGAGGACAGGGGAAAGAGAAACAACCCTGGTATGTGACTTGCCAGAAACCAAAGTGTGTCAATGTATTTCATGTCAACGAAACAATCTTCATGATGTATTGTCATTTCAGTCTCAGTAGCTACATTTTTTTGTCTTCTTCCTTTTGCAGGATTTTTTCCCTTCCTTAGGTTCTTGACAAGAGCCTAGCATAGGTACTCCCAAGTTTAAAAAACTTTCTTTGTATATTTTGGTGAACCTATACAAAAGGAGTCAGTATCATCACCCGTTCGTGTTTAAGCAAAAATGCTGCTCATGTCCATGGAAATCAAAGGACTGTCATATTAAAGCTGTGAAATGTGGATAAGATATATTAAATAACCAGTCTGGTTTGCAGAATAACTAATTATGGACTTTGCCAGTCATACACAGTGTATTTCGAGAACAATTAACTCACAAGAGAGTAAAGGATTATTGAGAAATCCAAAGAATTATGAAAGGACTTATCAATGTCTCTGGTGCAGTCCATATTTGCAGTAGTCTAAATTTGGTGTTAGAAAACTGGATTCAAAAAACTCTCTTGAAAAGAGGGTTAACTGCTTAAATTAATAACTTTTGTGTTTACGTCATTGAAATCCTTCTTGCACTGTTCTGCTTTTGGCTGGGATAGGTTTAGTTTTCTTTCTAGTAGCTAGCACAGAGCTGTGTTTAGATTCACTATGAATAACTTTGATAACACATTGATGTTTAAATTGTGCTGAGTAGTTCTTTTTATTGCAGTTATTAAACTGTTCTTACCTCAACCCATGAGTTGTACCATGTTTTCTGATTCTCCCCCAGATCCTACTGGTGCGTGAGACACTGTGTAGTGCCTGGCTGCTGGCTGGGGTTAAACCATGACAGATGAGAAGAGTGGTCTCAAACTGTTCCAAAATCATCTGCATGTAATCACCTGTGAGGCTAAAATAAGCCTGTAGGAATTTAAAAGAATGGGATTATTTTATCACTGTTTAAGGAAATGAAGCAGCTAAATTCCCCTGGTGGAAAAATAAGATAAAAATTTGAGTCTTTATTGATGAACTTGTCACTTAAATTGCAAGGTTACCTTTAAATTATTCATTTTTATACCTCTTAAAATTACCAAGGACTGATATCTATTTCTAGGGATATTTACAAGCTATTGCAGAAGTAAAAATAAATAAAAAAAAGTAAAATGTTTTAAAATATGCAATAATCTCTTGAAAAGCTAGTCATCTACTTAAGGTATTTCTGTAAGAGTCTTGCATATAAATGTTTTTGATTTTATTCCTCAGACTTTTTTGGTTTATTTGCGATTGCATTTTACAGTCCTATGTAAGTCTCCCTCACTTAACTGCTGCAGCTTCTGCAAAAATGTTTCCTTCTTAAAATCAGGTATACTCACCTTCTTTGCAGACAGCATAGCAGTAATTTTTCCACATGGGATAATCTTTCTGGAACAGATGGTGAATTGATTTTGTGTTTGTGTACAGCCTGTCTCCACATAAAACTCAGGGATAGTTTCTACAATTTCCAATAAACTTTAGTCGTATGTAGGACAGCAAGGTCAGTTGTGGCTTTAGTCAAAAAAGTAAGATACAATTCCCTACTCCCCCAGAAAATACTGTCTCAGAAGTTTGAAACAAACTTCCCTTGAGTACAGAACAGGTACCATATATTTGAATTAAAGTGAAGGAGATAATAGAAATGCTTCTAATTAGAAACCTTCAATGGTAATTAATTAAATATAAAGATTTATCTAGGCAAAGTTGGTTGTTTTTTTATTAGAGTTCTTTCTGTGTAACTTCCTGTAAAGATTCCCTGTATTTGGTTCATGTTTGTAAATGGAAGGACTCAGAATGGTGGTGAGGTCGGGGCTCAGTTCACCTGTGCAGACAACTCCACTTATGGATACAAATGTCTTGTGCCTTAAATATCACAACAATCCTCTGTGATACTCGGGCATGATCTTGTTATAAGGGGTTTCTTCCTAGTCCCATATGACACAAAAAGATTTGAGACACCAGCTGATAAAAGCATACTGCTGCATTATGGTACCAAAAAGAAAACAGGAAGTTTTAATCATGATGAGAATTAAGATGAAATCTGAGAGTTTTATTCTGCATCAGTAAGTTTTGTGTAAAATATTAGAATAAAAATCTATTACTCCTAGTGGCTTTTTAGACTCTTAGAAGATTTGTGCAGTTTTGCAGACTCAGTGGATTCTGCTTAATTTTTCCCTTTTATGTATTCCTTCAAATTCCAGTACTAATATTAACCCTGGGGAAAAGTATCAAAACTTTTTTGCTCCTGTGTATGGAGAAGATTTTTTTTCAGGTATCATTTTTATTTTGGTGATTGAGACTGTTGCTAGTCAACTAGTGCTATCAGCTAGCTAGTACTATTTAAGATTATTGTACTTTTTTCATTATGACTGTCTTGTCACTAGGCCAGCTTGTTGTGTACCTCGAGATAGTGCTGCAGCTACTTATGGAGTTGGTTTTAATTTTTAGGCTTACAAGAATATGTGAATTGTGTGATAGCAAAGGATTGCTCAATACAAGTTTATCATACCCAGCCCACAGAGTTGGATTATTTTAAAACATATAAAGCTTATATTTCAGTTATATTAAAAAAAATATTTAGCTGCATTACTGAATATAACAAGGGACTCTAAAGAGACTAAAACTAGGCAGTAAACAGCCATAAAGCCAAAAGGCTCATTGCGCTCTTTCAGAGGTTTTTTTTTTTCATCCCTCCGTGTTCCGTGCAGAAAGTGAGAGCAGCATCCTTCTCCTTTGTGCTCAGATCTCTTTATCTTCTTAAGCATTAATGCTGTTTTAAGAGTAACAGTTTGAAACAGGTTGAAGGCATTTGCCTTCTCTTGACTTTCACTTTCAAGAAAAGGAAGAAGTGATAATTTCTCAGATTTATTCTTCCTTCCTTTTATGAAACTTGTTTTCTTACTGTTTCTTAAGACCTATTTCTACACAAATGTGGATCAAACTATACCATTTACACTGCAGTCAGCCTACTGTTGTCAGGGTTAGACTTCATATGGGAGATTATGTAAAATGTGCTGATTGCATTGCTAAGCATGCTGTAGACAGTTATTTTCTCAGTGACAAGACCTTTTTTTAAATGTAACCTTCTCTTTCCTGAGTCAGCACTTTCAAACTTGTTGATCCCTGGTTTTGTTTGTTATAATGTTGGCAAATAAAAACAAATTTTCAATATTTTTGCAAGATCTCTTTTATAATACCCGTTCTTGCTAAATAAAAATTTATTTGACAGGCAGAATGATTGAGACTGTTTCACTTTGACACCAGGGGACATCATGAGGCATGTAGGTTTCTGAGCTACGTGTGTAGATGTGATATTGGTACAAAGAATCTGTCTAATAAAATCTATAGTGATTCCACAACACATAGGGAACAATATTAAATTTCACTAAGAAATGCTAACCTTAACCTGTAGTTTTCATATATCCAGGTGTTACGTTATTTTATATTGGGGAAATTTTTATTGGAGGCTCTAGACCCATGTAGAATAGTCATTTTCCTCTGTCATTTAAGCTCTGGATTCTCCCATTCAGTTTGCTGGAAACTGTCTTGTCTCTCTGTGTAACATCATGAAATATGAAGACCTGATCTGTGTATAATCAGTTTGAGTAAAGCTCACTTGGATCTGTCTTGAGATGCGCTCTTCAGCCAGTAATTACTGCTTAAGCTGTCATTGCTGGTTACAGCTCTCTACTGAGCGCACACCCAGGTTTCCTCACAGAGGAAATCCCAAGGTCCCTGAGGAGCTGGTGTGAGTGTAAGCCCTTCTTACAGACAGAATCACTACTGGGGGTATTGTAAAGCCCATTAGTTTTCACTTATTCATGACCTGCTTTTCTAGTTTACCTAGAGTAACGTCTTCATCATAAAATCTGCCATTTCAGTAATGCCAAAGTTCCGCATTTTTCCGAGTTAATGGTTTCTTTTGCACCTTCTGTGTAGCAGAGAAATACTTTAAGGTTTGTTTACTGATATTATCTTGCTATCACTAAAATTCCTTTGAACATCACCTAATGGTTTCATGATGTCTCCATGTGCTAAAAAATATGCTGGGAGCAGAAATGGCACCAATCTTTTCTTGCTAGGTAATATTCTTGCCTTATTTGTATTCTTTGCATCATTGTTTACTTTCCCCTTGCCTGAAGGCAGCAACTAGATTTTATTTATTTAGCTGTTTTCTGTATATTTTATGTGGCATGGTGTAATCGTTCCATTCCTAATTTTAGGAATGTAGAGATGATTTTGTATTTATGGAAAGATTTACAAGTAGATTCCTGTGCTTTCCTGTACCTCAAAGCTGCCTTTGCAATATTAGAGCATCCAGGCTAATACTCTGCTTTCACCATCATAATTTCAAAAAAGTCTTGTTACTTCAATTCTTGTTTTATCGAAGTTTTGAGCCAATGCTTGCCTCTTGTGCACATCCACATAAACATCTCAAAATTATATGTAATTCTTGAACTTAATAATATGATCCCATGTTTTTTGTCTGGACAGTATGTTTTTCCTAATTCTGAAAAATTTTGGTTAGCAAAGCTTAAATAAGTCCTTGCAGTTATTCTCTTCATGGAAGAATATTTCAATACTACACTGATGAGAGTGAGTTCCCCCCTTACACTCCTAAACAGGTCACTACAGAAGAGAGAGTAAGAAAACTTGCCATGGGTAAATTAAGACATAATAGGATAGGGATTATTTAATTAGTAGTTTCTCTAATTGGATTTTTCTGTTTAATGTCATTGGGGAAGGTGTAATAATAAAATAAATAAGATAGACAACTTACGTTGCTCTGCTTTTTCTTGCACAGGCTATCCACTCTGTGGCTTGGCATCATGAAGGAAAGCAATTCATTTGTAGTCACTCAGATGGCACCTTGACCATATGGAATGTAAAATCTCCTACCAAGCCGTTCCAGACAATCACTCCACACGGTAAGATGAAAATGGACACCCACTGCACTTGACAGCTCTTAAAAACATAGACGACTTGTTTTCAATAGTCGTGTGTTTTGAAAAAAACAAGTATTAGTCACACTTGCAATGAAGTAAAAATCTTTCTCAGTCATATCAGTTTCTCATAGATTTCACTTGAGAAAGAAAAATCTTTATGAAATAAAGATCCAAATTGGTGTAGCTTTCTCTAAATCTCTGAACATTAACCTTGTCTTTCACACAATGGCACTGATCTCAAAGTTAAGTAATGCGTATTTTGAAGGGCTTGCTTTTTGCTTGACTTTACAATGCCATATATTATTGAAAATATATATATAAGCAAGTACCTGGTTTATGTATAAATGTGTAGATTACCACATAAATTTTTGGAAAGGTTTTTAACAGAATAAGATTAGCATCTGGTAAGATGCTCCCACTTCTGAGAGGTCTTGCATTAATGTTAATCCAGGAAATTAGAAAATATAAATATAAAATATACTGCTGCTTTTCAAGTAAGTTCTACACAAACGCCAGGCTTACATGGTGTGCATGTCTCTATATCATGTCTTAGCAACTTATTTACTTAAATTTTTAAGTGTGGATGTATCAGTGAGGGTAATTGCACTGTTGAGAGAAAGTGGGCTTTTCATGCTCAATTGGAGTCTTGGCCCTGAAGGATAATACACAGGATAAACCTCATTTGTAAGCTGACCAATTTTAATTGCAAAAGGGTAGACACAACATAAATTTTCAGTCTCCTAGTGCTACTTAAAACAGCACTTTAGGGAAGGATTATACCTTTGAAAACAAATATTCTACAGCTGTCAGGTTTAGAGTTGGTTTTTTTTTTTTCCCTAAACATTCTAAGTTAGTGTGTCGAGAGCTTTAACATGTTTTAAATTATATTATTCCAAGGCATACTCTATAACTGTCAAAGTTGTTGAATGTATGTTTGCGTGAATTTTATACTTCTCAAGCTGCACAGTGAATTTCATTACTTGCCAGAATGTTACGGACCTGTAAGATTAACACGGGAAAATCATTTACTTTAGGAAAGCAGCTGAAGGATGGAAAGAAGCCAGAACCCTGTAAACCTATCCTTAAGGTGGAATACAAAACAACTAGAGCTGGGTAAGACTTGTTTTGTATGCAAGATGAATATATGTAACAGTGAAACACTCTGGGAATGGACTTGGTTTCCCAGTTGTTGGGGTGCATATTCTCATGGTACAGTTTTCTTTTAGCTTCAATAAATCAGATGAATAAACTACAAAAACATGTATAAAGGAAGTACTATATACAAACCAACTATGCTGCGAATGCATAATCTACACTCTTCTTTCATGCTACTAAAACTTTTATGCATTTCTGCTCATTTTTTTTGAGAGTTCTAAAGAAAAAAAGGCTGATAAAGCGCAGAAGACACCAAAACAGACATGATAAATTGAACTTTGACAAATAGTATCCCGAATTGAGTATTCTAAATCTTGAATACATGTTCCTCCCCCCTAAAATGTTATTAACAGAAGTTTTTCTAGTAGAGTGCAGTAATTTATGCAGTTAAATGTGCCTAATTATGCACATTGAGAATGTAACAAAGCAGTAATTGCAAAAAGAAGCTCAGATGAAATTACAGTATCTAGAGTAGCATGTTTTTTTACCAAGACTGCAGTTAGGACGGATGGATTTCATCAACTATGTGGAATTTGCTTTATTTGTGGTTCTAAAATGTTTGAGTAAAAAGTGCAAAATAAAGTTAAAATATTCATGGGACTCTGTTCAGCTGTTTGTAAAAGCTGACTTTTTTTGTTTGTTTATTTGCTTTCTTTTATATTTGGGGAGGTATGTACCATTTTTATTTGCTTATCAGGCATTCAAATCTGTAGGAGATGGTTACTTAAATGGTACAATGCAGTATGTGTTGATATACTCATTATATCACCAGCTTTAGGTGCTTTTATTTTTTGCTAAACATGAGGTAAACAGAAAATTCAATGTCTGGCTAGCGCCCACTTTTATAAAAATCTGTCATCAACTGGAAAGCCATATTTTACTTACAAAAGTCTAGATCTGTCTGCGTAATCCTTTCTCAACTGATATATCAAAAGCTGATCTAAAGAGAGATAATCAAAAAATCTCAGCTTCAGCAAGTTACAATTTCTGCAATCAAAAGCCTTCTTTTATGAATTGTCATTCTGAAGGAGAAGATGAGTTTGGAGCTTGTTCAGTGGCATTGTAGTATTACAATGTGAAAACTACTTGACTTTTCACATAGTTTAAAGAGGAGTTTATTCTAGTATAATTTCTGAGAATCCTTGGGGGTTTGGGGAGGCTACTTTTTCCTAGTGTTTGGCTTTTTTTTTTTTTTTTTTTTTTCCTGTTGCAGCGCTCACTTTCTTGTGTTTGTTCAAGCTGAATGTTTTGATACATTTCAATTTACTCTTTTCTCTAATGTTTTCTGTCTTCAGTGTACTGTGAAATCTGCAATTATTGATAACTCTTCCTGAACTTGAATAAAGAGAGGGAGGGTGGGAAAAACCCTGCAAGAAACAAAACCCCATCAGTCTGTGTGGTAGAAAAGCAGTGCATTGGAAATCTCCATTCATTTACTGCTATGAGTACTTCAGTTTGTACTTCAATTTTCAGTTTCAGTTGTAATCTTACAAGAATTTTAAGGGAAGACAGGACTGCCTTTCTGTCTACAGAAATACCTAAATTTTTGCTAGATTTTCTATTTACCATTTGGAATAGTTTAAGTATGAGCAAGATCAGATTTAACTTTTATCTAAAGTGCTGTCATTTCTTATTTGTGGTTTAATTTCTGTAGCACGTAGGAGAAATGTTTCTGGACAGGACAGAATTTTTCAGGCTACTGAAACAATGTAAGAAACACATCAAATAAACTTTTTTTCTAAAGCAGTTCACCATAGCTGTTCTTCAAAAACAAATTTAAAAAAACCAGAAGAAAACAAACCAAAGCAAAAAAAGCTTACATTTAAGACATACTATTTAATGCTTGTTTAAGTTATATTTCAAATCTTTATTATGATAAGATGTTAACTGTTTCCATGCTCTATTTTGAACGTCTTTCTATCACCACTTTTTTGTTTCTCCCTTATCTATCTCGGGTGCTCTAAGATCTAGCTCTGTTTCAATAGCTCCTCCAGTGGAAAACATTTCACTGATATGATCTTAACCATTTTTTTTTACTGCTTCTGATTCAAATAAGCTTTTTTTGGACAAAAGGGTTTCAGAACCACGCAAAAGGAAGGACCATAACTGAAGGCAACCTATACTAATGGCTGTAGACACTATTCCTTTTACTGTTGCAGCTCTTATTAATTCCTTCTCCCTTTTTTTTTTCCCTCCCCCTTCATTTTGTTTTCCATATTGTAAAACAGGTGTCAGGAAAAAAGGAGGACATAAGGCTTTTCTTGGGTCACCTATTTATTTGCTAATTTCGCAGGATTTTCTGTTGCTTTTTGTTTGGTTGGTTTGACTTTTAAGTCTTCTGTGAATAGTGCAAAAAGTAAAGTGTCCGAGTGAAGTGAAGAGCCAAAGTAATTTACCCTACAACAAGAGTATGTCTGTAGCTTTATTTCTGGGAGAAAGGTTACTATTGATGAATAAAAGATGAAAAAGTACATTATTTTTATATTCCTTGTGCAAAGTGGCATATTTTTGCAGTCTCAGAGCACAGTATCACTGTACTGCTGCCACTCTTCATCTGAAATACTCCATCCTTTTGGGAAGCACTGAATTTCAAAGGTAGCATACCTTTTGAGCTTTCTGAAATGGTTCCCATATTGCTTTTTGTGTGTACTTTTCCTGTCTAAAGTGAATCTAGAGACACACTCAAGCCTCCTAATGCCACTCCCTCCTCCTGCAGATTCAGTCCTTCCTAACGCTACCTGGTTGATAATAGCGTTATGGTAGAATTGCCTGTGTCCAATAGAAATTAGAGCTCAAAAGACTCCATGTGAAATATAGTCCAGAAGGGTTTTGTTTTGGTAGCTGATGCAGTTGTCATTGACAGATGGAGCAGTGCCTCTTAGCAAGATGATTGTGTGCCATTGTGCCCTAGAGGTTACATTAGTGATGATGTCTCCCACTAAAGTAAAAGTTGTTAATGTGTTCATTTAGTTTGAATAGTGTCATTTTCTTGTGTAAGCGCATTGGTTTAAAACCACACTTACCAAAATAAATTTGTAGTTTTATTTTCACAACTACTTCAGGACTTCAAGTATTAGGGTAAACTAACTCTTGAAGTCTTTTCCACCTTCATACTAGGATTAACTTCTCCACAGATTTACTCATGGTTTGAAAAGTAAGCCAGATGGTACCAATGACCTGATTTCTCTATATACCATTCTTTCATACATCTGGATTGTCAGAGACTGGCTCACATTTCACAGTTTACTTCTAAAATTGAACAGAAACACCCTCCTGGGTTGTGAGCCACTCAACTCACAATTGTATTATGTTTTCATATGTTGCAAGACCTAATCCTGTGTTTTCTACCATTTTTTTTCAATGACCTGTTGCCCCCTTTTATAGTCAATTTCTCACAGTATTCTCCAAGTGCTTTTATGTATTTCACTGATGAGGAAATTCATGTAAGGGGATTAGTTGCGAGCCTGCTGAAGCTGAACTGTTTCAAAGAATCTCTGTATGAGTAGCTGCTAAAAATGCTATAAATCAATTCTGTAAGATCTGAACCCTGTTTTTTGAAATGTCTTCCATTGTTTCAGGTAGGTAAAATGCAATTCCCAAAGCTGAATCAGTGTCATCTATTATATCAAGTACAAATCTTCTATATTTTTATTTAAAATTATGTATTTCCGTTGCTAGATGGACACGAAAAGAACAATGCTCACGCCGTCAGTTGTCAGAGCAAAAAAGCGCGTTTATTTCTCAACCTCAATTTATATAGATTCTGGACAATGACCAGGGATTGGAGAATGCGATTTTCACCTCTCCGACCCCACTGGTCAAACTTGAAGTCTGTTAATTGTCCCTCCTCCAGAGATGAATGAGAAAACAATCACTTGGTTTATGTTACAATCCATGAGAAACTCCACTACAAAAATGCAAACATCAGAAGGCTGAAAATATCAGGGCGATACATTTCTAATTGATGTGCGCTAACCTTTTAATATGTATCCACAGCTGAAGGGCAACACTTTAATTAGAAAATACTCAGTCTGTGTTCATGGTAAATCCATGGTTTCATGAAGATATGAAAAATTCATACACAAACTTGTACTGTTCTTCCTGGCAGACTCAAGTCAGGTTTAATCTTGGATTCATTTGTAGAAAATCTGTGTGACAGATCAGTGTGCTCTATTCTTAGCTCTTCCATCCTCGCTTCTAAAGGATACAGTCTCTGGCAAGCCTGCCCAAAGCAGCTTGATTACCTTGAGAAATAAAACCAGGAGAAGCTGACATACAATTGTCACTGTGACGTATGAAAATTAAAAATTGTAATTTGTTAATTTGTTACTGTCAGTTGATCTCAGTGAATCTGCAGATCTGATAATTACTACAAATTGTCCTGGCAGCATTATTGTTAAGGAAACTTGATAATTTCCATGGACAAAAAAATACTGCAGTAAATCATTCCAACACAATGAGACCTCACCAGTATTTTTCTCTTCACTGACATCCTGAAAAATACCAGACTAAATTCAAGTATATAACTTCCTTGAATTTTCTTCATGGACATAACAATAAAAGATTGTGTGAATTTTCAATACAAAGAGCTGAGATTAAATGAAGACTCAGAGAAAACTTAATCCTTTTCTAGAAATACACTCTGGGCTACTCTTGGAGACAGGATATTGAACTTGATGGACCCATGGCCTAATTTATGGCCGTTCCTTTGAAGTCTCTTCCTCAGCCAGCTGTAGTCTTTGATCCTATCAAATCTTCAGTCATAGGTCTTTTTGGAAGATCAAGAAGATTATGAAATAATTGCAGAAGCTGAAAGCTTATCTCAATCTGCTTTGCCTTCAGTGCTACAAACACTAAGTACATTTCAGCCAAGTCTCAAACTCATGAACTGTGGCATGTGTGTAAACCAAACCTTTAATACACAGTTTTCAAGAATTCAGACATATCTAGTCTCACTTTGTGTTTCAAATGCCAACTAGGGGAAGCCATTTAGACAGCATGGAAAAGATAGTATTTTAGGAAAGGGTTTTAAAAAGAACAGGTTTCTTCAGCCTCTCCTTTTACAGTATATCAGGATGGATTTTTTTCTGTAGAAATATTCTCCAGATTCTGATACACTTCCTTTCCAAGGAAGATACAAATGAATGGTAGGATTTCTACTGAAAGTGAGCATAAAAATAGATCAGAGGCAATTGATAGATACACAAAGTGTCTATTTTTCCTTCAGAAATATAACATGAAATTTCAAGCAATAGTCAGTAATGAGTGTAACATTTATTTTTTGGCTGCATACTCACAAACAGTCAGTCTGCTCTTTAAAAAGGATTATGTCCTAATTTCAAACATGAGCATTAAAATGAGTGACTCTTGACAATCAGGAGATAATACCTAGTAAAAGGAACATATTTACTTCATCTTCTTTTTCAATAAATGAAACTCTACATTATGTGCATATTGGAAATATATGGATGTATTTAAAAGTGTGTATCTGCAAAAGCTTTTTAAAAAAGTTTCAAGGGAGGCCTCTAATCTCTTCTCAAGACTAGAAATACCTCTGCTTTGCTCTGCTTGGCTATTGATTTTGCAGTAGGAATAATGTATGACAAAGTAGTTTCTTGAATTTTGTGCATGGTGGTAGGGGGAAAAATGTGTAAAACGTCTAGAGTAAATACATGATGTTACTTAAAAGGTGTTATATCTTAAGAGCTTATCAAGCAGTTGGTTGCATCTCCAACAATATGACAGTCATATTACTGTGCAGCAAGTAAATGGGACTGTTTCTTCCTGATTTTGCTGGGGTGTTTTATGTTATGGTAAAATGGGTCTGTTGGCAAATCTGAATCTGCAGTTCAGTAGAAAAGAAACAGCTACAAAGTAGTAGGAAGTTTTAAAAAAATATCTTATCTTGCCAAGAAGTTTTAAAGATTGGTTAATTCAACAGAATGCTTCAAGGAGATGTCTGACTTAAACAAGAGTTAGAATAAGATTTTAAATACATACTCAAGCTTTCTCAAATTTCATGAGAGCTGGTTTGCATTGTTTTTACTCCATCTCTGCTTAATGATATTTCATCAAAATTCATCATAAGGTTGCAAAACCTGCTCAGTTTGTTTTAGCATGTTATCCTGACTTGATCCTAAATGCTTCTGCTTTATTCCAGGGAGCCTTTCATCATTCTCTCAGGAGGCTTGTCATATGACACTGTAGGAAGAAGACCCTGTTTAACAGTTATGCATGGGAAAAGTACTGCTGTGCTAGAAATGGATTATTCTATTGTTGACTTTCTGACCCTGTGTGAAACACCATATCCTAATGGTAGGCTCTGTAAAGATTTTTCTCTGTACCTTGACTTATTAATGGAGTTTTATCCCATCAGAGTATTCTTTACTATTGTCTTCCTGTTTTATCAGCAGCAACACTTGTTATCCCTACTGTCTGAAGTTTGGTTTACTTGCCAAAATAACAAAATAGTTTATTATAAGGCTAATTTTGCATCTAGAAAAAAGCCAATTACTCATAGCATGGCGCCTTTTTTTTTTTTTTTTTTTTTTTTCCTTTTTTTTTTTCCTTTATTTTTCTTTTTTTTCTTTTTTTTTTTTTTTCCTTTTTTTCTTTTTTTCCTTTTTAATCCCAAAAGCATGCACAGACAAAAAGCATTACAACTTTAAGCTGTAGTTACTGGAGCAGATGTGTTCATCTGCCGATATTTGGGCACATAAGACCTTTCCAGTCAGTGCTAAACCATGAGGAGCATTTTTGTATTATTTTAAACTTTTAGTGGTTTTATTCATTCCGATATTTAAATGGATTTCATCGCTAACCTGTAATCTCTCTTCTGCAGCAGGGATTTCTTATCACAGTTTAGATGGTTCATTCTCAGATGAATAGTATTATACTGTTGATGATTCCAGTGGTTTTAGCTGTCAGCTTCCATTAGTGTATATAAAACCGCTTAGTTTGCAACTGGAGATAGGACTGAAAGAGGGCAATTAGGACTTGCGAAACTTTTTCAAGTTTCTTATTTTACTGTCAAGTCAGCTGTCTTTTGAGCCATTTTGTAAGCAATTAAAACTTAAACCCCACTGAATATGAGAAAAAGCAGTTTAGAAGTGGGATGATATTACTCAGAAATTGGATTTTTCTCTCATATAACCTGCTTATACAAGTTACTCTGCAGGTTCCTTTTTCTGTTATTTGAGCTGTTGAGAATATTGAATAAAAACCCATGATTTTTCCAAACTTGGAGTATTCAGGAGTTTGCATATATAAAATATCTTCAAAAACTATAGTAGTCTATGTGGCTTTCTAATCTCAGCTGCCAGAGTGCAAGCACTGATTTTTGAGGCTGTACATTCATGGGCTACATTTACCAGTAAGTAACTTTTTGTTGTTGTTTTCAGACTTTCAGGAACCATATGCTGTAGTTGTTCTCCTAGAAAAGGACTTAGTACTGATTGACCTTGCACAAAATGGGTAAGAGTATTCTGTAGTTTTTTTAATCATGGGCTGCAGTGATCAGCCTACTGTTCTACCTTGTAGCTTTTTAGTCTAACCTAGTATCTCAGAACATAAAATTTTGAATATTAAATATAATATTTCTTTAAATGAACTGACAATCTTTTTATATCAACTTTTTTCAAGTTCATATATAGTAGATGAGTATCATGTGACTTTTTCCAGGCTTGATTGACTGACAAAAATTATTCTTAGATTATTTCTGCTTTTTAAGTATCACAGTTTATTTCGAAGTTGATTCCTTAGTGTTGTGAAGGGAGTTTGAAGTTTTGGGGAGCTTGCAGTTTTGAGGAAGGCAGCAGGAAGAAGAACTGGTCAGATAACTAAAGTAATTTTGGCTGTTGTCATCACTTAAATATTTGCTGATCTTATTGCCAAATAAACTGCTACCTATATTGCTTAAAGTAACTCCATACTGATGCAGTGATATCATGTCTATGAAATTTGAATGATAACATCTACCCTCGTGTTTACATCTGTGATAAGAAATTGCTTTAAGGGAGTATCCTATTGCAGTATTCACAAATAATACCTGCCTAAAACATTGAGGCTCTTGTTGCCTTGTCCATGGAATAGTCCATACAGTGTGATTAAAAATTCTAGACACTATAAAATTCTTTTATCAAGGGTATTAAAATTTGTATAGGCATTAACAACTAACTGTTAAGGGATCAGGATCAGAGGAACTAGATAAGACCTTGATACTGTTTCTGATTAAAAATCTCCAATGGTCAATAAAGAAAAATCCTGGTGAAGAATGTCCTTCTAGGAGAAAACAAAAATCTGTAAATATTTGTCCTCAAAGTCGGTGGTGATACCTTAGATAATAAAGACTCTATGGAATCTGGAAGAAGATCAAATTTTGTCCTAATATCTCTGCAGCTAATGAGCAATTTAATTTAAATTTTCCAAATATTACAGGGCTATATGCTGTATCCAAAACTTTTTTTATGATATTCTAATAGCATTAAGTGTCAACATTCATATTTAGTTAAGTGGCTGAAATTTGAAGTTATGTTAAAGTTTATTCTATTTTATACTAAAAGATCTTCAGCAGTTTTATTTTTACAGCGGTCTTTGTTATTATTGACTTGCAAACTGTTAGCTATTTGACACATGAAATCAAACAAAAAAAAATAGTACCAAAACAATCTAAAGGCTTAATTTTACCTTGTGTTCTCACAGGGATTTGTAATATTTTGTTGAAGTTAAGCTTCTTCTGCATGTAGTTTTAAAAATATTTTTGTAGCTTTCCATATAGCTCTGTATAAAGTTCCTGATGTGCAGAATGTTTTCTTCTGTTGTTGCTGATTTTTCCTTGAGATGGGTTGGGAAGCTGTGTCTCTTCACCTCTCAAAAAAGGGGACATAAAAGGGGGAAACAACATATAGCATGAGTTTGTCTGGAGATAAATGTTCTTTGAACACAGACACATTTACATGTTAGTATTATTGACCTTTTTCCTCATTAAGCTTCTGTCACTTTTCAGATGGAGGTAGTGGTAGGGAGCATGTGTGTGTATCTGCAATTTTCAGTAAATGATCTTGGAGTTGCAAGTAGATTAAGCAAAATTTTGTCCATTTTGCATGGATAACTTTCTGTTTTAGTCCAGTGTGCTAATACAAAGTGAGACAGGAGTCTTCCTGTCTTTATCCATAAAAGAATAGGCTGAAGAATTAGAAATAAGTTCCTAGCTCCATGTTACTACAACTGAGACTTGGCAGCTTAATTTTTTCCACAGGCCACTAAATTAGTAACCTTTTGAAAATATTAAATAACAGGGAATAGCAATGTTCTAGAAAACTTCTAGAAATTGCACCAACTTAAGATTCCATCTAGAGTACTACACTATCTTTATAGCATACTAGATGAGCAGTAAAGTTGCATAGTGTATTTGTTCATAGTCTAATTTGGTATGCATTTGTTTTTCTCTGTACGGAAAGAATGCCAGCTTAGTCCTTAGCATTTTAGTTGTGTTCTGCACTTAAAAAAAGTTTTCCCTAGATTAACAGTTATCCTCTTTCTTCCTTTGAAGGTATCCTATATTTGAGAATCCCTATCCTTTGACTATCCATGAGTCTCCGGTTACCTGTTGTGAATATTTCGCTGATTGTCCTGTGGATCTCATACCTGCACTCTATTCAGTTGGTGCTCGACAGAAGCGTCAGGGTTACAGTAAGAAGGTACAGCATCTACTAAACATGTTTGTATTTTAAAATACTGAGAATCAGAAGCTCTAAATAACAGGAGTGGTCATACTAGGACCAAAGCTTCAGCTGACTCAACCTGCCTTTGACAGTGGCTAATATCTGGGGAGGAACTGCAGTAATTTGCCTTAACTTTGCACTGTATGATATTTTCTTCCTCTGTGTATTTGTTAATCTTCCAGGAATGGCCTATCAGTGGAGGCAACTGGGGTTTGATCACTCAGAGCTATCCAGAGATAATTATTACAGGGTAAGTGATAACATAGTCTACTAATAACTTTCTTAGCTCCTTAATTAGAAGTGAGAATTTTTTGTTTCTCTTTTAAAATATTGTTTTGTATGAGTGGTTTGAGTGATTCATGAAATTGTGATCACCAGACATGTACTTGGCATAATCTCCTTGACATGTTACTGGGAAGGTAAAGCAGAATGTGGAAGGGAAGGTAGAAACAAAATTATATCAGGTGTTTCAAAGGCATTATGGTTGTTGTGTGGTATTGTGGTTACATGTGCTTACTATCGAAGCGTCTTGGATCCAAATTACCTTTTATTCTTTGATTTTTTTGAAAAATAGTTGAATATTGTTTTAAAGCATGGTAGGTCCATAAAGTAGTTACTGAGTTCAGTTCTCAAAGGAAACCCAATTTTTTATCACAAAAAGTACAAGCAAATACTTAAATCTGATAATTTTTTAGACTGATCTTTCTAATGCAACTGTAAGGAACGTAAGTAAAATTTAATCTGTAACAGTGCAGTGTATCGCTGGAAGGGAGAGCACTGCTAAAGTGTTTTTAAAACAGCCCATTAGCCTTAATCAGGATTACTGTCATCTTATACTACACATTGCAGAGACTGAGACAGACCTGAAAAAATATAGTCATCTGATTCTCAAACTCAAGGCTAAATAAACAAGTTAGGTGACTCATTAACAGTGGGATACTGTATATTTAGGCATCTTCTTTTCAAGTGTTGCTCCTAATATAGGGCATCTTTTAAGAAACAGTGCATGGTAAGGTATGCCTCAGTATTTGAAATGGTGAGTTAATACAGTGCAGTGGGATCATCAAGGAGTTAGCCTCCAAATGTTTTTCTAGTCTCTTCTGTCCAAAGTAAATAAAATAAAAAAATGAAGTTTCACTGCAAAGACTAGTAGAAACAGAATGTTAACTGTGTACTTTCCAATCAGCAATAGAGGTCTAGCACTCCAACTAATCATTTCATCATCTCATTATTTTTTTAATATTTCATAGGCACGCTGATGGATCAATCAAGTTCTGGGATGCGTCAGCAAGTGAGTGTTTTCAGTAGAGATCTTTTCTGTTCTAGATTTTTCGTCCTCAGTTAAAAGGTCAATTACATCTGATATTCTACACAGCTCACAGTGAAAAATGAAACAAGAAGCCAGAGTAGAAATTACTGCACAAAGTTAGATATTTGTGAATTGATCTAGTTGGAACTAACCTTACTCTTGATACTTAAAAGCTGTTTATAGCAACCTTGAAATCATCACCAGTTGTCTTTGAAAACTTGTGGAAAACTGGTGAGATTACAAAAGGCTAAGGCGTGTGTGGTTGTGGGAGAGAACAGATGCAATGTATATGTTTAAAAACTGGGAGGAGGACTATTTGGAATGTTATGGATCTTTAATTTCAGTCTGGAGTGGGAGTGGAACCTGGAAGAGAGGAGGAGGGAAGCCAAATCTGATTGACAGTGTGCTTAAATATTCTATTCAGCATAGATCTGTCAAAAGGCGATTCTGTAAAAGATGCTTAGTTTCTTTCTAAAACAGATAAATAAATCTATTAAGAGAAAAATTGCAAGTGTCCTCTATATTTATTTAAAAACTTTTGAGTCTTTCTAATAGGAAAGTTTATCAGTCTTACAGATGATCTAGGGAAATGTGATTCAGATAAAACCACTAAAAGATGGAAGAGGAGAAAGGGTGTTTTAATTTAGGTTTTCCTAATGTTGTGGTTAGTATTTATAGCAGTGGTTTGGGCCTTTGACTAGGCAATATGGATGTGAAGTTGGAAATCAGCATGAAGACATTTGAAAGAAAATATAACACAATTAAAATTACAGTTGAGAAGGATACAATTCAAGAATTAGCTATATCAGTATGTTAGCAATATGTTTAGATCAAAACTAATTTTTCTCTTTTGCTTTGTTCCTAGTAACGCTGCAAGTACTCTATAAGCTAAAAACAGCCAAAGTATTTGAAAAATCACGGAATAAAGATGACAGGCCAAACACAGATATAGTAGATGAAGATCCATATGCTATTCAGATCATCTCATGGTGTCCAGAAAGTAGAATGCTGTGCATAGCTGGAGTTTCTGCACATGTCATTATCTACAGGTTCAGCAAGCAGGAAGTGACAACAGAAGTCATTCCGGTAAAGAGTTATGGCCATTTTTAAACTTTGTTTTATCCATAATAAGACTGTTCTAGCAATTTACTATTTCTTTGTCTTTAAGTATATTGGTGAAATGGACAAAAAATAATGGACTCAAAACAAAGAGAGGTGGGGTTTTTTGAGAGGAAGTAACTAATTATGAAATTCACGGAAAGTAAATATTGCACACTGAGGTATTGGTTTTCAGTGACTTCCTAACTGAGAGTGTATGTCAGCAGAATGATAATTAAATGACTCCAGTATTTATTTCTTTCAGTATTAGGAAGCATACTTTTAAAAACTGGGAAATATGTCAGACATTCAACTTCCAGCAGTCTCCAGATATTCAGTCTGTGATAGTGTGACTCTATATTTCTGAAAACTAGATGTGTCTTTAAGTTACACTGTTTATTAAACTGTTACCTTTTAAAAGAAGGAAATGTCCTGGATGTCACTTATATCACTATCATCTTCAGTTGCACTTCATTTAATTCATATTCAATGTTTTGAAAGGCAGACCTTACTGATAATTTTTTACTTTAATTAACAGATGCTGGAAGTACGTCTCCTATATGAAATAAATGATATTGAAACTCCAGATGGTGAGCAGGTGCCACCTGTACCAACTCCAGGCACAGGTTCCAATCCTCAATCCATTGTTCCCCAGTCTCATCCATCTACTAGTAGCAGTTCATCTGATGGACTTCGTGATAATGTCCCGTGTTTAAAGTAAGTATATTCTGCCATACTTTCAGTGAGTATGAAATGTGGAAAGAATATGTGATTAGAGCATATGTACTTCAATATTGTTACAGATACATCATTGCTGGTGAAAATGTTTTATTTTGTAGAACAAAATTTTTCAAGTATCTGAAAGCTGAGCTCTGCTGTAAGAAAATAATATTGCAATCTTAATTTTTTTAACTTCTTAAGCTAATTAAAAAAAAAAAAATCCTTGCCCTTTGATTTACCTGGTTTTAGGAAAATTTGGCATAGATGTTAGTATAGCTGTAGATGATTGTGCTTTAGAGCCAACAGTTTTTAATAGCAGCAGTTCAGTCACTTTGATATGTTATTGTACTTGAAATGAATAGGAAAATTGATGTTTTTTAGCTCCCTTTAAATTCAGGCCAAGTATGTCTGAATATTTTTCATCTGTTAGTTTTGCAGAGCCCTAAGTTTTAGAAGCAAATCAAAAGTGAAAATTCTTACAGATAGCTAGCTGCATGCTGACTCTTTAGGCTTATAAATATATTTCTTTTTGAAAATCCTCCAAGGAAACAACTTCGCATTTTGGAAACAGAATTAATTAAATGTCCCTTTGTCATGGATCTTCATTTTCCTAATTGTGCTCTCATTGTAGCTCTTTGACAAGTTTTTAGATCTTTTTAAATTGGGAGGTTTTTTCTTCAAGCGTCTTCATTTCTCCATTTAGAGAAATTAGAGTTTAAAAAGTCTATTCTTTTTTTACTCTCCTGCAAGAGTATATTATGTGACTTCACTTTTTCTAACAATGTAAGAATTATGTAATGTCTGTCTAGAGATATAAAGTTAAGTATATGCTTTATTTTCTGAAGTTTAAGGTCCCAACTTGGATTTTAATTTCTTGAGTGTGTCCATCCAGAAAACAATTAATTCTGATAAGGTTGCTTTATTTAAGTTATAGTTTTCAAGTTGTATTGATTGTACTGAGTTGGAGAGGTGTGTTTCTGAAGGAAACTCATCTAAGTAGAAAAATGGGAAAATTCTAAACTTAAAAATATTGTCAAACCAAAATATCCATTACTGAGAATAAATGGGTAAAATAAGTGGAATTCAGGAAACAGGAGCTTGTTCTACGTAACTTTCTTTGTGTTAAAAATGCAAGACAATCCTTTCTGCGTAAGTTTATTTGTCAGCATGCAAACAAAATATTAACAGGAGTTTCAATTCCCCCAGTCGCAGGTTCATTGCATGCAACTGTTCTACCATTACAATAATCTACTTTTTTTTTTTTTTTGGCTTTGCCATATGATCAGCTTTTTATTTGCATTTATATCAATACATTGTGCTTCTATTTTCCTTTTCATTGTGCTTATTCCACATACACCTCTCACCCCCTTACATTCTCTAAATCAGAGTTCTGGAAACTCTGAAAAAAATAGGTAACACCTTATTTTTTAGACACTGACTGAACACCTATATCTATTCAAGGAAACACAGCATAATAGCACTGTTATTCCTTGTTCTGAGGTTGGAAAAAATGAAACATTTGTGATAATTGTTCAATCAATTTTCAATTAGGTAGTGAATCAAAAGAAATTATTCCCAGTTTCCATGTGGCTTTTTCTTCTGGTTGCTTTTATTTGCTTTTGATCGTAATTTTTACAATTTTCCAACATTTTAAAGTCCAGCATGGTGTAGAAATTAATGACCTCTGATTCCGTAAGGAAAAAATAGAGGCAATGGAGATGCCATGTTTTGTTTACTTTGCAGAGTTAAAAATTCTCCTCTCAAGCAGTCCCCAGGCTACCAAATCGAGCTCGTTATCCAGCTGGTGTGGGTGAGTGGAGAACCTCCTCAGCAGATAACCAGCTTAGCTGTCAACTCAGCGTATGGCCTGTAAGTATACGCTACACCGTTCTTTCATTATTCCATCAAAGTGATTTAAAACTATCCGTTAGAGCTGAGTCTCTGTGTGTGTTCACATGAGCTGCACAGCAACATAGAGGTAATCAGTTTCTTGTGCCCCTGAGAGGATTCCTTTTGGGTCATGGCAGATACTGATGATGCTAACAGCAGAAGCAAATGTGCATCACTGTTCCTCACCGGGCGCTGTACAGACAAGAGTAAGTGTAACTTAAAGCTCTGTGTCAGATAGGTTGGCAAGTACACTGACAGTGGTCTGTTCTACTCAGAGCCATGTTTTTACAAGAGAACAATTAATCAATACTTCACTGTAGAATAGTAATTTATAAATAAGTGTAATCTAGGATAATTCCTAAAAATTAGGATGTATTAAATATTAAGTATTAAAGCTGAACTGCAAAAAATATTTGTATGAAACATTACCGACATTTAATTAGCCTTGTCTTTCCTTACACTTCTCTTTTTCCAGAGTAGTTTTTGGAAACTGTAATGGTATTGCCATGGTTGATTACCTCCAGAAGACAGTGCTCTTGAATCTAGGCACTATTGAACTGTATGGCTCCAATGATCCCTATCGCAGGGAGCCACGATCTCCCCGAAAATCTCGGCAACCATCTGGAGGTGAGTAACCCAAAACATATTTTAAGCTCAGAAGAAAGGCACGATTGATCCTCTAGTCTTAGTGTATATTCTTTGACTACAAACACTCTTCGCTGTGGTTTTCTTTCTTCTTGATCTGTTGCTAATGTCACTGTTGCAGCTTTGTTAATTCACCTTTCTTTAAAAATTGTTGCTTAGTGGAATTGACAGATACTTCATACCATTACTTATTTTTCAGTGTAATGTATATTTTAGGAAAAAAGATATTTACAATGGATTTATGCAGTTTACAAGAATTTACATGGCATGAAGTAGTATTCTGATGTTTCTAGTAAAACTAATACCCATAATACATGTTTGTATAAATCCATTAATGTTTGCAGATAGCCTAAGTGTTTGCTGGGATCTTGTGGCTTCCTGTTTTAAAATTTGACTAGGAAGGTCCTGATGAGTTGAATCATGTTATGTTGTTAATACTGCTATGTTATGCTTGAGAGAAAACCATTGATTTAGATGAACAAAATAAACTTCTACATACGAACTGGTAAATAAATTTTTTGAAAAAGAAAAAAAAGGACTCTGATTGAAAAATATGCTGCTAAAAAGGAGTGACTTTTTAATCAAAAGGCAAAACTTTTTGTAACCAAAAGGAAAATTTAGTATTTTAAATTTCTTTTTCTCCCTGATGTGTCATGGATATTCCTAAGTTATTTCAGAAAATAGCACAAAACCTAATAATAAGCTGTTCAAAAAAACCCCTTCATCATGATTGAGTGTTAATTTCTTTAAGAGATACAGCGCAAAGTCCTTGTAAGTTCTTCAGGTAATATTTTTTTCAAATTGAAATGGAATTTCCAGGAGGCGTTTTAGTAAATGGATGGTTTGAAAAAGATCCAGTTAACACCAGTCAGCTTATTACAGCTGAGGATATGGATCAAAAAATCACGCATATAGAGCAGAGCATATACAGTTGGTGTCCTGTCAGATAAAATATTTTCTTGTATGAAATAAACTGTGAGAGAAAGAAATAGCTTTACCATTTTACTGTATTGATATGTCCTGGGAATCAAGAGCTTAAATTCTGCCTCATGCATATAGATTATAAACTGCCTTTTGGAGCTTTAAACATCACTTGCCTTTGTTTTCTTAGCTGTTGTTATTTTAATCCAATAAATTCGATCCATGTAACTCTGTGTTTCAACTGTGTCTCTAAGATGGTCGTGATGAAACTCCTTTTTGCTCATGATGAAGTCATATTTTTTTCATCTTAACTTCTGATACTAACAATCTGCATGGCAGTAGCGTTTTAATGACCTGGTTGTACAAGTGACTTGGCTGGCTTTTCTGTCTCAAATGTACTGTTAGTGTCTCCGTCTTTCCTTTTCTCATTGCTTCATGAAGGTATGCTGACTGTGGCTTCTTGCATGTGCGGCCTTTCTAACTTATATTCAGAGTCTGTGAAAAAGCTTCGCACCTCTTATATAAGTAAGTCATCTCATGGCCTTCAAATATTTTTTTGAACATCTGAATTTGATATTTTGTTTTGTTCACTCACCATAATTATTTTTCTTAGTCCTTTTGAAGTAATTGTTTTATTTACAGAAACTGATTTCAATCCATCCTTACATCCATTGTATTTCTTGTTCATGATACCGTGATTTTAAACAAAATTTAAAGGAAAAAAGCAACCATACGAGTCTCTGCATTTTGTGTTTTTAAATAAATAAATCGCCAAGTCAAAAGGAAACCCCATCTCAGAACTTGCTGATGTTTATAGAGCTAAGGTCTTACAAATTTAGTGTTATTTTACTAGACACTTTCCTTGCTTGGCTCCCTTTCTGGCAGATAAAGCTTCGGAACTCCAGAATTAAACTATTAGTAGCAATGATAAAAATGAATGTTGTGATTACAGAGAGATTCTTCTTCTAAAAGTGAAAAATTACTTGTACAAAAATGTTGTTTATAGGGATTAAGAGTGGAGGTGTTTGTGTACTGCACAGCCCTGTTCAGTTTCCAAGCAGTTTTGAAGTTCAGGTATCTGTGAGAGGAAGGTAACCCATCAGAACCATGAACTACCTGAGAGAGTCTGACAACATCATTCACAGCATCCAAGGATCTGGAGAATGTAAAGCTTACTTTTTAAAAGCATAACATTGTTCCTTTTCTTAGGATGCCACTTTTCTCCAGCCCCTCAGGCAGAGGTAGGTAATCTCAGCCCTTTTTTTTTAATGAAGTAGAGTAGATTGAGGTACTGTAAAAATGGAGTTTAAAAAGAATACCGAACAAAACTGCAAAACATACTTTTAACTGTGGTCTGAGTATTAGTTCTGCCATTTCTTTTCCCCCAACAAGAAAAAAGAACTACATCTCAGAGAATAGTCTCAATTGCCTAATAGTGCTTTCTCTATATAGTCTTTCCTCCTCTTCTGCCTTGGCAGACAGGGAGCTAGGCATAAAAGAAATGCCTCCACTTTAATATGATACAGAAGTGAAAGCCAGGATCTGGCACTGATTGATAATTGTTTTGAAAAAAAAGAAAAAGATGGGTAGAAATACCATAACTAGTAAATACTGTAAAGCTGAATTTACTTGTACTATTTTATTTAAGAATAAGTTTAAGTAAGTTTTGTACCCGAGAGTTAATTTCTTAATCATGTCATTCTTTATCTGTTTACCGTCCTGACAGTATCTTGGTTAACTGGAGATACAGTCATTTTAAAAACTGAAAATAATTTCTTTAGTTATCATTTAACATTTCTCATTATTTGTAGTTCTTTCAGAGTATGTGTTGCCCAGACTTCAATAATTTCTTCAATATTTTTCCACAAGTAATGAATCTGTTACATTTAAGCACTACCCTTTGATTTATTTGTAGAATTGGAACTATATGAGATAGGGAGAATGCAAAATCCAAAAGTGTTCTGACTTTCTTGGACATTTACTATGCGCATTTAGTGTTTTCAAAAATGCAAGGAGCTTGTGCTTCCTCGGTTTTGCTTTGAAAGATGTGCTTTCATTGAACCTCTATCTTGAAAATATTTCTATTTTAATACTTCAAAATTATTTTTTTTATGAATAAGTTATTTTCAATGGCTATATAACTAATAATCTTCATGGATTACTAGTACTTAATATCTAAATCTTCCTAGAAAACGTACTTTTCTATCTCATGTGGTTGGTTTAGAAAATTCCTATTCTTTGAGACAACAACAGTGTATTTAAGGAGAGAAAAACGTGCTAGCTTATACACGTATTCAGGCAGCATGCAACAGAGCAGCATATTGTTATTGTACATTGAAGCACTTGCAAAACAGGCAGGAAGGATTGGTCCTTCCTCATTGAAAATGCTGATATTCTGTATGTTTCAGCATAAAATGTCAATTAAATAGATCATCAGTATCTGCCAACATACTTAGGATTAGCAAATGGTATGTCCTTAATCAAACAACTGAAAATTTACAAAGGCATCTTTTAAAAAAATTCATAGAATAAGAGTTACGTGTCTTCTAAAATATGAATGGAAATGCGAGACTTTTTTCCCTTCTCTTGTGTTGCAAGAATATGATGTATTTCTCTGTCGTCTTATTTTTTCTACTCAGAAAAGAAATTCAGATTCCCGTCTTAAAGCAGCATCTATTTAGAGACAAGGCTCTCTACACTAGCTAGACTGTAAACTCTCATTTCAGGCTAGCTCTACAGATACAAGCTCCCAGTTGGGATCGTGTTTTGGAATTTATCAGTGATTCGTACCAGGTATACTACTCACATGTTTTGGGTGGCAATTTTTAGTTTGTGAAGCATGCAGTATATGTGTTTTGTTAAGGCCTGCCGGACAGTGTCATCAGGTGCTTGTCAAGGTTAAAAAGAAAATCAACGTTTGCCTTCAGAGCCTAATAGTGATGGGGGAGGGTGTAGAAAATCAACTTTGGCCATGTGCCCAAAGCATGAAATATGTAAGTGAAAGTTTTATAGTGTGATGAGAACTGTACATAATGGAGGCTTACACTGTTAGGCGACCTTTGCTTGATATACTCTTTGCTAAATAAGGCAGGAGTCATTAAATCAGTACTGATAAAAAAATGGGACAGGTCATAATTTCATGATGAAATACCAAAACTTTTATAGCTGTTCTTTTTTCCTGCTTTGTTCCATAAGTTCACAGAGAACATGAATCATAACTCTTTTTTTGCAAATTATTGTTGGTGAGAGTTGCAAGATTTTATGTGACTTTTTGATCAGTGCAATATAGTAGAACTCTTAAAAGTTAGTATTTCTTAGTTCTACCAGAGGCAGTTTAGGATTCTGACAAAACTGAAGCAGTTCTTTCCTGCATGTGGCTTTTTAAAATTTTTATCTTAGATCAAAAAGCTTTTTGACAGTAATCTATGAGTGATTCAAAAAGTGAGGTTGAGACAAACTGGAAGAAAATACATGCTCGGAACTCTTCTGGAACTGCTTGGTCATGTTCTTTTCTCCATCCCCCTTCAGGAACTATTTAAATTTTTAACTTACATGTTATGAGACGAACATCAGCTGTGACTGACATCATCCATTGCTGAAACTGTATCAGAAATTTTGATCCTCAGGCTTGGGGTATTTTTTTTTTTTACCCCTGTTTTTCAGGTTGTTTTTAATTCTAACTTTTATATCATATCAAGGTTGGGTTTTTTAATTGTAATTTTTAATTGCGCTGTTTTCCAATCAAGTTCTAGGTTCTTCTGAGATATGTCTGCTTAAAGCTTGTGCAAAAAACTAACAAAAGTCTTATGAAATTTTATACATCAGTTAATTTCAACTGTAATTTTAGGGAGTTTTTATGGTATAGTAGCATGGGATTGACATCTTAAATGACATTATTTGATTTTTGGTAATTCGGAGAATTTTCAAATCTCTTGCTTCTGGAGTTTGCAGAGATAAACTAAAAGCTTACTTAAAAGGTCACTTGCACATATATTGGTGTTGCAGAAGGTTATAGTTTTTGTAGTTCTGAAACAAACTCTTAGATCAATTAGCTCTTGTAATTTAGAGCAATTTGCATGGATGCTATAAACCTGAAACCAGAGACTTTTTCTAGGAAGCTGTCTTGCTGCCAATACTTCTGTCAGGATACCTGAGGTTTTAAGACAAATAACAGAGATTATATTGCAAGTTTCTTCAGCTTGGTCACAGGCAGACCCTCCTGGTTCACAGACTTAGATCATTCTTGTTAGACGCTCCTTGGTTTAGTTACTAATACAGTCATAGCTAAAATTACTTTTCATCTATTCCCGTTCCTTTTTTATCCTAAGTAATAGCAGTAATGGCTATAAACAGATAGCTAAGGTTTACATGCCGTAACGATTGCCATAATGCACACTTATTATTAATTGTGTATTAATCATATTATAGCCTTGAGAATTCCTACAAAGAATCCAAATGTGCAGGTGTCTTCATTCTTGACTAAAGACTATTGCTGTCAATTAATGAATTTTCATAGTAGAAGTTGTTAAAACTCTTCCTTTGAAGGTAAAGAATTAATCTTTATGGAAAAGAGGAAATTGTGTTCCTGAACTGCACGTATGAATTTGTTTGGTTTGGCTCCTGAAGGGGCAACTACTTCTAAGAGCACAGTGTGGGTTTATCCACCCCGCACAGCTATCATCTAAAACTTGTATTGCTTGTTGTGAAAGCAATTTCAGGATTTTAGAAAAATCCTTTTATACAATTCAGTCTAGTTTAAAACATTTAGTCTCCCATGCCTGTTTAAAACTCTGGTGTAAAGCTATGATTATCCCATAGTGTAAATTGATTTACTTACAGATGACTAAATAATGCTCTTTTCTTTCTTCTGTGTAGTGGAAAGATATAGCTTCCACCTGGAATTTCATTTACATTTTAGAATTTGAATTGGTTCCAGGACTGTTAAAGGTAGGGTTTACAAAGCCTTAGGGTCATTTGACAATTCTAGTCTTTGAGTTTTGGGATTTAAGCTATACATGCTCTTAGTAATCTTAAGAAAGACTATTTTGGTTAAATGGAACTGTTAATGTAACATACTTTCAATATGTTTCATATTGATGTGATATTTCAGGAGAGCTTCTTCCCTTTAAACTATTAACTTCTGGTTTAGTGTTTGGAAATTTTTAGGCTTTGATGGAGTAGAGTTGTTGTATTTTTTTAGCAGATATATACAGATGCACTTGTGAATGTGTAGTGTACAATTGTATAGACAGGCTTTCCATGAGATACCTTTCTTGCCTTAGCCATTACCATTTCCACTCAAACTTTCTGAGTACTGGAAATATTTGTGTGCATGCAAACCCCTTTAATTTTAACAAATATTTCTTAGCTATCAGTATGACATGCTTGTTTGCTTTAGTATCTCATAATGAAATTTCTGTAGGAACGCTTCATGATATAAATTTGAAGATGCATTGCTAACCTTAAAATATCAAGAGAATGCACTTCTCTTAATTGTGGGCAGTCTTGACAGCAATTTCTTGTCAAAAAGGAAAATAGAAAAGATTCTTGTATACTTTTAATTTGTGCAATGGAATAATATTTATGACCATTTTGAGAGCTTACATCTTTTGCATCTGATTGTGTATGACTAGGCTTTATTTCCTTCACTGGAATGAAAGGAATTAGCTTTCAGATGTTAATGTATTGCAGTTATTCAAATTGATCAGATATGATGATTAAAGAAATCTAGTGAAATTGCTCCATGCAATGGAGAGCATCTATCTAAACACCCTAGGACCATAATTCTCTAAGTGACACCAGTAAGGAGTTTCTCTGGAAAATTTACTTGGCAATACAAGCTGGCAAATACAAGGTATATCACTGTAACAGTGGAAAAGTAGTTTGAAAAAAGACACTGTAGTTTCACAAATCATGTGTTTCTAATCTTCAAGACCCTCTTTAATATGAATTTCTTTTGCAATTACATTTTTAATATAACTCTGACTTTTTCAAAACAAATTATGTTTATGCTTAATATATATGTGACATGTAAATAATTAACCATTCTGATAAGTCTGTCTAGCTGTATATATAGTGATTTTCACTGAAATTTATTGAGAGATTGTATTTTGCAAAGAAAACTTTAGTAGGAAGGAGTGACTCTACAGTTACTGTGGGTAATGTCAGAAAAGTAATATGCAACAGACATTCTATCGCAACTGGCTTGTTTATTTCTAATAAGAATGAAGTTCCTGACTGCAATGGAAGTAAAAATAAAATGGGAACTATATTTATAATACACTGGTTTTGTGTTTCAGCAGGTCTTTGTGATATAAATGAAGGTACGGTGGTGCCGGAAGACCGCTGCAAGTCACCCACGTCAGGTAATCATAACTTTCTCTGATCTTCAGCTTCTTATTTTCCCAGAAGAAGGCATGCATTACAGTAACACTTACTAGTTAAATAATTATGTAAACCCTGTTGTCCTTTCACGAACTGTTGGGGATGTCACAAATTTTGCCATGTTGCACAACTGCATTTTTAAAACAAGGCTGACTTAAGAGATGCAATAGGAATATGTCATAAGGATGATTGAAGAGAGATATAAGCTGAAATATTTATGCCTCAGGGAACATACTGCACAATGGAATTTTGAAGCATTGACAAGAGATGCACAAATTCCTGTAATTGTTCATGTTACTGTGTTTTGTATTACTCAAAAGTGGTAGACATTATTTCTGAGCAAGTTTACTTCTGCTTCCTCATAAATGGCAAATTACTATTTTTCTGTGGAATCAGACGTTTTCAGAAACCAGCATCCTAAAAAAGTAGGAGTTCCATACTTAATACTCTTCCTACTGCATCCTATTTTTTTTTATTTTTCTACTTTTTCAGTTGCCACTGCTATGTGTGAATATTTTAAATGAAACCTTCAAGATTTATTATTTTAATATTGGCTAGTTGAGGCTATAACCTTGTAAATACTTAATAATGCATGTCAATAGTATTAGAGTGAATAGTTTTTGTAGTAGCTAAAAATTGGCACTCTTCTTTACTTATTGCTCTGAGAACTTTTAAAGATGTCAATTTGTTTCGTTCAGAACTACTCAAGGTTAAAGGACTCAACTGCAGATTTAAATGAAGCAAATAAAATAGTATGTAGCGTAAAATGCTGATCAAGATGGGAGTCTAAAGATAGATTCCTTTTCTATTGTAGCCTGTATCTTTCAAAGCCAAATTGAAAGCATAAGAAACCAAAACATTGTGGCTCTAGTAGAAATTTTAACATAAATTTTAATTTCTGATTTGGCAATTGTCTTTTGGTGTTCATTTTAAATTGTTCAAGACACTCCCCTAGATCAGTGTCATTTTTATTTTTGCTAGCTCCTTCTTAGAGTAAATTTGATTATTGAATTTTAATTAAAAGCCTTCTCTGAAGGTGTGATTTCATGACAAATTGGTGTTGCTAAGTATTGGCATGCTGAAGTCATCAACTCCAGTATAGTTTATAACAAAAGCATTTTTATAGTGTTGAGAATAAAGTGTACGTCTCCTATTTAATTTTTTACAAATTGAGACCAATGTCTGTAAACAATTTGCCATGCGTTGCTGCAGTAGCAATAAAACCTTTCTCTGTCAAGGCTGAGCATAGTTATCAATTCACTTTGGTATTTGAATGTGACCCACTCTAAAAAGTCTGGGCTAAATCTAGGTTCTGGTGCACTGCTATAAGATGGCTCCCATCTTAGCTACTGAATCGTAACAATGAATCAATGAACAGCTAATGAATCAAAACCTTCCGTGTGTATCCTTTTTTCCTCCTGCTCCAGAATCCCACAAATGTCAGCCCAAACCACTCTTAACTTGTACCACTTATAACACTGTGAAGTTTAAATAAGGGTTTCTTTCGTAATTGGGTGTTGGAGTAGAACTCAATTCACCACTTCTTCAACAGTGCAATGAAGGGAAGTTCAAAGATGAAAATTAAGTTTTCCATAAACTCCTAAATTTAACAGTTGGCTTGCTCTACCTTCCCCCTGCTTGTGTGAGTTTAGTGTGAGCTGAAGAAGGTTAAATAATAATGTCTAAAGTACCAAAAATAGTGAATGGACAAAAGATAGAGGGGGAATGTAGCTATCGCGTTCTCCTGTAAAACAGAATCTTCTAGTAGTGAGGTTGGACTGTGCCTTGCTTCCCTCAATTATGTCCTCTGCTCTCACTGAATGAGATGAAGCTTATGGTAGACTTCTCAACTTTTCCTTTGAAAAAGGATCTTGGATGCACCACCCTGGTATGGAAATAATTTCTTGATGTTTGTGAAGAGAGAGGAACTGCAATTCCTTAGGTTTGGTTTGAGTTTTATATCTTTTTTTGGGCAAAAGCACAAGACTGAAAATGAGCTTGAAAGTGGCATCTAGCTTTCAGAGGTAAGAGAGGACCTTTTTTGAGGAATTTGTCGCAGAGTATTGGCAAGCTTGAGAAGAAGGATGGAGGCTAGATTTAAGGAAACTTTTTGCAGGCTAGAGGCTTTCTAGTTAAGAGGAAAATACACAAAATGTTTGCATGTTACTAGCTCTAGGATTAGAGGATGGAGTTGGCAAATGAATGGCTTATTGGCCTTCATTGTTCCAATGTGATCTTTAAGAGGGATCAGTCACTGGACAGAAATCTGCAATTGCTCAAATCCACCTGTCCATGTCCCACTAAAGAAAAGTAGAAAGTAACTTCCTTTGGACTTTCTCCAGGGGGTGTTTATATGTAGATGAGAGAACTGTGGAAAGAACTACCTGCCTGTGCAAGCTGGGAGAGTATCCTCCAATTCCAGTAACACAGAACTATAGAAATACTGTGAAAAGGCAGGAGGAATAATCTTACCTTCTGCTTTTTCCACAGATGTCAAGCAGTAATAGGCTTAGACTCTGGGAGCATTTATCTAACCTGAAACATTGTACAGCATTTAAACTGTCAAGTTTTTGTCTTCAGAAGTGCCAAACTGCTTGTGTTCTATTCTGATTTTACACTTCCACAATATAAAATCCAATTAAATTTTAAAAGTTTTAGATGAATTGTTTTAATTTCCTGGCAATGTTTTAATTTCATGACAATGAAGTTGTGGTCTGTTGCCACAATCAGTTTTTCAGGGTTGGGATGCAGAAAATCCAGGTGGCAGTATTGGATCAGAGTTGTCTGCAGGGCAGTTGAAGAACTGTGGTCCAACAGTGATTTACTGCATTGGAAGAAAAAGCCCAAACAGATTTATAAAACTTGTGTTTATTGTTACAGCTATGTTTTGTGAATCATAACTTAGGCTAATCTCTGTGTCTGGAGCAATGATTAGTAGAGCCATTTAGTTATTCAGTGTAAACATTTGTTCAATGAGGGAATTATTTCTAGCAATAAACTCACTGCAACGTGCAGCATTGTACCTTGCATTATAATTTCTGTGGCTAATTCCAATATGGCAGAATTCTGTCATGCCAAAATAATTTATACTTTGTAATATCTAGTACAGCTACAGAGAATACTAATAGCAGTATTTGATATTTTCTTTGTATCTTTCTTAAATTCAGAGCTTGTATATAATTTTGTTTAATATATGTATACATATATTGTATAATATATGTATATTTATATGTATTAATATACATTAATTTTTATGTCAAAGGTATGTCCTCTTCATTCATGTCAAATGTATATCCATTTCATTCTGTCTCCACTTGTAGGTTCTGGTTCACCAAACAATTCTGATGATGAACAAAAAATGAATAATTTTATAGAAAAGGGTACAGTATTTTTCTTTTCTTTAGTCTTATTTTTTTCTTTGCTTCACCTTTTGATACACTTAGATTGATTTTTGTTTTTAATTAAAATATCATTTACAGTGAAGACCAAAAGCAGAAAGTTTTCCAAGATGGTAACCAATGACATAGGTAGGAACTAGAAAAATTCTATTCTTTCTAATCCAGTGCCTTACTCTATGCAGCACTAATCCAGCAGCAAAAAAAAGGCAAAATAACAGTCAAGTTTCAATGCATTACATTATTTTTTTTTTCATTCTTTATGCTAATTGGTAATTCTGCAGCTGCTTCTGTACTAAATACACTGGGCACAATAATTTTTAAAAAATCAAGGATTTTGGTGTTTTAAATTCTCTGATTTTACAATTGCACTTCTCTGTTTGTCTGGATGGGTGAAATTCTACATAGTAAGTGTTCAGTCTACGCAAGTCACAACATGATTCCACTACTTTTGCAAAGGTGCACTGGTTTTGGAAACATATGGCTGATACCATTTTTTTTTTTTACATTTTATATTCTTAGCCATATGGTCAGATTTTTATAGGCTGTGGTCAAGAAAGAGATACTATCATGGTTTCATTGATTCATTTGGAAGAGGACTGGCTTGTATATATAAGTGTACCCCACTGCTGTTCCAGAATTCTCTTCATTTTTCTGCATCCAACAGTGACACAACACCCTACCAACTCCAGATTTGTATGCTAATTTGGCAACAGAATTGCCTTTGGATATGTTGTATGCAGGTAGATTGAACCCTTTAATGGCTGGAATGGAAATAACTCTGCTTCTGACTACTGGCTCATTAAATAAATGAAAGCAAGAGGCTGTATGATTTAGCTTTGGGAAAGGGTCTTTTCTTCCTTAACTGGGATATGGTTACTTTCATTGCAGAAACACTTTGCTAATGTTCATTTTGTTTTCATTTAGAAAATTAATATATCATTGTAGGATAATTTCGTTTTATCTCTTCAGTCAGTTTAGGTTGAAATTATATAGTAAAACTAGTTGCTACTATTTCACAGGTTGTGTGGAAGCATAGCTTAATACTAGGGAGGAAGAGATTTCTTTTCCTGAAGTCTCCCTTTGGTTTTTCTGGCTGGCAATTTAACTTTTATCCTAAAATATTAATCCCTTTCATCATAATTCAGTATTTGAGATGAAGAATCATTCAAAATTCAGGGAGACAAACAGGAGTATGACAAAGTAATCCTTGAGGTTTGAGGTACAAGCAAGAAAGTACTGTACGAAGGGCATGTTTTTGCTCTGTGTTGAGACCTTCTTGCAGTGACATCAGAAATGGCAGGATAAATTAATTTTGGGGCAGCAAAAGTCTGAAAATAATTCAAGAAAGCAAATGCGTGTCAATAATATATTATCTGAATTCATCTGTAATTAAAAAGAAATTACTGTCTTTTGCATGAGCATTAATATGTTCCCCTAAAGGAAATTCAGGGTAACTAGAACCTAATGTTCATGTTCAGAAAATCATGAGAAATACAACACCTAATCCTTGTGTATTTTATGTCGATGTCCATTGAGGTAATGTTTCCCTTTTGTCTCTTTTGAACATAAGACACACTGTCTTGTGAAAAACACGTGGAAAATTTGACTGACTGTGACCTCCTTTTTTTTTTTTTTTCCCCACTTCTTTTCGAAGAGTTATGTTAGAGCATTAATAAAGTATGCTAATGAGGATTCTGTAGAGCCATTCACATCTGTTTCAGCTGGAAGCCTTTCAAATGAAAGCACTAGGAATGTTTTTCACAGCTAAAAAAAGCAAAACATTTTTTTATAAGCAATGCATTCTTCAGGGTGTAAGTTATACTGTGATTTATGTAATTTGCACAGTTTATTGGAAGCTTAAAGATAATTGTTTTGCACTTTCCTAGTTTTGAGTGGTTCGCTGTGTTCTGAATGTGGTTGTTTTGCTACCATGTTTTCTATAGCTTATCTGGCATGCTTATTCTAGCTCTTTCTGAACTTACATTCTAAGCTCTTTCACATAAATAAAACACCTTTTCTCTGTTAATAGTTGCATGGTTTTGCTTTCCTTTGTTTTAAACTGAAGTGACAACCAAATGTGCATGGACAATGAGTTTTGTAAAACATGTCACTGTTATTAACATCAGCGTGTTGTATGAAACAAATTGCCATCAACTGTGTTCTCAGGGATGAATTTGATGTATTTGATGTATATGTCATGGTCATAACTCTCTGCACTGGCACACACATCAATCAGTTCAAGTTCTTCCCATTCTTTGTTAATGTGTGAAATACAACCTGCTAAATGTGAATTAAAATAATTTACATTGGGAACTTCAGTTGCTGTTAATATCACTCCTGTGACACCCTGTGTCACATTGGGACAGGGAGCAAGGGAATACTGCTAGCAAAGTGTGAAGTAATTTCATTTCAGTGGTAGGGCTGCAAGGTGGTAACATCACACACGCAATTGTAAACGTGACGCCGTCATCAATTTATCCCTTTATTGCAACTGATGTAGAGCATTGTTATTTCTACAGATTTCTGTAATTAGTGACGGTAACAAACAAGGTTTCTGTGATTGGTGAGAGGATCAACAAGCCATGTAAAACTGAAACAATAGCCCGAGTAAAACAATCTAATCCTTCATGCACCAACATTTCAGCCAGTTAGTCTGGTTTGTTGTTTGCTTTTAAATACTCAACTGTGAATGCTCTGTGCTAAGGAATGGATGATAAATCAAGTTAAAGACCTGTTGTGAATGTGTTGCTTTTGGGTCATGTTTCATTTTTATTTGCATCAAAGATGAACCTTGAAAAAATTATAGTTGATTGTTAAAAGACATTGAGATACTTGATTTAACTAAACATTTCTAGAAATTTTAGAAACTGCTATGGCCTGCATTGAATTCAGCCCATTCTCTTACAAATGTCATATATTTGAAGGTATAAACAATATGCTGTGAAGTAATACGCAGAAGTATACTACAGAAAGAAGTGGTAGGAAGTAATCATTTTCTAAGGCTGTGTTGTTGTTATAGAAAGACATTGGGATCCAAGTTCAGTGGAAGCAAAATCTTCAGCTGTTTTACTCATGATTTGGTCAGTTAAGTATTTGGCATGAAGAGATACAGATGATTAAATACCATAGCTACAAATTTTGTTGGAAGTTAAGGAAAAACCTTTAGTAAAGGTGCCTACAAAATATGGTAGATTTTAAAACATTTATAACTGTCCTAGTAGCCTACATGTCAAACACTTCTCAGGAAAATCTGTCTTATTTATTTCCTGAACTTTATAAATTTTAAAATAATTGCAAACAGTGTTAGTAGACAGACTTAAGTAGAGTAGATTTAATTCCAAACTTTTATAATCCCCGCTGTTAGTACTGACAAAGGTTTCTCACATTTCTTACATTCTAAGTGTATACCTAAATTTTCAAACATTGCTATAGTAATTGACTGTTAATGCTGTTTTCATCTAATCAAATTTTAAGAAGTTCATAATAAGTTCTTATTTGCCCTAATGTCAAAGACCATTTCTTTGAATGTGTTTTTAGTATTTTGATCTAAATTTGGACGTATCCAAGTGCATATTTTCTTACAGTTTCTTGTAAAATGGTTTTATTATTCTCATGTGAATTTTAGAGATTTCAACATTTGTTAATTGGTAATGTAAATGTTTCACTTTGTCAAATATAGAATAATTTGGGAGCTTTGGTATCTCTAATTCTAAGCTGCTTAGTTATTTCTCATGTGATGTTGTATGAAATAGGCTTCACAAGTTGATCTCTTGGATATCAAAGCTCCAAGACACGTCTCCTTTATAATCTTTAGAATTTTATTTTAAAATAAAAAGAATGGAGGAGAAATCACTGTATAGCTTTCAAACTGATGTGCTATACATTTTAAAGTATCAGTTCAGGATAACCCACTGCAGATGAAATGTAATTGTTGCTTCTAAGCCAAAGCTTCCTGTTGACAAGCCTTCTCAGGCTTCAGGTTTTCTTCATTGAATTGAAGGTTGTTCCTGCTATGCCGACACATAACACGTTATGGAAAAGCAATCTTTTATATTTTAACACCTACCTTCCCAAGCCTGACCTGTGAGAAATCTCCAAGAATCCTTGGGTTTGGACAGTTCTCTAAAATTATACCTAATTATATATACTGACAGAATGTGTGTGTGCACCTATGTATTACTCTAGGTTTTCTAATCCAGAGAATATTAAATATAGGTCTAAACCCAGGCACAACAGTCACTGTTGCCTTGAGCAGCAGTGTGCCAGGAGCAGCACAACAGCTCCCTGATCTGTGTCCTTGTCTCGCACCAGTCTGGGCTGTAAATGCTGCAGCAACCACCACCCCCACGAGAGATATATTGAACTCTGAAATGACAACTACTACTTGAAGTCAGCCACATGCAGCAGGAGCAGTCAGCATCACCTCTGCCCTGTTGTACAGCTGGAGTGAAAAGCCTGACACTGAATGCTCTCTCTGTAGATCTCCATCCTGTATCTTCCATTTTTCTGATTTATATCTTTTGCTTTGTACAGGGTATCTAGCATGTTGCTGGTTTTCATCTGAGGCATAAAACCCCTGAATTTATCAAAATTTTTAAAATTTAAGACAGTGTTAATACAAGCAGGTTTTTTTTGGTTTTTTTTTTTTTTTGTTTTGTTTTTTTTTTTTTTTTTTTTTTTAACTGAGTAATGTTAGTTAAAAAGGGCTTAGCTGGTGAAACAGTCCTATTTCCTTGCTGCATGTTTTAGGCAGTTTTTTTCTTTAAACACAAGATGGCACCATTGCTGTTGGAATAGGTTCTTATTTCTCATTTACATTTGAATTATTGAGGTTTCTGACACTTTAACATATGTTTTGAAATGTTGGGTTTTTTTTGTGTAGCACAGTAATTCACAATATCCAGTAATGATATCCTTTTTAACAATTCATGTATCCTCTTGTCCTATTAATGAGGTATAGTTCAGTGTGTGTTGAAAATTGTCTCAGAAATTTGTTTCATTTTACCAGCCTAGTTCATACAGCTGGCCTTTCATTAAGGAACAAAAAGCTAAAACTGGATCAGTTCTCAGAATCCAACACATTTGCCTATACTTACTATTATCTGAAACTTTGTATCTTCTGTTGTTGTTGTGTTTGTTTGGTTTTGTTGTTTGTCAGTTTTCTCCCAGTTGTTAAGGTTGTGTTAAATGTTCCTATTTGAAAAGCCAGGAGTGACTGGTTCTGGTCTTCAAATAGGTTTAGGTATTTACACATGGTGAAAGCTGTTATAAGGCAAAAAAAAAGCTCCAGTTGTTTTCTGTGTACATACTTGAGGTTTGTTCAGCATCTCAGCTCTTATTATTTAAATGCCTAACAGAGAAAACGAGTGTTATAAGGAATGCCCATCTTGTAATTCACTATTCCAGATGAGATTTCATGATCTCTCTGGAAGCTGATTTGAGTTCAAGCTGACAGCAAAAAGATGGACTCCTTGTCACTAGTGCCATTGTGGACCCTGCTTTTCTGTTCATATCTCTGATCTGAAATAGGAGTTGATCTTGTTCAGAAACAACCCTTGGCAGAGACCTCATTTGGATGAGTTTTGGCCTCACCAAAGTTAGGTATTTGCCAGTGCTAATGCAAGGGTGAGGGTAGAAAACACATCATCAGGCTGCCCTTTTCAGTTTTGCCTGCACTAAAATAGGTGATTAGCATTTCTGCCTGAGAGTAAGTAATTTCAATTTAATTCAAACATACTTTTAACATTGGCACATAAAGGAAATTAGAAGATTATTTCTGGAGTCTTGTGCTCAAATTTTTATGGTGTATGACAGGAATAAAGCCATTCAACTATTTGGATAACTGGCATTTGCAATATTGATGAGCATAATTGATGATACAGTGAAGTATTTCACTTTTGGAAGGAATGGAAGTAACTTTAAGTCACATGCTGTTCTTCAGCATGTGTAGAAATTGGAATGATTTCTGTTAAATTGATAATTAGAATGAGGAATCCAGTTTTAACAGAGAAAAGCAGCAGGATTCAGGCTGCTTTGAGTGGTATCCATTACAAGGTACTCCTAGAATTATGAGGCTGTGCTCAGTATCTACTTTAAGAAAAGAAATATTTCTCATGCAAGATCATAAAGAATTTATGATACATCAAAACTGAAGCATGTGGCTGGGAAATAAATTTAGAGTGTAGTCCTGGTCTAGCAGATAAACTACATCAAAATAATTCCTTCTCTGGTAATTATTGAAAGAAAGCTGGAAGGGGTATGTATGCCTACTACTTTACTTGTGATTTTTTTTTTTTTTTTTTTAGGCAACATTTATATGTATTTTACTGCAGTTTAAATGGACTGCAAGATTTCTATTCCTATAAAAAGAATATCTAAGTCAGGGATGAGTTGAAGTGCTGTTTTGCACTTGAGCAGTATTATCAAAATCTTTCTGGTTTTTTGAATGTGTTGCAAGTGTTTGTACACTGCTGATTTTATGATTCTTCTCTATGATGTCTTGATTGTTCTGAGGTTGTGGATTTTATCTCAGGGGATTAGCTTTTTACACGTGCATTAATTTTAGTGTTCAAGTTTTTTGGGGTTTTTTTTCTATTTTAAATGTCTCGGGTTTAAACAGAAAGTAGGACATAAGGAAGGGGAATGGGGTCTTAACTTTCTGTAAGAATCAGTGCACATCTTTGCAATTCTGACCTCTCACCTGAGGAGTTAAAACTTGAGGTTGAGCCAAAGCCAAGTTCATCCAATCCATTAAGTCCTGCCTGAAGCCTGAAGAAAAATCAAGCTCAGCAAAAGTCATAAGATGCTGTATTTAGGGATTTTGCTGTCTTCCATGATTTAGTCTGCACCCCTCACTTGAGGAAGTGAGGCTCTGCTTTAGTGGAAATCCTTTAAAGTAACTCAATGAATGTAATAAACAATTATATATTAAATATTGTGAAAGAAGCAAATAAGGACCAGCAAAAATATGTTTATTCTTTTTAAAAAAAAGATATACTTCACTTTTCAGCAAAGATGTCCAGGAAGCTAAGTTTGCCAACTGAGTTAAAGCCTGATTTAGGTAAGTTTATATAGTTGATTTTATTTTTACTAAATCTGAATGTGAGTATGTTAAAGAGGCCTAAATTATGTAAGCTATCATGACTTTATTTGCATTTATCTGAAGTGCAGAAATAAAATTTTAATTCCACTCTTTTTGGGGACTCTCAGGCACAAAGTGTCATTGCTGTCATCATAAGGTAAGCCTGCAATTCCTGTATATGGCTTATCACACTTTCATCATAAATTTTAGGCATCTGTCACTCACTTTATCAGTAGTGCTGTTATAGCAAAAGCGTGAATAAGCAGACAGCATTAGGAAAGCTGCTGCCTGTTTCGGACCATCTGACACACTTTAAATTGAAAAATGAAATACCTTAACAGGATACGTTGAGGTGCTCTCAACAAATAGTTGGACATAGTTTTATAAATGTTAATTGTCTTGTGACCACTCTCTCTAAAGTAAAGCAACATACAGCTGTTTGGATGGATGACCAGTCTGAGAATTTATTTTTCTTGAAAATGCACAGGAACTTTTTAAATAAGGATCGGTTCAGTTGTGAGGTCTGTAGTACTGAAGGTCATTGTGTTGCCTAAGTAAAACAGCGTACACAAGCAGATTGGGGATTTTTAAATACTTTGACTGCCAGCTGTTAGCTCAGATCCAGCTCCTCTGACTTGTTCTCTAAAGGTGATGGAGGACAACTGTAGACTTACAGTAATAAATGCAGCTGCCTTCTGCCTGCCACAGCTTGCTCCTCTTTCTGCAGCAGAATTGCTACCACCAGCCCAGCAGAAGACAGCCAGGATCAGACTGGCAGCTGTAGCACTGTGTGTTTGCCAGGTGCTGCTGCTGTCAACAAGGGGGAAAGTCTGTGACGCTGGGGTATTCTGAAACTGAACTGGACCACCCAGAGAAATGTGAAGTTGCAAGTAATCCTCAGAGATTCTTTATCCAAGGATTGGCAAGGATCCTTTGGCAGGGATACAGATGTTTTGACAATGTAACCTCAGATCTATTCATGAGCCTCCAATAAATAAGGTTTTAGAAATAGACCAGACAAAGTTTCAATGTTGCCTAGTCTAATTGGACAGATTTCCTGTTGTTTAACCAAGTTTCCTTGCTTCCATATTAACTTTTTCTTGTCCTTTCCACAATAAACAGGGATAACAAGTACTTCCTATCTTCATTAGTCAGTTTTTATGCTGTTGAAATCTGTAATCATATCTCTAATTTCATTTTTACAGATTTTTTTTTTCTTCACACAATTCAATTCCTTCTTTAGTTTATGATATATAACACTAGGGTGGCTTCTGTTAATCTCCTCTGGAATCGGAATTTTTCCTCCTCTTTCTAAGCTCAGTGTCCAGAGCTAGAACGATTTGACTGGGGCCATGTTGGCACAGAAGAGCAGAAGAATTTAACGACTCTTTTCAATATGTTTCTGTTGTTCCACACTATGTTTACTAATGGTTTAGGGATAATTTTGGTATAGGGTGGATTTCATACTTGGCAAATTGGAACACGTTTATACTTAAATATTAACCAATTGTAATTCTGCTGTTTTACTCACAGTTCTTTGATGGCAATAAGTACTTGGAAGTGTTACTTTTTCATAGTGAATACTGGTGAAAAATGAATGCTGAATTTTTTTCAGCACTTTCTAATCATGAAAGAGTTTGTGTTTTCTACATCACTTAATATTTGCTGTTCCTTCTACTGAAAAAATGGGAGGGATTTTTTTGTCACATCATTTCTGATAAACTCATAAAATAGTTTGTACCTTCTGAATTGTGAATTCAAGCCGTTGACTGATTTTGACTTTGCATGTATGTGAATATCTGTGCTTAGAGACCTCATTTTGTTCTGTGTAAAATTATTCTAGGTTTTCAGGTCCGTAAATCACTTTCTTAAGCAATTACATTTGATTTTGCTTCTGTCTTTTCTCATAGTGATAGAGCTTTTGCATAGTGTTCTTCAGTGTTGGCTTGCTTGTATTTTTGTCACTTATGTGGCCATACCTACTGGCTGTAGGAGACAACTGAACTGCCTTTCTTCTAAGTTCATTATCCTTATCATTGTCTCTTGTTTCTTTCCATGGCTTCTTGAAACCTACTCTTCCATGATCTTGTTCTTTCAAATTAGTTTTCTGTCTTTAGATCTTTAACTGGTTCCTTTTCCTTTCTGAATAGATAAAATCTAAACTGTGTTTCTGTATTTATTCTCCACTTTCTAAAACAGAAGTTATCTTGATCATACCCTTGCCTGCATTATACCATTGCTTTTCAATGTTCTAATTCAATGATTAAGATGCTACTGCCACTAGGTGCTATTCTTGCTTTACTTCCCCAAAAGAGCCTCATCCTTCCATCCTTCTGATGGTGTGTAGTGATTCATCACACTGCTATTCCTTCCTCTTCATTTGAATCTCATCCATTTACAAACTTCTTCCTTGACTTCAGGATAGATAGGATGCACTAAAGCAGTTAAATTTTAATCCTCTTCTCTCTTCTGAATGGAGTGTCCACTCTCAAAAATGCCCATACTGTCTGACAAGTTAGTTTTTATTGGGTTTCTCCCATCCATTCTAATGCTTCTGGCATTTGTACATATACTCTTCAAATCAACTAGCTAGATCTCACAAATGCACATGTAAAGCTATGCTTATTGCAGTTACTGTATGATTGATTCTGTTCAGACTGATTAATCCATGTTAAAGTTGAAAAAAAACATTAAATTAGTAAATATTCAGGCCTGAAAAAAACAAGCATCATAAGAGGTGGTGGTCATTAGAAGACTTACAAAAACAAATTATTGTTTTCATTGTTTTACACTGGATTTATTGTTATTAATGTGAAAACTTAGTATGTCAACATCTGAGTGATTGAGTTCATTTCTATAATCCATGTTTTATATTTGACAGCTAAAATTCAACAGGACAGTGTTTTTTTCTATCCTTCTTGGAATGAGGCAAATATCTCCTGAGAAGATTCACTGTTTATGTTAAGTAGATGTGTGTATTTAGTCAGTTGAAATCTAGTATGTATTCTTTCCAAATGCATGTTAGATATTCTTTGTAGAAAGTTTTTCGATAATTTAATGAAACTAACATAGTATTAGTTCCAAATAGTAAATAGTACATGGTTCAATGTTGTTCTTTAGCTCTTAATCCTGCTTTAAAATATCAATTGCATCTATATCCTACTCAAAAGATTTTTTGAGTTATTTGAGTTGTTTTTTAAAAAGCATAATATAAATTGCATCAAACTTTCGCTGGTGAAGGCTGTTTTGTGCTAAAACTTTGCAATTATGAAATAAGAAAGTATAGCACTAATTTGTGAATGCACAGATAAATTCAGTGTCTGCTGATGTATTGGGTATTGCCACAGCTACAGATAGCATACAGCAAGAGTGGAGCAGCACATTTACTTTTGTTAACATTAGAATCCACTTGTTGCTAAACGGTGAGCAAGGCACCCAGAAAAGCTTCAGTGCTATTCCTGGCACTGTGCTACAGCATTCCAAGTGGAAATCTTCAGCTTTGCATAGCACTACCAGGTGGCGTTTGATAGCATTTGTTTTTCCCTTGCTGAAAGTTCGGGAGCGTGTAGATAACCTATTAGATCTCCTGCACAGTTTCCTAAGTGGAACAATATTGTGAGTCATTACAGGTTCCATGCTATCATGCTGTGCAGATGTCACTGTATTTCCTAAAGTAAAATGGTTGTGTCTTCCTAAGATTAGTTAACTGTGTTCCATGGGAGCTGATATTTTTCATCTCATCAATGAACCAATTGGCAGAGAGATTTGTAATTCAACTTTTTTCAAGGAGTACCACTTGATGATTATGGCTGTAGAAGACAGAAATATGCCTTAAAATTGTTCATGTTAATTATCTAATGGCAACCTCTGCAACAAAGATTGGGTGCTTTGCTCAAGAAACAGCTGGAAACTGAGGAGTAAGGAAATATGACTAAGGGAGGATAGGGGTACAAAAATCAATAGCGTTATAGTTAGAATAGAGTTGATGCTAAAGAACAAAAAAAAACCTAAATTCTCTTAATGCCTGCAATTTCCCTTCTTTTTAATTAGTACTGATTTATTTTCAGATGTCAAAGACAACTCTTTCAGTCGCTCCCGGAGTTCTAGTGTAACTAGCATTGATAAAGAGTCACGCGAGGCAATTTCAGCTCTTCATTTTTGTGAGACTTTCACAAGAAAGGCTGATACATCGCCTTCCCCGTGCCTGTGGGTTGGGACCACGCTGGGTACAGTGCTTGTCATTGTACTGAACTTACCCCCAGGAGGAGAGCAAAGACTTCTTCAGCCAGTAATTGTTTCTCCTAGTGGTATGTACAAAGCAGACAGGCTAAAGTATGCTTTGATAAAGTACCGTTGTCATTCTTCATATTTTTTAAGAAACTGTTAGGGTTTTTCTTTTCTGTAATTGATTAATTAAAAATATACATTCAATTGATTTAGCTGCTACATTTAACAATCCAGACTGGTTACTGTGTTACCAGAGTTTCTCAGATTGGAAAAGTGGAAAGTACAATTTCATAAAATATAAAAATACAACTTTAATGTTTGCTTGCTGAGATAACAATGTTTGCAGTTGTTAAACAGAGATAGCAGAAGAGATGAATAGTATGCTCAGTTTATTGTTTTTCAGTCATGAGGTAAGAATCAAATCAGTTTTCCTGCAGCAAGAAATGAGAGTGCAAACTAAGGCTGTAAATTGAACAACTAGCTTGAAATAGTGATAAATATATTCCTTTGGATTGCTGTGAAAGGTTCTGTATCTTGTTTTTCTGATGCACAGCAACTGATTTTGTTGTAATTATGTATTAATTGTATTATATGGTTTATTGGATGAGCTGTTAGTCAGAGATTTAGCTTTCCTGCTACCACTGTCTCATGCAGAGCATGCTGCTGTAGCCCGTTTTGCTACACAGAAGGTGTCAAACATATAAACTGCAGTGCTATTTGGCTGTAGGAATGATTAGGAGTGGACATCTAGACCATATATGGGATTTGTGCCCATCGAGTGAGGTATTGGCAGCATTGGTCAGATTTGGTAACATTTGATCATAAAGGCAATGCTGCAGGCTAGGCAATGTGTTTCATCTCTGGATCTGCAGCGTAATCCTTAAAAGATATTGCTTTATATTTTGTACCTAGCAGATGTTCATGTTGTTACTTGTATGTGAATAAATTCAAGAAAAATGAAATTTATTTACTTAAGATCTGGCCTACAGAGACAGTGATTTGAAGAGTAAGGAGGGAAAACTTTTTCATTTCAATCCAGAGATGTGGATTCAAGTGTGAACTACTAGGGAGAAATAAAAAAACTGCACGTGCTTCTTTCAGAACCAATTGAAGGAAAAGGTGGTGCTCACATTTATTATTGATATTAAACATACTGTGTACTCATCAGAAGACAATGAAACGGAATGCATTTGTGACACTGAACTTAAATACAGATACACTTCCCTTGAAGTTAATAAAAGAGTATGCACCTACTTTATCCTGGAAAAACTGGTTTAACGTTTTCCTTGTTACCTTTGTGCTTCATTGGTTTTTAGATAAATGCCCGAGGTTTGTGTACATCTGTTTTGCTAGGAAGTCAAACTGAAGTTCTTGTTTTCTTTTCATTCTCTTAACTTCTTAAAGGAATATTTTGTAGCTTGAAAAGTAATTTAGGAGAACTGTTTTTAAAATGTGCTTAACTACTCTTTCCTAGGAACCATCCTGAGGCTAAAAGGGGCAATCTTGAGAATGGCTTTTTTGGACACCACAGGATCTTTGGTCCCACCAGCACATGAACCCTGGAGAGAACACAATGTTCCTGAAGATAAAGATGAAAAAGAGAAAGTGAAAAAGCGACGACCTGTCTCAGTGTCCCCTTCTTCCTCTCAGGAAATCAGTGAAAACCAATATGCAGTGATATGTTCAGAAAAGCAAGCAAAAGTTATCTCACTACCATCCCAGAACTGTATTTATAAGCAAAATATAACAGAGACTTCTTTTGTTCTTCGTGGAGATATAGTGTCATTGAGTAACGGTATCTGCCTTGCATGTTTCTGTGCCAATGGACATATTATGACTTTTAGGTAAGACCAGTTTGATAGTAACTTAAATATAAAAAGAAATAGTCTTCTGCTACACAGACAGGTTCCTTTTCCACAGGATGATGAATTTAAAAAAATTACACTCACTCAGGGTTGATGATTCCCTAACACTTGAGCCTGAATAATTTTGATGGCACATATTCCTATCGGTTAGGTCTTGAATGCAAGGAAAAGTTTACCACCTTATCTCAAGCTACACTGACTCAACATAGTTTCAAACAGATGATACAGGTCCATGACTTTAAGTTTGTCTAAAAGTTGCATTTACTCCCTGATGGAGAGAACTGTCTTGAGTCAGACCTTTAACTTGTACCTGACTGGAACTCTGCCTGGTTTTGTGCAGCTATTTGCATCACACTCATGCCTCGATATTTTATTGTGTAGCTTGCTTGTGTCTTAAAGGCTTTAAACTCAGGCTATGAAGGCAAGATTAACTACTAGCAGTTGTATAATAATGTCATCTAAAGTAAGGGGTCTAAGTTATGAGTTTAAACATGTGTTGTAGTAGTAGTGTTTAAATATGCTTACTGGTCACGTATGTAATTTTCATGCCCTTTATCTTAAATGTTTCTAAGTGCTATTTTATTCTGAACCAGCAGTGTGTATATACTTACACTCTTGCACCTGCAGTTGAGTTGTGGCCTAATGATAAGATGAGGGTGGAATATGGCCCTATAACATTATGCCAGCAAAGTTCCTAAAAGATTGTTTTTAAGGTTGCCAAAAGAAGCTTTCAGCTTTGAAAATTCTGTAAAAAATATTTTTTTAGGAAGTTGTTAGGAGTAAACTAAAACTGATGGAATCAAATCTTGTTTTTTAATTGTAGTATGTAAGTCTGTAAGTCCATGGGTGTATATCCCATGTTTTATATATTGTAAACATCTCTAACAAATGCTGCTAACCTTGCAGGGCAAACAGTACTGTTTTTCCTAATTAAAACTAAACTTAGTAATGTTCAGATACCATATATTGAAACAAATCCTGTCTTCTTCAGGATTCGCATTGTTTCCTAACAAACTCTGCATATGTGCTAAATTATGAAAGCTGAATTGTTGCCTTGTGTGGGGAAGTTGGACTCCAGTGCTGAGCTCCATTTCGTAAGCATGAGTTCCTGCTGGGGAGCGGACCCTACATGCAGATTGTGTAGAGTTGTCAGAGCCCTGTATCATACCCAAGATGCCAAATACTTAACTACTGATATCAATTCAGATAGGACTTAGTGACAAACAAATGTCTAACAGAAGCTATGAAACTGCTCTCATGGATGTTACGCTTGTCCTATCTGATCTAATGTTTTTGTGGTTTTGAAGCTGTGAGAACGTTTTATGCTCCCACTGATCTGAAGCAAAACACTTCCCTGTTACTGACTCTCTTAGGAATATTCTTATTTTAGATACTTGCATGGCAGAGGTGTCATATCTGGGTGATATGCTTTCAAGAGAATATTGCTTTTTATTTCTCACTTTTAAAACTAGCCTCCAAAGGCAATCTCAGCATCATGCAAAAACAGAAAAAGAAAAAACAAAACAAGGCACCCTGATAGTGTTGTGGTTACTCCATCTTTCTTTGGTTTTAACTTCAGTTTGCCCCTTTGCTGCTTTTTTAGTGTCTAGATTTTATAACCTTATGCAGATGGTGTCTGCAGCAGAAGCTGTTTATTGTATATTGGGACATTGGCAGCTAACAACTTCTGTAAATTTTTTAGAAGACTTTCACAGGGGATGTTTGAGACAGTGGTTTATTTTGGGTCCTACTTGTCAAGAAATTAGGTGTTTTATCCCTTCTACTTGCATTTATTATCACATTGAGGGAGAGGAATATTTGATAGGGGAATATTGTTTTAGCCCAAGTGTGCAGTCTGCTCTTCAGTAGATTGATACAGTAAGTTCTGCAGTTAGATATACAGAATCATAAAATACAAGGTAAGAAAACTTTGCTCTGAGAGGATTTTCTCTTCAATATCTAGTCAGAGAAAAAAGGGGGACTTAATTCATAAGATTGTTTGAGGCTGCTGTATTCTGTTTTCCTTTGACAGCACACTCATGTTATATTTCTAAATTTTCTTAAGGAAAGATCTTTTAGATTTGTATTTTTAGTCAAGGAGAAATTATTAACCTGAGAGAAGAGACAGGATGTTTAATTGTAAACTCTTGGTAGATACTTATTAAAATACTTCGGTAATTAAGTAATGCCTAATTCATTAAATAGTGAATTTGAGATTTACATGCTCAGACTATAATTTTAAAAATGCTTTTAAATGCATCTGTGATGCAGATGTTTAAATTTCACTTTCAAGGTGCTACCTTGAATCTGATGTTTTGAGGTTCTGTAACATTACATGATACCTGTTCATGTGGAGCTCCTGCAGATGGTGAAGAGAAAAAAATATGTATTGCAGTTTAAAAGTGAGCCATTTGATCAAAAATAGACATTTCTGTTGTCTTTAATGGGCTTTTCAATTCTTTTCCTTAAGTTTGCCAAGTTTAAGGCCATTGTTGGATGTATATTACCTGCCGCTCACCAATATGCGGATAGCCAGAACATTCTGCTTCACCAATAATGGACAAGCACTCTATCTTGTCTCACCAACTGAAATACAGAGGCTCACCTACAGCCAAGAAACATGTGAAAATCTTCAGGTACTGAACTCTTTTTAAAAAAACACTTTTTTCTTAGATACATTCTGAGATGAGCATTTAGGCTTTTGCGCTTTGATTTTTTTTTTTTTCCCCCCCCTTTTTTTCCTTCACGGTAGAGTCTGATTCTGGATGAATCACTTCTACCTTAAGTTTTTGTTTCATCCATGCTATTGTAGCTGAATCAGTTTCTTGCTTAATTTCATTTTGATCAACAGGAAACTTCCTCCTTTAACATGCAGTTAAAATTCCCTTGATCAATTGACGCCGGGGAGGTGTGTGCTGATACAAGTGGGGAATGCTAACTCAGGATATTTGAAGGAAGCTATTATTTTTCAGAGGCATTAACAGCTTGGAAAATTCTCAGTCATGCTTCAGCTTGGTACTTGTATAGAATAAGGAAATAGCAGAGTTTCAGGCTTTACTTTCATATTTCTATGTGGATATAAGTATTTGTAGATACAGTACAATAGAATAAAGTCAGGAGTCTTGCCCAAGTTGGTGAGGGTCAAATAAGCTTTATTTGAATGCATTTCTTAGCTTGTGAATTCCATGAGCTCTAAGTTTGCAACCATCAGAAGCAGATGGTTTGGACAAATTTCTTGATACGTTTTTATTTTTCTATTTCCTACATCACCTTTCAAAGACAGATGCCCATTAAAGCACTTCTATTTTGAGATTCAAATCCATTAAATAAATCCTGAAAGTGAAAGGATATTCTACTCTTTCTAATAGTTTATGCCTTGTTGTGTCTTTTTCATTTGCAAAGGAAATGCTGGGTGAGCTCTTCACTCCTGTAGAAACACCAGAAGCACCAAACAGGGGTTTCTTTAAAGGCCTGTTCGGAGGTGGGGCACAGTCACTTGACAGAGAAGAACTCTGTAAGTTACCAGTAATTGTTTTTTTTTTTTCTGTATTTCTTCCCAAGGAAACCAGTGATCCTTGATAAATGTATTACCTCTGTTGATAGAACTTTACCTTTTTGAAGAGGAAAGTAAAATAGGGAGTGACAAATACTTTTTTCATAGATTCTGTGTTGTACGCCTTACCAATAAGATCAGAAAAGCTTGGTATGTTTTTTTTCACGGGTTTTTGTAGCTCATTTATTCAGCAGTAGATGAGTTGTCCCATTTCTTGTTCTATAATCTTTTTCTTTATTCATCTTTATGAAGTCTCTTATGCTGACCATGATTCTATTTATGCTGGTAAACTGAAAGGGACTGCTTTTGCAGAATTCTGCTCTGGACAGTGAGAAAATAAAAACTCTACTTCAGTTATTCGCCAGATACTCTATGTTTTACTTGTGCAGAGATGCCATAGGAATGACATTGAGGACAGAACTGTATGATATTTCAATTCAGTCCTCTGTTTTCAGGACAGTAAAATTCAGATTTAGCAAAATTCTCATTGCTTTATAATTTATTTAATTTTTATTACACTTTTTTTTTTCTTTTTCTTTTTTTTTTTTCCTGTGGTGGCATTTAGCACTTTAGTATATTTAAGGAAAATATCTTCCATTTATTTATTTAGATATTTGCTAGACGCACTACCATGTTATGCAGGCTTATTTTTAAGAACCTTTTCCTTATTAACACAAAATGTGTCTATCAAAATGGACATGGTGCACTGCTAGTCCTTTGTTTTATGGTGGTTCTTTTGATCTCTACAGAATAAAAGTTGGACTTCATTAGCTGTGCCTGTACATTTTGAGCAAATATCAGATATTTAGAGACCACTTTCTATATCAAAGGTTTCTTTTTTGGGTGTTTTTATGTGTGTGTGTATATATATATATATGTGTAATACTATGGAAGGTTGGTCAAGTAGAGAAATTTAGGTTCACAAATTATAATTCAGTATGACTGAGACTGAAGAAAAATACCTTGTAACTTTAGAAGCTATCTCTTTATATCATTTCAAGTTTCCACCATTAAGTTTTGGCTTGGATCTTTAGTAGGAAAATAGTACTGAATGGAGGAAAAAAATACTAATGAATTTTAGCTTGACAGAGAGAGTTCAATGACAATTCAAAAGACATTTGAGAATATCTTTAAAGTAGCCATATTTACCATGAGGGTCACAGCAGAATCTGTAATAAGTGAAATGATTTCTCTTTCTTGTTTTGGGAATTCACAGAAAGGTGTTTACAGTACTAATTTAAATGTAAATCATTCTTAATAGAAGCATAAAATCAAATCAGAGAGTCTTGAAATACTGCATCAAAACATATTTAACCAGTTAATTTTTCCTGGAGGTTATATATGTGTATATATATATATATATATATATATATATATATATATTCAAACTATGTTTTCATTGTTTAAAACAATACTCAGATTTCTGTAGTCTGTACAATTCTGCATGAGGTTGGCACGTCAAGTGTCTGGATTGAACTGGGTGGCTGATGTCCCATTGTGAGCCAAGTCCACGTAGTTATTGTCATCACTGAAGTCTGGAGCTGTTCAGCTGACCATTTGTGCTGATTTGTTCTTGTATCCATACTTTCTTTTTACATTACTTTTTTTTTTTTTTTTTTTTTTTTTTTTTTTTTTTTTTTTTTTTTTTTTTTACCATAATAACAGCGTGGACACCTAATCTTCAGGTGTCTGCATGTAAAATTGAACTTCCATCAAAAGAAACTTCTGTTGGTGGAATCATGCTGGCTGGCTTACATACCAGCAAAACACTTCCAGAACTAACCACAACTTTTATTTTCAAACCCTGCTTTTTCTGTTGAACTCAAAGCACATTCCACATGAAATAAGCTATATTGTGATGGTGAAGTGTTTTTTTAACAATTCTGTTGATGAACATTGGAATTTTAATTTCACACTTGAGCTGTGAAGAGCTTAAAGTTTTATAACCTGTCTGGAAACTTGAAAATATGTTTGAATGTCTCACTTCTAATGCAGTAACATCTACTAACATAGAGTAGTGAATGTTGCTCATAGCTATACCTACAATTAGCTGTTTGGTTTCCATGCAAAGAAATTACACCTCCATATAAACTAGTTTCAGTTATATCTATGTCATAATGATAGAAAAACTTACTACCCTGTATTTGCTGCTTTTGCAAATGCCTCCAGTTGGAGAATCAGTATCTGGGAAGGCATCAAGGAGTCTTGCCCAGCATATTCCAGGACCTGGGGGTATCGAAGGTGTCAAAGGAGCAGCATCTGGTGTAGTTGGTGAACTGGCACGAGCCCGGTTGGCACTGGATGAAAGAGGACAGAAATTGGGAGAACTGGAAGAAAAAACTGCAGCTATGCTTTACAGTGCTGATTCTTTCTCAAAACACGCTCATGAGGTGAGTATGTTAAACTGAACATTAAACTGATGTCAAATAAATGCAAATTGTGCAAGTGACTGAGTTCTGCAAAGGTGTGTTAGAGGTATCTAAAGGGCATGCAGTATCATTGATAAAGGATACTTCCCTTTCGTCCATCACTTGTTACTCCTAACAATTAAGTACTAATTGTAAACAGCTTTGTCTCGTGGCATATTGCTCTGTAGCATGCAGTCTGCTGGAGTGGTGTGTAAGCTTCTGAATGTACTCAATCCCCATTACTGAAAAAATTACTTATTGTCACTAAATTAATAAGAACCCTCTGAGTGTGAGTTTGGTTTTTTTCTCAGTAACTACCATAGAATGGCTGTTCTCATCCATTTTCATGCCAACTTCTTTCCATACCCTAAATTCCTGTGCAACCACCCCATTCTCCCAAAAATATCTTTCTGAGGCTAGATCTCCAGCAATGATGCTACCATTGGAAAATTCATCATACTAATCAGTCAGTGTTCGGTGATGTGTTTGCAGCTTTGAGAAGCCTTGCTAAAATCCTTCTTTCTCATGCTGCTTTGTAAGCATATTATTTGTTCATCTCATTGCACATTTTGGTACACTACAGAAATAGTAATTAGAATTTTTTTTTTTTCTAGATGATGTTGAAGTACAAAGACAAGAAGTGGTACCAATTCTGATGACTCTCATCAATCACATCTGTTTAATTTTGTCCTGATGAAAAAAAAATCTTGTTTTTTCATTAATTTTGGCAGGACCACTGAAATTTGAAGGAGTATTCACCATTGGATACTGTTGTTTCCTAGCACAAATGACACACTGTTTTACCTCAGTCCTGGCTTTAACTGAGGAGCTACATATCTAAGAAACACACACACAAAAAAAAGAAACTTGAGTGTTTCTTAGCTGTTGGTTAGCAAAAAGTTGGAACAGAGAAGGTAACTGGAACACGTGGAAAAGAGAGTAAAGGGAAATCGTGGTGAGATGGGCAGGGGCAATGCAGGGTCAATCCTGTGTTAATATTTCATATGCCAAAAGTTTTTGTGCTATTGTAATTGCTGCCAGTGTTATACCCTCCTGTAAAGGAGAGGCAATAAATCAGGGGTCCAAGAGCTGGAATCAAGTTGTTTGTCTTGCTGGACAGTAGCTGACTTACAATTACCCTCTCTAGGACTCGCTATATTTACCATTATTGTTGAAGAAGAGTTGAAGTTTGCTGTCACTTCTTTCATTTGAAAAGCTGGAAGCTTGGAAGATTTCTTATTGAAAATTGTATACATAGTTGATCTGTGCATAGTCTTTTCTTGGACCCCTGATCTAGTATTCTTGTATTCACATCATATTCTGTGACGTGCAAAACAAAAGAATACGTAATTTTTGCATTAAAAAGTCAAGTGAATAATATGATTGGAATGTGTCATGCTGGGAGTTTTCATTTGTGTTATGGCCGTGCAATGTGAAATGTGGTAACATCTTCCTTGTGGTAAGAATTCTTCAACTTCTGTTCCGTTAAATATTATTTTTGCCAAAAATAGTTATTGGTTCAGGTTGTGTAACATTTAGAATTGGTTGTGGGTTCCATTCATGCTGTGAGTTTTTATAGATGTTTAACAGAATGTATCTTTACAGCCATTAATTAAAATAGCTGAGATAGTTTTGCTCCAGACTTAAGTTCTAGATGCCCCTTTAGTCCTTTACTATGAAATCAGATAACCTTGGACTCAGGTTTTCAAAGTTTTACACACCATGGAGGTGCTGATGCATGAATAATGGCAAGCAAGCATCTAATGCTTAATAGTTGTCAGTATGTTGGTTAGCAAATCTCTAAGTTCTGCCAGTTGTGCTTTTTTACAAGTACCTGTCTCAGCCCCACCCAGCACTAAAGGCTGTTGTCCTGACATTTGGATTAGTCTCTAAAGTACTGTTTTCATTGTAAGCAGTGGCAAAGTGTGCACAAAAACTTTAGGGATTGCTGAAGTAATGTTCAGTTTGGGTGAGTTAAATAATACAGCTGAGCTAACTTGTTAATGGCTACTGCACTAAAGCTCTATCAGTGTGAATGACCAGGGCTCTTTTTAAAAGAGAGAAATCCTTAAAATAAATGTTTGCATTTCAAAAATTCCTTTAGACCCTTTTCCTCAAAGTAGGAATAGTTACTGACTGCATTTGTTTTATAAAAGGGAGTACTTAGAAGTTGATAGGTCTACATTGTCTGAAATTAATTACTTGGGTTTGCTTCTCCAAGCATTGCATTTTGTGTACTTTTTTCACAAACATTCTGAATGTTCCCAAAGCAAAACCTTGGTTATATTTGTATTGTGAAGCGGTGTTGCAACTACACAGATAAGGAAACCTTACAAAACATCTCAAAGATGCAAAATATTGAAGTTACTTATGGTTCTTAAATCACTTTTCAAATGAGAGGCAAATATGTTTGGGCTTTGAAGCATGAATGTTCTCACTTTATGTACAGCAACATTTAATTTAAAAAGACAATTGAATTGTTGCCTGTACCAAGGGCATGCTCTACTATACCCACTGCTCAAAGGTCTTAAAAAATGAGAAGGTTACAATTCAAATAAACAGTATTATGATTTCTTGATGGCTCTCTCCCATAACTACTGAACCAACTCTTACTTGAGTTAGTTAACTCAGTTTGCTATGCAATATTTGCCTCTGCATGTTAATTTATTTTTTAGTGTCTAATTAATGCATATTTAACACCATTTTGTGAGACATCCAGGTAGAAGAAAACAAGATAAACCACTACCCGTGCCACATCCAAAAAACCCACTCTAGCTGACACTTGTCCCCTTCCTTGTCTCACATTTATAAATTGAGATGACTCATTATTATTTGACAGTGAAGATAAAGTACATTTCAGAGCAACAGAATCCTGGGAAATTAATCTGCTCAGGCTCTGGGAGCGAGGATTGTAAAAGTATTCTTCAACAAATGATGGTATCATTCAATGGATGATGACCTTGGCTTGAGAGGAAAGCATACTTAACTTTCTCATCAAGACACATTTGACAACCACCAGCAAAGAAAATTATAAGAGGCAATGAGAGGCCATCTGCCAGTACCAGAAGAGTAGTGGTTTATTTGGTGTTACAGAATCTATCCTAGTTGAATCTCTTCTGTTGCTTATGTTCAGGGCGCATTCCTAGGTAGGAAGACTAATGACATGATTGCTCATGAGATAAAAACACAAATGGTTCTTGGTCAATAAAAGGGGCTATGTACAATTTTAGTCTAAAATCTTACTTTTTCCTTCCCAATGGAAGGAAGGCGATCACACACATCGTTGCATCTTATTGTGCTATCGGTGGTGCACCTTTTGTACAGCAAAGTGTATTGAAATCCTTGCAGGGAAGCACCCCTGGTTTTTTCACTAGCATTTCAGTTGTGTGAAATTTTTTAGAGTGTCTGGAAAACTATAAAATACAGTTGAGCTATTACTTTTTTTTAAATGAAAGTAAGAAACTACCTGCTGCTACCTATCTGTTTATATGTAGTGTGTCTCATTAGAAACTGTAAACTGAAGAAGCTTTTCTTCACCTTAGTCCTGCCAAATCGTAACTTTTGAATCCTGGTATGTGTAAATATCTGTGTATTCCAAATCAGTCTGAAAGTGTTACACCACAGGCATCTCCAGTGGCTTGTTCTTCAGCAAACAGTCAGTTATAAAGTATAGTAATATATAGCTGTGTTCCTTGTCTGTCTTTATGCAAAGTTTTTGTGCCTGAGGTGGTACTTGCATGGCAGGTGATACTGGAAAGCTACATCCAAAGGAGGATTTTTGGAAGCAAGTTCATTTTCTATTTTTTTCCTTTTAGTTTTCCTTTTGTTTTCCTTTCTATGTTTTGTTTGTGGGTGGTTTTTTTTGTTTGTTTTGGTGGGGTTTTTGGTGTTTTTTTGTTTTGGTTTGGTTTTTTTTGTTTTTTGGTGTTTTGGTTTGGGTTTTTTTGGGAGGGGTGGCAATTTTTTTTTTTTTCTTTTTTTCTTATTTAATGGCACTGATCTCACCTGAACTTTTAAACTTGAATTTTTCCTGCACTTTAATTCAATCATGGTATTTTATTCCTTAATTTTGTTTCTGCATTTGTGCAGTTCAGGTTCATTATTTGTATATAAACACACATGTTCAATAAAGACTTTAGAACAGATTCCTTTCAGGCACCTTTGCTAATTATGTGATTTATTTAGAATGTGTGTTTTCTTAGCAAAATATGTATATACAATAGAGAATCTAATGAAAGGCACGTATTCTGTGTCAGCATTCAGTTTATAAATTACTGCAACACTTTCACATTTGTTACTAGATAGTACAAAAGAAATCTGTTATATTTATACATACTGCTTAAGAATATACTTTTAGTTTTAAATAATTTTTATATGTACACTTCTACCTTTAATTTTAAAAAAGACCTATGTTCAAGTTTTAAGTCAAAGTACTTAAAGTATGTATATTATCCATAGAAGTTGTTTTAAGCTTATGAATACATTCATATCTCATATCGAGATGATACAATTACTAAGCAATGAAAACAAATAGCCCATTTTGCTTTGCAGAAAATAATCAGTTATTTTTACCTCCCATTATGAACGTCCTTGAACAATTCTCCAAGTATGGAGCAAGAAGAAAGGGAACTAGCCTAACATTAAAGTTTTCTCAATAGCTGCAGTCCATGGCTGACTGGTTTTCTATGGTTTGGGTTTTTTTCTGGTGCACACAAGAGACTTTTTCAGCTCTATTTCTTGGACTTTTAAAATTCTCCAAAACTGAAGTGAGGTTTGTCCAGTAAACATTTTCTTTGAGTAATCTGTGTATTTTGATTATACATCAGCTCTGTACATGTTAATCAAGGTTGGTTTTTATGTGGGTTTGTTTTGTTGGGGTGTTTTGTATCTGAAACGTGTTGGAAAACTTAAAGAGTGTGGCTGAAGTGCCCTCTACTTTCTGCTTGTGGTTTAACATGTCTGGGTGGGCACTGACTGCAGACAAGAGACTGGTGTGGGAGTTAAGGACCGCAGTGCCTTGCCTTCCTCTCCAGGTAGAAGGGCAACTTGTCACCTGAATCTTCCCTCATGCCAGCCAATTTCCTGGATAATTGATTTGAGTCTTTTTGGGTGGATGTTGATAACTCTGCTTCTACCACAAAACCTTCAAATATGCTGTGGACAGAAATTAATGATGCTTGAGGGGTGAAAGTGAACAGAATCAGGGGAGAAAAGGGTGTAGTGTAGGTGAATCAGTTAAACCAATTTTACTTCCGTTTTCATTGAAAAGCTAACCTGGGCCAATTTCTTCTTAAACCCTTTATAAATATGTGCTACAATACCTACCTTATTACTGTTTCAAGTCCGATGAGTGTGCTGTTTCTGGGTTCTTCTACACCTTATAAAGTTTAGACTTAAAGATGTAGGCATTAATTTTAAAAAAGTGGGGAAAAAGGAAGAAGAGAAATGAGGCAGGAACACCAAACAATCAAATGAAAGATGTCAATCAGTATTTCTTTTAGTAGTTCCATGTGCGCCTAGAAACGTTTAAGCCAACCTACAGCTGTAGGTTACTTTGACACTTGTATTTCTTTCTGTTAGTACCTAAGTTCCACATTACCAGGCAAAAAACTAGAAGTTAAACTGTTTCAGTTGAAAACATGTAAGGAGTTGTATGTGGATTACCACTACCATTCAGTCACAGGTGATGGAAAGGGAGAGGGGTGGGAACATGTTTTAAATATTCCCTTTTAAAACAGAATTGTAAATAAGCAGTACTGTGTTATTTTAAACCTGAGCTCTGCTATCTGTAGTGGTTAGAACTAGGAAAACATGCTGCTTTCTAATTATGCTGCTGTTTCATTGTACCAGCACCATGGGGGGAAAAAAGTACATCCGTAAATTTTTCAAACATTGTCCACTCCTGGGTAAGCATGCTTGATGTATAGCAGTTCTTGTTTCTGTATATGTTAGTGTGTACATGTGTGTTTTCTTTTTCCCTTATGTTCATTGCAACTTATTCTTCAGTTAAGTCTTGCTGAGCCCCACTAGCTCTTCTGAGGATGATTACTGGAATATGCATTTTTTAGGTAGGGTTGCAAATCCATCTGTCTACAAATATAGTTTCATATGAACTGCAAACTGTACCGTTACAAACTCAACTATGTTAGATTGCATAGAATTATTTTACTTACATGTACTTGGACTGAACTATGTCATCATAATGAAGTTAAAAAATTAAGTATGGAATATTTTTGTAAATAAAAATACCTGTGCAGCTGGTATTTTAAATTTAAAATGTATTATACATTAATGTTTCAGAAAAAAATGTTCATATATGTGTATATGAATGTGTCATTATGCTGAAGGGCTCTTGATTGGGCAAAATAAACTATTCAAATCTCTCCTGAAATGAGTGTAGCTTACTCCTTTTCTTCCTGACCAGTTGTTTTTCTGCTGGCTGGAGCAGCAGGAAGGCGTGAGTTGTGCTTTATAACAAGCAGAGCAGCCAGGCTGACGGGAGTAGTGGCCCTGAAGGACCCCGAGAGGTGTGAAACGGTTCATCTGCGGTGGTGTCTCCACGCGTGTCTAAAAACGTTCTGAGATGTGCATACTGATGGTGACAAGTGAAGTCCTGTTATCTCTTTAAGTTACCGGAAAAGTTAAGGTCGTTCATTGTACAGACTCAGTAAAGCAAAGTCTTTTCTGTAGCTGCTTTTTGTCAGTGTCTATTAAATGAAGGATCCAGTGTGTAAGGGGAGAAGACTTGAAACGGGTATTTTTTACTTTGCCGTGTTTACAGTACAGGAGATGTATTATTTTTGTGGATTGAGGCTCAGCTTTGCCAGTTTCTAGCTTGCAGTCTTATTAAATTTACTGTCTTTTGCTGTTGGGCAGAGAGGAAAATACAAACAACCTGGCTTTGTAAGCATATTCTCAGTGGTGGGGAAATAACGGATCCAAAGAGAGGCTTGCGCAGTAAATCTGAGAAGTGAAATTGCTGTACCTTGGAGAAATTTTTATAATCTCTTGATGTCAAATAGCAAAATATTTCACTGTTGGTTGTTTTAGTATGTGAGAATACAGTTTCATCTGTGGGAAAAGTCTGCTAGTTCCAGACTTGTTTTGTTTTTTCTTTAATATGTGATGGGTACGCACAATGAACTGGAAGCTCTGCAGTGCATGGAGTTATAAAAAGGATAATGCATTGGAATCAAAAAATTTGTTTTATCTTCAGTCCAATTGGATTGAAGATATTTGGAACTGTCACACTGCCTCCAGCTAGGTCTGCTAGTCTCCAATAAAAGTGAAAAAGCTGCAGTAGAAGTAGCTCCCTCCCTTTGGGTACTGCCCAGATCAACGGACTGACAAGAGGGGAGTGCCAGAGTGAGGTTGCAAAGTGAAACATTTTCATTTAGCGAAACTCAGGCTTTGATGAGGGCTGTATTGAAAATGCAGTTCTTTTGCACATCATGTGTTTCAACAGTTTTGGTGCCAATGTATTGTAAATTAAATGCATTTAAGACCTACAGACATATGATTATATGCCCATCAGCACTTTCCTTACCCAGATTTTTTACTGGGAATTTTCATCCAGGCAGGGTCACTGAACCAGCCCCTCCTTGTTGCCCCTTCCACTGGCCTGTGGGTGCTCAGTGATATTCCCCATCTTGTCTGCTCCTTACTCCTGCCTTGTGCACCTGGACCGCTCCCTTGGCCTCAGGTCAGCCAAGCAAGAGGCGCTGTCTGCTTCCTTCCTCAGGAGAAAAGGAGGCAACCCAGCCTGGCCTGAGGAAACGGGATGCTTTCCCCCTGCAGTCCTGCACTGAGGTAAACCCACAAGAGCAGGATGGCAGCAAGCACCAGAGTCTCCCCTCCTAGTTCGCTGGCTGATTTTTCACAATGTGTAATTAAGGCTCCCTCTGTGAGGGCTTGCGGGCTTGCATATGCAACTCATTCTGGTAGCAGAGCTCTGCTCACTTGCTGTAGCAAACAGTTTTCTATATTTTCCAGCCACAGGAGACAACCTGGGCTAAGGGTTGTGCACAGGCTACTCAAAAAGAGGAAACTACCCAGCTCCACTGCCCCCGCTGAGACCTGGGGAACACTCCTTTAGCCCCAAACACTCCTTTAGAGCTGTTAGATTCCAATACTACTCAGAAAGGCTGATGGAGAACTGTAGCAAAGCCACAGTCAAGATAAAAATGGAAAGGCCGGCGTGTTTTTGAGCAGGTAACTTTATTTTTGTATCTTGCTGCAGTCTCAGTGTGAGCAGGACTTGATAGAGAGTTGAGTGTTTGAAGGGGTTTCTAATCAAAATGTCAGACTGTGCTTATGTTTTGATAAGTTTATGAACTCTCTGCCTAATTAAGCAGACGTAATGAGAAATTTTATATAATTCTGGTTTCTGTGGTGCAAGACACTCCTGGAAAGAATAATGTGGAATGCAGTCTCCCATGACAGAGGGAACAGAAAACAATTTCAAGCTGTTATCCCCTAATTCTCTTGTGCACCTGCAACTCTCTTAGCACCACTTGAGTTAAGTACTTTTTACCTGAGTGTTACTGTCACCTACTGACTGGTGCTTTTTCTTCCAGGATCTCCAAGGACGCAGCACAGTGGTCCAAGGTCTCATGAGACTTCTCTTCCCTAGAGTTGGTGTCTTCAGACTGAGTATGCACATACCTGTTGTTCACGATGCATGTCAGAACTTAATTTATTGAAGGAAGAACTGCTGTGTTTTTTAAACCTGAAAGGATTAGAAAAAGGACTAACCTTTGCATTGTGTTTTCTTTTTATTATGCTTGAATCCAAAGTGAGTTCTAGCTATGAATTTAGGGGGCCTTTGCCTCCCATTTTGTCTTTAGCAGAGCAGTTACTGGTTGGGTTTTAGAGTTCCCAACCACTTCACAGGTTTTTTTCAGGACATTCTGTAAATTAATTCCTTTTTCGTTTTTGGTGTTTTTTTGTTTTTTTTTTTTTTTTTTTTTTTTTTTTTTTAGGGATTTTTACATATAATTTGTAGTCAGAGCAGGATCCATAGAAGTTGCATTGACTTCTAGAGTTTTCCCTCATTTTTAAAAGGTCAGTAGTTCGTTTGGCTCTATGTCTGGCTTGCAACTGCTTGCTCTTTTTAGGATTCTTCTGTAAGCAGCTTTTTTCTCTCCAGCAGTCTAGTTATGCTGCATGAACCAGTTTTGGCAAGTAGCCTGTGGGTTGTAGTCGCCAATGCAAACTTACTTCAGGTAAAGAAAACTGAAGAATACCTAAAAATGGCTGAGGCTCTGAGGCTCTGACACCAGCATCACAACTACTGCAAAGTATTTAGCAGATTATGCCCTAAGGGACAATAGAAAGTCTCTTCGTGTGCCCTCTGCAGGGAACAGTGCAGCTCTTGGGATTTGCATGACGGGGAGCATTGCATCTAAGGCCTTTCACTATTTTAGTGTATTTCAGTAGTAGGAGTGGGGATGGCTGAAGTGGATGCAGAGTTTAGCGAGGGTTTTAAGTCAGGCCATCAAGATGTCTTTCAAAGTATAAAGTGACAGGGACTGGCTATGTACCACATCCTGGAGAGCAAATTTCAAGCCTGAAAACCTCACTCCTTTTGATTTAACTTGGGAAAAGGCAAAATCTATGTGAATAATGGTGGTTTGCTTTAATCCCCCGCTGGACTGATGGGAAGCAATTACCTAAATTTTTTCCTGCAGGTGTTAAAGGAATTTCTTTATATTTGCACTATAAGCAATAAGGTTGTCATATGCTCTCAGTCAGAGTGTGAGTTGCATGTCTTGCTTTATCATTGAGCTGCTACTGTTGGTCTACTACCTGATTGTTCCAGGCAATGTAAAAACATGGCAAAAAATGTGGATCTGAGCCTATGGTCCTGTAGGCTACAGCCTGGTAAAAGAATTTACAGCATAGCTCATGGAAACAAGGAGGCAGAAACAAGAAAGGCTCGAGCTGGTTGGCACAGCACCAGTTCTCTTCTTGCCATGTTTTTGCAGCTATTGTTCCAAAGAAAGTCTTTTAAGAATGCAGTTTAAATGAGAAAACATGGTTTGTGGATTTACTGGGAGCTGCTCCCTAACGTAAGCAGTGTGAAAAAAGTTGGACTGTTTGAAAAATCCAACCAGAAGTGGTAGTGTTCAGGATAATTCACTGATCATGACACCTGGCATCCCACTGAAGGAGCAGTGACAGCTGTGGAGGGGAGAGGGTTCTGAGAAGGCAATGGACATGGAGACAAGCTGATTGCATTTTCTGCTCTCAAGAAGAGGGAAGGCAGCACAGGGGGAGGTGACAAGCCTGACAATCGGCTCTGAAAGTACCTCTGCGGCTGTGTTGTGTGGGATGGCATTTGTCAGAACTGGAGGAAAGTATCTCAGGGAGCACTGGCATGAGGCTTTGTCCTGGGGATGTGTCCAACAGGATTTGCTGTAGAAGAGGGGCAGAAATAAGGGCCCACGAGGCAGCAGGCAGCCCCATGTCAGCAGCTGGAAACAAAGCCTGAGGAGACACCTGCTTGACCAGAGGACCCATGTTATCCCAGGCATCACTTCACATAAACACACTCTCAAACATGGGCTATGTGTTTCCAATCACATCTGGAGCCGATCTGCGGCTTGTGACGACCCAGAAGTGACTGGCCTCAAATTTGTCTGGCAGCCAGAGTGAGGAGAGCACTGACCCCAAGGCAAGAAACAGAGAGCCAGAGTGTGACACACTGCAGCTTTGGCCCCTGACTGCAGACTAGGATCTCTGTCCCCCTCAGTGATGCCAGTGGGGTTTTTGTCCTTCGCAGAAAGTGGGAGGTGACTCAGGTACCTCTTGTTGGCTTCGTTAACTCTGATACTGGGATTCTGACCCCCGAGATTTTTCAAAGGAGCTGAATGTGAAGATACACCTTTGAGTTTTACAGTTCTTTTTCTTTAAGAAAAGACCCCTACCCTCCACTGCTCAAGGCCGAATTAACTGGCAATGTTTCTTAATGAAAGGAGAACTGCAGCTTACTTCAGTGAACTGACATGTGGCCACATCTGTCCAAAGAGCATTTTGCAGATGCAAACACCCTTTGGTGCAAAGAAATTGATTTGCAGAGTGCCCTTTCTTTTGGCCCTCACATTTGCAGTTCTCCAGGTCTGCTGTGCCTTGGGACACTTGCTCCCTGCAGGCAATGCACAGGGAGCAGATTTTTCTTCCTTAATTCATTCTCAGAGTTTTTTGGCTGAAGACTCAGGGGACAGGGACTTTGTGGGCATGCCAGTTTTCTGAGCTTCACCACCAGGTCTCTGTGAGTGGGATCTGCAGCATCCTCACAGGTTCAGCAGTGAATGTGCCCTGTAATAACAAGCCCTGTGGTTTTCAGGCACCAGATGGCTGTTCATGGGAGGAGTAGTGGTAATATTACAGAGTCATCCCCTTCTCATCATTACCACCCATCCTACTCTGGAGTGAAATAAAAAGTCCTTCTTGCTCCATAGTTTTAATTAAAATCTGTGCTGGTACATTATAGGGCATCAAGAATGACTGAAATTGCAGGGTCCTGTTTTCCTACGTGGGATGATTTACTGCATGGGAAATGGGAAGTTGTGTGTCATCCCGACAGCATTATCCTTTGCTCCTCTGCACATGGGAGTAATGCAGTAACTAGTATATGCTGTAGTAAAAGTTCCCATTAAAAGTTCCTGTATAACTAAAATATGGGTCTCTAAAAACTTCCGCTTTGATCAAGTCACTTAAAAGATTCACACACTCAGCTACTTTTTATATTAACTCTTCCTACCACTGTGTAAGGTACAGGAAAACCTTTCCCAAAACCTGTGCTCCCTGTATTTTTTTTTCTGGTGCATCAGCATGGCAGCTCACTGGGGAGTTTTTCTTGCTTTCTGTGCCAGGGAAACAAATGCCGCTGGGCCACAGGAGTGGAGCTGCCTTGTGGAAGAGGAAGGTTTCTCCAAGACTTTGTCTTTTCACTAGCAGCCACCCTTTTCCCACCAGGTGCTTGAAGAAGATGCTGTTATACCACGGGAAGGAGAAATGGGAGGCAGCAGGATGGGATGTGTAGAGTTTGGGATTTTGCAGCGCTGTTGCCCCTGCTCTATGTCCCCTCTCAGGTGAGGTGACCCCTGGGGCTGGGCAGGATGCACATATGGGGACAAGGCACAGGGGTACAAAGGAAGAGAATATTTGGAGGTATCTGGGCTCGGAAACAGCAGCCCAGGAGGGGCTGGGCAGGGTCCTAGCCAGATCTGCTGTAGCCCAGGCAGGGTGCAGCTGTATTTTGGACAAGTGAGGGATGGGAAGAAGAAAAAAAACCCGTGGATTGCCACCACAGGAGTGTTGTGGGCAGCTGCTGAGTTCAAAGGTGGAATGGGCCAAGGATGGCAGGAAGAAAAAGGAATGTGTAGAGAGAGTCGCTGCTCCAACTGCTTGCTGGGATCCATTGTCATGTTTAGCAAATATTGGGCATCTCTGGATACCTGTGAGATGTGGTCTGGCTTCTCTGACTCTCACCTCATGCCATTACCCTTCAATTTAAATTTGTTCTCTAAGAGGCAGAGTATGACAGAGGGGCCTGCTATGCACACAGCCTTTCACCTCTCTTAAGCCCTGAGAAAATCTCCCAGGGACAGAAAGAGCAGCACCAGTCTAGGGGTCACCCAAAATCTGGCCAAATCAAACACTTGGGTATGCTGCACTCTATATAAAGCTACTCACCTGTAATTTGTGTTTGCCAGGAAAATGTGGTTTCTCAGAGGATGCTTTCTACAGATTTGTGGTTCCTGCCTGCCTGGGTGGGGCCAAGAGGCAGAGCAAGAGGAAAAATTTACTCCAAAATACATAATGTAAGCAACAGCGTTGATTTTTTTACATAGGTCTGATGACAGTGAAGTGAACCTTGGGTCATATAGCAATTATTAAGGTTGATCAATAATAAGCACTTCACAAATTGTGGGACTCAGTTCCTGTGCAAGACAAAGCTGTATCAGATAGCAACCTTTGCCATATTACAAAAACACCGATGTAGCCATCCCAGTCTTTTCTGGCACTGAACAAATCAACTTTTGTCAAAAGCACAGTGGGGTACTAGGCTGCTGGTCTGGATTCAGAGACATCAGCCCTGTGGTTTCTCAGGAGTTTTTTGGGTTTTTTTTAATAAAACCAAAATGCCCTGACTTAGCTTAGGCTGCTATTATAAAATGTCATTGTGTGTAGATTACAGATTTTGCTATAGTCTAACAGTCAATCTTTTCCATATGAGTGCATGCTTTTGGCTGGGAAAACTATTATCTGAATATAATGGCTTTCTTTTCAAGCCAAAAACTAAGTATGGAAGGCACAGCCAACTGAAATGAGAAACACTGCATTATTCCAGTTTTTTTTTAAAACTGCTCTTATTTCTGACAGTGGTTTTGCTGAAGACAGTGGTTTTGCAGAAGAGATGCAATCTTTTTTAAATAGACCACAAATAATGGCTAAAAACTGAATTGGAAGCAGAATAAATAGAGACAATTAATTCAACTGAAAAAGGCTAATTTTCATTCTGATTACCCTTGCTAGCACACAATCATCACTTAATGCCATTACAAGACTGTAGGATAAGGAACAAATCATAGAATTCAATTGATAAAATAAATGGTACAATGCATGTGCTATTCACTTCAATCTAGTAATTATTACTAGTCAGTAATTATTCTCCACTGTGCTACACAAAAATATCCCCTTCCAGTTTGAACACAGTTTCAAAAGTCTCATTAGGAACTTTGAAACATATACGTGGGATGCTCCAACCTCTGTGTGTGTGTTTGTGTCTTTCTGCCTTCACCTTCCAAATACATATTTGGAAACTCTTCTTGGTTTGCGAGTATGTTCATGTGTCCCCTCTCTGTTCTGAGATATTTTGCTGAGGCTATTCCTCAAACTTCAAACAAATCTTGCTGCTTCCCCTCCTCCAGCTAATTTCCCAAGCTAAATCACAGTTAATTAATTTTTTGTCATCCTACTGTTCTGGACACATTTCATTCCTATCACCGGCTGCCAAATGAAGTTCCCTGTAAGTGGCAGCTGTCACACAAAATTGGGTCTGGGGGAAAGTCCGTGCCGTGCTCTGCTGGGAGGACCCAGGGGTGCACGCGGCACGTAATGCCGTGTTGGTTTCGCGCTGCAACGCTGATGTGCCCTGGACGTTGCCAGAATGCTTTTCAAATAAAAGTCCTCAATTGTGTTGCCAGGGTCTTCATTTTCTCTTTTAAAGCATCTCGGTTTAAAAGCTTTATTTTGCTGTAATACTGATCTTCCCCACGCTGACTCATTTCTGCCAGACCGAACACTCTCCAGGCCTCAGCATTTCTGCCGTGGGGTGTGGGTGTGATGGTACAAGTGGGACTGCTCTTCTCATTTTAACAGCTAATGACCACAGAGTGAATCAGAATTTGGAGGGAATTGCTTATAGTGTGATATGAAATTTAAGAGAAATTGTAAGTTGAAGTTTGAGTTCAAAAATAATTTGCTCAGCATAGGCAGCTAGACAGTGTATGCACGTAACATTTGTTTTTCCGAGAAACTGGCATAAAGTTTGAAACCCTCAGTACGTTTGGATCAAACAGTATTGAGAAATCAATTCAAGAAATCATATAAACAACTGTACCTTGAAAAAAAAAAAAATAAAAGTAAGTAGTAATTTCTAACTGGTGCAGCAGTGTGCTCCTAAAAATATTCTGTTAGATGGCTGAAAACTTTTTCAAGCCTGCCTTTCAGCTTATCTCTCATCTTTATAGACTCTGGAAAGGCATGCTAGTCTCTAGGCGATGAATATGATTTGTTTACTCAAAGAGCTCTCTGAAATGAGAAAGCAGCATTACTGTATGTTATTAAAAGATAAAAAATGTATTACTGTCAGGTGAAGGGTCAGTGTCAAAGCCTTGTTATATCAGGCAAATTCAGATTTAAAGCTGAAGCAGTCTTGAAGATGCTCAATTGGAAGTGTCATATTCAGCAAAAATATCTCACGATACCACAGTGTTTCCTATGTCTGGGTCCATCCAGTGTTGTCAGGAGAGAAATATCACCCTAACATGCAACTGCCTGTCAATTTACCACACTGGATACTTGCAATAAATTACAAATTGTACAACAACAACAACAAAAAATGTTAGAGAAAGGCCACCCTTATAGTGTGCGAGCCCAGGCAGGAGGAGAAGAGAGCTGAAAGGCCTTGCTGGAGCCTTTGTCTCTTTCTGCCTGCAAGAGGTGGTTCTGTACTGAAAGGAGACTTTAAAAATGGCATTGGTACGTGCTGTATCTCAAGGGGAAGAGAGGTAATAAAAGTAATTTCTGTCAAACAACTAATGGACTGGATATTGTAAGAAGCCATTCAGTTGGAAATCGGAAGTCATTTTTACATAACTGCATTCCAGAAAGAATATCCTCTAAGTTTTTACTGCAGGACTCGATCGAGTCCTGTATATGTGTCTTTTCATTCCATTTTACGTGGAACCTTCTTCATAAGGGTTGCTCTAATGCATTTTGTGGAAACCGTGATTATAATCTGCATAATTATTCTTGCTCTGGGAAATTTTAGAAAATATATAGGAAGTCTGGTTGAAGAAGTGATAATCACAGTAATATAATGAAGGTGAAGTAGCACAACTGCAGCTCTTTATTCAGACTAGACCATAATGTCTGTTGAACTGGGGAGGGGGCAGCTCACAGAGCAGTGTGTTAAGACCATAAGGCAACTTGTCCTTTCAGCTAAATTGTTGGAATCTCTCACTTTGCAGTGAGGTTCTCTGAGGCAATTTAGGTAACTTTATTTGTTATACATCTCAAAAGAGTATTGGTAACAGTAAACTGCAGAGAAGACAATTTACCTTGCTTCTGACAATTATTCTTTCAATACTGCAGTGACCCCATTAACCAGCCACATGCATTAGCAAAATCCAGCATTTCAGCTAAGAATAAGGGTAAGGATAACAATGTTTAAATGGGCTCATTCTAAATCTAATAGCCAGTTGAAAATCATATAAAATTTTTATCAAGCTTATAGATTCACCTAAATAGACAAGGTTCTTACTTATTTTTCCACTACAGAAAAAGATGAGATCCTTAAATCCAATGCCCTTTGCACAAAGGGCTTGAATTTCTATCACAAATCTTAGCTACTGGAAACTGCCTTTGTATTGACATTTCTCTGACAGCAGAGGATCAACGATTTTAAGTGCCTAATTTATTATTGCTCACATGCAAACAATTTCTTTCTTGCAGAATGAAGAAGTGCAAATAATTACTTATGCATTCCTGATGAAAGACACCCATGAATTTTTCCCCCCACGTAGCGAGCCCATCGATCCATCAGGTATTTCTCTGGCAGTTGTTCCAAAGAAAAAAAAATTGATGTCTTTCAACACCTTGGATATGATATTGTGTAATATCAGCAGCTTATGACAAACCCTGTTCCTAAAAGATTTTGCTGAAACAGGAGTTCTGCTGCCTTTTCATACGGGCAGTACTCATTGACATATTTCTGCCACGAGCAGCGACTGTGGGTGTTAACAAATCACATTTTGTCCCCTGGGACAAAAGTGGAGTTTGTATCATGTTTCTTTCTTGCTTCAGTCTACTCAGATATTTATTTGGGCTGCAGATCCCATTTACTAACACAGTAACAGACCATGTTCTCACAAAGTTGTTTTGTTTTCATTTCAGTGTCCCTAAGCAACCCCAGCCTCATTTCCATGTTTTGTGCATTATGGTGGAGCTCCTTGGCCAGCAGAAGACGCACAGGGTGTACATTCATTAATGCCAGCTGTGAAGTAGCAACTGGTTAGTTTCAATTCATTTAGAACATAAAAAAAGTTGTAGATGCTTCCCTCCAAGTGCAGATGTGAGAGTGTGATTATTTCAAACTTTTCAAATTCTACAACAACAAATTGTGAGGACAATGAGAGCAGTGTGCCAGCTGATCCAAGTGTGGTCTTTGTAACATTTGGGTGTACGGGAATCGTTCTGGAGTTTGCCTGCTAGCACTCCTCTGTACACTAGTAGTAAAAGAACTAGTCAATGCTAAAGAAAACCCAGAGCAGTGCAAACTTAGGGTCTGGCTCCATCTTATGCTGGCATCTGGAGTTATAAAGCAGTTAGAAGCAGATCCTCAGAGATATTTAGCTCTTTGAAATAAGTGGAAATTAGGCCATGCTTACTTGTAAAGCTTTGCTTCTTTGGGAATTTCCAGAAGCACTTAAGCACCGAATTTTCCTGAGAATCCTGTGAACCTGAGGGGTTGAGCATTGCTTTCAGGTACCTATCCATGTGCTTGGGTATCTACATAGCACCAAGATTCCTGCCTGTGGAGGTGTGACCTCATTGAATCACAACAGGCAAATGGTATCACAGCTGATAACTACTTGAACAATCTCCCTGATGCACCAACAAGCAGCAGCAGCCCTCTTGTGCTAGAGATGTCCTGTTTCGATTGCTTGGGATCAGTCATGATCCCATGGTGTTTTTCACAGAAGACCTCGGCCTGCAGTTTAATTGCAAGCCTAAGCTGCAGCACCAGCACAGCTGCCGCCTGAAATGGTAGGTGAAGATGGTTTGGTGAGGCTGAGGGGAGAAGGGCAGGAAGGCTGGATCCCACTCAGGTGGCAATGGCAGGACCACTGCCAGCTCCTCCCCCACCAGTCGAGGACAGCACAGCCTATGCCACACCTGTCTGGATTTCCTCCCTGTTGTGGAAAATTACTGTCAGTATAAGAAAAGAAAAGAAAAAAACCCAAACAAACATACAAAAAAAAAAAAAAAAAAACAAAAAAAAAAACAAAGAACAAAAAAAAAAAAAAAAAAAAAAAAAACCAAACCTGCAATGAATTAAGCACAAGCAAAGCCAGAACTTTTTTTCAGAAACAAATTCCAACACTGATGCTTTGTAGCCTCTAATTCTTTTGTTTCTCTGGCTTTGAGTCATTATATTAAGTCTTCATGTCAAGCAAAACAATTGTTTGTGACCCTGGGAAAATGACTGTACAGACACTCTATGTTTTAATTAATGCTTTCCCTGCATTTCAGAGCAAGACATCTGTGGTGTGGTGCTATAAAAGCTGTACTCTGCTGGAGCTTACACCCATGGTAGGACCAACCCTGAAAAATGTAGTTCCCCCAGGGGAAGTAAAATTTGTCAACCCATAGTGGTATGTGGGATCTCATACAGCTGCTTTGCACCTCGTATTCATAAGCCAAGAGCTGAATGTGTTGGTTGTATGAGGAGATGTTTACAGAAAGCTGTATTTTAGGTGTTAAATTATGCTTGTCTTTTATCTTTTATGCATATAAGATTTGTACATTTTACGCTAACCTGAAACATGGCAAACAGGTCAGAATAGATCGGGTTCCTAGCTTGAAAAGTGAAAATGTAAGCCACGTAGGGCAAAGTGGCTTTGCTTTATATGAGCGTTCTAGGAGCAGCTCTTATTGCAAGGCACACATTTTCTCCTTGCCCCTGTTCCCACACACCCGGTTTTCAGCCAGTGTGCATCCCCATGACTGCTCCCCAGCCCAGCCCAGTGTCCTGGGCTGGCCTCTGAGGAATGGCTGGGGACAGCAGACCCCAGCCAGAGCCATCTGTCTCCATCACACCTGTCCTGCTGTTCCTTTTGCCCTACAGCACCTCACACCTCTCAGCCATGCACTCGTCTCTTCATGTTAGGAGAAGCCTAGAAGGTCCAGATAGGATCCCATTAACTCTGCTTTGCTGAATGTCCCCAATTTCCCAGCATCTGTATCCTTGCCAGGCTGTGCCCTCTCCTCTTGGGCAATCTGCTCACTCTCTACTCTCCTACCCTGTCACTCTTTTATAGTTTCTGCCAATCTGACTTTCTTCAGATCCTGCTCTATTCAGGTTTTCTCTCCCGTTCCATAGTCTGGCATTGACTTCCCAGCCTCAGCTAATCCTCCTGAATCAATAATTTTCTGCCTGAAAATAAACAATCCTTGATAAGCATTTGCTGAATTGAATAGACAAGGTTTAGAAAATTGTGTTCCCTAACTTTAAAGACCATGAAGAGAGGGTAAAGCTCACTCTGAAGATCAGGAGCCCTCCTTTTGCCAGAACCTGCTGCCAGGTATAAAGGGCTCTGTCCCCTCCTCCACCCCACAACTTTGCACACCCCCAGTGATGGGTGTACGCTGACCCCCATAGGAAAATCTGCTTTTTGTCTGCTTTAATAATTGCTCCATACAGCTAAGTCACTGCAGTCACCAAGCTGTAAAATTGCTTTTGTTATTTATGTTGTAAAAGCACTTGGCGTGCAGCCTCATCAGAGCTTTCTGTGCTAGACGCTTGTTTGTTTTTTCGTCCCTTTTTGCCTTTGTCTTGCAATTTATTGATCGAGGTCCTTACACAGGTGACTAAAATCCCAGCACCTCCCAGAACTACACTTTTCCCAAAGCACGGAAAAGTTTAATTTACCTCTTTCTCCAGACAAGAGGTGAAAAAATTGGCCTGTGTATTTATTTCTGAATATGGCAAATGTTTTGGTCATCTCAGTGCCCTTTTGTGGTGAGCTACAAATCTCAAACTCCTGAGAGGAACTCAAACTCAACTCTCAAACCAGCTGAGAGGAAACAAAACATGGGTGCTCCCTCAGTGCCACTGCACAGAGTTGAGCGCCCACTCTTCTGATCCAGCTACAGATTCCAATTCCAAAACCCACTGCAGACACAAATTACAACTTGTTCACGAAACAAGATGAATCGAACCTTTCCTTTGATTCGTAGTTGCATATAGAATTGCTGAAGACAGATGAACTGGGGTGATGCTACCTTGATAACCTCTGCTGGCTAGCGCATGTCCTTTGGTCAGCAATGCTTTTCTCGTTGCAAACAATTTACGTTCACATATCAAGGTTTCAATTTGAAACAGCATTTATCATACAGCAGCCTGAATTCAACAGGAAAATTGCTGCTGCCTTTCCAGCTGTCAGTTGGATCACAAAAGCATCATCCTCCTTTCTACCAAAAGCTCCCATGAGACTCTTTCAAAGCCTGAAGGGTATCTTAGGAATTTTGATGGACAAGTAAAGCGCCAATGTCAATTCTTTCCTTATCACATATTTACCAAATATCATAGAGTCATATCTTATTAGGATTAAGCATCCATCAAAAATTATGAGTTTTTTCAGAAAAAAGCAAACTGTTTACTTTCTACTATTGAATTTCACCTTCCTGAGTATAGGATAACCACAGAAATGAATGTTTTTCATTCATTGCTTAAAATCCTTTGACAGTTCAGGCTTCTCCATTGTCTTCCACCAGGGATGAAACATACCTGAAGACCAGGCTTAGAGGCTAGGATTTTTTTAGAAAACCTGGTGAGGGATTTTTTTATTTTGGTGTTTAGAATACCAAAAGGTGTGACTGCAAGGTTCACACTGGTTTGTACTGCATGGGTAGCATCCCATGTTTTGGGGTTTGTTATTTTTTTCATAAGACACACAGAGCCTCTCATGTCTCTCTAAGTCTATGCACCTAACTTTTGGATAGGGCTTCAGATTTTTCTTTGCTCTGGGTCATGAATAAAATGGTCTTAGGAATGTAAAGCATCCTCTGAGTATTGTCTTTCCTTTCAGGCTTTAGGGCTGTGGTCAGTAAATTACCTGACTATTACTTGCTCTTTCAAAAAGTTCATCAAAGCTTAGTGCAGGGAATTTTAGTCCTTGGATTAAAGGAAAGACCTGAGCTAGAAGAAAATCAGTATGGAGCTGTTAGTGTGAATAGGAAAATGAAAATAAATGAAATAAAAAACATTGCTGCCTTTAAGGTAGATGATTTGATATGTAAATTCTTCACTTGGCTGAGAAGGGCAAGGAAAGAAGAAAAACAAATGAGCTGGAAACGACAGTCAGTTATGGGTATAATGACTTTTTTTAATATATATTTTGTCTGCATTTTTGTTTAACCACTAAACTCTCCTGAAGTCATGTCTCACATGCCTTTCAATTTTTCAGGATTAGAAAGTGGCTTGTTCTTGTGAATGTCCTTGGTGCAAAAGTTTCTCACAAATCTCAGTGCTTTCTCTCTTGTAAGCATTTAATAGGCTTTTTGTATGCTTTTTGAAGTTGGGTGACCTTGTGCCACTCACAGTCTTCAAAAGAATGTGAACTGATGGACAGTGGCCCTGAAAAGGCCACACTTTAGGGCTGTGACTTCATTTTGGAGATTTTGGATATTGCTGAGGTGAGTTAAGCACAAACAGCAATGCTGAAGTCTCCCTTACCTTGCCTTCCTCCTCATAAAGAAACAGCTTGGACTTCAGAAACACCCAACATCAGATATTAGTTCACATTTGAGAAGTTCAATTTCAAATAATGCCATGAGCAGTGTTCCAGGATTCTTTCTACCTTTCTGAGCTCCATCCATTTAATTTCTTCATTCTCAGCACTAATCCATGTGAATAGCAGATGACGTGCAGAACCTGCAGTAGTCTTGTTGCTCCAGTTGCTTCTACTTAATCAGTCATGAAAACCAGCCTTGGGATAAAGTTTTCCACATTTCTCACCTTCTAAGCTTTTTGTCATTTTACTCTTACTAGCTCTTTGTCATTTTACCTTCAGCATTAACAAAGTTTCTACAGACAAAGAAATTGAAACCAAAACAAAGCAGAAAAACAAAGGACTGCACTAACCTACCTTGGAAAACAAAGAATAGTTGATGGACAAGGACAAGCCACCGTTGCTATGATACAGTGGTATGATTTTCCTCTGCTCCAAAAGAAATACTTGGGATGTTGATCTCCAGAAACTTTGCCCTGGCGCTGGAGGAAAAGAAAACTTCTAAATTCTATTAAAATACACCTGGAAACTCAATATTATTCCTTACTCTGTTTTTTTCTGTGCAAATAGTTCTGGTTGCCAGCATACATTGCAGTAGAAATCGTCTGACAGGTTGTAGGTGGTGGGGTGGGATTTCACATGAGTCAATGGCTCCATTAACTTGTAGTCAGTGTTACGAAAGCTGCTTTTCCATGGCTTTAGGTACTTCGGCCCTGCTTCCTCTTGTTGCCTTTCAAAATACAGACCTGCATGTAAATTTGTCTTGGATTTGAGTCTTTTTGTTGGTTTTGGTGGTTTTTTTGGTTTTGTTTTTGTTTGTTTGGGTGTGGGTTTTTTGGGTTTTTTTTTGGTTGGTTGGTTGGTTTTGGTTTTTGGTTTTTTTATCAGCTGCACAAATTGAAGATTTGGCCACTGCTACTGATATCCTAACCCTCTGGACTGGAATCTTTGAAAGAGCTTGGGTGCACAAACTCTTAAGGCAGAACTTGACCTTACCTTTGAAACCTTAATGTTTCAATCCACTGCTGGGCTCACTTACGCGGAGCCACTACCTGCAACTTCCACTCCCTTGTCGGCTGTAGACTCCTGTCATCAAGTCACAGTACTTAAAGACTTTAAAGAAAACAGGAGGCTTTGTTAGTAGATATAGCAAATATCCCATTAAAAAAGAAAATAAGATCTATCTCTTCTTTGTCCCTGTCTGTGGAATAAAAGCTCTTCAGTCCCCTCTTCCTTGTCACCATGCAAACTTCCCAGTCATATAGAATAAATGCCTTATAAAGACTGCAGTAAATTCAAGTAAAATGTATTGTATATAAGCAGGGGTAGATCTCCAAAAATAACTAAAATTACATAGATTTGTACTTTTGAAGAAATAATTGTTTCTTATTCTGTTACTTAGTTATGGATGAGAAGCACCAGGGTGCTCTGTAACCTTCTCAAAACCCTAGAGTGAAGGTATCTTTCTTTTAGCTCAGTATTTTCTTCCTCTTAGCCACTCACATAAGAGCCTTCTCTTCACTGTACCCAATATGAACTTTGTTAGGAAAATTAATCCACGAACACCAGAGGTTTATGTCCCAAAAGGACAGAGAGGAGCCATTTTATTTTATTCGAATAAAGGTGAGAGGCCATGGGGCATTTCCCCTGGGATCTCTCAGATTTTCGGAGGACGCAGCCTCCTTTTTATCCTAATTTCCTGGCCACATTTCCCTCTCTCTTTCCCCATTGGCTGAGGTACTTGAGAGCTACAGACTTCCCGACATGCCTAAGAACTAAAATTCCCCTTTTAATGTATAATCCCCCTAATTTTTAATTCCTATGGGATTTATGGGTTTTCCCCATTGTTACTTTCATCTTTCAATATTCAATTTCATTTACAAACAAACCTAGTTTGTTTGTAAAGGCAAATTTCTTCTTTTCCATTCATCAATCAGTAAATCCTTCCCATTGTTTCTCTTATCTCTCAGTGCTAGTTTTATCTACCACCAGACCCAGGACTTGTTTGTAAAGACAAATCTTGTCATTCCTCTCAGCTTCTAAGCCCGTTTGCCAGATCTTCTCTAACCAAGCTCTCTGGTTTAGCATGTTGTGGAGAATGGGGGGTGGCTGACTGTTATCACAGCTTTTAAAATGCAAATACACAAATGACCTTCAGTTTGTCCTCCTTCAAATGCCTCTAAGCATAGCATGAATTTCCCCCAATATTTAGTCTGCTAATACCACCACTTTCTCCAAATCTCTAATTAGTATTTGCTTCTGTGTTGGTGCCTGCTGGAATTAATTGATATTTGTTAGATGCTGAAGGGCAGGAACATATGGTGCCACCTTGTGTGCTGTGCTGATCTATATGAAATCCTGCTGCTGTGACTGCTGAGTCAGTTCTTTCTTTTTCTCAGCAATAGCAGTAGCTTCAGGACTGACAAGCAGAGAAGGTGAAAACATTTAACCCATCGTCTGAGTAATGTGGCTGCAGCTGCATTGGAAAATAGTATTAGAAAGATATTGGTACTGAGAAACACTCAGTGTTAACTGTCTGGTTTTCAGGCTATACCCAAGCTGGGAAGGCTGCTTTGAACTAGGTTGATTCTGGTCCCCTGGGATGAACTCCAATATTCAGATGAAGTACATTGATGTATTTCTGGAACACTTTTTAATTTTTTAAATTTATTTAGTATCGTTTATTTCTGACCAGAAGGAAAACAGCTCCTGTTGCACACTGATGCCCACCAGGCCTTTGCTAATCTCTACCAAGTTTATCAAAGTTTATCCTGGCTATGAGTTACTGGGGCCTCTCCCAGGAACCATGTCCCAGTGCTGCACAGGAGCCCAGCTTGGGAACACATTATCCTGGTTTCTATGTTTTGAAGAGATGGAAGAGGGTACAGTGGCTTTATAGAAGGCAAACATTGTCTGACACTGTATATGAGCAGTGAGGTGCGAGGAGAAAAGCCACAGAGCTCAGAGGCAGCAGGGGCTTCCAGAACCACTGGGCCATTTTTATTCCTGCCCCATGACAGCTGAACAAAATCTGAGCTGCTCAAGCTCCTGTTCTCCATGTCTGACAAGGGCCCGGTGCCACTTCTGCCTTGCACTGACCCACGGCACAGCGGTCTGCCACGGGCACAGGACACACGCCCCTCCTCAGGAAGCTTTGCCCTCGGAGGGATCCTTGCCCCACCGCACCCCCCGGGCAGGGATGCTGTACATCATTAGGTAAGTTTATTTCTTAGAAAGCAAGGGCTGGATTATAAATCTACTGACGTGCTGCTCCAGGATTAAGGGATCTGGGTTTTTTACTGCTGTTGCTGTGTTTGTTTTCTTTTAGTTTGTTTGTTTGCTTGTGTTTTGGTGGGTTTTTTTAGTTTGGGGTTTCTTGTAAATCATCCTGTTCAGGAACTAGTGTTAGTAGTATATGTACAGTGTATTATTGGCTTCCCGACTCCTTTGTTCACTCGCTTTCCTTCAGAATAAATAAACTGAAAAGACATTGAAAACCCCTAAAAGAAAACAGGAGAAAACCAACTGTGCCACCAAACCTAAAACTAAAACTAACTTCCCTTTGCAAACCAAGGTGGTTTCTTGGGAATGAGAGGTGCTGAAGAACTAAGTGGGCCATAGCTTTTGGCACTGATTTGGTACAGCTTGCTTCCAGCTCTTCAGCACGTGATAGGACCAGGGAATTAGTGCAGAGCTGGGGCGGGGAAGAAATCTAGCTTTGCTATTCCTAAACCATTCAGCTTAACCCCCTCTTAGAGAGAACGCATGCATTGAATAAAAGTTTATTGGTTTAAAGTTGACCAATCTATTGAGGGCTTCTTTTTATTTTTTTATTTATGGACTTAACTATATACTTATCTAAAGTTGCATCCGCATTGTTCTCAGCTGAAGAAAACCACAAATTGGCTGCGTTTACAGGCAGGGGAAGGTGCTGTTAAGGCAAACTTTCAATTTCCTCCTGAGAGTCTGTGAATCATAGCTCACAAAGCAATACACACAGAGTTTTTATTCTGTTGTAAAAATACTGGGCTGAATTTGTTGCCTGGAAGAAATGAAATGCGGTGAGATAGTGCAAAATGCTTTAATTTGTTGCTTGCTGACATAATGTGTTTTGGATAGCTTTCCATTATATTACCCTAAACAGCTGGACATTGGAGTTGATTGGATTTTTTCAAATTTTCATAATTAATATAGTGGGGTTTTTTGAGGGAATAGTAGCACAGCAAAGGGTTATTTTGTTTTCCTTATTTCACTCCCATTTATCTTGACATCTCTCTCACTGACTTTTTATTTCAGCACCTTTTGCTTTTCATGGGTCTTTAGTTCCATTAAACACCCAGCGCTAATTAGACTCTGTTGTCTAGACTGTACCAAACACTTCACTCAAAATCAAAGAGCATTTAATTAGTTAGTCTACAGGTTACACCCTATCTTGCAACATTAACACAAATGAACAGTTGAAATGCTTGTTACAGCCTAGCAAAAATGGAAAAAAAAAAACAAAACAAAACAAAACAAAACAACCAGCTTCTTTAATGGCAATCAAGATTTTAATTTCGTCATTGATGAAGGCAGGCATGACAAGTCCCCGCTACTCAGATGACTGTCAGGCTGTTTGTGGTGGAGGGAAGGCAGTAACGCTTATTCCTATCCTTCCCCAGGAACAGCTACACAGTCAGAGCCCCTTGTCTGTGCTGGGCACCCAGGGGGTCGAGCCAGGAGTGGGGTGAATCCACACGGCAACCTCGCCTTAGCGCAGCCTGCCATGACCACGGGCAGGATCCATCAGAGTTTCACTCCTGCAGTTATCTGGGATCTCGGGGTATTTGTTCTGGCAATCACATGGGGAGCAAGGAAGTCGGAAGCAATGGCTAATACAGTCACATCTTACTGTCTGCAGTGACTACAATAATAGAAGGCTAACCGTGTCCTGGGCTGCTTCAAGAGGTTGAGGGAGGTGATTCTGTCTCTCTGCTCTGCTTTGCTGAGATGCCACCTGCACTGCTGGCAGTGCAAACTTTAATAAGATGTACTAAAACTCCAAATCACCAAAGCAAGTGATTTTGTAAAAATCTTACCTTTCTTTCTTTTTTTAAAAACAAAAAGAAGAGGAACTCCTCCACACTCTAAGCTGCCCCTGCAAAAAAAAACCAAACAAAAACAGCTGTCATGAAAAATCGTATGAATGACATCAAATATCACACACAGTTCATGATTTCTGAATATTCTGGATTGAAAACAGGATTGCTACAGAGGGAAAGAATAGTAAGCACTTCACTGAAGCAATTAAATAGCAAGTAATTACTCTTCAACAGCTCAAAACTATGAATAATTATTTGTGGTCTCTGCAGTGGTCTGAGTGTTACATTGACAAAATGGAGATGGCTAAACAGAGCCAAAAACTTGATCTGAAAGTGCTTTAAATCTGTATGATCTCTGGAATACTTGGAGACGAATTTCCGCTGAAGTGAGTGAACAATTCTTCTCAAAGCAGTACAGGCTAGGGACCAGCAATGTTTTCCCGTTATGCTTTTCCCCTCCTTCCTTCTCTCCTCAATAACAATCATCTAGCAGCATTCAAAAAGGAAATTAGTTCAGGTTCAGAGTCTGCCTCTATTTTGCAAGACATTTAAGTATCTGTTGAAGTCAAACTCAACAAATGAGCTTCTTCTTGCAGATGGATCTACGTAAGTCATCTTTTTGAAGAAAACTTGTGCTGAAATATGCAGAACTGCTCAAGATGTACTTGAGATAATTTGCTGACGGCATTGGTTAGGCAGCACAATCTACAAGAGCTAGTTCTGCAACTGAAAAGGAAAATAAAATTAACTAAACTCCTGGGTTACCCCTTTAAAAATTAGAAAAAAAATATTTTTGATAGAGAAAATAACAGAAGCAAAGCAGAATTGGATTTATAATGCTTAACTCACTTTAGTGATCTTCAGAATGCTGCACTTCAGTCACTTGCTTTGGCTCTCTAGCATTGCTGTTAGCAGATGCATTTGTGGTGTTCCTGTTGTAAAGTATAAAAATGATATTGGCATTACCATTTTCTAAATATTATTATCATTTTTACAGTGCACTGCTGTCAAGAATGATTGCTGCAATACCCCTCTCTTTCTTGTTTATACCAGCAGTAAAAATCTGATGAAATAAAGAACCTGTACCATTCTTTTTCATGAAATTAAAATCTTCAAAATCAAATTGAGCTGTAGACTGACAAAAAAAATAGTACATACCACTGCTCAATGTGTTATTTTTTGTTTATTTGTTTGCTTTTGCTGTCGTAAGATCTTGCTACAGCAAATTTTTAATACAGCTACATTAAATGCAAATAGGGAGGGACCACATATACTGCTGCTGTCTCTGCATAATGATTTCATGCAGAGATCAGTGCAATGCCATGGGTATGAGGTGTCTGCCACTCCTTGAGGGGAACATAAGTAAATAAAGCAAAATGTCCTTCTTTATATTTATTTTAGTATATAAACTAGCATGTGTGAGAAGCAGTTGTGATAAGTTAATGGAGTAGTATGTCTTTAAAAAGCTATCAGAATTAGCACTTTAGGGGCCACGTCTTTAGCTGATGGCTACAGCAATGTTTTAAGGGTGTTACATCTCGGGAATTGCGGAGATGCTGGAACACAGGTCAGATTAGAAAATACTAAAAGAGCAGCATTAAATGTTTGAATGTTTGCAGTGTAAGAAGACACATTTTTCTGTTTGTACTTCAGGCAGGGACAAAATGAAGATAATATGATGTTCTATCTTTACTTTTTGAAGCTCTGAAAGCCCCCAGCACCATTGGTCTGGCATCCATAAACACTGTTCCTTGCTGTACACCTCACTTAGGAGTAAGTCAGTATTCAGATTTAGTTTATTTTGGAAGTTCAGGGATGTCCTCTAGTGTAGCAGAGGTTTATCTACATGCTTCGTACAAAGTGCCCCCAAAATTTTACTTAAGTTTTTAACTTAAATTAATTATGTATTAAAATTTATATTCATGAGTGTTAAGGTTGAATTACGAGGCAGAACTCAGAGACATCTACGTCCCACTTCTAAAGTTTTCTTTGATCTCATTGATAGGATCTTCCAGTTCGTATTCCCTATCTAATCACAAGTCTTTAGCATCTCTCTTGCTCTTACTTCAAAAAATGTGCCACTTCCGACCATCCCTCCTACAATTACAGTAGACAAGCGGTGAATAGCTCAGCACAGAAGTGTCTAAGGGAGAAAATATCCATGAAATAGGGACTTTAGAGTTTAAAACTCTGATTGAAAACGTCCAAAGAGGACTATCTGTCCTCTAAGTAAAAGAGCTCATTTGTGTGAAATGGGATTTTGTTAAAAGCTTGTAACACAAAACCTATGAACCCTTTATTGAAGGTAGGGCCTTTTGCCTGGGCTGGAGCTGATGAGCTTCATTTGGTTTGATTTTTGCTGCTGTAAGAGAGGTGAGTTTTTATTGTAAAAAGATAGGGAATGTCCACAACTGTGTCTTACCTGCCTGCTAATGGAAAGACTACAGATTGCCTCATAAATCTATTGGCTGGCATCACTAGAAAGAGTTGGCTTTTTATATTTTCTGGAAAATGGAAAATTATTCATTACAGCTCATCTCCTCAGGATACGTATGACACTTCAGCTGACCAGCCTGAACCAATTATAGTTTTTTAAGGCCAAGAGTGGTCAGAGATGCATTAATCTTCTGCCTGGTCTTCAACTGGGCTTGAATGAAAGAGGAATTGTCCTAATATTTAACTAATCCAAAATAAGCTAACTCATCATTATGTTAGCTTTAGATCAAACCTTGACTCTTAATTCCAAATCAGAGTCTTGAACTTTGAGGACATGATTTGACCTGTCTCAAATCATTAGCAGGATTGCAGAGGCTTGTTAGATGGAAAGGTAGGTGTGCTTTATGACATACCTTGCCCTCCTGTTCTCTCAAACATCTGAATTGAGGTTTTGGTTGACATCAGCAATAGCTGTCTTCTAGGCTGTGTGACTGCTGTTCTTACCATAAGAGTTACAGCAAAGATAACTAACTGGACACCTCCCCCCCCCCCCCCCCCCCCCCCCCCCCCCCCCCCCCCCGCCCAAAATCCTTCTCTGGTAAAAGGTTGTGACACAGCTGGAGAATTTACCTGCACAGAATCTGGGAGCACAGAAATGCCCCTGGTCCACCACGCCAAGACACAGCCTTTCTTAGACGCTTAAAACCAGAGCTGTAGACTTGAAGCTGTGTCTTCTGAATGCCACAAACTGAAATGACAAGAAGAATCAGGATGCTGACAAATGCCAAGGTGCTGTCAATGAGGCTGTTTCTGGGCTGGTTTGACCCCTGTCTAGATCAGACTTGGTGTCACAGCTTCGATCATCTCATGTGCGCAGCCCCTTTCCACTTCTACAACACTCCTATAGTGCGTACTCAGCTAAAGTGGGTGAGATGTGAAAGGCTACAGATGCCTGGAAGGAAAGAAAACATTCTCCATCCCCCTACCAACATTTCCAGGGTTAAAAAGCATCAGTGATTTGCACATATGGTATTTTTTAAATTTGAAAGTTATTTGCTTTATAACTCACTTTTCTCTTTTCCTTCTCTCTGCAGTCTAGTTCTCTACTCCTCAGCAGTCTTCCCAAATTCACTTCAAATATAAACAGATAATTAAAGCTAGATGATGGTTCACTCTAATGAAAGTGTTTGTACCAGTGGAAGTTGTTAAGGGAAACATCATACATGCTATTGAGAAATGAAGACCCAGTAATACAAAGACAAAAAAAACTTCTATTAAGCTACTGGCTGTAGAAAAAAGAATTAAAATCCAAGATGTCAAAAACACAAAATGGATGTTTTCTCTAGAGATAAGACCCATCATCTTGATTTTGTATCTACAGAAAAACTCCAGGTTCTTTTAGCTGTCATGACCCAGAGGAACAGAAAACCTAAGTTACTTCTTCCTTTTTGTTACTCACATTTCTAATTATACTGTTATAACAACATTAGCGGAACAGGAGTGTGATGTAAATGAACTCGTATAACTATGAGAACTCTTGTTTGGTAATTCCCTGTCCTTATTATATTCTCCTAGCCTTGTATTTATCCATCTAAGCAGTTAAAACCCCACAGATGCACCAGCTGTGTCTGCTCGTGTCAGGAAGATCCTGGGTATCAGCTGCAGGAAGGCTGGAATCAAGACTGACTTAATGAAGAACTGGTGCTGTGGCAGTCAGTGGAGGCCGGGAGGGTCTGATGGGTTGGGCTCCTGTGATGTGTGATCAACTCCTGACATATCAAGGAATGCTGGAATTAGTCCCAGACAGAAAAAAAAAAAAAAAAAAAAAAAAAAGGACTATACAAAAAGAGCTGAGATGCAGCGCTGTCTTTTGGGAAGTCTAGTTGAATGACTGACAAAAATCTATTACGGAGAGAGGGGTGAGCATGACTAAAAGGTCTCACAGCATTTATTTTGACAGGATGATTAATTTCTCATTACTCATCCAGAATAGGGATGTCTGGGGGGAATTAGGGAACTATTTGATTCTTTCAAACATTGATTATTTGGAGAAAAGCTTTTGCATAAATCCAAACACTTTATCCTGTCTTTGTTTTGAAATAGCACAGTGGAAGCTTTCTAATTTTTTGATTTAGGCTCTTCACAGCCTCAGCAGTATCAGGACTCTTTATTTCAAAGCCAGGAGGCAAATCCATAGCTGTTTCAGGTGGTCTAACATACGTGGCCCATGTTTTCATGCCTGCTGGTTCTTTCCCTTCCTCCAGGACTTATGGTCCTGCTGATGTGACAGATTCAGTTCCACAGTAGGACAAATCCTGACTGCTAACCTGCAGTACTGCTTCACTCCAGTAATTTTTACGTGATAGCCATCTGGGTAATAATCTTACCTTCTTCCCGTGAGGAAACACTTTGTGTTCAATGACTCTCAAGAAATAAAATAAGTATTTGCTTCTTTGCTCTTCCTGATTTCTACCTTGCATGGCGCCTGCTTTAAGATCTTGTGTTTGAAGCGACACTCAGGAAGTTCTGTGTGTTTATAGCATCTATAGTAGCTGAGCTCAAGAGAGAAAGGGAAAGCTAGGGTGGTGCTTTCACCCTTCACAAAAACCATACTTAGTAATTGCCATGCTGAATGAGATGTGAAGCCCCTCTAGCTCAATATTTTGTCTAGGTAGAAGGTGCCTAAGTGAAAAATAAGTACATGAACAGGGAAAATATTACAAGGAAATATTCCCACTTAGCTGTCTTTGTTGGAGAAGTAGGGGGAAAGAATTAGATCTGGACACAGCAAGAGAAGGAGAAATTAACTGAAAGTGAGAAGTGTGAACAAAAATACTATTCAGAAGGGATGTTGTAAAGGAAAAGGAAAGGAATTGTGGGAATAGGAGATGGTGAAATAACACAGTCCATGAGGCAGAGAGAACAGCAGAAAATTGCTTGGGATAATAGACATGGAGGAAGGATGGAAGAACGGAGTAGTCGGAGAAAGAGCCCATGGAATAAGGGAACCTGAACATGTCAGCAGGTAATAGGGACAACCAGTCCCTACTATCAGCTATGTACATAACAGAAAGATGTTTAGGAACATAATTGCAATGCATATTTACTTAAGAGAATCTGGATTTTGAATAATTTTGAAAATCTCATTGTTTTCTCTCTTCTCCTAAATACATTATGAATCTGGGCCTTTGCGTATATACTGCTGAAGAGAACCTTACTAAAAACTAACATTGGAGAAACTAGGGCCTGCTTGTCACAGGGCAGCTTTGATAAAGTTCTGTAGGATGAAGGGGTGACACTGCCCTGGGGGCACACAGAAGGCTCAGCTGATCTGAACTGAATGGCAGGAGTTTTTTCCTGATATCCACCAGGGCCAGGATACTACCTTGAGGTCTTAGGACACCAGAGGACCCTTTTGGAAGGGAGAAGATAATTTCTGGAGGGTTGAAGGGTTCTCCCCTTCCCTGGCATGTGCCTTCTCTTCCACAGGGATTACAGCTGGTAATCACAGCTAGTGCCACAAATATTAGGGCAAGTTTCACAGGCTAGTTAGAAATGATAGATTCATTTTTGCCCATTTTATTGAATCCTTTTCTTCCCTTTGGTTTCCTGGAAACCTGGTGCTTGATGTTTGCGGATTTTCACAATACATTTGTTTAAGGCGCATAACTATACTGACTGTGAGTTCAATTTTGTTAGGCATTCGCTAGGGCTTTAAATTAAATTTAAATAAACTGGAAAAAGAAAATCCAACTTGTAAGCCTCATAAAGATTGTTGTTTCATGATTTACGCATGCGTCTTATGGAGAAGCTTTTCTTGATGAAGAGTAAGTGGAATTTCATAGAAAAAAGGAAACAGAAATAAGTGACCAAAAGATTTAAGCTTCATTATGATTTCCAGACAGTATCACATAGAAGCATGAGATTGTAAATTGTGAGGGTGTAAATATTTATTCATTTTCCATCTGCCGTGCTGATATTCAGCTGGTATTTGTTGGGATTTCCACAACTTATGGAGTAGTAAGAATGCAACTATTAATAATAATTTAGGATTTCTTCTTATATTTATCTACAGTAAACAGTTCATTTAAAGAGCATTCAGTTCGAAGCAATTTTTTTTTGAGTTTTTTGCACACACCATTTCAGTGCTACTTTCTGGCTCAAAGCTAGTAGCAATGAGAGTTGGTCAGTGGTTTATGTTTGTAAAGACAAACCCACCCTGAATTATGCAGCGAACCATTATTTATGAAAATCAGTGTCTGTCAGCAGCTGTTAAAATAGTCACAAAATTTTTGTTCTGGTTTAGGATAATTTTGTTTTCTTTCAGGATAGAGTCTATGCTATAAAAGGCCAAGAAGGTGAAACTTGTGAGAGCGCATTTCTCTTCTCACTGACTGTGACATTAAAAATAAAGTTGACTTGTTAATAGAGAATCTTCTAGTCTGTTGAAGAAGTTGGGTTCTTTTTCTTTCTGTTACTAAGGAAAAAAAAGACAATTCTTAGACTGAATTTCTGTTACAGAACTTGTTCTGATAAAAACAGTAGTTTCATTTGGATATTTTTCCCATTTCTATTCAGTTTCTTTATCTTTCTCATCAAAAAGAGAAGTGAAATTAACGCCTGTAATTTTTTATGGGAAAGGAGAATCACAGTAAATAAAGTAGTCATTCTGTTTCAAATGCACTCTCAAATCCAAATTAATTTTATATTCACAACAAAGAGAAATGGATATTTCATCAGCTAGATACTTTCACATTCCCTGTTGTATAGTTTCAGTGACCATTAAGTTAGTACAAACATAGTGAGTAAATTTAGAGTAGGATCATGTTTTAGTGTATTTTAAAGTTTCCTTTATAATTAAGCATTGCTTTGCTTATATAAAATTCTCAGTGATAAATATGTTTTGTAAGCAGTTCTATTTTTACATTTAAATCTCATATAAATTCCTGATTGCAATGTTCTCGTTAGTCTCCCTTTTTTGTTTCTTTTCTGTGAGAAAACTTTTACTTACATACCTCACAAACATCATATTTTCAAGTTTTTGTCTGCTGACAAAATATGAGGAGAGGCTAGGAGAACATGTTTTGTTTATCTTACATATGAAAAGGCAAAGGGAACCACACTGCAGTGTTTCATTGCCTGTGGGGAAAGCCATGGAGAAGACAGAACCAAACCATTCTTAGAAGTGCTCAGCAAAAGGACATGAGACAAAGGTCACAATTGCTTTGACCAGACAATGGGAAGAAATTCTTCATGGTGAGAGTAGGTCAGTGCTGGAGGAGACCACCCAGAAAGACTGTGGAACCTCCATCCCTGCGGATTTTCAGAAGTCAACAGGACAAACCTGTCTGCAATCTGATCGGATTTTGCAATTGGGTCTTCGCTGAGAGGGGTATGGGACTGGGTGACTCCCAGGGGTCCTTTCTAATATATATTTTCCTGATCTTCTATGAAAGAGTACTTTAAATAATGATCATCTGATTTTTTAAGGAGGAAAAGTCAGTCCCCAGAACACTTAACAGATAATACTTTCCATTGCAGTTAGAACAGCTGTGGGAATCAACATGATGTATACCAGTTTTCAAAGTTCTGTGTTTATTCCTCTGCAGAATTTACATGGGAAAATCTTTCTTTAGATGCCAAGTTATGTTGCTATATGTTTTTTAGGATTAACAGTTGGGATAATGCATTAGATATATTCAAACCTTCTTTCAGTCATTGTTATTTCCCTCTGGACTCTTTGCCAATGTATATCACGTACAGTCAAATAATCAACATTTTACACACAAGTATAAATAGCTCTATTTACCTGAACTAATAGCCTGGTTCTGCAAACATTTGCCATTGTGTATGAGCAGTTCTAGTGAATTATTCACCTAGAGCCCTAGTGGAAGCCCTAGAAAAATATTTGGGTCTGCTTCTGTTCTTTTTAAAAAAGCACATAAATATTAGCTTCTACTCGTTCATTGCACATTATTCTTTGCAACATAATCATGGGGTACTCCTTCTGTGTGTGAATCTAAGTTTCCTGTTCTACCCGAATACCTTCACAAATATCTTGATGGAATTGTATTCATTTCAGAGTCTTCCTCACATTCATCCACTATGTGAGTACTCAGCTCTAAGTGTTTGTGTTTTAGTCTAGTTGTTTTTTCAACCATCAAATATGTGAGTGCACAATTCAAAACACTGAACAGTAGTCAGGTATCCAGAGCAAGTGCCCACGCTCCTTCCCTAATGTGTCAAAAATCAAATAAATCTTGAAGGTAGAAAAAATAGACAACTGTAAATGTTCCTGAATAATATCACTGCACTTAATAAAAAGCACATAAAGGAGGTTTTCAAACTGAGTTTGCTGTTACCAATCAAAACATCCCTTTGCTCTGCAGCTATTTGACTTTCTTCCTGTTTTACTCTTGAATTACCTTCCCAACATACTGACTACCCTCCCCCCCATTTTGGTGTTGTCTGGGAATGACACGTATGAGTACGTATTCCACCTCGGCACTGGGAGCAGCAGTGAAGATGATGAGCAGTGCCAGCACTAGTATCAACTCTGAGGAACATTCCTTCTAACCACCCACCTTAATCTCATGTAAGTCTTCACAAAGACTTGCCCCAGATTTCTCTCTGGGCTTGAGGCGAGGTGGACCAGTCTTTTGTTTCCTGGACTTCTGATTGTCTTTCTTATTTTTATTGTTGTTTATTTTTGTATTTCAAAGTCACATAAAACTTTACTATATTTGCTGACAGGTGACTTAATTTTGTGAAACCAAGATCAGTTTCACAATGATGTAGCCTTGCCAGCCTCCACAGTCCTATGGGAGTGCAGCATTTCTCCTCCTGCCATCCCATCAGAAGGGTCTTACCCTTTCACCAAGCACATCTAAATCATAAAATTTGCAGTATCTTAAAAGCCTTTCAAGACCCTTCCAAAATGCACACATAAAAGTGATATAATTCAGCATGTATTGTCAATAAGACCAATGAATAGGGCCTGCATCTGACGGGTTTTTCCTGCCTCTCATAACATCAGTTCCAGCTCCAGATCACGGAACCTCCTTGCTAATTTTACCGGTGCTGTCAGTCTTTCACCAGGTCTGTGAAGAGAAGATAATTGCTGCTTCAATCTGTCTGGGCTGAGAGGAGAGTTTGACATATTATGTGGTCTGGAAGGAAAATAAGATTCAGGGGAGAAAAAAAAAAAAAAAAAAAAGATGGAAGGAGATTTTAGAAGGAGTGAAATGCTCTTCCTCCTTTTCTCCCTCTCTTTCTTTAGCAGACGAACCTGTGATCCATCCCTAGGCTCTATACCCAGAGGCTGTATTTTAACCGCGGGTAAGTAGCTAACCTTTCCAAAACACCTTGCAGTGCAACGCTTTCTATGAGAACGCCGCTGTGCTGCGCAATCCCGTGGCGAACCACACCGAGCCTGAGGACAAATGTGCGCCTAACTCCGCTCAAAACCCGTCCTCCGGGAATCCCGTTACGGATAACCGCCCCCCACCCCCCCGTCAAATTACAAAGGGGAGCGCGTCCCTCCTCCGGCACCCCTTGTGCTGGGGGGACTGGTGGGTGCCCCACCGCTTCTGTCCCCAGCTCCCCGCGGCCCGCACGAGGAGGGATATTCGCAGGAAAGCAAGTTTCACGCAGTTCAAACCGCAGCGGCAGGGGGTTCCCGCTCAGCCCGTGGCGGGGGGCGCGGGCAGCCGGCGGCGGGGCCGGCCCGGAGCGCTTCCCGCGGCGGCCCGGCGGGGGCGCTGCGAGCCCGGCGTTCGTGGGCAGCGCGCGGCGCCTCAGCAGCCCCGGGCGGCCCCGGGGGCGCGGGGGGAGCGGGGTCGGCGCCTCCCCCCGGCCGCGCCGCTTTCCCGGGCACCGCCGCTTTCCCGGGCACCTCCGCTTCCCGGGGCAGCGCCGCTCTGCGCCCCTCCGACCCCCAAAGGGCCCCCCTTCCACCGCGAAGGGCTCGCCGCCCCCGCGGGGCGGCCGGCGCCGCCGTCGGTCCGGCTGTCCCACGGGCGCTGGGGGGGCAGCTCCCCGGGCCGTGCCGCCTCGGCGTTCCCTCGCCGCGGGGAAAACGGGGACGGGCAAGCCCGGCGGAGAGCCGGCGGAGCGGTGGCAGCCCCGAGCCGCTGCCCGGCCGGGCTGCCTTGCCCCCCGGGCCGGGCGCTCGCCTCCTCCCCGCGCCCCCGCCGGGCCGTGCTGGGCGGGCGAGCGGCCGGCGGCAGGGAAAGTTGGAAAGGCCCGGGGGAGACCCGAGGCAGCGGGCTGGCAGCGGGGCGGCGGGCGCGGAGGAGGAGCGGGGAGAAGCCGCACCGGGAGGAGCCGGAGGAGATCTGCGGGCGGCGCATCGGGCGCCTCCGGGGTAGAGGAGAGGGAGGACCCGGGCGGGGAGCACCGCTCCGGGTACCGGTGGCCGGGAAGGGAGAGCTGCGGCGGCATCCGCGGAAGGCGGGGGCAGCGCCGGTGACCTGCCGCAGATCGGCTCATCTGTCGCCGCCGGAGGATGCGCGAAGCGCCGGCCGCCCGCACGGCCCCGCCGCCGCCGCCTCCTCCTCAGGGCGGCTGCGGACAGCGGCGGGAGCGGCAGCGGAGATAGGGGAACGCGGGGAAAGTTGTGCGGGCCGGGCGTAGGGCTGCGTGCCCCGCTGGGGCAGGAAGGCACCGCCGGCATCAGCGCGGAGAAAGTGGGGTTCGAAAGCAGTTTCTGGTCTCGCTGCCAGCGAAGCGCATTTAACCAGCATTACGGGGACGAAGGGAAACTGGGAAAGTAACTCGGAAAAGTGAGTGGGATTTTTTTTCTTTCTTTTTTTTTTTTTTTTTTTCTTCCCTCTGCTTTGCTCCTAATCCGAAAAGAGCTGTTTAAAAGGAAAGCAAAAGCCGCCGTTTGCGCCCGCTGCTGGGAGAGGCACGGGACAGGAGGGCACTGCACTACCGGCACCCCTGCCCACGCTGGGCTAGGGATCCTGCGCTCGGCTCTCCCCCGACACCATCGTGTACCAAAGCAGCTACTTAGAGTAAACAGATTCATCATACGACAGAGCGCAGGGAGGTGAGACAGAAGCAGAAACAGAAACTAACACTGAAAGGAAGAAGAAGGAAAAAAAAAAAGACAGCGACTGCGAATTACTTCCAGAGAAAGTGAGTGGGTGTTGTGCGGTAGCGACCTGGGATTTTAGGGGATGCACCCTTATATTTTCCTTCTCTCTAGTCCGAGCCTCCCTTCCCCGGTGGCAGAAAGTGTCTGTACTTGGTACAAGAGGAGGCATAAGCAGGAGGGGTTCGCTCAGCAGTGCTTGCCGTGCCCTACTGATCTGCTTTAAGGAATTTTTTTTTTTTTTTTTTTTTTTTTTTTTTTTTTTTTTTTTTTTTTTTTTTTTCCTGGTGGATGTTTTCTTGACCTTGATTTTGAGACCTCTTACTTGCATCGCGGTTTTTGTGGCTTTATTCCCTTTGGCGAAAAGTGGAAAGGGGGAGGCTGGCTTGGGTGCTGAAAGTTGCAGTCGTCGTTGTTTTGGAGCCAGCATGTGCACCAACATAGTCTACGAGTGGCTGAAGACCCTGCAGCTCCCCCAGTACGCGGAGTCCTTCGTCGATAATGGCTACGACGACCTGGAGGTCTGCAAGCAGATCGGCGACCCGGACCTGGATGCCATCGGCGTGGCCGTGCCCCACCACCGGCGCCGAATCCACGAAGCCGTGCGGCGGCTGAAGGAGGCGGACGAGAGGGCGGCGGGGCTCTACTTCACCCTGGAGCCGCCGCCGCCGCCGCCCGCCCCTGCCGGGCGCTGCCCCCGCCGGGCGGGGGGCCCGGAGGAGCCCCGGCGAGGGGCGGCCCCCAGGGCCCGGCCCCCGGGGCGGCGGGGAGCGGCCGGGGCCGGGGGGCTGGTCGCGTACCCCAGGCTGAAGCTGAAGATAATGATCCGCGACAAGCTCATCCGCGACGGCATCAACCTGAGTAAACCGCCCTACTCCAACAAGGTAAGGGGGTCCCCGCCGGCCGCCAGCCCCGGAGGAGCCGCGGAGGAGCAGCGGGGCGGCTGGGCTGGAGATGCGGTGTCCGGCAGGGCCTGGTTCCGCCTCTGCCACGTACCTGGTGCTGAGTTTCTCCAGTTGTGCCAGTGGCATTTTGGAGGGGAATACGATAGGTACTGAGCACCAGCAAGATGTGAAGAGTAGTGGGGCCAAAAAAGGTCAGATCCACCAGCGCTTTTTGGCATCGATGGTATCGCATGGCGATGTGTTTTGGTTTTGCCTCCCTTTTTGTTCATTAACCGGTTCTTTTAGTCCGGTTTAGTTTGAGATGGAAAAGTGGAAATTGACAGGATGGTCTTAATGATTTGGGAGTTTGTTTGTCTCTTCTGTGAAACTTTCCCATTTGTGTTGAGGAGGGATGGTTTCTCTCATCTTTTGGTAGTGGTCCTGTTTTAGTGTCAGTTTCTGTTGGTGAAATGGCTCCTGAAGCAAGTGGTCATCTGGCTGGAGGAAGAACTCCAGCGACTGAATCCAGTGATTGCCTGGATTTATTTGCTGGACATAGTAGTGACCGGTGAATGTCAAAACTATTCATCAGCTGCTCTGGCACAGGTCAGTCAATCTCCAGGATGCACAGTCTGCTGAGAGACCAGGAAAGGGTACACCTCAGAAGAGTCCATTCCAGTGTGATGAAACGTCAATGTTTACCTAGTGCTTGTCTTTTGAAAAGGTTACAATATAAGATTCATCAGCTTTGGAAGTTTGAAATTGTTTTGTCTGAAATTTTTGGTAGGTTTCCTGCTGAAATGTAATACGCTGAATAAGTAAAACAAGAGAATAAAATTAATGATACCATGGAGAAGAAAATTATTTTTGAAAGAAACTAAGGTATTATAATGCATGGGGGTTTCAGAGTTCAGAGTGAAGTGCTTCAGTGTGGTTTGATGACCCAAGTTGACTATATTTTCTTCAGTGATTTGAAGTCTCATTTTTCAGAAAGACTGAGCAGTTGATGTTGACCTTCAACTTGTGGGTACTTTTTCTCTCTGAAATGCTTATGGATGTATGGAAGCAAGGTGATGGGGCGGGCTGCAAGTCTGGGTTTACAGAAAGGTGATGTATTAAAACTGAGAATGTATTATCTGCTGTCAGGGACATGGGTGTGAGAATAATGGGTAAAATCCAACATGGATAACATTGTGCAGGTGCAGATAATAAAACTGCAAATTTCAATATTCCAGTTTTTTAACATCTAATTGTCAGAGGCCCATAGTCACTTCTCAAGTACAGCACAGTTGTCTGGTTTGGGATATTTGTTTGTTCTCTTTTCCTGAACTTCTGGCTGATGACATGGTCAGAGACATTGTGTCAAATTTAACATTTATGGACATATGGTCTAAGTACAGCATCTTACAAATATCATTTTGGGAAGATTTTTGTTTCCCCCCACTGTTTGGAGTAACACATCATTAGACTGAATTTACCATTACATGTCTGATATAAAAGAAATTCCATGGAAGCTCTGGCTTGTCAGTGTAGCTGCACCACACTACCACCTCCACAGCTATGTTTCACTTCTTCCTTTTGACTTTGTGTGTGTTCTTAGCTACCAATTCAGCCTTTCCAAGTGGATCCTCTGCCTTCTCTCTGTGGTATTTTAAAGTTGTATAGAAGTGGCACTTTGGGACATGGTTTAGTGGTGGATTTGGCAGTGCTGGGTAATGGACGGACTCAGAGGTCTTAAAGGTCTTTTCCAGCCTGAATGATTCTATGATACTCTTCCACAGGAACTGTAAAATTTATAGGGTGCCAGCATATGACATCAAGGCATTTTGAGTCCTTGGCATTGATTTCTTCTTAGCTCACTTTATTTTAATTTGATGGGTCTGATAATAATGTGAATTAACTGTCAGGACAAGCTTGCCTTACACGGAAAGCTTTAATTGTTTTAAATCTAAATGTAATATTTTGAAATATAAAGAGAAACAAAGTTTACTTTCCTAGTTTTATTTCAGGCTCTGATGTCAATGTATTTATTTTGGATGATAAATGCATATAACATCATTTTTTATAGTAACAGAAAAAAACTTTCTTCTCAGCGTGAATCACTTCACATTGTAGCATGTTATAAGAAAACATAAAGCTGGCAAGATTTGAGTGTGTGTTGCTCAACATGCATTATTCTGAATGCCACCCACCGTAGCTATCTATCTCCAAAATGGCTTAAAGCGAACAGCAAAAGATCACGTCACTGTACATTATTCATTGGATGTTGTTTAGAGCAAGAAAGATGAAATACTGTATTTTTGCATGTGGGAAAGAGCCATATTATAGCAGTGTCTCTTTAAAAAAAAACTCAACAAAACCTAAAAAAAAAAAAACAAAAAAAACCCAAAAAAACCCCAAACAAACAAAACAAAAAACACAACAACAAAGCCAAACTTCAGAAAATTGTGGGTATAATTTAAGCATTAAAGTTTTAATATAGAATATGCAGCATACAGGCTTCTGCATGTCAAAAGAAAGTGAATGCATTTTCTGCAGCACACAGGATTAAAGAATCAACTTGAAGTTTGTTTTGGGTTTTTTTTTTGTGTACATTTACCACTCATCCTTGTCATGTGGACATTCTGGAGTGAGGCACTAGACCACTGACGTTTTCGATATCTCTTTGCATTTCTGGTCATGCTGAGCTGCATGCTAGTCTTCTACTTCCATGGCTTACATGGAAAATGCCATCCTTTCTTCTTAATATCTACACATAGAAATTAGTATCTATGAAAGGAGGAGCCTGCTGATGTGTATACGTTTGTACGTGTACATATGTATATGCATTTCACTTGTTTCCTGAAGAGTACTTCTTGGATTCAGTTGTGAAGTCCTCAAGCAAGATTTGGTGTTTTATTTTAAAACATCCCTGAGAACTGGAGGTGTTAATCCTCTGGCTTCTTCAGAGCCTTTTGCTAGCTGGCTGAGGTATAAACATGTCAAAAGATCAAAAATGAATACTGGATGTTGCTGTGGAGATGTTAAAAGCATCCTTTTGCTGTCTTTCCTTTTTGCTGTAGTTTCAGATGAAAGGTGGAACATCAGAATGGGCAGAATAGTACGCTATGGTAAAATTTAGTCTAACTTAGTTTGATTACAGTCAGCAGAAATGGCTAACGGCTACTTAGCAGAGCTTAATATAAATCCCTTAAAAGACATGCAGACTTGGAATGGAAGCCATGTGTATGGGTAACTTCAGACACATAGAATTATCATAAGCCATCCTGATTATTTCCATGGAGAATTTGAATGAATCCTGTGTGTATTTCAGGTAAACCCAGGAACGTAACGGTAACTGAGGAGAACTCTAAGTAGTCAGATTTTGTTCGGTGTTGGTAATGCTCCATAGTACTCAAAGCCTCGTGTTTTAGTTTGCTTACCAAGCTTGCTATTGCTGGCTGGTAGCCTTAGGAGTCTCACATGTCTAACAATCTTCTTGTGGAGGTGATGGGATTTAACGCCCTTCAAACAAGAGCCCATGGTCAAGTAAAACATCTTGTCATCTTGAAACATCTAGCTGCTCAAAAAAATTATCTTTGATGGTTATAATTCTGTCATTAATTAGGAAGTGAATTATCCCCTGTATAGAAAGACTTTTAGCAGTCTTTTTCCCTGAAGAAGTTTTGGGGAATGAATTGATGGCAGAAGGAAACCAAAATGAGCAGACCCCCTGCGTTACAGTGAAGATGAATGAAGGAAAACACAGCGCTGACCTGAACCATGGGATCTGAGAAGTATAGCCATTAACTCCACACAAAAGCACTTCTTTCTTTGGTGAGGTTATTCCAAAATGGATAATGTCCATGCTGGGTTGCAGTGGGAGTAGAGTCACTGAATGTCACTGTGGAGGAGAGAGCAGTGGAGCATTCAATTTTGTCAATAAAAGAAAAGTAGGGTACCTTGTTGTGGAACATGCCAAGAGAAATTTAGTACTCCATTTATCTTGAATATAGCTTAAGTGACATTTAATAGTTTACTGGAATTTCATTATTATTTCTAATTGAAATAAATGGCCTGACCTGTTTCTTGAAGAACTTCATTCAATTTTTCATCTGCAGAGAATTGCAAGTACATTAAAAACGTACATGCATTAAATCTTCCACACCAATTAAGTTGATTTGCTTAGCCTCAGTGAAGTTATAGTCATGGAGATTTCAGTATTTATTAGAGGGAATAAAACTGTAGTGTGACATATGTACATGTACGTGACCTCATTGTCACTCACTGTGCTCTTCCTGATTATCAGGATGCTTGGAAAACAAGCACTAAAAATTCAGATGCATGAGATCATAATCTCAAGAGTTCAAGCAGATGTAGAAAAGTGAAATGTCAGATCCAAGTGAGTATCTGCTTAAACCCCCAAACACATTCTTTTTAAGTTATGTGTTGATAATATAGCACAGATTTGTTGCTCTGATTAAGTCTTTGTTTAATCCTTGCTACTGCAAAATGAGGAAGATTTCACATAAGTTAAGTGTTAGGAGGTAAAGATGCCGGCAATACTGCTTTGAAATACACTGGTTCAAGCTGGGGCTGGATAATGTAATCAGCACTTTAGATATCTGCAGAAGCGAATTCAGCCAATTAAAAATATCATGCTTTGAAGAAATGGCAACACTCACCTATACTGGAATTAAACATGAATCTTTTTCTAAAGACCTGGCTGCTTTAGAAAAACTGCATCAACTCTGATTAGCAGAGCGTTCTCAAATATGCCTTGGGGAAAGCTGCCTATTGACAGAAGTACTAGTGCATTAAGTAGTAACAATATTTTCATGGCAATAAATTAGCAAAGCTACAGGCAATGTTCTGGAAGTGAAAAGGTACTTTATATAAGATATCATGGAATTTGCCTTTGACTTCGCAACTCTGTTTTCTTTTAAAGAAAATGTAGCACCTCATATATTTGGCACCTGTTTCAAAGTCCCAGTTTATTAAACTCACAAAAAACAAACTGGAAAAGATCTTCTTCCAATCAGCCCAATAAAGCAAAATGTTGCATAATATTAAAAATACAGTACTATACTGTATTTGCATTTGAATTGTTCCTTAATATTTTAAAGTGTATTCAGTCTCCTCTGGAAATGTTGATTGCAAATCTTCATGGGTTTCATTATTTTTCAATTTAGGGGGGAGAGAAGTGGAGTCCAGAGGTAGGATAGTATCAGCTCTACAGCTTTCTTGCACCCTTTCCACGATTGTGTTAGAGTAATTTCTGAGCTCTGATTGTGGTGTGGGCTGGCAGAGGAGCTGTGCAGGACTGAGCAGCTGCCCTGCAAGGGGAATCCTTCCTGCATCTTCCACAAGGCTCTAAGTTTGAAGGAAAAGCTAAACTTAAAGATTCTTGGCAGAAGAGAACATCCTAGTTTCTGGTAGTTCCTTGAGGTCTTTCTTTTGCTTCCCCCAAAGGACTTGATTCAGTCAGAGCTCTGTAGTGCAAAGCTGAACTGTTTTTTCCCACCTAATGTGGGGTTTTGTGTAAATACTGCACCTCAACAGGAACACCACCAAAACAAAAGTCTGTCAACCAGTTTCACTCCCACCCAATGATAACCTGTCTTGTTTTATGTAATTTGGTGATCATAAGTCTTTCTGAAAAGTAAATGCTTTTTAAGGAAAGTATTTGTGTTGATAGCCCCACCCCCAGAGCTTCTGTCTCTGCCATATGTAGGATGATGAAGCCCATACACACAACTGTGCATGTGGAATACAAAAAAACCCAGTTTCTCACCAAATAAGAAATCTTGTGAGCCATTTTTCTAGTTTTGCTTCTGACTAATATGAATATCTTACATATTCCATAATATATAGGGCAGCTGTGTTCCTGATTTCTGGCATGGAATTGAAGAATTTGTTTAAAGTCATGACAGATTTTAGACAGGTGAGGCACTGGGACCCCTTGCTGCAGTGTCTTTGTCCACTGCCTTAGATTAAGAGTAAACTTCCTAACACGTAAGAGAAATGTGATTGAGGAATATCTAGTGGCCTGGCTGCATGGCAATTACTTATGCTTGTTAATTCTCTGTGTTAGTTGTACCCTGTGTGCGTATGTCATTCTGGAGGGTCTCTATCCACTAACGTGTATAGATCCATTCATAACCTGGAACATACTAACAGCCATTACAGAGTTTTTGAAAAGCGCAGCAGAGAGGTTTGAATTGACAGGAATACTATTATTGTAGATTAGGAATAAATTTATTATATCACTTACAGGAACTCAGTGGTTTGAGACTCTTCTACAGCAGAAGAGGATGGAATGTGTTAATACTAGAATGTAGGATCAACGTTTGAATTTCTTGCTTTGTCGGTTTGAATGAGCCCCTCTGCTTGGTGTTTGACAAAGTTATCTGTTCAATCTCTTTGTCTAGGCTAATATGACATCTCATATTGATGTCCTTATCTTGACAAATGTGGTGGCTTGTGCACCCTGCAGGAATTGTCTTTTATTAAAAGAGCACGACATGGCTATGTTTAGCACTGCCACGTTATTTTGGGAATGGCTGTGCAGCAGGAAGGGGAGAATCGGGTGAACCTTCCATGACACTGGCAGTTTGCTAGCCAAGCCGGCGCAAAGCTGTCTCCAGTGACTCATCCAGCCTCTTCAGTTTGTTACTTGCTGATAGTAAAAAAACTATTATTATGAATTTGCAAACAAAAAAGAAGTGGCGTGTCACGTGAAACACAAGTAGAAGGGCCTTCAAATAGTATCTCACCATCATTCTCACAAACTCAGCAGGATGGGAATGACGGTGATTCATGCCTCTCGTGGGAGCCCTGTTCTTCCAGTTGGTCTCATTCCCAGTGAAGTCAGTGGGGGTTTTGCCAGGGATTTCATTTGATGCTGCTTTTTGAGTGAGGTGTTCAGATTTAAATCAGCTAAAAAGCATGGCCTTACAGGCTGTAGTTGTGGTGGTGGATGAGAACAGGATTACATGCGTTTAGAATGGTAAATACAATGATAGCATGAAAAAAAAATCAGAACTTAAACAGAGCTCTAAGTATCACCAATAACAGCTCAAACAGTAGTGAGGCAAACTTTGGAACTTACAGGTCGGTGCTAGAATAAATGTTTAGTAAATATTCTCTGAAATTGCCACTAATGTGTATTGGTTGGAATTAACATAATGGTTCACAGCTGTCCTCTCAGTAACTTAAAATCAGGGAGAAATAGCAATAATATATGGCAAATAAAACTTATAGGCAGGTACAAATGGATGTCTACGAAACATTTGGGATTTTTCCCAGAATAATTGCATTGGTTTTGTGGAAACACAACCTGATGCAGGCATGCGGTCTTATCGCTGCATATGATGTAAATCTTTTGGGAAAATTAAGTCTGGTTCTGATGTCTGTGCCTCAAAAAAATACATAGTAAACTAGGCCTAGTTAAGAAAAGAGCTAAGGGTCAAGGGCTAAGGAAAGCTTTTTTGCTTGCGTTTTTTTGTTTGGTTTTGTGTTTGGTTTGTTTTGTTGGGTTTTTTTTCCAGTTAGTTAAGTGGCCACTTGGCTATGCTTTCACATGCACAGAAGGAAATATTTTTATTAGGAGAAAAAAGCATTGACTTCACTGACTGAGATCTGGAACTAAGCTATTCATGCTGTGAAGAAGGCCAACAGCCAGTATAAACCAAAAACTTAGTAAGTTAGTATTCCATAGAGGAAAAAAACAAAGCAACCTCCAGACAAAACTAGGACTGTGGGCCATTTTTGCATCAGTGCCCTTAGTTTGTGGATAGAGAAGTTTACTGGTAGCGGTACCTCTGCACTAGCAAGCTCCTGCCCTTTGGGCTCCACGTTTCCCAGCCCTGCTCTCCCGGAGCCTTCTGTGTACCCCAGAGCTACCCAATCCCTGACTTCTCCTAAATCATCTCCCCAAAGTCTGCCTCAAGACACACTGTCTTCTTCCCTAAAAGCAATCTCTTTCCCACCCAAGAACAGACATCTTTTGCCTTTGGTCTCCCTAACATTTTTTTCTCCTGATCTACATTCTGTATGAGTTTCGTTCCATCTCCCTCTCCTGCTGCCCAGTGTCTCAGAATGCTATTTGGACCCTTCTGTCTCCTCTCTTATGTTTTAATGAGAAGAGAAACTGTCTCTCCCACTCAGGAGAGTGGGGCAATCGCTTCCCTGCCCGTTGTGCTCAGTGTCCATAGCTGCGTCCCCCCTGACTTACACAGGTGGCTGAACCCAGATTGTTCTCGTAAAACGAAAGCTCTAAACTTTGATGTTAAAACTATCAATCTTAAAACTGCAACAAGTAGCAGTCATCCAGAGTCCCTCCAGCCCCAGTTTTGTGGCAGAAAGAAGGGATTTATCTTGGAAAAGGAGGATGTATAATAGCTTTTGAACTGCTATATGGGACTGATTTGGTCTTTTTGAAGTAGGACTCAATGTATTCTTAAAAAAAATAAGTTGTAACCTCAAAGCAAAATGCCTTTGAGGCAAAAATTTTGAAAGGCTTTTCTTTTTGCATAATTTTCTAGTTCTAAAAATATGATCATAATAATTGTTCCTAATTGCAGCAACTCTGAATTCTTGTCCAGTTGTTTTTCGTTTGCCACAATGTTGTTTTTTTTTTTTTTTTAAATTTTATTTAAACTTTTTCTACGAATAACTGCTTGTATTGTACTGCATTAAGAATTTCTATACAGATGCATCTCTGACCTCGTTTACTTCGTGGTTAAGGTTAACCCCCTATTTATCCAGCTATTAGTTTAGCAGAGGTTTTTCTACAGTTAGGGAATGGAGAGTACCAGAATAAAGAATCATCAAGACTATCATACGTCTTCTTGTGCTAGTTCCTAAGCTAAAAATTTCACCCTAAATATAAGGGCAAGTGGCTATTTCAGCCTCTGAGTCTACATTCTTTCTCACATCGTACTGAATGTCAGAAGGGGATCTCATTTTAAAGCACTAATCTGTAGAAACTAAGGGTGGAAATTGAAATTTCTAACTAATAAGATTTGTTCCTTTTGAGGTATTAACACTTAAAAGAGGAGAAAACAGAAAATAAGGAAATGGGATTAAATAAGAGTAATTTTGATTTAACCTGTTTTCATGTGAAGAAAACATGTTGGACTTTCCTGTGATAACTTCTAAATAAGATTTTGTCAAGAGGGCATCTCAGAGAGAGCATTTTCACATGCACTTAGTACTTGCACAGTGTTAAAAATAATGCTGTGTAGTTTGTGGAGTGGGATAGAGCGAGAGGAAGTTTGACAAGAATACCACTTGCTGGTTTCTGTCCAGCTCTAAAAATTACACACAGTAGGGACATGCTTCATAAACCAAATGATCAGAAGTAATAAAAAGTGTAGGTTCATTGCCACTAATGTCAAAACCAAACCCACCCACGCCCCCCCCAGTCACTCATTTTATATCTCTTCAAGAAGTAACATTTGTATCCCAGCAAAGGTTAAGGCAAAAGTCTTCAAGTGTTTCTCAGGCTTGTGGTCTAAAAACTCCTTCTTTGGAGCAATATTGAAAAGTTCTCTTTTTCAGCTGAAAAAATTCAGTACTGTTTTGGGTCCTGATTCAGTTCCCCTGGAGGTTTTTTTCTTGTTCTCTTTGATAGGAAGTCATGCATGTGCTGTCAAGTGAAAGGAAGGGAGCTTATTTACTATCAGGCAGCAAGGGAAATCAGCTGAGCCAGGCGTGCTCCTGAGTGCTCCCAGGCTGGGGGCCTTAGTGCTCATTTACCTCTATAAATATGAGTAGCACGGTATAACCTTGAGTCATGTAGGGGTATTTTTCTGAGGGAGTTTTGCCTGCAATGACTCTTGTCATAGGTAAGTTTTATGCATGTCATTGAAAAGAGCGATTAACATAATAAGAAGTGGTCTGAATCTCTTGTGGAGGTTGGCTTATACTGATACTACAGCAAATATGTGCTAGTTTGGGTGTTGTGCTTTTTATAAAACATTCCATCACTTAGGAAATTGAGTGGCTTTCCTATGAGCCTTCAGTAGCAGGTATTAATTCACCTCTATAAGAAGTTGTGAAGGATTGAGGTATTTCCCTAAGGAATTATTTCATCATAGAGCTGGAAACAAACTTACAATAGAATTTATATTCTTAACTCATGTGTATTAAAAAGAGCTGCTTATGCAACCACTGGATTCATTAAACCAATTCCTATGGTGTCTATCAGGAAATAAGCTATTGCAGTATATCCTTCCTCTATATGTGTGTGATGGGTTTGGAAGACACATGGTTTTGTCTAGATTTTTGTAGACATTGTTTTATAGACCTCTCAGTGGCTGAAATTGATGTAATTGTTAATATTATTGATCTCATTTTGGAAAATAAGGCAGAAATTCCTTTGTGCTGAACATATTTCTTCCTACAGGGACAAGGAAATGAGTATCATCTTCTCAATAATAAATAGCAGCTTTGTACTTACACTGAATATGAATTAAATTCAAGGTGAAGGTAGTGAAGGAGTTTCAAGAGCTTATTTTTCTTTTCTTTGCCTTGTATCTCTTGTCATGTTTACCATGGAAAAATGTCTTTAATTTGAATTTGCCATAGAACTAGACAAAAACAGTGTGATGCTTTTGCTTAGCACATTCTAATACTAAAATCTTCCCTTTTTGATGTTTTTCCTGATAGTTTGTACAGTATGAATATATGCTTCATGTACTTGGTAGTTTTCAGTTTGTAGATGTCTAATTGAAAAATTTTCAAGATGTGTTGTTTTTAGCTAAGTGCTAGCGTTGGTTTTTCTTCAAATCAATCATGGCACCTAAATTCTTCTTTAAGCTTTTACAGTTGATGTCCTAAAAATGCCTTTCAGAATGACTTGGGTGTTATCACTAGCACCTTACTACTTTATACTGCCCCTCCCAGAACTTATGTGCTCTTTGGTAGTTTTTTGTGGGTTTTTTACTTCCTCCTTCTCCTTTTGCTCTCTTTTCCCTTATTTTAGTATGTCTTTGTCTTGCTAAATGTTCCAGTTAAAAATAAATAAATAAATAAATTTCTAGACTCTTCCAGTTAATTACCTGATTAGCAATTATCTATTAGTGGTTTTATCTCATAGACAATAATATCCTAACAGAGAAACATTTATGGGTTTAGGGGCATGTATAAATATTTAAAAGCATTACAAAACCCCTTAAAACTAAAACCTGAACAAACTACAGAATTGAATTTTTGTCTTTCTGTACTTTCTTGTGGTCTGCTCATTAGCTGCTTGGAGGTGAGTCCTACAGAGTACGTAGTTGTATGTAGCTCTTGGATAGAAGAGGGAACTTCTGCAGTTTAAGTGTTATCAATTATCTTTTCTATAGTAGGGCTTTCAAATTAAAAGTGTATTTACAATAGATTCTATCAGGTTCATAGGCTGTGGTCATTACTCCAATCATGCGAGTTGGTGGAAATTTTGCTTTTGATTTTGTTGGGAATGGACTGAGGGTTTTGCCAAGGAGCTACAACTGCGCTTTCAAAGTACTAAATAAAAAATGTAACCATTATGGTTTCTGGTTGAAATCTTGCCTGGTTTTAAAAACATCTTTTTATTAGCTGCTATTTTCATGAGCTGGTAAAGTCCTTTTTCTCTGGAATGAGCTGCTGAGATTGTGGATGTTCCCCACCTGCCCCTGCTTAATGGTGTCAGCCAAATGCTGTTAAATAAATCTGTACCTCTTTTTGATTTTTCTTTTGTTTTTTTTTCTTCCTAGTTTGCTTCTTTCCTTTCTTCCTCTCATCCAACACCGCCCACCCGCCCCTTTTCTTTTTCCAGTTTGGAGGCTTGTAAGTTGTACCATGTCGAACAGTCTGGTGAAATTCTGGATAGTTTTCCATTTTTTCAACTAGAAGTTAGAGAAGAGAAAATGTAGTCATTAATAATGATTCTTATTTATTTATTTTGGTACATGAAAAATATTGAGAAGTCAGGAAGTGGAATAAATTGATTATTGTGTTTTAATTATCTATAGATGCTGCATATCTCTTACAAAGGATTTTAAACCTATTTAAGAAGAGTAATACCATATTTTAATTATGGGTGCCTTAATAGACTTAAACTGCCTAGGCAGAGCAAAACTTTGAGGCATGAGCTGTAGTAAAGAAATTGCAAGAAAGCCAGACTGAGGAAAAAATGGTTTTTGCACTGTGCATTCATATCATGCTGTTTTGGAACTGTATGCCCCAAGGAGCATATCGCTCTGGTGAAGGGGTGGGATTTGCTTGGAGATGGGGAGATTGGTTTGGTTTTGTCTGGTCAATCTTAAAGGTGGCGATTTTACACACATTGTAACTACTTTCCTGTTCTTTTTTAATTTAAAATCATGTGTTTAGAGGAGTTGTTGGCTGTCTGCCCATGTGCTCCCTTGCTTTTTCTCCAAAATCTATGGTTTCTGCTCCCTTTTCTGATAAATACACACATTTTTTAGACCTGTTAGCTCATTGCTTGTGCTCATGTAGACCATCAGCCTCGGGGGAAAAAAGGCCTGAAAGGGTATATTAATAACACCCTAAGGATATTTTCTTTCTGTATTCCCAAAACTATGTATAAAAAATACTTAAACCCTCGCTTTCCAAATACTGTCATTTTCTTTTAAATACAAGGAAAAATTGGAAAAGAAAACTTTTTTTTTTTCCAGAGGTTTGTGTTTAAATCACAACTCTGGATGTTGTTTAGACAGCTTGCAGCTGAAGAATGTTTCTTGCAGTTTTATATAAGCTTCTTTTTTCCCCTGTACAAATAAGTGGTGGTGCTGCATGGAAATGTGTATTTCTAAATACCAGAAGGAGTGAAAATGGTTCAGCTGTTTTCCATGTGCTGCCTTTCAATGTATCTAAGATTTGACGAAGTGGATGTTGCCTGAGCTGTAAAAATAGTTCTGTTTATGTGACATCAGTTCCGCACAGGGAGTTAAATGTCCTTCTGCTGTTCACCTAATTGGTAGCATGAACCATTGGTAGTTTTTGTGACTGAAATACTTGTCCAATACCTTTGAGTAGAAGTGACATACTGGTATTTTTTTTTTTCTTCATTTGTAAGCTGGATTTTGGAACTGGTGATTGACAAGCAGTTGTGTGACTTTACAAAGGTCACACTACTTGGCTATTAGTTGTTTGACAATACTAAGTGTCTTGGCTGTTGGAATTTTTTCCTAAATCTTCCATGCAACAGTTTTAGCTTGTTACTTCTTGCCATGTCTGCCATGATCATGGAGAATAAAGGTTTTTGTCTTGTCCTCTGGTGACAAGCTTTAGCTGTCCAAAGATGTTATTAAGTTCTACCTTAAAGGTGTCTGCTTAACTAATAAAGATGGTTCACTAATCTTCCTTTTAGATTTTGCTTGCTAGGCCAATTCTTGTTCTTTGAAGCTGGTCCCCTCCCTTGTTGCACTGAAGGACTCTGGTTGATGAATCCCACTGGGGCCTTGATGGTGTTGGGCATAACTCTTTGCTGTTAGTAGTTTGGTTTATTTGTCCCTACGTGACTGTTGTCCTTTTGTAATATTGTGATACTGTGGATTCAGGCCTCAGATCCACAAGTGGCCTTGAGACCTTGGGTAGCTGAGCCAGCCACTTATTTTGCATTATTGGTGTATGTAATGCTTTGTTGTCAGTTATGCTTTCTTGCTCTTGCCCCTGTTGAATAATGTTCCTGTGTTTACCAGGCTCTCCCTCCAGTGTAAGACCATTTGGAAGTCTAAGCCTGTCTAATGCTCCATCCAGTTGAATGTGGCCTACTGATGTAAAAAATCATTCAGATTCTCTACCCAAATAACTACTAAAACCAGTGATTATTACTGTATGAGGACAGCAATAATTTGTCTTGATCCTTCTTTAATCTTTTGTTTGTGAAAATACCTTTTCCCCTCATATTTTGTACTCATTTTTTATTTTGATTTATACAGTGCTTTTCAAGTTTACTAATCCAAATGTCTCGTGAGGCATCAAAAGATGTAATGAAGCTCAATTTCTGCATCCACTTTCTTTTTTTTGTGGCAACTTTGTTGTCTGGTATACAAAGAAATTAGTTTGATTTGACATAATCAATTCTAGGTTGACTGTTAAATATCTTGTCACTTTTTGATTAATGAAACAGAAGCGTTTTTATGTGGGTGGATCAATAAATATTCTCTGTACAGCATAAAAATCTTGTTCCAATGATATACGTTTGTTTTGACCTTCTGTTATCTTCCTTTACCCAAAAAAGTCACTGTTCTAAGTCACTTACACCACCAGTTTTGGGTGAAGGTAGCATGTTTTCTTGCTGAGCAGCAGCCCATCATCTCCTTGCATGCAGTCTTGATTTCCCCCCCATGCTGTGATCACAGCCTCGTTGTGAGAACCTCTTCACAACTGTTGACTCCTACACGGATGACAGTGTCTGTCAGACAGAGACTCCTGTGTCCTCTGCATTCCAGCTCCTGCTGGTTTCGTGGTGGACCTGAGGGTAACTTTTCTCTCCCCTTCAAACATGCTGTGCCTGAGCAGGATTTGCCTGTAGGAGCTACAGGAACGTTTGCGTGTAAAAGCAGAGCCTGTGAAGGACTTACATGCAGTAATTTAAGGGGTGTGCTGCTGAAATGAATCAAGTTCATGAAAAAGCCCTGGACAGTTCAAATGCACCGGCAAGAGGAAAGAAAGCCAAAAATGTCACTCTTGTTTCCTCAAGTCTTCACAATATAAGGGATAAATGAGAAAAAGTTTGCGTCTCTGTAGTGCTGTGTATCTTACTCCCTATTTGTATAATCAGCAGATCTTCTGGTTAATGCAGTGGGAGCCCATGCAGTGGCTTTAAATATTCCCTGCATTATCATCCTAATGGACTGAATACGTTTTGATTCGCAAATGCTGATCTTAATGAGAAGGGGGCAAGCTGTAGCATACTGGGTATTTTTTTAATGCTTACCTGCTGAACCACAGGTTGATCTACTTATGTGAAGTTTGGTGCTTTCAACAGTTTATTTTTAAATAGCAAAAAACATTCTTAAATAATACTGATGTTACCCACTTTCACCACACAATTCCTGAAGACAAACAGTTCAATATATTGCTTCTAGGGGAAACATTTTGCAGTTGCTCCTAGCCTGGAGCTTTGGGGAAATGGGGAAATTGCTTAGAGGAAGTTATAAATCTGTGTAAAGGGGCTTTTAGATTAAAGAATACTTTTTCAGCCATGACTGTGGCTCATAATAGAATGTATAATTTGACCATGTAGAAAATACTGTGTTGAAGTTGGGGGATGTAGGGGTGGGCAGGGAGGGAAGGGAAAGAAAGGGTGAGGAGAGGAAAGGAGAAGAAAGGCAAAGGGTAGTCTTTACCTTGTTCTCTTCAAATTCTGTCCCTGGAGGTTCTGCAGGAAGGATCTGCAAATTGTCTCTTACTGTTTTTTTGTGTGTGGTTTTGTTGTTGTTGTTTTGGGGTTTGTTTGTTTGTGGGGTTTTTTTTTGGTTTTGTTTTGTTTGGTTTGTTTTTTGTTCTGTGCAGTGTCATTAATTTAGAAAACCCTCAGCAGAATAAAAAGCAATTTTTATTGTACACTAAAATAAGCTTCAGTGACCAGTTGAAGTAGAGGATGATGTCAGTATGTAGGTGTGGAGGAATCCTGACTTAGCAACTGGCTTATTCCAATCAGTCATCCTAAGAGAAGCACTGCAAGATCCTCGAAAGTGTTTTTCAGTTTTGTCTTTTAAATAGAAGCTATTTTTCACCCTACCTTTACTGTGGATTTGGTTTTCATATTTTAAAAAATATAAATAATGGTGACCTTTTAAAGTTTAAGTAGGTAAAAAGAACAACCCTGACACCGTGCCCTGTGCATAGTCTCCAAGATGGGTGTATCTCCTTGCATGAAGAGATGAATTGCCACAGCAGTTGCCATTTGAGGGATTGCTCAGGCTTGTGTCACGAGAGCAGGTGTGTCTCTTCAATGCCTTTGTTCTGATAGCTGAAACAAGGAAAGCTCTTCCGGTCTCTCCTTATTCAAATAACCCACATCCACAAATATTGATATCCTTTCCTGCTAAACCCATCTAAGTTTGAGTGTGGGTTTGTTTCAGGGATTTTATACTCTGGTATTTTATGAAATGTCTGGCTAGCATACACTTTGATATTTCTAGAAACATTAAAGTCTTTTCCTGTCATGAAGTATTTAATTTTCCTGATTTCATTTCCACTGCTCCTAGAAAAAGCATACATTTCTGGAAGCCAGTTTTCTTTTTATTGCTGAGGAAATGCAGTACATTGCTCAGGTAATGTGTAGGTATTTTATTTTTTGTTTTCTCTTTTGGAAATGATATACAGTGTTTTACTGTTTTGTAGAATATTCTTGGACAGTGCTGTAGGTAATAAGTTATCCCAGGTGTAACAAGTTGTGTCTTGAAGTTTTAATTACAGGTCCAAACAGTGTATACCACTGCTGACCTTTTCAGTTTTTGCTTAAAGCACTTAGAGCTGTGGGGTGTTGTTTTTTTTTTTTTTTTGTTCCCAGCTGCCAAGTTTGGTAGCCACATGTATTACATAAACAGAGGTACCAAATTTCATCCTTGACATTTTAAATTTTTTTATTTACATATCTCAAAGCCACTGCTACTATGCCTGCCCCTACTGCTTTCTTAGATAAAGTAAATGTTAGTAAAGTCAATTTTGCAGGGCTGCAATTCTTGGCAACAAAATAATTTTGAACGCTGGTAAGGAAATTTATGGATTTCAATTACAGCTTGTAGTATATCATAATTCTAGTTTTATACCCTGTGCAGTTCAGTGTTTTGGATTTTTAATGGGTATGGAGCAGTAATCATAAAAGTGATTCAAAATGCACCCAGTAATTACAAAGATTTGCTGTTGCTTTTGCATTAAAATGATGATGATTTACAATCAACAAAATTGCAGTCTGTGGTTTTACTTCAGATACTCATGCTATTACACTGCTTATTAGTTATGGTCAGTGATTTAGAGCTTAAGAGATACACATTACAAAGCTGTAAAATTAGTTATTCTTTAATAGATGATAACAGTAAATTTTAAAAGACTTTGTATTAGTTATAATCTTGTATATTAAAGAATACACATGTAGCCCTTTGTATCTCCTTTTGTTGCTGGAAATCACTGCTAAAATGACTTAGATGGACTGCAACAGCCAGAGTCACATACATTTACCTGTGGGGTTTTCCCTCTTTGTTTCTTTTGTGGTCTAAGAATTTAAGGTTAGCTGCCAGCCTCCTTTCTGTTTGGCATGTAATGTGAGTCTCCTTCCCACCATACCCCAAGTGCATATCTAGGTATATATGAGTTGCTGGAAAGGTAGCTAATGTACTTAAAATCATACAGAAAGATCTATTTTATTTGCAAATTATTTTAGAATGCCTTTTGAGTAGAATAAGTATATAGAGGAGTCTTGTTCACATTTCCTTTCTGTCCATTTTCTCACTTCTTTGTATATATATATTTTGTACCTTCATGCATCAAAACTCAAGGATAAGACAACTACCCTTAAGTAGTATTATTTGATGGTCCCTACAAGAAAAATGGAGAGAGACTATTTATGAGAGCATGTAGTGACAGGATGAGGAGGAATGGCTTTGAACAGAAAGGGGGTCAGTCAAGATGAGATACTGGGAATAAATGTGAGGGTGGTGAGGCACTGCAACACCTTGCTAGAAAGGTGGATCTCTAATCCCGGACGCGTTCCAGGCAGTTTAGATGGGGCTCTCTGAGCAACCTGGTTTAGAAATGTCTGTGTCAGTGGTGTTGGAATGAGATGGTCTTGGAGATGGAATGAGGTCCTTTCCAACCTAAGCCATTCAATGATCCTATGGTTCTGAGTTGGGCTTTGGGAACTCTTGAGTTAAAACTGTTTTAATAATATGTTTCTTGAGAACGTTCTTGAGCATTAGCATAGAGAGCACATTTCTGTCCTTATTAAACTTGGATTTTAACTATGATAGTGATCAGGTACATTAGCAGTCAAGTCACGATGTGGAATGTACTGCTGTAGTTACTGATTAAGTACCTGTTAGTTAGGAATAATGAATGAAAAATTCAAAACTAGAGAGATTTCTGAACATTTGAGTGATGGTGGCTTGTTTCTACATGCTCTCATGTCAGGCCTTTTTTATTTTTGACCAATAGAGTTACAAGAATAAAATGTAGTATTTTATTTTAGCTTGTGGGGAATTCCTACCTAAGGTTTCAGTTGTGTGCATTAACAGCTGTATTGATAACACTGATGTAAAATATTCTTAAGAATGGTCTTTAGAAATTTTCTATATTAAGATTCTTCATCAGAAAATGAATGTTGAAATGTAAGAGAAATCACCTCAGTACTGGTTGCTTTGGGGTTTGCACACTGCAGATTCTCTTCAGCCTGGCACCTTGTTTAGTGATTATGATAGTGTGAATTGGGTGCATTGGAAATTGAAAATAGCAAGACTTTATTCTTTCCTTAAGGACTTAAATACTTATAAAATAAAGCAGGAGAGATGCCAACCAAAACTGCACCTGATTTTTTTTTTTGCTGTTGTCTATTTGTGTCTAGACGTTGGATATTTTTGGATTAAAATTAAGCATCTGAAGTGTTCCATTTATAGTCTGCCATTTTGAGTGAACTTTTGATTTCTAATGAGACTTGGCCCAGGCTCCCTACAGAATCTCTCTGATCAGTAAAGCCTCATCTGTTCATTTCTGCTTCTCAGCTTCTTCACTGGAGAATCTGAGAATCCCTAGCTGGTATCTGTCCCCAGTTCCTGCAGCTGATCTCTTATATGTTTGTGAAGCCCAGATGGGTGTCTAGGGTGTAGTCAAAACTCCTGTGTTTGAAGCCCAGAAATTGTCAGGATGAGGAGTTTGCCGAAGAGCCATTTATCCTGTAACCTCGTACTCATAGCTGCTCAGTGAGATTGCATTTTTTGCATGACTAGAGGTGCCTTTTGCCAAATTTGATTTTAACTACTGTACTTTCACTGCATTAGCTGAAGTACTCTGTATTAGGATAAGGCCCTCATTTTATAAGCAGTTTAAACTGGTTGTATTTAAACAGACAAAACCCTGAACCCAACCTTTTTATTAGGCAGGTAATTTTAAATTTCTGTTACCTTCATCTTGTCTGAACACAGATGCACACACACACAAAATTTCTCTTTGTATCCTTTGGGAAGGGTTAGTTTTGATTTGGATAAATCTTGTGACATGAGCAAATCCATGGTCATGTGAAGATGGGAGGCATATGGAGATGGAGTAGAGGCAGAGATGTGGACATAAGTGATGGGGGAATTCATAAATGCCTCTTTACAGTCAGAATTTGACTCTGCCCCATTATGCTACATGACCCTCTGTCCTCTGCATTGTAGATTCATGTTTTGTGAGCAGGATTATTTTAGCCAAGTATTAACTGGGAGGGGTAGTGACTGATGGATGAGTAGCCAAAGACCCTGACAGAGTCTTTTGCTCAGACAAGCTTTTCTGCCATTTGTCAAGGGAGTTTGAGCTTGCCTGTTTCATAACAGCCCTGTATTTGTGGAAATAAAACTGTTGGGCAGTTTATTTTATGTTGATTTGTAAAGTCAGTTGTGTTGGATGGGTTAATACTTGCTGCTAGTAATTCAGTGGTTTCTCTGTTTAGATTCTCTTTTCCATGTATTACAGGAAGGACAGAAAAACTAAGACCTTAAGTTTCCAATAAGTCTGTAAAGCACGAACATCTGCTGGAGTCATGAACTGTGTATTGACTGTGTTTGGTAACAGGGCAAAGGCAGCTGATCACGATCATCCTTCTCTTAATTACTTTGTCAAATGTCACTACAATTCCATGTAGGGAAAAGAGGCATTTCCTTAATGAAAAGGAAATAAGATAAACAGCAAGCAAAAAATGGAATAGACTGCTAGTATGTACACTACAGCTCTTAGTTTTATTTAATCATAATTGTCAATTGTCACATTAAATTCTTGGTTGCAAAGATCTCAGTACATCTTTTTTTCCATCAAATTATAGGGTCTCTAGTTCTAGTTTTTTGGGCTGTTGGCCTTTGCCCTGCTAGTTACCCAAAGTGAATGTCAGTCAGACTTTAAATTCAGCTGTTTCTTTTGACACTTATTTTCCCCAGCTTTATGCTTATCTGCCAAATATTGTTATTATTTTTTAATAGTGTTTTTATGCAGCAAGATGAAAAAGAGGTATACTTTGCAAATGTGAGTGTCCATTTTATATTTTGGTAAGCCAGATTTCAGATGAATTTATCACTTGAAGCTCAGACTAGCAATAGAAATTACATTTGAGCCCTTTGGACCTTCATGGGGGCAGTATAATCTGTAGCTAATCTTTGTGTTAGGAAAATCAAAGACATATTTAAATACATGTTTAACCCAGAAATACTTTTACATATTCAGTCCCTTTTGGAGTAGAATATTATGTAAAATTGTATTACATCCTGCTAATTCTATTTTGATGGTTTAGCTTGTGAAGCTTGAATAAGGTATTTGTGGTCTAAAAAGGCAAAATAGACCCATAACATTTTTTACAGTCATGACCTCTGCCTGCACAAAGGGAAAGTGAAATTGTTTTGGGTAAAAGCTAACTAGATGATAGCAGCATTAGCACAGTTCAGGCTTCAGTGTTGACCGTGAAATTCTGCTGGGAATTTTCTGGACAGCAAGGCACATATGTTAGGTGGATGTACAAGTTATGCTTCCACTGTCCTGGAGCTGAGCTTAGTCTTTTTGATTTGTTAAGTAATGTTGAGTCCCCTGAGCATTTCTCTCTGTGGGAATATGACTGCAATAGTTTCCGGTGCAAAACAACCCGCTACAGCTGTTCGCTAACACTTTACTATAAAAGTGTCTGTTTGCCTTAAGTCATGCTGAATTATGTTAGCCTTTTAAAATGAAATATTCTGAAAACAGCTGCATTTACTTACATTAGCCAAAGCTGCCTAATTAGCTTAATTAATTAGCATAATTAGCTAAGTCTTCATTGTTCTGTAGCGTTAGACTGCTGGGTATGCCTTTGAGCTCAAAAATAGTATTTGAGGTACCTGGACTAAACTACGGTAGACAGGGATGAACTGACTACTTCCAAGATTAATCTTGGAACTTCTTAAAGAGTATATGGAAGTTACTGTAGGTACAGGTGGGTTTAGTCTGTATGCAAAAAGGAGATCTTCAAGTCTGCTAGGCTGTGGAATTGTCTCACATGAATACTTAAATGGACTTTATTTGAACAGTTTTCCTTGTGGCAAATATAAAACACAAGTTTGAACTGTGTTGCAGTGACTGCATATGAGATTGGACTGTAAATTGTTGTGGTAGTTTAATAAATGACTTAAAAGTAAAAGGTCCTTTCACATTATCAATTCCCTATATGTTACATGAGAAACTTCCAGGTGCCTGAAAATGGCACTCAGGACACTGAAGATTGGCAGCAGCGAAAGCTGCCATGATCGTCGCTGTTTTGGATGTCCGGGCAGTGTCAGCTGGCTGATGGTAGAGCAACATCTCTCTGAAGTCTGAGAGCAGCATCCCTGCACTGTTGGAGTGCTTGCACCTGCAACCTGAGGCTGTCCGGGGCTTCCAGGCCTTTTCACAGCACACCCCTGTGCAGTACAGGTAGACGGTGTGCTGCTGTCACCACGTGCAAGCGTGTCCTGATCCTCTCAGGCTGTCTAAGGGACTGGTGCTTTCTTCTAGATCAGGTTGCTTCTGTGGGGGTGTGGATGTATTCTGTCAGTGTGCCTGTATGCCAGCAGTGTACAGGGCTGTGATTTTTGCTTGACTGCCCGCAAAATTTGAGGGGCAGGCTTTGCTGCCAGTGTCACACATAACTTTAGCAAAATCAGTGCAGAGTTGAATTTGGTATATTCTGTTGAACTGTCAGTGGATAACGTTATTGCATCCAATGGTACTTCACTCAAAGAAGATTTGCAAATTGCCTTGCTAAACTATTAATTTTGTCTTGTGGTTTTTTTCTTGCTACTAAAACAGTAGTAGCAGATGAACAATATCGATTAAAAAACACGTAGATTTATGTTGTAGATACTGTAAATTTTAAGGCATGATGTGTGGTAAATCATAGTGTCACGAAGTAGATTTATGGAGTCTAGGAAAACTGAGCCACTTCATTATTGGTTTTGGAAAAATTATTTTGCATATAATAACAAAACTGCATCACAGCCATACCTTCTTCTGTTTCTTATTGAATCAGAATTTACATTTATTTGTCCTAGAATGACTCTTGTAATAGATTTTTATATTCATTCTTTGTAATGATGTGATGAAGTGGGAGGGGATAGCTTGTACCATTTTTTTCTTCTTACTGGTTTCCCACTTAATACATTGCAAATGATCTGTTTGAACGTTTTTGAAGCTTTATTGTATGTTTCACTGTATGCACTACAAAAGCATGCAATGCCCTACACCAGCAACCAAAATATTGAGGCTTATGTGGTAAAGATGTGAAAAGGAGATAAGGCATAGTTACATGCTTTTGATTACTTGCAAGTTCTAAAATATTAAATTAGGGAAAACGAGCAATAAAGAGAATGCATGAAATGGCAGCAGCTGGCATGGCTTACATAATTCTAAGTGTGATCTTGAGATCATAGTAATTGTCTGCATTAATGCCTCGTGTATTGGTTCCTACAGCAATAGTTCTATCACTTGTCTTGTGAAGCAGCATGTAGCAGACACTTTGTTTCAGTGATTGGCCTAAATATAATTGCAAAAGGTGCGCATTTGTGGCTCAGTTGGATCCAGACACTTGTCACTGATCAGTACTAGGAATAAGCTAAGCTGCAGTACTGAATGTATTCATTCTAAATTGTGCCTATTTTAAATAAATGGGAATATTGTTTAACTGTGTGAGAATTTCCTTTGCCAGCACCACTTGTTTCAGAAAACATTGTAGATAAATGATGAGTGTGTAGTAGGGGCCATATGGATGGAGAAGTAGTGTTGAAAGCCAGAATAATTTATTACAATCAGCTTGTGTCTGGAACAGGTGAGGTAAATCATTAGTTGCCAAGGACATCTCATGAGTGTGAATAGAAGCAATACATTAACTGAGGAAAAGGCAGGCCAGAACTTTATTATGCTCTTGTTCAAAGTGTAAATGAGAAGAAAGGTACGAACAGGATACTCTGCCTTACAAGGACTAGAGAATATTCTTTTGGTTTTGCGTTGTGGCAAATCTATATTGCTGTGAGTGGCTATATTTTATTTGTTTTGCAAGTTGTCACTGATAGGTAAATGAGCTCTTTTGAGTTTGCATCTTCTGGTTTTTTGCAGATTTTTTGCTTCTGACTATAGTCCCAGAACTTGAGACTCCTCTGGTTTCCCTTTCCAAATTTTAAAACCAGTTGTTATACTTACTTGGATAGTAAAGCTGGTTCCATTTTTTATGACAATCTTTTATGGAAGCAATATTAAGTATATGATTTTTTTTTTTAGTGTTTTCTTTTTTTTTACAGAGAACAGAAGTGGTCATAGTTTTTAAACAGGCGCTAAAATGGTTAATCTAGAATGCAGTACTTGAAATTAAAGTACAGACTTGTTTAAATAAAATTATGTTGTTTTTTAGGATATATTTTGTCTTTGCTGCCTAGGGAAATAATGATACTTTTTTTTTTTTTTTGGAAATTTAAGTGACTTTGGGGGGGAAAAAAAAGAAGTAAGTTTTGATGTAAGAGTTGCAAGATAAGGAATCTGGGAGGTGGAAGTAAGGGATATGATGTGGTGGAGGCCATGCGGGAGAGTCATTACAAGTTTATTCTTTGTCTTTGAGAAATTAGGAAGGAAACATAGCAAAGTGAAGAAGGCTGTGATGAAAGTATAGGCTAGTATAGCCATCCTATGCCCAAGTACAAAACCTTGTGTGAGTGAGTATGGTGGCTTTTGGGGAGAGTTGGTTTCATATTGTGGGGAATAAATAAAGCAGTGGCCTGTCATACCAACTGATAGTTACTGTTGTTGAATGTTTGAATAGCAACTAAATGCTGTTGGATAAGAAAGTGACTTGCTTTAGATAAATGGGATCTTCTGAAGCCCATCTACATTTTCCATGTTTGTTTATACCCTTAAGGTTTGCATATCAGTATTCCAAAATAAACGTGGGTCTTGGCATTACTTGACAGGTTGCCTATCTGCTGACAACCTATACATGTGGGACTGTCCCTCCGCTGAAAACCTAACCCTTTTATGATCAGGATTTGTTGCAATTGATTGTTCCTTCCAGGGCTTTTTTTCTTTTTAATTCTGTGATGAATAAGAGCAACTTTTTCCCCCCCATTGCCTTTCCTCCTTCCTGCACTCAAAACCAGGACTCTACTGCAGCAGCGTGCACAATGCATAGAACTGTTCTTACATTCTTACAACTCAGAGCAGACCTTGACTGCTGCATGGGAACTGAAATGTTGAGCTCACATATAGCAGCATTGCAGGTTATAGAGCTAGTTGTTTTTCTCTGTACTCTGTCTGATTCCTGTATGTGATGGACAGAAAATCCCTGTTTTCTGTCCATCGCCTGCAGCAGTCAGGGTACAAAAGCAAAGTACAAGCAAAGTTGCTCTTGCTTGTCTTGATCATTTCAGGAATGAAAATCTTCCATTTCATCATACCAGTTTTGATACTCCATTCCAGATGATTCTTCTTGTTGACAGGTTAGGAAAGATTGTGGCCCAATGTAGGAATGGTGCCTCTCTCAAGATTTCCATTTGTCCAGACAAGATGACAATCTTTTCTTCTTCAGGAGGCTGTTTGGCCAGAGGTCTTAGGCCCTCATGTTTCCAGCCCTTGTCCTGTCTGTGCAGGTTTGTGTGCTTGGGGGGAGGGAGCTATGTTCTGGGTCCCTTTGGCCTTCAAAGAAATCTGTGTGGAGATAAGACAGCAGAGAAGCTGCATCAATTGTCTAAGAGCCCTAATATTGGAATAAATGTGTTTATAAAAATTAGTTGTTGTCATGGAAGAGGGAGACTTTTTCCTAACGTAATTTTTGTCATTTTTTGTCTCTTTTGCCTCTTCTCTAGTAGTTTAATAAGGCACTCAGATGACTGAGTTAATAAGGAACTTGCATCTTCCTCCTGCTTTGCATACTAATCCAGTTCTCTGCCACCGCTGTGTCCAGTAGGCAATTGTGATTGGCTCTGAGGGTTTTTTCTAAAATACTTAGATCTCCTCTGAACTGCTCAGCTGGTGCTTTCCTGCTGCAATGGAAGGCAGGAAATGTAATCCCTGATTGGTGTCGAGGAGTTGCAGTGTCCTGCTGAGGGCTCTGTCATTAGTCTCCTTCTGCTTCTTGAAATCCAAGGATTCCTTTCCTAGAAGTAAAATATCAGTGATTGGAATGCATGTACAGCAGTGTAAAGGGGTAACATATGAAACAAGTCATCTTCTATGATGAATTCAAGAAATATGATCTGTCACAGATGGCTGAAAGCCTGTAACAGAGATAAATAGATGCAGTTTAATTCTATACTGAAAACACAAAAACCCTCACAATAGCAGACTTGGTTGAACTCCTTATTGCCATGTAAGTGAAAAAGCAAGGCATTTGGAAGTAAAAATTCTTTCATGTGTTAAAAACTGATACTAGGAAGGTATCTGAAGTGGACATGGGTTTGTTTTTTTGTTTTTAAATTGTCATTTACCTTTAAGTTAAAAGACATTGAGGTGTTCCATCTTTAAACAATGGATGGACAGTAAATGAAGTCCTGGAGCTAGAGTCAGGAAAACAGATATACAACTGCAATTGAACGACTGCTTCATACATATTTGTCAAATGTGGATTTATATGCATTTTTAAACAGCTTTACACCACTTAATTTTCAGGACTTCAGAGTTAGTCACTGCACAGAACTTATGCTATAATTTGCACAACATTATTCTGTACATCATGTGTTGGTTTTCCAAACAGAAGCAATGGGTCTTGAAGGATAAGAAATTTTGGGGGATGGCAGAAGGAGCAATTGGATGTTAAAGTGGACCAAGCTGTTAATGAAATAATTGCGGGGGGAGGCAAAATGAATGATATTCTGACCTTTATCTAAGTGATCAACATAAGGAGTCAAATGTTATTTAAAAAAACGCAACCAAATCAAAAAAAAAATCCCAAAACTTCAGGATTAGTCAATGTATAATTATTGTGTAGGCAAATGTTTTGTTGCAGTAAGTATTAGATAGTTATAATATCCTTTATAATTTAGATACCCCAAGTTCAGCCAACAGTGAGTGATTTTGTGAGACTACTGGTAAAAAACTGATCTGCAAGCTAATGGAAATCACCTGAATTTATTATTTAATAATAATATATATACCTCTGTGTCATCCAGGTTCCCAATTAGCCTACAGGATCTAGGACCTGAGGTGTCAGACTCAATAGTTTCTATTTGGCTACTGAGTGTTATGATATTTGTTAGTGAGAATTACCTTTATGCTGGGTTATTTTGTGCTGCTGTGTTGAGGAGCTCTTGGACTTGCCATCTGAGTGGGCAAGATGAAGTATGAAACAGAAAAATATGTGAAAGGTAGAGCTGAATTGAGACTGGGTTTTCCAATTTGATTGCCTGTCTTCAAAGCTCTGCTGAAAAAGGGAAACAGGGGCCTTTGTCTTTGCCACTCCTGTCCATGGCTCAGCAGCCTTGTAGTCTTGTTGGGGAAATCTTCTCTTTGGTGGATTGCAAATGTATAAAGCCTGATGGCTTCATACGTTATGGAGGTGTAGTCTGCACCTGGTCTTCTGGTGCTGCTGTTGTACCAAGTGACATAATTTTGTATTTTGCCTGGAGTATCTTGCTGAAGCAAGACAAGGATTTTCCTGTTTTCCCCTTTTGGGTAGGAAGAAGTGGAAGTGACAGCTGGATGAACTGGCTGGCAGCCTCCCAGTTCCTGTCAACTCTCAGGGACAAAGGAAATGTAAAGTTTGGAGTGTTATATAAATTATTTTCAGTGATAGAGTAACCTGGGCATAAATAATATAATTGACAAAAATGCTTTTTTTATATTTATATTAAGCAAAGACTTGGTAATATCTCCCCAAAGATAAGGACGCAGTAGTTCTGCAACTGAAATGCTACTTTCCTCTGTGCTACTGTTAGCTTTTGCTTCTCTTTGTTATTTTAAGTAACATTATTGCTCAGTATCAATTATTTCAGGTTAGGGTTTAATATTCCAGCAATTTGATTTTAAATAGGAGCTGAGAAAGGGCCAGTTTATAGTTAATAAGTTTTTTTGGTTTTCTAGCTGGTGCAATTGTATTTCTGTATAAGAATATGTACAAATCTAAATTAATATTTACGTAAACTGAAATATGAGAGATGTTTTTCTAAGAAAGCTATAGATGATTTTTGGAATAAATTAATCACTTTACATCAAAATGTTTTTCTTTCTAATGGGGAACAATTATTTTAGTAGTAGGATTTGGGTTTTTTTACTCTGTATTATCTCAGCAGTGATACTCTCAAGGCTGTGGGAATACTTTTTAATATTGCATGTGATTTTTTTTTTTTTTTTGTTCCTTAAGGCTTAGATTCTGTAATCTCTTGACCTAGATGCCTGCTTAGTGAACTAAAAAATAAAAGTACTTGATTATGTAGAGATCCTCATCAGTACATTTCAAGTGTTTTACAATGGAAATAAGTACCATTTTACAGGTGATGAAACTTATGGATAATAGCAAATTAAGTCACCTGAATGTGCTCATTACATCAGTTGAAGATCTGGAAATAAACCACAATGTTCCTGTGCTGCATTCCTGCATTTCAGTTAAAAAAATTACTTTCTTCTGCAGTCAGGTTTGTTTTTTTTCCTGACTTCTTTTCCCCAGAAAGAATAGATGGCAGTTACTGATAACAAGCTCCAGGTATCCTATGTGTACGCTGGTGTGCTATACCTAGAATATGCCTAAGCATGGCTCCTTGCAAACACCAATTATTCTAACTATCTGCAAGGTTGTATTTTATTATACATTGTAAGTATCATTAATATTCCTAATTATCTACAATGCTAATATAATTTTTAAATTCCATCAGGCAAAGCTGTCTTTATTCCAATGACAGCATCAATCTCTATGGCTTGAAAGAATGAGGAGAGAAAAGGGAGACTTAGTTTGTTGCATAACGTGAGTTTTCTTTCCTCCATGAAGTTTTGTTTTGTGTTTTGGGTTTTTTTAATGATTGGTTATTTTTTGTTTCCAGCATAGATCAAAGGAAGAAAATCCAAAGTGATATTAAAGCTTTTTCTATCTTTATCATAAATGCCCCCTATGCATATATTGGGTTTATTATAGCTGAAATCGTATATGTCCATGTTATATACTTTGCTGATCCATAACTGTACTACATCTGCTTTTCCTGTGGATGGGATTATCCTGCTGTCACTCGTGGTTGATTGCAGTTTGATGTAAATACATGGCTCTAGTATTTTGTTATAAAAAGACCTTTCACTCTTAAGTCTTGTACTTGCCTGTTTTCCATACAGTAATCCTTGACTGAATTCTTAGAGAATTGTATGTTCACCAACACACAGGAGGACGGACCCTCCTGTGTGTTGGTGAACCTTCTATGCTTTGTAACGTTCAGAACCTTACTTCTTTTTTTTGTGTTAAATCCCTAATGAAGTTGATGATATTGAGCTGAGTCTTTGGGGTTTTTTGGGTTTTTTTTCCTTCTTTTTGACTGGGGGTGTGGGAGAGCTTGTTGATGTGGTCTTTTTGTTTTTTGATTTCTTTGAGGGCTCAAATTCTGTGGTGATGCTGGGGACGCCACAATACCCAGTGGGTGAAAGGCATCAGATATCTACTCTTTTGCACTAAAGCTAAGTTGAACATTGAATGTAAGAATAATCCAAAACAGGCCTATCTGTTTCTGACATTGGAAGTGCCAGATGCAAATTGGAAACATCACAACTTGGCAGAGTGGATTTGCTGTTCACCAAATCTTATGATGTGAAAACTACAGTGGACTCAAAACTTGTAGGTCATGGGTGTAAAATGGATAAGGAAACTCTTCCTGACACAGCAAGTTGGGAACTTGTAAAACTGCAGAAATTCTGTTCACGTGCCTGCTTTAAAATCCCTTTCCCGTTGCTGCTGCTATGGATAGAATAGGTAACTGAGTGGTGTAAACCACTGAAATGTTTTTCCTCTGCAACAAATGATCTGTTTGCTTTGTGCAAAAATCCTCACTGACCTGATGACTTTTATTCTTGCTCACGCTTACGGAGTACTGTTCATCTAGTTCTCCAAATCCAAGCATAAGCCTCTGCCTTCTTGAGTTTAAGAGCTCAGGCCTCTCTTGTTCATATCTCCTGCCTTTGTGTTCTCTATCCTCTGCTATTGAAAACAGAGTCAAAATAGGTTTTGTTCCATACCTCCCAAAACTTTTTTCAGTAACTGCTGAAAATAATCTACTTTATAGTATTAACTTCATGAGTGAACATCAGGGCTTTTTTTTTGATATTTCACTTATGTTTTAAAAAAAAATCAAAATGTGTGCTGTAAACAACCAGTTGAAAAGTCTTATTTGTCATTTGACTTTTGTCTCTCAATATCAATTTCTTATAAAATACTGGTGGTTTTTATATACTTTAAAGTTTCTTGTGAGTCAAAGAATTTTTCTACTGAAGGTTACACAGTGGTTTTATTTTTGTATGAAGCAACACAATGTCTTTAAGATATATATTTAAAACACTGATCTATTTTTCCCACTGATTTTCTTATTTTCTTAGTTCAGTATTTTAATATCCGTTTTTCTTCTGTAAAAACCCTGTAAGCAGTACTTCGAGAAGATGTATGAGTGAAATACTGTCTAGTGTTTTGTGGTTACACTGCACAATTTGGTTGGATGCAAAGTCAATTAATAACAGCCTCATGGTTAACATACTGGCACATCAGGCAATTATTTGAAGTGTGACTTCTTTTTTTAGCATTATGAAAATATCGGATAAAAATATGCTTTTAATGTATCTGACTATGCTTTGAAATAAAATGACATGGTCTATAGGCCAAACTAACATTCTTTATGGAAAGAGGAAAGTTAAAGTCTAGAATAGGAACACTTAAGAATACGTTGATGTTTTTAACAGTAAAATCGGAGGTGTTCCTGGGTTTTGGAGCATAAAAAGAAATTGTTTAAACATCTCCATTTTATGTCACTGGCAAAAGAATCTCTCCTCATTTCACCTGTGACTGTACTCTTTGTGGAATCCTTGAATGGTTTGGGCTGGAAGGAACCTTAAAAGATCATCTTGTTCCAACCCACCTTCCACTACACCATGTTCCTCAGTGCCGTGTATAACCTGGCCTTGAACATTTCAGGGATGGGGCATCCACAGTTTTCTGGGCAACCTGTTCCAGAGCCTCACCAGCCTCACAGTAAAGAATTTCTTCCTAACACCCAGTCTAAATCTACTCTGTTTGAAGCCATTCCCCCTTGTCTTGTCACTACATGCCCTTGTAAAAAGTCCCCCTTCAGCTCTTTTGTAGACCCCCTTTAGGAACTAAAGGGCTGCAAAATGTCCTCCTGGAGTTTTCTCTGCTCTGGCTGAGCAACCCCAAGTCTCTTGGCTCTTCCTCACAGGAGACATGCTTCAGTCCTCTATTTCATCTTTGAAGTTCTCCTCTGGACCTGGAAATCTTTATCAAATTATGAACTCATGCTGACTCCTCTGGCATAGCAGGTTGAGGCGCAGACTTACATGCCATTTAAACTATGTGTAAACCTCTTAGTAAGATTTTTTGTTGGTGACTAGAATGTTGGGTGAAATGGAAGCTTACAGGGACTGCTGAGGGTCCTCTCCCAGCCCCCCTCCTGGTTCTGGCCCTGACTCCCCCTTCTCACCTTGCTCAGAAGGGTGGGGGGAGAGGTGCCTGCTGTGACATGCTCTTCTGAAGGGCTGACTCTCAGCCTTGGCAGATGGGCAGTGAATCGTAAATTCTGCGTGTGTTCAGCTTTACAGGGCCTGTCGTTCCAGTGAAGGCAGTTAGAACTGTCAACACCTAACAGTGCTAGAGGATAATGAATGTAATGTAAACCTGAGAAGCCCATGAGCAGTGCTGGCTTCCCACATAGCAGATGAAATCCACTTGGTCTCCTGTATTTCAAGAAAGCCTCTTAATCCTATTCAGGCATTCATAATAACACAGTGTTTCAGAAAAATAATTCTGCTTGTTCAAAAATGCATACTAACAAAAGAAGTTAAAAATATTTAAGTATTCATGTTTAATGTGTTTGGGAAACCATTCCAGGATGTTGACAGCTGGTTATTAATTACAATGCCATGGATAAATATGCCATGATTATTCAGCACATGATTTTATATAACTTACATACACATTTTCCGGTGCTTGCTCAGTATTTTTCTGATGGATTTCAGTAAAAAAATACAGTATGGCAGAGGGTTTTTTTGTATTCTTCATGGACTTAGTTGTTTTTATTAGAGTACAACATAGAAACAAATATAATTATCAGTTAGTGATACTTGTGATCCTTGTTTATTCTTCTAGAAGAAAAGGCCTTGTATTTAAGTAATTTTTCTTCTTTAGTGGGAGGACGGTAGAAGAAATAATTGCTTGGAAAGGTTCTTCCAGAAGGACTAAATGCAGGAAACTAAATTGTTAAAGAGGCCTGGCTTTCAAAATTCTTTGAAATGAAAAAGGATATGTATTGTAGCATAGGAGTAGGAGGTATTGTAGCATAAAATAATCATCAAGAAAGTAGTCATGAAATATGTGAAGTAATTGCTGAGATTCATGTGTAATGAAGAAGTTATTTTTTCCTTTTGGTTTGTGCGGCTTTAACTAGAAAAGAATGTTGTTTGAAGACACAGATGCCATTATCCATGGACTATTGTTTTTATTTGACTGTTTCAATTTATGTGGCTCAAGCTTTTTAGTTACGTGACCCTACGTGATTGGAGGGATTTATAGTGAGAATGTGTTGCTCATACATGAATGCTCTAGAAGTGTTCAGTAACTATTTATTATGAAGACTTTTCCATAAACTTATCCACACACATACATTACATTTATAGACGTACAAGATTCTGACAAGAATCAGTTTTACTCTTATCTGTGTCTTTATCCTCAAAAATCTTCCTTTGCTTCAGAGGGGTGTGTGTGTTGTCCATCCTCAAGCAGTAGAGTACTACATATTGTTATTTAAAACAATATAACCAAGTTTGGCAGTGGAATGCAAAGTGAAGTTTAGCAGCAGCATGTGAGTGCATTTGCTGAGCTTGCAATGCTTTTGGTAAATCATATTGTTGTGGGAACATCTGAAAAAGAACAAATGAAGCTATGGAGAATTTATATTAGCTATGCAGGCAATAACCCATTTTATGTACTTCCTTGAAGGTGCAATTCAGAAAGGGCTTTTACTTTTAACTTCCTGAAATAGCAAGATTGTCCAAATTAAATCTACATGGGAGAAAATAACTTAACTTCCTTCTCCCCAGATTATTTTGAGGCAGAGGAGGTGATAGTTACTTTGCCCTGGGGAGTTACACACCGTACAGTGACCTGACTGATATTTTCTCACAGTCTCTCTGTGGAAGCTCATCATCTCTACTTCTATTTTCTCTTCAATACTGTTTCTACAGAAAGAAAAGACACCTTGTACAAACTCCAAGCATTTAATTCAAATTCAACAAGTGACAACTTTGTATTATGAAACTGTACAGTAGAGCAGTTGCTTACTTTTTAATTAATGCTAAGATATATGCTTACACTTATAGATCCCAAGAAAATGGGTTGAATGATCCCAAGAGAAGCTGCAGAATCACCATGTAAAACTGCAAACGCTTGTCTTCATTTTCACTATTATTGTCCATAAAATGGATGTGGGTTTTTTGCAACTTATAATATTTATTTCTTTGTAATATAGAAGAGGAATAGTTGGTTAGGAGAAGAGGTGTTTTGACTTCTGGAAATTTGTAGACAACTAACAGTGAAATACAGCACCGTGGGAATGACTACAGCCAGTGGAGGCTATAGATAAAGCTGCAATGCACTGATAAAACTGTTACACTGAGCAATTAACTAACTTTGTAGAATGAAGGTCTATAAACCCTAATGATGTTAACTTACAGTCAAGTGAGCTGTTCCACTAGAGGAAAAAATATCATTCACTCATGTCTAAAGTTCAAATATTTGAAGTGTTAGTCCTGTGGTAGGACCAAAACTTTTTTTTTTGGCAAAAAAAGCATGGTAATCTTTTTTTTTGTATGTTGAATTGGGGTTTTTTGTTTGTTTTTGGCTTTCTTTTGTTTTTTATACTGGTGAGTTTTTCTTGGTTTAATGTGCTGCATGTGCTTTACTGATATTTCTTTTTTTATTCAAGGCTTGGGCATCTTCCCTTTTGTTGTGGAGTGTATTTAGTTAATTTTTTTCCCCCTTTGGTCTTGGGCCAAAACCTGCATGCCTTAGTGTTAGTGATCAGCTTGTTACAGAATAGAGTGTGTTTTACATGGATGTTTAATAAATGTATGTGTTTAATCCTTGTTTCTGTAATAGTAAAGACAAAACACTACAGGGCTGCAGTGAATAGCTCACTGCAGAGTCAGTCTGGGAGGAATTTCTCCCAGTGGAAAGGGTTGTAGAGAGTCATGAAGAAATAAGTTAAACAGTTGAAGAAAATGAGAAAGTTGGACTTTTCAGTTAGTTTCTCAAGTAATCTCCCTATACCTTCTCAGGAGAAAAAATATCAAAAGGCAAATTAATGTGAAGTGAAGAAAAAGATTATTTTTGTAACTTACAGCTTGGAGAGGACTTCAAAATGTTATAGATCTTATTACTCATTTTAGATCAGAAATAAATGGGTTAAGCTCTGCATTTAAATCTGCTTTCTACTTTCCAGCTAGTTCTGCCAAAAAGTCATTCCACTGGAACATTAGGAAGGAAATAAACTTTTAAACATAATTTAAGACCGGAAAAATTTTTTATGGTTGTATTTTGTATCATGACTTTTATAAAAATGACAACATTTATTTCAAAAGTGAAACAGTCTTTTAGTTATGTATGGGATAAAATGAGGTACTGTGCCTGGGACTGAATGTCACACATGTCACAGATTTCTGTGTTCATTTTAATGGCTCAAAGTGTTTAACATTCTCTAGGAACTAGTGTTAATGGCTTAATACAGTGAAATCCTCTAAGAATCAGGAATTCTGCCTAGTCCCTGAAAAATCATTCTGGGGCTTGCTTAACAATGCAAGTGCTTACATGAGAATGTGTGAGGTCTTTCATTTTTATTTAAATAATGTTCTAAAATATTTTTCTGTTGATTTGGGTTTTTTGAGGGACATGTATCTCTGAAGAATTCTGTTTATTGTTTTCAGACAGCATAAATGTTACTTTCTCCTTTCTTTCATTTTACTTAAAGCTATTGTGGCAGTAGAACAATACTTGATGCCATTATCTCCATGAAAAAACATGTTATCTTTGAGGTATTTTGAAATTTTTATTGGACTGCTACTGGAAGTAAAATGTGCTTGTGACTGAGTGTGAGCAAAGCAGGTGTAGGCAGGTGGCAGTGGTCTGCAGCCTTGTGCCATCAAGGATGTGGGAGGCCTTGTATTTATTAATAAAAAGGTACAGTTTATCAGATGTTAGTCACTGCTTAAAAGATTGACTGGAAAAGGTAAACAGAGGTGTATAGTTGAGGCCCGTTGTTCTAGAGTCAGAACAGATGATTGTGACCTCCAGGTCCATTGTGAACTGAAAGAATACTTCAACATCCATTCTTTTTAGACTAACTGATTGCATGGTCAGTGAGGAGATCTTTTGGGACATATGAAGAGGGTAAAAAAACCAATCTTCAGTCTTCCAACTGAAACAATTTCCCATAAATTCTGCTGTGCCTATCATAGACCAAGTATTCTTCTAATTGACAGTAAACCAATTACTATTTTCAACCAAAATCGTAATTTTCAAGAAAGGGTGAATAAAACTCCTCCCATGGGCTATAGCTGCAGTCAGTCTCAATAACACTTGAATGTTACAGGCATCCTTAATTCTTATAATTAGGAAGGAGGAGATTAGCCAGATAACTTGCTTTTGCAAGCACCTGCCTTGATAGTAGCTTTTGTTTTAATTTATTCAACATGGTGTGGTTTTACCTACTTTGACAGGGTCACATATAGTTCCAATTTTGTTTAAAAAGCCATTGTGAAATGATACATTTCTAGGTTTTTAGTTTTATAACTCAACGCTGTATTCTAGCAAAACATATATGCATCTGTGGTTTCTTGACACTGTGTGTTTCCAGAAGAGTCAGTGGGACAAAAACTAGAAAATACCAAAATCTATGACCAAAACACTCAGTTAAAGAAAATAAAGTCTAAATGTTTTAAATAATCAGAAGAATCTGTGTTCCTTGGAAAATGGAAGGCAAATCTACTCTTTCAGGCTTCCAAATATGAGAGGAGTAGAGATTGAGGGAAGAGCTTGCAGAGTTGCATCTGCAAGGTCCAGAAATAAGAATTATGGAAGACAATAAGCAAAATAACAAAGTATTCACCATGGGGAGTTGTGTTAAATAAGGGGAGAAAATAGCTCTATGTTCAATAGACTTTAACATATGCTGAAGGACATACAAACTTACTTTGCTATCTAGTCAAATTGCTTGCTGTTAAAGTAGAAAATTAAAGTAACTTAGAATAATTTGTCTCATTCAAATACCTCTTTTACGTGCCATGTTATTTCCCATTACTATACAGTGTACAAAACAGATGAGATGAAAAATCCAGCTGCAGAGACAAGTTGCAGCATTCCCTGACAAATTGTAAAGAGTGTGTACTGCTTACTGAGATGAGACTTTAATCAAAAAGATCTGAAACTTAGTGTGTTTTGCCTGTGTTCATCTAGTTAGTCTTCTTGAAATGTATGTGGTAAGGATATGATTGATTTTTTTTTTTTTTTTTTTTTTTTTTTTAAGTTTGAAACCTTGAGTTTACGTCTTCACACCCTTCTGCTCCCCTCCTGAAAATCCTTTTACTATACTGGATGCTCTTCTTTTAAACAACCTCAATTTATCTTGCTTGTTCTGTATTAATGATACAGTATGTCCTTTGTTGCCTAGATGAAATTCAAGTTTTTCAATTAATTTTATTAATTCAGTCTCTAAAACTACTAACTTCTATAAATGCCAGTTTCTAATCACTTGATCATATTAGTTGAGTGTAATTTGTTTTATGAGTTGTAAGCATAAAATGAACAGTTTTTAAAATGTTTAAGTCTCTTGGAACTAGTGGTTGTCTTCATAATTGTTAAGAGATTTACAACCATGTTACTTCATAGAATTTTTTTAATATTTCAGAGAAGAATAATGTTTTTCAAAATGCACTGGTTTATGCAATCTTATGTCACTGGAATAATTAAAGATCTAAACCAGTTAAATAGCATGCTGTTTTATGTCTAATACGTATTCTGCTTGCTATAAGAAGGTTAATTATAAAGGAGAGGCCTTGAACAAATTGTAAATATGAATATCAATCATTTTTCAGCCTTGCTTGGGGGCAACGTGCATTTCTGTAATTAAACCAGAACGAATATTAGGGGAAAAGAGTATCAATGTCTTAATATTGACTTTGTGAAATTGTGCTCATTTTGTTTCTGAACTGGACTACACAGATGAAGTTGTTGTATTAAAATCAACTAACTGCATTGTTTTCAGTGGTTTTAATGAAAAAGCCAGTCAAAACCAAACAAACTTCCATGGTGGTGAAAATATTTTGGTATTGCAGTGTAATGCTGTATGTAAATGCTAAGTATAAAATGGCAGTCATTGGGTCTTGGTTTTCTGGTGAAGAAAATACTACTTTTGTTCAGATGTTAGTTTGCTAAAACTAAAGTTCAAATACTTAATATGGGCTGTTCTTGAAAGTCTTTCTGTCCCCATTCCTTACTGCCCCCGCCACCTCAATGCTTGCATCTTTCTACCCAAGTTTTTGTATGAAATAGAATGGTATTTGGTAGGTCTTGATTCGCTAAGGTCTGTCTTTGATTAACCCAGGGCAGATTATCCAGTTTTGAGATTAACTCGACCACAGAGCAGACAGACTTGTGGGCAGTAGGCTGGGGGCCTCTGCCACCCCAGGATGCCCTTTGGGATAGCTTTGCATAGGAATTGCAGATGCTGCTTTGCTTTGTCATTTGTACCATCTTCTGCTTTGTAATCTCCCTTATGAAGTATCTTGATAGAAAAACTGAGTAATCTACAAGTGTAGAAAAAAATAAAATTAAAAAAGAAGTGCATGATGCTGTACTTAAAAGCTCAGTTGGAAGCAAAAAAAAAAAAAAAACAACATGTAGGGTTTTTTTCTTCCTGAAGATACATGTGCTTTCACTTTGAAAGGAAACTTCTGTGTTGGAGGTTCAGCCATCCTAACATCCAATGTTTATCATGAAAGACAGCAGCTCTTCTAAACCAATTGTGTAGTAGAATTGACATAATCAGATCTTTTCTTAGGCTCCTGGTATATATTAAGAACAGTTAAATTGGATTGTCTTGTATTACTATAGACTGTACCTGTGTCTCATTGATCAATTTATATGGATACTGTATGCTTTTCTCTTCCATTATTTTACCTTACCTTTTTAGCTCCTCGACTTATTATGTCATTAATTGCATCTTTTCTCTCATTTCATCCAGAAGTCATTTCTTATTGGTATCTGGAGATTTTATTCAGGTTCATAAGTTCTCATACCAAGTTGTCTACTTCAGTGGATACAACCATTTTGCTCAATGTTTCCACTGAGCTGTAATTGCAGATATATTCAAAAAAACTTATGGATGTCCCTTAACACTGCAACCCTCCGAATAAACTCATTACGGTTCTTTATTTTCTTGAAGTTTAAAAATAAGAGGAAATTTAATCGAAAGTCATATACACAATTGTGTGGTTGAATTTAATTCCATCTCAAAAAGCAGAATATGAACATGACAAGTTGTGGTTGACTACAATGTCATTCAGAATGATATTAAATGCAGTGGCTCACTGTTCTCTACTTAAACTGATAAAAATAAGAAAGCCTTTCCTACTTCAAGCTTCTCCCTTGTGTGCACGTACAAAATACATCAAGTGAAGAAAATAAAGTTGTAGCGGTGACTTGGACTCTTTGCAAGCCCTGTATTTTACTGCTTTTTGAACTGCATACTTTGTTAAAAATCAAAGCAACAACTTTGATAAAAAGGAACTCTTATACAGTACAAAGGAAGGGAAATAGAATGTCATGTCAATCTGCAGCACTAAGCAAATATAACATACGTAGATGCATTTGCATCAAAACAATATGTTTAAAACAGAAGTTTAATTTAAAATTATTTTGGGTTGCATACAAATAGCCTAGAACCGAGAGACCCTTGAGATCTGTACAGGAACATTAAGGAAATGACTGCAAAAAAAAATCAAATGCATCAAACTATTAAATAGATGGTATTTAAAGAGAGAAACTGTGCATTTGACAGCCCTTTACTGTATAAAACATTCTGAAATACAGCTATTTACACAACAGTCTGTGTTCTCTTATTTCTCACAGTATTTTAAAATGCTCATCTTGAATCTTCTCTTGTCAAAATGAATTAGTTGGCATCTGCCTTTGTTAAAGACTTCAGAAATCTTGCTAAGCTGGTTAAAATATTTATTCCCAGTAATTACTAGGGAGGCATGCAGTATAATTAAGATTTTGTGTATTATCATGGAATATCCTGAGTTGGATCGGACTCAAAAGGCTTGTCAAGTCCAACTCCTGGCTCTCCATGGCACTATCCCCAAGAGTCACACCCTGTGCCTGAGAGCACTGACAGAATGCTTCTAGAACTCAGACAGGCTGATGCTGTGACTGCTTCCCTGGGGAGCCTGTTCCAGTGCCCAACCATCCTTGGGGTGAAAAACCCATTTGTAATATGATATTATGATGCTTTGCACATTGTATTGTGTAATACTTCTGAATTTTTTGTTAAGAAGAAAAGAAACCCCAGATTATTTAAGTGAAGTTAGTAGAGTGTTGATTGAGGAAATGAGAAGCCATGTTAAATGATTTTGTATGATAATCCCATGATATTCTTAAGGTTAATATCTTCATTTATTTAATAAGGGTAGATACAGTAGAAACAAGGTACAGCTCATCAGGTTTTATTCTTCAATGTTTTTTCCCAGCAGAACTTGAAAAATGCCATAATTAATTTGCCCTTTTTTTTCTTCTCAGTTGAAAATCTATATGCTATAGTACAAAATATTGTTTTGTATGAAAAATGAATCTCATTGGAAATATTGGTGGGGGGGAAAAGCATGTGTGTACACTTATAAGGACACAATAGTGTATAGCTATATGCTTATGACTAATTTTCTTATGCTGACTGTAACTTGCTCTTCCTGAAGCTGTCTCAAAATATCCTGTTTTCAAAATCAGGAGAAAGGGTGTCAGGAGCAGCACATCTTCAGTTCTGAAATTATAGAAGCACTTTGGGCTGTTTTTAAATAGCTGAGTTTGTCCAGAAGACAATCTTTCTTTTCTCGTTTGTTACTTTTTTTATATAAACAAAATGCTGATCAGCATTGAGTCTACCTTGCACCACTTGCTTTGAATCATATTTCTCACAATAATGTTATGGCAGGATTTGAAATACTGTCTAGAGAAGTAACATGAGCTAAATGAGGTAGTGCAAAGGTACAGACTTTCTGGATCTGTGTGGACTCTCATCTGAGGAACATCAGGCTTGTGTTGCGGGCTGTACTCTGGGAAGCCTGACAGGACAGCTGTACCAAAGTTGTTCTGTTCAGTGCCTAAAAATCCTTATTGTTTTGAATGGCAATGCCTCAGATATCCAGAGTATTTGAACTAGTGATGGTCCTAAAGGAAGCTATGTTCAGGTGATGCAAGTGCAGCGTTATGTGGGGTTTTAATGGGTTGTTCTTACTTTGGTAGTTGTCAGATCTAGAAAGGTAAGTGTGTAATTTAGAGAACATGAATATGTGTAGCTGCAGGTGACATTTTCTTCAGTGCTAAATTTCATTTGAACAATTTTTTTTTAAGAGTAGTTTCTAATATTTCCATGTTTAAAACATTTCTTTATTTTTCTGAGAAACTGTTTCTTCATTTAGCCTCCTTATGCCATGTTCCCCTTTTCCCTTTACATGCCCAGGTGAAGCAAGGGATTTTCAGCAATATGACAGTGTCTTTTAACCTCTGGTTTGCAAGCTGATTTTTTTCCTCTGTCAGAATTTGTAGATAGGGTCATAGTTGTTTTAGAACTGCAAACACAACATCTCTGCTAAGTACTAAATTAGTTATTACAAAAGATTTTTTTTTTAAAAAAAGACCAAGAACAATGGTCCTTTAGTTGTGAAAATTTGCTTATGACTCTTAGATTAAAATAATAGATATGATTTCTGAACAGTGCATTACTTCTAAAATATTGTGAAGAGAAATCACTTCTGAAGTGATTTTTAAGTGTGTAATAAGCATACTGATTGGTTTGACTTTATTTTTTAGGGATGAAGCAGAGCACAGTAAGCTAAGAACCTTGGCTGAAAAAGCCTTGAGTTCTTGTCCTTGTATACTAAAGGAATAAGGACACGTGAGGGGAGAAAGCTGGGTTATGATGAAAGAAGTAGTGTTCAGTTACTCGATTATGTTTATTTTGGCAGTGTTGCAAATGTGGATTCATGATGAGATTTTTTTTTCTGCTTTCTGTTGCATAGTGTATATGTACATGTTTTCTTTGGAACTGATAGAGAAAAGTAAATGTCATAGGATACACTGGGAATACTGGTGTTTAAGTGTACTCTCCTCTCTCTGTAAAACTTGTTACTATGTTACTCAAGATGAGAACAAGTTGTTAAAAGTCCTCCAAATGATGTGCACTTCTGTTATATTTTCAGTGTAAAAAATGCATGTACTTTTGTTGTGGGTTTTTGAGTGTTTTCTTATGGATATTATACAGAATAGAAAATGAAGCAGATGTTTCAACATATGTCACAGGGGGCCTCTGGAGGGAATGGATGTTTCTTGCACCAGAGAAAGGAAACCTACTGAAAGAGGAGTAATCTAGAATTGTGTGGTCTGAGGTCCATTGAGCTCAGTCACTCATAGATTTTTTGAGGTTGTAGCTGTTAAGAATGCAAGGTTTTTATTTATTATTCTAGTGTCAGGATACAGGTTCAGAAGCCTTCATCAGAAACAGAATTCCTTCTCATCTAGCATCTATGAAGTGATCTGTAAGGATTTCAGGGGCCCATTGCAAGCTCCTGTGTAAAGTGCTCCATCTTCAAGAGGAGTGTCAGGAGATTCTTCTGCCCTGGGAAGAGAAACCTTACTAGGGCTGCTGCAGAGATGTGGTTCTTTGAGAAGGTGCCAGAAGGAAGTCAGGCAGACTAATCTGGAACTATCTTCTGGACTGGAGAAAACTGCTGAAGTGGAGGAAAGATAAAGAAGAAAAATTAAAAACAACTTGGCATAAGGTAGAATGGGATGTGAGCTTTAGACTCTTGCTGCACACTTAAGTGGTACCAGTTGCAGTGGTTAGTCATCTCTACATTGAGACTAATTTAATTTCACAGCAAGGAAGAATTGCAGCAACCTCCACATCCTGTCTAGCAGTGCTAGATGTTTGAGCCAGCGCAGCTGGGAGACGGCACATGCTCTGGTTGTTCACACAGAAATCCTAGGACTGGTGGAGGAACATTTCCACAGCCGCTGTTGAGAGCACTTAACACAGTGGCACATGGCTTTGGTTTCAGTCATCCTTCCTGGTTTGGACCTACTTTGCCATGTCATCATAAGTTGGTTCAGAGGGATAAAGTGTACCCTCTGCTTTTCAGTATTTCAGAACTAAAATTTACATCTTATGTTCTACCTGGGATTGAATGTGCACCTACTCCTTTAATCTGTGAGTTCCTGCTCCTAAGAATAAACTATATAGTGGGAAACTGTAGTACTGAAATAGAATTGTTTCCTGTAAATCCATTCTTTCCTCCATATTGTTGCATGCTCCAATATGAAGTACAGCCATCATCCTACTTTAAGGGAAAAGAACTGCCAGGGCAAGAGGAGGAAAGAGATTAAAATTCTAAGAGGATTTAAGAATTCCTGACAAAATAGTTTATCCCTCATGCTTTTCAAAAACATGAGGAGCACAAAATGAAGGGGAGGGGAAAAAAATAGAGTAACACCCCGCCACCCCAGAAACACGGAGCTGTAAGAATGTACGAGGTATTGGGATTCTTTTGGTCTAGTTTTGGTCTAGGTTTATTTGCATGTGGAATTTGAGTAGTATCTTTGGTCAGTATAGAGCTGCATGAACAGCGCTGCATGCAAGAGAGTAGAAAACTCTGAAGAGCTCTAATGAGGGAGGTGGAGCAGAACCTGGGACCAACCTGGGCTACCATTCCCAAAATGGTGTGATGTCCAACAGAGAGGTGACATCAAATGGAAAAAACCAAATTGCTGAAAAAATACTCTAAGGTGGCAATACACACTAATCCATTATTATAGGAATCTACTGTGTACAGCATTAGAGTAATATATTTTGGTGCAAGTATTGTGAAAGACCTACATGTAGTATCTGGTACCTGAATGAAAAAAAATGTTCTGCCAAATTCATAGTTGCAAAAGTGTTGATGGCTGGAATGATATAAAAAGATATCTTCTATTACTTTTTGATCATTTAGTAGCTCCTGGGAGCTACTGGGGAAAAAAAGCTTTTCTGATTCAAGGGTTTTGGAGATGTTTGTTATTTTTTTCTAATGTACCATAAATTCTATTACTTGTACTTTCAGCAGCAAGCAAGTTGATTTGCAGATATAGAGACTGAAACTTATGTAAGAAGTACAGGACTCCGGTGGCTTTTATAGTGTCTACAGCTGAATATAAATAAATCCAGAGCAATTAAATTTAAAGGCAATAGTTTCTTCAGAACTTCTTTAATTGCAATACTGTTTCTCTTCAATGCATTTCTTTTTCATCTCCACTTATTTATCAAGAGCCATGTAACTTGAGACCGTTAAAAACAGAGTCAAGAATTAAATGTTATATATGTGGGACTCTTACTTGAATATCTGCTTAATTCCTGAAGGTCGGCCTGTTGTAGCAGGTTTTTTTGTTGGTGCTTTTGGGATTTTTAGGTATTTTGGGTTTTTTTAATAATTGACAGTGAAAATATACAAAGGTAGTCTCTTACATGGTGGTGATTTAGCCAAAACAAATTGTATCCATATTACACTAATGTATATATAATTTTGTGATTTGATTTATAAGATACTATATTCCACACTGCAGAACCATGAAAAAAGCTGCTCCTACACATAAATGCCAATGCACCTTGAAAATGAGAATTTAAAGCATTAAAGAATAATAATTTTTCTTTTTAATCATGGTTTTTAACATTTTCATGCATTTGTGATATGAATGTAAAGCAGGTGCTGAAAGTGTAGTTGTACTTGATGTGCACATTAAATAATCCCTGTGCACTGTGGAGTTGCAAATATATTTGTTATGATGCAGTTTTATTTATTTTCCATTGAAGTACCTTGACAGAAAATCCCATGAAAAGATACGGGACTTTTGAGATAAGAATCTGTTGCAGAGCGGTGGCATTTTTACCAAAACTGTTTAACATCTACCTCTTGATTTTTGATTAACATCTGGGATGCAGTGTGCATAAAGAAATGAAAAGAGGGAAATGTGTTTTACTTTTTAGCAGAGCCAGATTTGTTGCACCGAGGACAGTCAGAGCATTCATGCCGTGAAGAGGATGAGGTGAATGAGGGAGAAAGGGTGCTCTCCTTATGACTTCTTGATGGTGTTCTAGTTCCATTCTCTCTGCTCTTTGTGAGCCAGGGACTGTTTCATGCCTGTGAGTACAAATGTGTTCCTTTAATAAAAAGAAGGAAAGAAAAAAATCACATTAGTAGGTGTGTCTGTTAGATGGGTCTTAATGGTTGTGAAAAAGGATATTGCTAAATCCTTATGAGTTCATTCCAGAAAGTCTCAGTTGCATTCTCAGGAATAGGAGTGCTGATCCAACTGTGGGGATAATTTAATCCAGTTCTGGGCATTGGAGGGTATTTGCTGCAGAGGCCTGCACAAAACTGACTGCATTCATCACCCTCACTCTGCAGTAAAATCTCTCTTGTGCTGAATGTGGTGAGGAGCTGCCATGATTTGTTGATCGCATGAGGAGCACAAATTTGAGACTTTGATGCTGTGTTCGTGTTGGTGGTACTTGTCCTCTTGATGTTGATTCATTACTCCAGGTCCTTCCTAATTAGTTTTAGGCCACTGCCATCCACAGTTCTTACGGAGTTGCAGTAGCCCATTATTAGCTCTCCCAGGCCACCCCAGCTATATTATCATCAGTTAATTTTTGACTGTTTTTGCTTTTGTGCTTTTTAAGCTGTTCACCCAAATACAAATAACCTGTTACTAAAAAATGGAATCTCATTGGGTTGTTACTGAACGATATGCCTTGAGGGGAAAAAAAAGTGCTGTTAATACTTTTGACGGTACTGTGGAAGTTGGCAACGTGCTCATATTCTGTGATCTTGACAGAAAGGCAGGCTGACTTTGACATTTATATTTTGATACTCTAAATTATTTGGCTGACATGCATATTAAAAACAAAACAAGAAAAAACCCAAACAACCACCAAATCCCGCCCTCCCCCCAACTCTATTGTTTCCACTGCTAGTATCTAAATTGAGAATCACATTGAAACATACTGGTGTCACGAGACTTCTGTTATGGTCAAGCAGAGGTGTAAAATCCCATTGTCCCAGATTTCTCTTGTCCCATTCCAGTCTTCAGTTTTCTGTTTCTGTATGGGTTTCTCTTAATTTCTAATTTTTTTGACCATTGTTTTCCCCCGTGTTAACTTCCTTTCCCTTTTTTGCACCATCTACCATAAAAATTAGTCTCTTAAAACAAATAGACATCTGTTAGATTGGTGAGTTGGGTTTTATTGCACTTTGCTGCTCTCAATACAGCATAATGATGCAAACAATTTAAGGAGAGGTTGTTTTATTAATAATTAGTTAAGCTGCAAGGGGTATTCCAATAGCTGGAACTGTAGCAGTAACAGTATTTTCTGTATATGTTTAAGGTCATTACAGAAATCTTTTGCAATAGCAGCCAGGGCCTCTGGCATTACCTTTAATCTACTGACTGACAGATCACCCATTGTATGCTGATGGTGACCGGTTACTAAAGGCTGAATGCAGTTATGCTTCAACATAGCTACAAGTTGTCTTCTCTCCTGGTAACGCAGTTTAAGGGGGTGAAAAAACACTCTTAATTGTCTTAATCTATACCACCTTAAATAATTGCATAGTTAGGGTACTTTATTTTTTAAAATGTCAAAATGCCAGAAAAAGACAGAAGGACAAAGGGAAAGCTGAGGGGCCTTAGAGGTGCTACTTAAGCCATAAAGCACAGTCTGTGCTCTTTGCTTAATTTTAGCAGTTTGATTCAATATGTTTTTCTTTTAGCTACTTTTCTGTTCAATAAATCTCTTCCATGCTCAGAAAATAAACTACTTTTAATTGATGTTTGTAATTTAAATGTATGGTTTGGTAACTCTTACATTAAGGAACTTTTTGTATTTCTCAGGTAAACAGAACGATATGTGAAGCTTTCTTAGATAGGCATCAGGAGGAAAGAGTGTCCAATGTAGAAGAAAAAATAATATGAAAAAGTCACTTTAAGTTATGGCTACAGATTATTTCTAGAAGTGCAGAGCCAATGATTTATTTTTAACCAGTTGATCCCACTTGGTTCATCTTCCTTCAGACACTTCAGTTATTAATATAATGCAAATAATAAATCATTCATGTTCTCTTTACACTTGTCAGACACATCTCTGTGCTGTCTGTTTTGGCAGCTGCAGTGATGAAGTACACTTATTGACTGCAGTCACCACAATCTAAATAGATATCTGTCTTTCTCTGTCACCATGTAATAGGAATTTGTGAATTTTATCCCTGAAATAAATCTGCTTGAAAAACTTTTCTACCATAGAGTTTAATGTTCATTTTCTTTTTTTTCTAGAGTGGTTTTGTTAACTTTTGGTATATTTAGAGAAGGCAGAAAGGTGATTTCCTACACACAACATTCCTCTGAACATATTTTGCTGTATTTTCAACTTGTTTCTTAAAATTCACTTTTTTTTTGTCAGTTAAAAAAATTCATTTTCTCTTTTTATAAGTGTGGTATAAAAGGAGTCTGAAGTAATGTATTTTTTTTCCCTTCATCTCAGTGTATGATCCATCTCTTTTTTTAATCATTTATCCTCTTTCCAGGTTATTCAGAGGACTTCTTCACTTAGTTGTAGTTGTTCTTTGAACTGTGAAAGTTTCTAAATGAAATAGACAATTTTAATGTAGAAGTTCTCAGTATTGCGGGTCTGTATTCTGCTACCTGTGTCTTTATCCTGTATGAAATAGAAATAATAATTGCATAAAATAAATAATTCTGTTAGGGAAATGTATCAATTGATAGAACCGTGGATGGATGTCTTTGTCTTAGACTGTGGAGTTGTTTTTTTTTCCCTCCTCCTTCTCTATTTTTAACCCTGATTGTGTCCCTGTAGAAACAAACTTTGCAGATATAGTTCAGCAAGGGACAAAAAATGCTCTAAGTGTTCTAGCTTGTAATTTGATTATTAGTATGTGTCCATGGAAAGGACCCACACAGGAGAGGTCTGTGAAGAGCTGCAGCCTGTGGGAAGGACTCACATGTTCATGGAGGACTGTCTTCTGTGGAAGTGACCTCACACTGGAGCAGGGAAAGTGTGAAGAATCCTCCCTGTAAGGAGGAAGGAGTGAAAGAGTGATGAACTGACCACAATCCCAATTCACTGTCTTGCTGCATTGTTCATGGGAAGGAGGTGGAGAAATCAGGAGTGAAGTTATCCCTGGAGAGAAGAGAGAGGTGGGAAGGAAGGAGTTCTCAAGATTGGGTTTTCTTTCTCATTGTCCTTCTCTGATTTGATTGGTAATAAACTAAACTATTTTCCCCAAGTTAAGTCTGACTTGCCCATGGCAGTAACTGAGGAGTGACTTCTTCCTGTCCTTACCTTGACCCATGAGCAGCTTTGGGTCGTGGTGTCCAGACATGGTCACCCACAATATCTTTGTACTGTGTTCTTACCCAAGCCGTCTCTGATGGTTTCTTTAAGTGCATCTCCCACTCTCTACTCAGTGCTTGCTCTGCAGATTGCATTTTGGGTGAGTTGTGGTGTGTTTTGGATGCGCTGGGTTTGTGGTACACACAAGTGTGCAGGTACTTGGTAGGATGGAAGTTAATGGCTGAACTTACTTGATCAATGTTCCGTTAAGAAACTTCTTAATTTAAATTTAACATAGAACTGCAGAATTTCTAGGTCTTCGTGAGAAGAAATATTGATTTTGATTGTAATATCCCAGCATTACATTGCAGATGAAATAAGCACTGGCCATGGCTAACAATGACAAGATTTCTATGTATTTAAGTTGCAATTTCACTTGAGCTATAGGTTTCTTTCCTAATGTCATGTAGTTTATTATGATAATCTGACACACACTCATGAAAAGATTTATTTTACGCTGAGGAAGCTGTTCATAAAGTGAAGCTGTAGAATTTTAAAAACATCCTTGGTATCTCTTCCTCATTAAGATTCTACAAGGCACACTGTGAATTTTTATTTAAAGAAGTAGCTTTTATAATTTGATGTGGTGTGGTTACTTTCAGTCTTTGACTTAGCCAGTACGCTTCATTTTCCAAATATCAACAGCATGCAAAGACCTAAAAAGCTAAAGAATTCATGAATGCAGGAGAGAATTTTACGTCTGCAGAAGCAAGTACACGGAACGGGAAGAACAAGTCAAGTTGTGGCTCCCTTTGCAATTTTAACTGCATTATCCTATTTCCTCTCCTCTCATGTGTAACTTTTTCATAGTTAATTATTATCCAACTGGTTGTAGACTTTATCACGTGGCATGTTTGAGGTGCGAAATGTTGTGTTTTCCTCTCTATATCCCTATTATATTTTTTATGCTAATTAAATAGAATTCTGTGCAAAATGACCCATTTATCTGTGGGGTTTTGAGGTGAATGACAGTGAAGCACCTTTGTGCTTCACAAAATTCATTAATTTATTTTAACCATACTCCTTGATGTACTATCTGCATTATACATTTGGCAACTTAGACACGAAGGAGGAAAAAACAGCATGAGAATTTTTAGCATATTTAACATCAAAAAGACATACTGTCAAATTCAACTCTATTGACAGGAACATTCTGCAGTGAGGTCTTTAGCTCATTATTAAGCAGAACTCTAAGCTGGCTGTCACACATTGTAGATGATTATGGCCCATATGAAATACCTCTCATAATTTCGGCATTTCTTTTCTAGAAAGGGATATGTCTATCTTGATGAGATAAGACAAATAAGATTATTCAAACACTGCAGCCCTGTCATGGTTTTGTGTAGGCTCCTCTTTGCTGTTGTGTCACTTGCATACATTGATGATTTTAAATTAATATTCATAGGCTGCCTCAGTTTTTATGTAGCCCCACACAGGCTTAATGTATATAATTTTTCTCACATTCCTATGTCAGGGCCATACTTCAGAATCAAGAAAAAGGTAAATTATTGTTAGCAGCATTTGTCTTCAGTGGTGTATATATATGCTATATACCAGAAAAATCTCAACTTTTAGATTTGGTCTGGATGTTCCTATGGCACATACAATCTTGTAAGTCTGTCAGTACTTAGTTAACGTGTTTTGAAAATGTGAAGTTAATCATGCAGATGGGCATTTGGGAAGTCAGTGTTTTCTCATCTCTATGGGTAGATGATGACTTTCTTTAGGACTAATTAGTAGGGTTATTAATCCAAACAATTAAATTCTCTTCTAACACTACAGCTGTCTAATTAATGAATCTATTAATTAATCAGTAGGTTCTCCAGATGTCTACTGAGATACTGTCCCTTGAGCAGCAATATTAGCTATTGATTTTTTGCAAACCAAGAACTAGAATATTTCATTTGTTTTCTTGTATATGAAGCAAGAAGCCTGATTTATTAAAGGTGTATCTTTTCCTCTGAGTAAAAAGCTATTATTGGTTATTTTTCACCTGACATACATGTGACTAGATAATGTGTCATTAAAATCTAAGGGAATGGTATTCAAATACTTCCTTTCAAACGCCCCAGAAAAAACTCTTGCAGAAATGAACATTACCATACAAACATGCGTTAGCTTAATTGCTTTCAGTTTCAAAAACTTACTTACCTTCTGCCAGTAAGTCGTGGTCTTACCACAGTGTTCTTATCTGTGGCATGCTGCCTTGCGCTGCAGCTTGAAACCCTGCTGTCATTTGGGTCAAGTCTGGTGAAGTCAGCCTGTCTGATTCAATCTGACAGATACCATTTCTCAGACAGGAATAAGAAGTGTTTTGACCACACACTATGGGCACGGGTTTGAGCAATTAAAAAAAAAGTTTCTCTACATACTGCAATTTGTAGCCTATACTCTGTGTGCTGTACTGGTCTGCTTGGTTTGTAACTTTTGAAAATACGGATTTTCAAAGAGAAGTGTTAAAATTTATTTGGCATCTTTTCTTTCATGACTAAAGCAATTATCAGTTTATTCAGTAATGAAATCGTAGTCATCTAAAAGTACTGAAACTGATGTTCATGCTTCCCTCTCTGTTCCATAGAAGCCAAGGTATAAGTGACCTCGTCAGTTCTAATTATTGTACAGCAGGCTGGGATGTAGTTGCTAAGTTGCCATGGCTGCATTTTTGCTAGCACATTGTCTTCCTCAACAACAAGGATCTATTTTATTTCTCTTCTCCCTCCTTCCTCTTAGAATTTCCTCCCTTTTAATTTATCAGGTACAAAAGAAGATGAGGAGGAATTTAAGCATCAAGAAAATTGTATTCATTTTAATTAAATCCTCAAATGCAAACCACACCCCCTTTATTCCTGTGTTGGTGTGCACAACACTCCAAAAACTTGCCAGCCCACAGCTGCCACCGTTGCTGTATTATTGGAACGTATGCAGAGTTGGCTGCTTTTCCCTGTGCCATGCATCCATGCTGAGGAAGGTGCTATACTGTGAAAAGACAGTGTCAGAGGAGCCGAGGGCATATGTTCTCAGTCGGTGTTTGTCTGTACTGACATTTTGCTGGAGGCTTGGGCTGTTTGGGAAGGTAATTTTACTGAGGTGACAGGCTGGGTTTTGCCAGCTGCCATCAAACTTACACAAACTACTGGCAACAAGAAACAAGTGCTTTGAATTAAACATAGGAGTTCAGACCTGAGCAAAACTGATTTTATGTAGGAAACACCTTGTTCAGGATCCTTCAGCTTCTGACCATTTTATTTGGTGTTAACACTGATATTTTAGGGAGCTTTGAGATTACATTGGCTTGGTTTCCAGCTGATTTCTGGGAACTGAAGACTGAGCCAGGGTGTAATTCTGTTTCTGGCTATAGACTGAGCTAAAGATAACTTAAGTGTTCATTGTCTGGACTATGTTGTGCAGAAACCTACAGTTGCGGTATATCAATTGCTTTCTGCATGTGACTAACCAAGCAAAAAGGACTATCTGGAAAATAGAAAGAATGCTGAACCACCAAGGAAGTAAATCCTGAATCTATTAAAGGAAGAAAATAGAAAACCTAGCTCTGTAAAACTCTTCTGAATTAGGAAGACCCTCAGTTTTCTCCAAGGGCAAAAGCTTTGTTTAGCTCATCTTTAAGAATTTTCAGTGTTCCTGTAAATTTTTGTGCTGGGATTTAAAAGACAAATCTGACCAACTGTTAATTGAAAAGCTTTTAGTGGCAGCTGAACAAGTAGTATTTTGGTGTTCAATAGCTTTATTTTATTTAACTTACGTAATATGTTTCTATTCCTATAACTGAAAAGAAATACTTAAAAAACACCAATTAATAATTTCTTCCCTTTTCCCTGCACCCCCAAAACAAACAAACCCCACCACCACCACCCCCACCACCCCCCCAAAAAAACACCACACACAAGGGAAAACCTTAACTATGTAAGCATTAACTAGAAAAGAGAAACCAATATTATCATTTGATTTAGGAGTGGAGAGCTTTGTGTAGTTGCATCTTAAATACTTTTCTTTGACTAAAGAATCTTTAGAATCTGGCTAATCAGAAGTGGGAAAATTATATTTCTTTCTCACACATCCCCACTCCCCTCCTTCATTTCCCCTTCTCCCTCTAAATCGCCCGCCCTACCTTCCAAGCTCAATTCATTACCTAGTGTTAAAATGCTATGAAATACCACTTGATATTATATTAGACCTTGTATATACTGTAGATTTAAGGCAATGGTGCTAAGATTTGTTTGAGTAGTAAATTGAAATGTGTGAAACTTGCTGTTCACCTTCTTTTTTCTTGACTTTCCACTGTGTTGTAAAGGTTTTCACTCTGTGGTTCACAAATTATTGATGGTCTGGTATGTTTGTGGCAAGTGATCCTTAGAGAGCTAACTAAGAGTATGTGTTCTCTTCATTTTCAGTTTTAAAATTGCATTAAAAGGAAGACAAAACCACATTGCTAATATTGCTCTTGTAAGCAACTTATATAGTCATTGAAAAGATAATACTCATGAAAAGTTGTCAGTTCTTAATGAAAGAAAGATGTGTGTAAGACTATGTTAAGGCATAGTCTGTAGCATAAAAGCATTTGAGAAATCCTGCTATCCAACCTAGACCTCAGTCTGTTCACAGATTTGAATCCATGGGCCAGTGCAGTATAAAACTTGTATCTAGATGTTTTCAGAGACAATTCAAATCTGCTGATCTACAAGTCTGTTTGTATCATGTAATTGCATTTCATGATTTTGAAATTGTTTTCTGGCAGTGGAAGCAAAGGTCTGTTTTTTAGTCTTGGCTCTATTAATATCTTGATTTTTACCCTTTTGGTGTCCTAACCAAAGCTGTATTTATAATATTTCCTTCAATCTCTTTTATCTTGTTTAAAAGAAAAACCCACAATATAACTATCACTCCTTTATTACTCTGCACCTTACACTAGCACTAATAAAACTACTTTTACCCCTATCGTAAGTGTTTTCTATATTATAGATTTCCACATTAAGTACTGAAGAAATGCAGTTTTGTTATCACCACGACTTAATGGGAAACTTCCTTTAAGGATGGACAGAGTAGATAATTCATTGATCTTCATTTTTGGCTAGGGTTGAGAAATCCCTGGAAGGCATAGGTTAAAAGCGTATTTTAAAAGGAGATTATTTCAAGAAATAGTAGTCTTTACCTTCCTGACAAACTCCTGTTTGTGCTTGAATTTTTCACTTCCTTACTTTGTTTCATTCCTTTGACATTAGCTGTTTGTAGTGTTTAGATACACTTTTACTCCATCAGGATGTCTCCAATATAATTGATTCTACCTGTATGAATAACAGTCTGGGCAACAGGGACATGCCAGCTAAATTTCCAAGCAGGCATAAATAAATAAATTCCAAAATGAGTCTCACAGAAATGGATGTGTCTCTTTGGTCCCATTTCTTCAAATAATAGGACAGCATGGAGGCTATGCTACGTTTGGCAAAGACAGGTTTTAAAAGACAATTCAGTTTGAACCTTCTGGTTTTTGATGTATGTGCTAAGGATCTTTGAATTATGAATCAGTTTTTGTTCTTCCAGCTTACCTAACACAGCTGCTAGAATGTCAAGTCTGTGCTGAATGAAAGTAGAAGGGCCTCTTATTCTCCTGTTCAGGCGGACTCTCTCAGTATACAGTGCATGATATTTCAGCACTTTAAATAAACATGCTGTGTCAGGCATACTTGATCAAAGGTAGCCTTCTTCTTCTGATTAGGGCAGGTAAGCTTAGTGCCTGCTTTTTCAGAAGTGCTGAGTGTCTACAAAGCTCAGAGTCCCTTGGATTTGCAAAGACTCAGCATCTTTGGAAGTCACACCACTAGCAATGACAAAATTGGAGGATCCAATTAGGTGATCTCATTTGTAAGTCCAAGTTAAATTATAGATGTTAGTGTACTTACAGACTCAGGTAATCATGTGAATGCGTACTTCCATTGAAATCAATAAATGTTAAATTACTCTGTGCTTTAAAAAATCCAATTAGGCACTGAGACAGCTGAATAACTGCAGAAATCTGATGTATGGGGATGTGACTTTATTTGTGTGGCATCCATTATGCTGGGAGACTGTGAAGGAAAGCTGAGGAATGAAATGCCCAGTCGATGGGGCATACAGTGGCTAACTTTCGTAAGCTGCTTTAAAGCCTGGGATTGCTGCCTCTGCTTTCAGAAGTTTATGGTCCATATGTGAGACCGTAGAATAACTTGGCATACAGCAGCCCTGAAGCCCTAGCAGCGTGTTTATATATTCAACACTCTATTGCCCTTGGCAGAGAAATCTAAATATTGACCCACTGCCATATTTTGTAACAACTTATTGCTGAATTCTCTTCTCAGATATGTTCATGCAATGCCATTAAGTTGGGTGGGCGGAACCTAATAAACATAAAAAGGAGAAATATGTGGGAAATCAGGAACTCTCTATGGGGTTGGGGGTGTTTTTTTGTTTTGTGGGTTTTTTGTTTTTTTTTAAATTTCATTATCAGGTTATTTAACTCAATTTTCTTTTTCACCTGATCTTTGTGAAATATCAAAACATAACATATTCTATTTCTTGTTTGTAAGAAAGGGTTATAGTCTCTTTGGAGGGAAGGGATAATTATGGATGGTAATCAGGAAGCCTGAGTGGGGGAAGTCCAGTTTTACTGAGGAGATGCTTAGCCAACATGAGTCAGACTAGACACTGCAAAGGTATGCAATTTCATTGGTCTGGCAGATTTTCAAAAAATTATTTCAAGGTCATGCCTAGAAGCCTTCAGTGAATATGAATGTATTATCATAGTTACTCTTTAAATTGTTTAAAAAAAACCCTGAAAACATTAAGCCTACCACATAACTATCAGCTCCCCACGAACTTTTCCAAAACTCAGCCACAGATATTAGCAAGAAGTTTTTCATCACATAATTTTGGAAAAGTGTTATGTCTTTGTTTCTCTTTATTGAAGTGAGTGACATATAGAAGGGGATTCAGAAATTTATTTGAGGTTTCCTTCAGCTGTGTAGTAGTCTTGTTTTGCCTTGATTACTCAGGGTAGCTTTTTTAAAATGTATTTTTAAGATCTTTAAATGTTAAAAGACTCTTGTTATAAACATTTTAGAATGTGGTCATTTAATACACTTGGAAAAACAGTAAAAGGTGTGAGATGCATAGGTTAAATGTTTGAATACAGCAACTGCTAAAATGAAGGATTGAGATACAATTTTGTATGGTCTAAATATATTTCTTGTCTCATTTTGTACTAATAGCAAAGATACAAATTTATACCTAAAAAGCATCTAGTGAAATGCAGCTAAATTAGTGTATGTTGCTGCACAGCTATTTCCTTTTCTTGGGGCAAGGAGAAAAGTGAGGAGGGGTAGATCTGAGGGCATTGTAGAGGTACTGTCTTGATAGGAAGGGGTGTGATTTTTTGGTGAAGTTTTGAGAATGGGTATCTAGCAGAGCTTTCAGCCTTCACATTATTTTAGTTTTATTTGTGAAGATAAGGATCTGAGTTAAGAAAAATTGTATATGCTTTGTGGTGATAACATTTAATATCTCAGTGCTCCCTGAGACTGGATTGTTCTTTATAATTCTTCCCTGTTGTGTGGCTTTTTTCCTCAGTGCGGCAGGTATTTAGAGATGTGGATATTTTTCATTGCTTGACTTGAGACAATTTTGTACATCACTGGAATGACTTAGAGCAGTCAAGGTATAATATTTTGGATAGGCCTACATTTACACGTGTGTGTTAAACTTTGTTATAATGGAGTTTTTATTTTTTATATCTTTAAATTTTTGGACCAAACTATTGCACAGTTTCTGGAAATAAGATGAGGAGAAAGAATGTTTTACATTCAAAGTAATTCCAGCAGCTCATAATAATAATTAGCTTTATCTATTAACTCAATAATTGGAGCACTGCCTTGAAAGTTAGGAGCAGGTGGCCTTTTTGCTGGAGGTATCTCTTCTGTAATTTATTTGCCAAATTACAAACTTAGAAAGTCTGCTTGCATGGGCTGAATAGACACAAAAGGGAGATTTTGAAAAAGTTAATCTTCTCTGTAGTTAATGGGAGACAAGTTTTTCCTGGACTGATTCAAAGGATCAAAGTTAGGTTCCTGCTGAGTTGCTCTCTTCCATCATTACTTCTGAGGGAAGTCAAGGGAGAGAAAACTTACTTGACTGTAGTACTGGTGAACTCTTATTTCAGGGTTTCCTGATTTCTCTGAATTTGTCTGTGAGCATTTTTCTGCATGTTTTAGTTCTGCTGGTGCTGACCAGTCTGTGCACATCTCACCCCCTGCGCCGAGATATTTAACATTCTTTAGCCTGGAGCTACGTCATTAAAGCTGGATTCATTTTGCTGCAATTGCTGCTCCTGGCTGAAGAACTAGCAGTGGAACTGAAATCATAGCCCCTGTTTTGCTGTGCTTGTGGTGAACCCTGTGCCGGCCCTGAGGCAATGCTGTGTAAGAAGCTGTCAGACAGGAGTGTGCAAAGCAAGAGGGAAAAGCAGGGCTGAAGCATTTTGGTGAGAGCGGAACAGCGCTGGGAGGAAAAAGAAATAGTAATCCTGAGAGTTCATATGTTTTTTGCTACTGGGGAGGACAGGGATTGGAGAAAAAAATCAAAGCCCAGCAAATTAAAAAAGATTCCACTAACCCAAAGCAAAAAACCCCTACTTGGTATTTCAGCATATCACTAAAACCCCTTCTATTATGTATTCTCTTTTACTTTTTCCTATGTTGTTTTGCCCACTGCTTTTTAATTTCAGATTTCCATAATAAACCCATTTATACTGAAATATATTGAGAGAATGATGCTTTTGTGTGTTGAATGTGCTTTGACATAATTTATCTAGAACTTGACAGGGATTCCATCCTTTATGATTGAAAAGGCATTAATGAGATGGGTACTTGTCAGGACTGGATTATGGCCATCTTCATGTTAGTGAAAGGGCCATGGAATGAATACCAAAAAAAAATGAGGCACACATTTTTGCAATGAATTATTGATTGTTCTTGATGGAGGAAATAAGAAATTGGAATATCCGGGAAGCAAAATATAAACACTCCTTGATATTTTAATCTGGCATATTATGACATTGTTAATGTAAGATAAAAAGCTGTACATGATACAAATTAATTTCTTTTTTAAGAAGTGTAATTCAGTCTAGAAAGAAAAAAGATGTGTGTATGTGGGTTTTATATTTATCAAGCAATAATGCACTATGGCTTATGTAACATGCAAATAGACTTCAACATGTGCATGAGAATTCTTAATTGCCATCAGATAAACTGATGCTAATTCATACCAAACCTATGGTTGACAATATATCCATAAAAAAATTTAGTGCTTAAAAATTTAAGCATACAGTAATGCTGATTTAATTTCTTAGCTATTTATCTATTTTTATTTGACAAATTGAAATAGGTGGCATCCTGGAGAACCAGACTAAAATCTGATCTGTAAAGGCTTATTATCTTTACATAATGCTTTATAGACAGTGCTTTGCTGTGACAGTCTCTTCACAGATTTTTATCTTGTAATGTCAAAACAATTAATGGGAAAATAATAATTTAAGGATGCTTCATCTTACTTGTCTTCAGTTTGCTAATGAGCTCCTGTCTCTATCTGAAAGTTTTAATATGTATGCACGAGGAAGTATGGAGTGCAGTGTTGCTACTGCTTTAGTAAGGTTTCAAGAAAATTGTGACTATGAACAGTTATTTCTACACAGGCACACACACACATATCTAATCTCAGAAGTATGCGATGTGAGATGCAGTAAACATTTCCTGCTCACCATAATTTGTATGTCTTCAAGCAGGAGATAAACAACAAAGTATTGGGGTTTGGCATTTACAGAATTTTGCCTAAATATGTGGAGATACTTTTAGGGTATGTTGATCTCTAAAACAGGAGAAAAAAAAAATCTTTCATTCTTTTGCTGTTTGTGTCATGCAGTTGGAGGAAAATGCAGTAAATCTGTTTTAATCCCATTTAATTCTGTAATATATATTTTACTTGTTTGCATAAAATCAGCACTCTCTATTCATTTATTTGTTCATTACTGTACCCAGGGTGTTTTCCTGCTTGAAGCCTCATTAAAAAAAATGGTACCTTTAGTTCTGAGGCATGATGGATGAGTGTTTCTGGGGTTTTAACACTTGATGTGAGAATTTTTAAAAGCCTTTATTTTCACATTTCTTTTTCATTATTGTAGTAAACTACAGCAAAGTAGTAGTTAGGAAAATCCAGCATTGACATTGTTATTGTCTGGTCTTGTGGACTGACAAGCAGTCCTTTATTCTGAGTTAACCTCATGCTTTTGTTAGCCGATTGGTTTTTGGTTGCAGCACAGGGATTACAAAATTACACTGTCCACTGGGTCTGTAAACCATTCTTGTATGGCTGCAAGGCAAGTATGTTGCAAGGGGAACCTAAACTTCACCTCTTCTTTTTAACCTTTTTGTTTCTTAAAGGCAATAACTTGTAAAACTCATCTCTGTTTTTACTAGCTGAATCGTTTTTTGCATAGCAGGTAATTCCTCCTAGAAATGTCTAAATGTAGATGTCTTCTAAGACATTTATGGGTGTTATGTGCCAAAATACCCTAATTAGCTTACTAGAAAGTGTGATCATCATGTGTACAAACATTATCAAGCACATGATCACATCTTGTGACTTCAGTTTCACCCATTCGGCAGTAATACGGGATAATCTGCTTCCATTTAAGCAGTGCAAAGGGAACCAACTTGTTTCCTGTTCCCTGGCCAAGCAGTAACATTTGAAGTGAGTGTGTGGGTGGTGGTGGGTGTGAGTAAAGATCACTTCAACAGGACAAGAATTTGGTCTGCTGGCTTTTTCAGCTAAATTAGTGCTCAAACTGAAGGGAAGCAACCTGCTTAAACTATAAAGTAACTGTTGGCAGCACAGCAGTTTCCTTCCTGGGTGGATTGTGCCAGGATGTGAACAGCTACATTTTGGATATAATGTATAAAGCAAAATCCGTTCCGTTTGCTGTACACATTAGCTTTGACACTGCAAAATGATAACTTACAGAGACTTGGTTTTGTGGGTTTTTTGTTTGGTTTTTGTTTGTTTGTTTTTTGTTTTTGTGTTTTTGTTTGTTTGTTTTTGTTTTGTTTTGTTAGTTGTTTTTTTGTTTTTGTTTTTCCAAAATGTTTCTGTTAGTATAAGGTTTCTGAGTTTAGAGAGAGAGAGACCACTCCTTCTGGTTTTGGATGATTGTGTGTTTTATCTTTACATGAAAGATTTTTAAAATAATGAGAGTATTTGGGGATTAAAATTCTTCTGTTACAGAAATCAGTCAGCAAGAATCAAGAGCTTGGCTGGGAAGAGTATCAGGCCAATAATGGATAGGAAAAAGCTGGTTCCACTTGTGCACAAGCCCACAGCATTTTCTCATACAATTGCTGAGAGGTTGTGTGTGGTCAGCACCACACTGGTAGCCTTAGGCTGACTGGAACTGCTTCAAACAGACCTAAATATCACCAGATACAGAGGGATCTGTTGCATGTTCCCATTGTTCTTGCTCACTAGAAGCAATTCATGCATAAGGAGGCATAAAAAGTCTGGTTATCTTTAGGTTGTAATGATAGTTTTAACAGGCCACAAATTTAAAATTCAAAATAATGATATGTTATACCCAATTGTACCTCTGAGTGATTTAGTCCTTGCTGACAGTTAAGCTAATATAACAAGTTGTAAGGCCTTGCATCAGCCTTTTGCAGCCTAATAATCACAAAGCATTAGACTCACAAGTACAGTTCTTAATACAAGTCCAAGCATATGGTGGAAATTGTTTCCTATAAAAAAATTTCTGGAAATATTAACTGTGATTATTCCACTGTTATAAGTACTTATCTCCTACTTGGTTGAAAAGTATTGTGGGCAAATAAGTAACCATTAAGTGATGAGAATTGTGAGAGAAAATAGGTTCATTCCTTATCTGGTAGGTTTAAAAGAAAAACTATGCTGAATGAGAGGTTTATGTTAACATTTATTGATGGTATTTTTATGCCCCCATAACATCTTAAATTTGAAAATATCGGTGCTTCAGGAAGCTAACTCATTTCTCTGTAGGTGCTAACATTTCTGTAAATGTGCAGTATGAAATCTGATAGATTTGTTTTTATTGAGTTGAGATGTAACTGGGACTGTATTAACTTGTTATAATCCCTCTGCTAAATTGAGTTCCCCATGTTTTCTCTATTACATTTCACTATGCATTGTATGTATTTTAAATGTGTAACTTGGCAATTGACTAGGATTCATTGTGACAATGTTGTTATGGTCTCTCTTGCATAAGTAATACATCTTTAGAAAACAGAATTAGGTCATTGGCACACACGTTTAAGTGATTTAGCTTCAACAGAAGAATTGGAACTGAGGAAAGGGCAGTTTTCTGTGTCCTGAGGTTCTCCTGACTTTTCATCTTAAGGCTGTATGTTACAGCTACTGTCCTTCCTCTGGAGGACAGTTAGACCTTTTTGGTCAGTGTTTAGCTTTTACTCCTGGTAAATGAAGCAGTGATCAGCTCTGGGGTATTGCTGTGGCTGTACACTAAGTCAGTAATACAAGAGGTAAGAAGTCCAGAAGCCCGGACTGTTATATGTTACTACTAAACTTCTGCTTCCTCTGGTACACCTAACTGAATAACGTCTAGAAGTCAGCTGTACATCCAAAACTGATAAGGAGTTTAAAAAGTTTCTATGAGAACAATCCTTACATTTTTGAAGGATCTCAGTAGTGCAAAATTATTTAACAAAATACATAACTGCTGCAGGATGTTGGCTGGCTGGAGTGGCACTCGTGCACATGAGCCCTTCAGTTAAGGTGTGATTTGCTGATTCTGTGTGTGTGGTTGTCCCTGCACTCTGCAGGAAGGGCTGCATCAGCACAGCTGTGGAAAGCCACATGCATAGATCTCGATGTTCCTCCTCTTCACCCTCCGCTCTGTCTTGAGTGTGAAATGGCTGTCTAGAGTATGGTGTATAAGTCTCCTTTTCTTTTGGCTGCAAGAGACCCTGTTAATGCTGGTTCTTCGTTACTCAAGGACAGTTTTGTGATGCTTCCAATTTTTAAAGAAGACCTCACTAGTAAGCTGAAAACACCCTGTCTGTAAGCTGCAATGCAACATGCAAGCAGGTAAACTTTGCCAGACCTGCTCTGATTTTTTGCATGGTCAGTTTGTCATTCCAGTCCCTAAATCTTGGTGAAGGAATTTTCTAGCCATGCGTTTCCTAACTACTGTGGCTGTGAAAAAGTTTGGAGCAGTGCCCCACAGTATGAAAGAAAGTATAGGAGAATTTATTTCTAACAGTTAAAATCACTTCATGGTTATGCTGGTCAAAACAGAACAATTTCATTAAATTCAGTATCTATGTTCTGGACTGGTAAATAGAGCTCTTTAAATAATTCCTTCCATGCTTCATAAAATGTCCCTGACAAGAGAAAAATTTCTATGCATTAAGAAAACCCCAGCGAACCAGACTGTAGTAGTGGATTGCATAAGAATCTCAGCATGCTTTAAATATAAATATATTAAGTAATGCTATATGTAGCATCTGTCATATGGTTTAATCATAGCTTAATACAACCGAGTTCAATCTGAGTCCAAGAGATAGTTATCCTATTAAAATCCAGTATGATTACAGAGCTGTTTTTAGGAAAGAGGAGAAAAAAGGCTTGTCAGCTTTTGGCAGTGCTGAGGTGTTGGACTTTGATCAGAAACTCTGATTCCTGTGGCTTCTATTACACAGGAAAGGAACTTGTCTTGGCACATCTTCTAACGGGTTGTGAAAGATCTGTTGCTCTTGCCCATTGGAAGAACTTTCTCGAGTATCGGACATCTTGGTTTGATTACATCGTTCCAGAGAAGTCATGAATTAGAACCTGAGCATTCACAGGAATGGTTTTAATAACGTGTTTCCAGGCACCATCTTTATGAAGCATGGGAGAACAGCACTTCTCTGCCTAGCAGACATCTGGAAGGAAAAGTTTATTGAAGGCTATAAGATGTACTTAACTGGAAATTAAACCATGGGAGAAGAATGGAAGGTTGAAAGTCATTCGTAAATACTGGTATGAGAACTAGAAGCTACTGTGTATGATTTATTTTAATAAGCATATTAAGCAATACAAATGGTTGAGATTTTATATTTTCTTAGACTTTACTTTCTCTATTTCTGATTCATATGTTGCTCCTCTCTTAAAATTAGTATAGTGCTGCCAAATGGTCAGGTTTTTCTGGAAGACTTGAAATAGAAATACATACAATCCCAAGCAGCGTCAGTAAACAGAAAGTGAATAGTGAAAAGATACTGACTGAATATGCCTTACTTCAATCTTTTTTAATAAAGCTGAACTACAGACACTTCCCAGAGCTCCACAGATAAAGACTGGAAATGTAGGTGCCAATTTTCTGAAGCCTCTTGGGAGGCATTTTTTTTCTAGAAATGGACAAGTGTTGCCGCTTCAAGTTCCCCCATCTTGTCCACGTGGAATGGGAAAGGCTGTGTATGATACCCACCTACACAAGGAGCAGCCAGCCCATTTCCAAGGCTGCAGGTAAACCTGGCCACCTACTGCAGTTTTCAGAAATGTTGGGCTTCTATGGATGAGCTCACTGGATCAGCCTCAGTATGTCAGAAAGTTGATTCTGGATGGTTTTCCTAATGTTTCTTATTAGGATAGAGTGTTAATTTAGGGTATAATAGCTGTGTCTGATCAGCTCCACATCCTGGCCCTGTCATCCAAAGTGATGGAGACCAGGAAAACAGATTTTCAGGTACTGTAAGTTCATCCTTGTAACCTTTATGTTCATCTTATCTCTTTCTTTAAATGTAGCTGTTGTGCTGGTTGATGAACAGTGTGGACTAACCTTGTGTCTGTAGCTATGTTCCCAAGGCCTGAGATGCCCTAAGGTTTTCCCAGCCAGGTGTGGAAAGCCAGACTTCCTTATGGGGAAGCCTTTCTAAAGCTAGCCTTTCTTGTGGGTTGCAGAAGGAGCACTGGAGGACTCTGTGTTTTTATTTGCATTCTTGCTACAAAATGGAGAAGTGCTAACTGAGTTTAAACTAGACCCTGGGCTCTAAGCCATGCTGCCATCTGTGCTAGCTAGTCCAGATTCAAGATATTCAGACTCAAGTTAACCTTCTGTATCTGTAGAGGTAGGGCGGTTTCAGCCAAGATTCAGTAACAAATTTAAGCCATTGATAGCTCGAAAAGGCAAGGCTTTTTAAAAATTATTTTTCATTAATTTTCTGTACTGAAAATTCTTCTATCTGCAGTTGTAGATAAAATTCAAAGAGATTGCAATATTTTAAGAAAGCTTGAGGTTACAGTCACTTTCCATGCAAAATAGTAATAAAAATAAAATAACCTTAAGGCCTGTCAGGAATCATAACTTTTGGGGTTTTTTTCTTACCCTTCCAAAGGGGTAATTTTTCATTTCAACTCTGGGATTGATTTTTCACTTTGGATGATACAGTTCTTGTTTTAATTCAATAGCTAAACCTGTCCTAATGTTGTAATAGTTATTTAAGACAAAGATGATATATGCGTGTTTGTTTTTTTTAAAATATTGCCTGGTTTGGGGAAAAAAGAAAAAAAGGAGGGTAAATTTAAAACACAAGATTTTTTTTTTCCAGAATAAGTCTTTTTCTATGTTTTGTATACCATAATTTCATGTATAAATTTAACCCAAAATTTGGCATACTTAATGAAGTACAGCACACGGATCAGCAGATTCCAACTTTCTGTTATGTGTGAATCCAGTTCCGGCAGCACAATACTTTTTCCCCAGTTTTTCTTTTGGTCTGTTAACCCTGATTTAAGAGTCACTGCCTTTGCAGAACGATGGCTACAGGAAACCTCAGTGATGAGGAATGAGCCCTTTGTTTGTGGGAATACCAGTTCCCAGTGCTGCCTTGGCTGGTGTCCTGACTCTGACAGTGTATTTGACAGCATCAGATAACTGAAGTTGTAAAAAATGGCACAGTAGGCATATAATTTCTTCTTCCAACTGTTTTCACTCTGATTACAGATATTTAAAGACAGGTTTAAACCCATAAAACATGAGATTTTAATAACCTTTCAAGATGTTACTCAGATTTTGTGAAACCAGCATATCCTTGACAGCTGAGCTAGTTATGGCTGTCAAAACTTTAGGTATATCCTTGCTCTTACTTTGATTTTTTTTTTTAAATTCAGTTTTTTTCCTCTGCATTTATCTGCCTTCAGTTTCATTGCATAACTCCTTATGTTGCAAGATAAGTCACTCTCATTCTAACTTCTCCATACAATTGCTAATTTTTATGTTCTAGCTTTTCTTTTTTTTTCTTTTGTTTGAAGAAAGGCAAAAAGAGTTAAAATTGGTCATCAACTTAATTAACATCTCATCAACTTAATTCTTCCAACTTTGCTATTCTCCTTATTCATAATGTACACATCACGTTGCCTGATGGACTACAACGGACCATGGCACATTTCCCTGTCTATTTTCCGTTCACAATACTCCCAGTAGTATGTTCCTCTATTTGCCTCTGCATTGTCCCCATTAATTCCATGACATCCTCTTAATGTATCTCAAACATTTGGCCTTCTCTGGGTGGATGAACATGCATTCAGGCTGGATGAGTAAAGGAGATGGCTGGGGCCTACTGGACCAGCTGGCTTCTGCCTCTTGCCTGTCAAGCGCTTGTGGCAATGCACTCTTCCATGGTATACTTGTTGCCTTAGCACAGATGTGATACAGGGGTGGTGGGTTTAAACTGAGCCTGGGCTGGGTTGCTCAGTATGTCAGTGTATTGTTGATGTGTTTGCTGTCTGAATGTGCAGCCTCTGTTTAGAAGAGAGCTGTTGGAGGAAAAATAACTAGTAATGAAAAGGACTATCATATGGTAAACAATGTTTCACATGGGAATGCCTTTTTTTTTTCCAGAGGCTCTGGGAATGCTATGTGTCTCGAGCTGGCTGTGCAGTGTCACTGGTCAGAAGCAGCTGGGGGCACAGCCTGGACAGACCCTGTAGTGCAGTGGGGTTCGTGATGTGATGGGCTCTGCCACAGGGCCCGCAAAGGCTGCAGGTCTCCAGGTCCGACGGGATCCATCCTGCCAAGTGAAACAGCACTTCTCCTCTCTGAAAGCGAGAGGCGGAGACAGACAAGGGAGGTGGGGCAGACTGGCAACCCAGGAGAGTGTGTCTGGCTCTCTTTTCCCCCAGACAGGAGTCAACTGCTGTGCTTCTCACTCTTCTTCAGCATCACCATCAGCCATCTCTCCCTTCAGAGAGCTGGAATGGGGAAGCAGGTAGCAGGGACACAGGAGTGTTTTCCTACCCCCAGCAATTTGCTGCTGTAGCCACTCATCTGCTTCAGCTGCACACTTTTAGTGGATCCTGCGTTGGGAAGAGTGAACAGAGACTGGCTCACACTGTGGCAGCAGGTGATCTGCTAAATGCCAGTGTATTGGAAAATTGGATTTGAGGAGGGATGAAATTTTATTGTATCTTGATTCAGGATGTCAGTAGTGTTCATTTTTATGCTTTTAGATCTATATAGCTATATAGGCATATGTATATGTACACACACATATGTATATGTACACACATATTTACTACATATACACATGTAAAATATTAACAAATCTGAGTGGGAAAGTTTCTGGGACTATCAGTTCACAGACCAAAGAAAACTGAGGAACTCTACCCTGGATTGGGATAGATGTCATTTTCCCAAGTTGTATTTTATTGTGTCATTTTGGGTGTGGCCTTTTTTAGTAAACAGAAGAAAACCAAGAGAGATACTTTCTGAGCTTGCTAGCAACTAGCATTTTAACATCTGTCTGAGGTGATGTAAAGTTATTTTACAGGGCATTTACAAATCCTTTCTGTTCAGCTTTGGTGTGTGCACCTTGTCCCATCTTTTTTTGATGAAAGCTGTGTTATACTCCATCTACACTTGCAATGGACCCCAGAAATCATTAGATGAAGTTTTTTGGCTGGGTTGCAACATACATTTCAATAAGTGTTTTTTATAGCAAGACTGTGGTAAAAGATCTGCTCTCATAGAATATGCATGGCTTTTAAAATGCTTTGCTCAGATTAATTTTTTTCATTCCCAACAAGTCCAATAGCAACTTATTACTGGAGTTTTTTTCATTAAATAGCTGGAAACAACTGTACTGCAGCAAATTATAAGTATGCGATATTATTCTGAAAATTCTGCACTGTAAAGCATGAACATAATTTTCTTGCTTATAAGATACTTTCCATGCTCTGCACAAATCTCTTATGTGTCTTGTGTTATGGTTGCCCTTATTTTCATTAAAATTTATTGCAGTGCTTTGTCTGAAGAAAATATTTTGATTGGTTAGTAAACAAGCCACAGGGGGTAGGTAATTTACATGAATTCTGTTGAAATTGCTGTTCAGCAATTTAAACTACCTGTTTTGCCCTTGCTGTAGTTAAAGAAGGGGAAAGATCTCACCAAAACATGGCCTAGGAGGAAAAAAACCAAATAATATGACCCACCAAAAAAACAACTGCCAGTTCCAGAAATATGACATAGATGGCTTGTTTCTAATAAGAGAATAACTTCTTGGGAAAATAGTAGGAGCGTGACTTGTTAGTCTCTGTGAACACCCCAGGAACTGGTTTCTATTGCAGTAAATTTCTATAGCCTTCAGTGCTGCTTCTGTTCTCCTATAAAATTAGATGGGACTGAAATTCTCTACTAATAGCTTGAGACAACTAAAGTTAATTTCTCAACTACTCCAATTAGTACTAAAATATGCTTACAAAACAGCAACTTGATTGAGAAAATGAAGGAAATGAAAGCCAGTGTCAGAGATCAATCAAGTATGAGGATTAATTTTCTCCAGAACATGAGTTTTCTTTAAAAGCTGTTGTTTGTGCTTGATCAAATTGTAAATCTGTTAGTAAATTAATTAATAACTGAGACATTATGAATTCTGTAAAAGCATCATGTATTAGTGATCACCTGAGGCTTTTGAGAAAGTTTTAAGCTGTGAGGCTTTTGAGAAAGTTTTAAGCTGTGAGTGGTCTCCCAATTCTGCTACAGTACTTTTGAAAGCTGTGCATTCCTGGACCTCCTTTTCCCAGTCTTTGAGGACTGTGTCAGGCTGCAAGTGAAAGCACTTCTGTTTGAGGAACCACTGAAGCATACATAACTATGAAGACTTAAAATATGTAAAAGATTCTGTTCTGGGACATGGTGTGACAGAAGATGCCCTTTGTCCTTAGGCATCACAGGGCATCCTTCACTCCATACACACTTGCGGAGTGTTCACTGGCAAGCTGCTTTCTGCTGCCTCACTCCTTCTGTTTCCATTTTCATGTGTTTCAGTGGCATACTGAGACCCAAGCCCTAGTGGGCCCAAAGCTAGGTAGAAAAAGAAATTTAGAAGCCTAAATATGGTCTCAAGGTATGTCTAACAACACATCTCAAGTCAATAGCACTCAGATTTTCATCAATAATATTTTCTGAGATCAGAGAGATCTGATTCTAAGCATTAAAGTGTCTGCCATATCCACATTATTATTTCTGTTAACTTGCTGCACTGAAGAATTACAGTGGGAATGAGAGATGGGAAGGAAAAAAACACCCCAAAGCATGAGGAAGGGTAAACATTCCTATTTCTGTTTTAAAGACATCAGCAAGGATGTGAAAGATTGAAGATGATTTCTCTCTTGCATCTGGGAATGTTAGCCCAGACTCAGGAAATGTTCCTGCCTTGCAGGTGACACTCATCTGGGCTGAGGGAGTCCTCAGTTGAAACTGCTTTTTTGCACACAAAAAACCCATGAGACTTAGCTAAAAACATTAAGCAGCAGTTTAGATTTGTGAAGTTGATATATCTAACTTCGATTATGTGCAAGGCAGCTTTAGTGCAGATATCACTGCTTGTGCTCTCCTGATGGGAAGGGGAGTTGAAGATGCACCGTAGGCTCTCTTGTTGGCATTTTTGATTCCTGTTGGCTACCTTTGGCATCTGGCATCTTGCTGGTCTCTGAAGCTGAGGCACCTCCTTTTCTTGCAATTTTAGAACTCAGTGTACAGGTACACACTGTACCTTGTAAGGACAGTGCTTCAAAATTTGGCAGTGATATCTAGGCAGCATGTAGTTCAGCTGTTAAATACCAGGTAACATATATATCAAGTTATATTCTATGACAGAGGGAAAATAATCCATAAAATTTCTTTGTAAATAAGTATTTTCAGCCTATTTAAGTACTCGAACTTCATGGTTAATATTAATCCAGGCCATTTCCTCATCTGAAAACTGCAGAAAATTTGTACCAGGACATATGTCAAACATATCCACATATAACATGGTAGTTGAAAAGGCAAAGATTTTACTTTTTCCAGATAGTCTTCTCTAAAACATATAAACACTCTTAAGTCCTGTACATCTAAAGAATTATTAGTAAATCTTGAACACAGATGTAACATATCTGAAGATTAAATGTGCTCCATCCAGAGACAAAATAATTAATTCAATACTGAGACACAGATCTACAGCATCCCTGTTTGCATTTCATGATTCCTCTGGATGATTTAGAGTGTGAGATTGACTCAATACCCAGAACATACAACAGAAGCTCATTAGCTTTTCACTCATTTTTCAAATACTTTTTGTTCCAATAGAAGCAATGAATTAAAAATCAAAGCATGAGTTGCTGTAATGTACTTCTCATAGTTACGTGCAGGCAGTTTCTGCTTTTTCTTTTATTCCTTATTTAAGGTCTTCTGATTCAGTGACAATTCATTTATGTAAATATAGTTTAAAAAATGTACTCAGAGTTCATTCCAGTTTCTAAAATGGTTGACTTTGGAATGCTATCTCTTCACTGAAGTTCTGTAATAGAAATGCTTCATGACATGCACACAAAGAACAGCCCAAGCAGCAAGTTACACCAGAATTTTTCTGGCTTCAACATTAATAGGAAGTGCTTGGGAAATTCCTGGTTTGAAATGTTTTTGATGGAGTTTTGAAATTATTGTGACATTCGAATTTAACACTATTTAGATGAAATCGTTCTCTTTAGTGTTTATTTCAACAGTTATAATAATTAATAGTAAAACCAAAAAAAGATTGCAGCCATGTAAATAAAACATTTTGATTGATTTTGGGTTACTTCTGGCTTTAGACCATGTTTGGATTTTTGATATTTTATTCATAGCTAGAAAAAAACTGAAAATTTTTGTGGCAAAAACCTCTCCTTTTGTCACAGTCTAGTGTTACTATTGCGTTAAGTAAGCTTTTCATATTGAAAGTTATGAAGGGAGGAAAAAACACAGTAAGACTATATTTATTAGACATCAGAATTAATCATTATGAATGACATGAAAGACTTCTAACTGTCAATTGACAAAATCAGTGTCATCATTATATGGATATATTTGTATATGCTCCAGCATTAAAATATTTTAAATGAAACAGCTACTATTTCACTTGGGCATTTTCTCATAGTTTAAAAATCTCCATTTTCCCTTTTGTTCTTTTTGTGTCTCATTCATGGAAATGGGTTTTGGTATTTGAGATTTTGTAGCTATACTTGTGTTCCTGGAGTTTGTAAAAGCTCAGTTGCTGATGAATATACAGCATAATAACAATCACAATTAATTAATTACTCTGTCCAAAGCCTAATCCGATGCAGTTGTCATTGTCAGATGCCTCACAGATGCCTGTGAGGTTGCTCTTCTTTCCTTCTTACCAAGTTAGGAGAAAATGGAGTGTTGGCAAAAAAACCAGCAGGAATATTTACATTTAAAATTATTTTCAATGCTTATGAAATTCAGCCTTTTACTGTTGGGATGATTTCTGTGAAGAATTATCTATCCCAGAAACTATACTATTTTTTTTTTGCATAGATTTTGGATGTGGTTGTAATGCGGTATTACTATAAGCCAGCGTAGGTATCAGAGTGGTATTAGTATTAATATTAGTAAACACCTTTTTATCTGTTTACTAATGTATTTGGAAGCATCTATTTTAGCAAATGTCCTATTCCAATTATTAACTAATTTGATGACTTCAATTATGGAAGCACAATTTTTTTTTTTTCTCCCTGCACATGGCATGTTTCAAAGCCCAGGTCAGAAAACAAGCAACATCAAATCTCATAAAAATGGCAGCTTGGGAAAAGCGTGATGTAGTTATCACAAAGAACTAATGCCACTGATTATTTTACAGGCACAAAACCAGTTATAGGCTACAGCTGTGGATAAGGGATGGAGAGAGAAGGAAGCATGCCAAGACTGTAAAAAGGAAATTAATTTTTGTCAAGCAAGCTTAAGATGTTCAAGGCAGTCTCCCAGGTCACTGGTGCATGGGCTATTTGCCTACCTGAGAAGCAGAAATTCACCTAGTAGGGAAAAGCTGAAAATATTACCATGTTGTCAATTGTAGTAATTTGAAATATCTTACACATAGTGTCTTTTGAAAGGCAAGGTATTTCAAGGTGGTTTGCAATCAGAATAATTTAAGCTGGGGCAACCTCTGGAAAACTAAATCCAACCCTCCACTCCAACAACAGGTTTCCCAGAGCCTCATCCAACCCAGTTTTAAATCACTTCAAAGAAAAGTGTTCAACAGCTGGACCAGCCCCTTGTTTTAGTGCTTGACTATTTCATTTTGGAAAGTTATTTCCTAATACCTCATTGGAATTTCCTGTATTATAGCCTGTGTTGGTGTCACTCATCCTGTCCATCTGTACTTCTGAGAAAACTCTGCACGTTGATGCCCCCCAATTTAGCTACCTTATTTTGCTGTATTGTCATATTTGTTCTGTGCGTAATGGAAAAAAAGAAACAGCAACCTTGTTTCCAAGATGAGCTGCACATTCCAACTCTTAACATTTTTTAGGGAACTGGAAGGAAAATTAAGAGGACAAACCCAACATCTAAATTGAAACATTTTGCTGAAGTGTCATATTAAATGCTAGTAGCAACAGAACAATAATATTCTATCTGTTTTTTTCATGTTTCAAAAAAAAGTATATCTTAAAGTATTTAAAATATAACCCACATCCAGACAGGATCAAAGTGTTATTACTGACAGTAGTCTAGTGAACACTTTTCCTCTTATGATTTCCTGTCTAACTCTGTGTTGATACTAATAAATTACATTTAATAATGACATGTCTTAGTTCAAACATAACTTTGTCTTCAGATGCTCCTTGATACATGTCATAGCAGAAAGAAGTGCCCTGTCTTGATCATGGTCTTAGGAGGTTCTTTGTCTGCCTCACTTCACTGCTGAGCAGCTGCTGATGTACAGGATACCTTCTGTGCCAGTTACATACTGTGTGGGGTGGCAAGTTCATGGCTGGCCAAGAATATGTACAGCTGATCACAATAAAAATTGATTATTCTAAATCCAGTGAAATACAGAACAATGCTGGTGCTGCTGCCGTGTTTTGATGAGCCAAGGGCAAAATGCCTGACTTGTCTTCATGTATATAATTTTGCTTTATTTTGTTGCCTAGGGTGTTTCAGGTCACCTAAATCTAGCTGTCTGAGCAGACACCAGTGTTGAGCATTTCCCCACTGTGATTTTTTTTTTCTCTCTTTAAAGAAGCCCCTACCTTGTCCCTTTTATTTATTTTTTTTCAAGGTGGCCAAAGCCAGCTAGAAAAGCCATGCCCCTACACAATGTATATCCCTTGTGTGGTATCCCAACTTCATTTTCATAATAGCATAGATCCTTTCATACTTTCTGCTTCTCATTTGTAGATTTCAAAGTGCAGTGAACACCAGTAGCAATATATCAGTATCTGGGTGGGGAACTGAAGCATCATCATCTGAGAATGGAAGCAGATAACAAGAAAGCCATAATTAGAATCTGTGTTTTGTATTGCCCAATGTACTTCCCCAACCTCCAGGGCAAACGGGAACTTGAGTATTCTTTGGATGCTCTTTTTTTCCTGCAGAAATGCTAGAACTTGAAATTCAGTTATGTGATAATTTCCAGTTTCATTTAAAATTTTAATTGCACTCCCACCTTAAAGATACAGAACTCCAAATGTGTGAAGAAAATAAAGGCTTTGCATACATTCTCTAAAAAAGCGCCCATTTTTAATCAAACTCATGGGCTTTGAAGAGGTCTTTGGTCATGGCTCTTCACTCCTCAAATGCCCAAGATTTCACGGTTTCCCTCCCAACCTTTACTCTCTCTTATGTGTGTGTATTCAGCCAGTACAGTATGCTCTGTTTATGCAGGGATGGTAAATAGTGCAGCATAGCAGGCTTTTGCATAGAGAGCTGTGGTAGTGCTCCAATCTGTCTTGTGCAGAGATGATTCAGTTTTGAAAAGCTGGGTGGTCTTGGAGGGAAAGAAAACAATAGCCTGATACAAGTAGCTATATTTTAAGAGACCACCTCCCTCGCCTTTTTAGGGGTTGGGGGGCAGGGAGAAGAAGGAAAAGTGAAATAATCTGATCCATCATCAAAAGCCAAGCAAGTCTGTAAAGCGCACCTTTTCAAAATCTGTCAATCCCCGCCCCCCCGTTTGAAAACTAAGTTAGAATCCTGATGGAATTCTTTTTTGGATTTTAGGGTTTTTATGGGTTTTTTGCATAACAACAATACTGAGATACACTGGAGGGAGGATCTCCTGGATCAGTGGCAACTTACAGTAACACTCTGCATCTGTTTGTGTGGAGTATTTAATACAGAGCAGTGCAGTTGCTTATGCTTGAAGTGAAGGCAATGAGACCTTTTGTGGGTTTAGAGCTAATTGCAATAATTCTACATAGCAGGGCGTTATACTGTAGAAAATGCCTCTTAATGTCGTGGTTTGGTCCAATTAGGAAGAATTTAGCAGTAAGGCTGACTAGGATTACAGACTCATGGATCAAATTTATTTCTCTGGATGATTATTTTAGACTAAAATAATATAACTTTGCTAGGGATTTTCAGTTACCTGCAAGGAGGTAGATGGCATCTTTTTCCCCTAATGTACTATGTGATAATGTTTTTGTGTAGTGTTATGTAATGCTGGCCTCCTAAATGTAACAAATATACGTACAATATATATGAAAAATGCATCACACTGGCAGTCTGGAGTGTTGTTAAAGGGTATAGAAGGGACTTCAGAGAGGTACTGAACTCACACACACTCTGTGTGTGTTCTTCTGGAAGAAAAATCTACTGAAGAATACATAAGTGCTTCAATGTGTGTGGGACAATAAAATATATGTACCCTTGTTACCACCTCAGCATATGTATATGCTTCATTGCAGTAAGTGAACTTATTGCTCATAATGCAGCAAAAATCACTGTTAAATGATATTTAAGAGAGGTTTTTAGATTCAATTTAAGCCTCTAAACAATTAATAAGTTTTGTTCCTTAGTGGCTTCTAAATAAAAGGGAACTTGTTTTGTTTTCTGTTGAAGAACAAATTGTTTCATACATAACAAGCTGCTTCAGGAATTCTCCTTTCTAAATCTTTAAAGGCTGATTTGGTCTTTACAGAAGAAAATTCAGTTGTGACTCCCACTTGTGCTGCACTGCTGCCAACATACCTAGGGTATGATTAAGATGGTAGTGCACGTTACTGAACAGTTTGAAGCAAACAAAGGATTTTCAGTACTAGTCATTATTTTGCGTGTGCACGTATGCAAATATTATATGCGTGAAAAGTAAAGAGCAAGATTTCTAGATGAAGCTGTTTGTAAGCATTCCTTTATTAGCTACTCTTTTTTTTTTTTTTCCTAAAATTATGGCTATATTGTCATGTGTATTTGGAGTCATTTTAGGTATTGTTATTTATTTTCCTTCAGTAAATGTTGGCTGCCTGCCTTCATTTCTTTATGTCTTTGCCAGTGATAAATTTCTGGACACGTAGAGCTATACTTTGGAATCGAGCTGTTGTAGCTCAAACATTTGTTTTATCAGAGACTTGAGGGGAGTACATCTACTGTTATTTTGACTGAGCCTTTTTTATTTGGCAATGTAGTGTATACTTTGCCACATTACATTTATGAAATCACTTTAAAAACACATTTTTCCCTACTTTTTATTTCAATTTGGTAGTCACTGATAAATATCAGAAACCATAACTATCACTGTTTATTCCTCACTTTTGTATTTATTTCTTGGATTTTTTCTGTTTTCCTTACACAAGGTTTTCTAGCTCTTTTTATGTAAGATCTTTAGATTCATTACTTTGCTTAGAATACTATAACCAAATTTCATGGTATTGTATTAACCAAAGAGATGCACTGCAGCTCTTGTTATACACACTGCATTGCTCAGATTTGTTTTCTAAGACAGAGCAAGCGACCTTGAGAGAAGGAGAATGGCTTCATGGGGATAGAGAAGTCCTTTTACAGCTGACTGTCACTTACATGACTTGCTGGTAGGAAAACAAAAATAGGAACTGGATCTACAAAAGAAAGTCCTCCACTAAGGAATTGGGTAATGGAGCACATATTTCAGATGAGTTTGTGCTCTGCTTCACTCAATGCAATACATCAGGGGATGTATATTTCAACAACACAAACACAGGGCACTTGATATTTTACTGAAGCACAAGGAACAGAATTCAAACTGTGTCAGTGTCCCTCTTAGCCTGTGAAACTGCCTCCTATTTGCTTGTGACCTGAAATGACTGCAAACTTTGGGGGAAAAAAAAAAAAAAAAAAAAAAAAAAAAAAAAAAAAAAAAAAAAAAAAAGAAGCCATTTTATGCACTTACAAGGTCCAGAGCAGTTTACTTGCAGGGCTGCCCTGCACAAGCCTGTATTTTAATCCTAAGTAGTTAAGCTTGTGTGATTGAAAACATGTGACAGAGCACTGCTTGCAGCTCCTAGCATTTGCAGTGCTTGTCCTGAGTAAATCATAAGCTCGTCAGTAAGGTTATTGCCACTGGCCTTCGTTTTGAAGACTGGGAAACTGAGGCACAAGATGACATGTCTAGGTCACTGAGGCATTGTCAGGACTTAGTCTCTGGAGCATCAGCTCAGAACACAGTGCAACACACTGTCAACTTCTGTTTGGCCAATTTGTTGCTGAGGATAGCGTGATTGATTCAAGCGCACTCTGGATATGTAGGAGCGCTGTGTGAATGGTCTGTTTGCTCCTATTATGTTATGAAAAAAAAAATTCTGTTTAAAGCTGTTAAATATACATCCATGCTTCAGAATCAGTAATTCTCTTGAACTTCATCTTTTGCTTTGTACCTAATCCACCTGTTTCTTCCTTATTTGATAGTTTAAAACTTTTTCCCAGGTTGGTAGACTTCCACAGTGGTCTTTATGCCTAAATATTCTTAATCTAAAATCAGTTTTCAGCAATAAGGATATAAAAGCCTAAATTTAAAAGATGGAGTAGATCTTTCTATGCATGGTATGATTTTAAGCAATGGATAGCTGTGGCAGGCACAGGTGCTGCAGCTCAGCCAAGAGAAAGGTGTTTGTAATATAGCACTGCTCACGGAGGGCAATCCAGGGATGTCATACTACACACCCTGCTACAGCCTTATGAGCATGCATTAAATAATGGTAGTACTTAAAAAAGATTTTCAGAGATATTTCAAATGGGCATTTTGTTTTATATGATATTGAGGTCAGGTAACATGCAATTTTACTGAAACCAAATTGAAACAGTAAGTATAATTTACATGGGAATGGATTTTATTTCCATATGCTGCACAAGTGAATGTGTTAGCAGTGGAGGGGGCACTGGGAAATCACGTGCTCTTCACTGAGGTAAGAAGAAACAAACAAGCCCAAAACTAGTCTGCTTTCTGCTCATCATAAGAACACACTTCAAAAAAATCTTTAAGTAATTCCAAAATAATTTTAAAAATTAATCTCTCATCACTTTTTTATCAGCAGAACTTGTGATTCAGGCCTACATACTTACCTTTTCTTTTTGTGACAGTTTTTTTACTCTCTCCATGCATTCCCATGAACTTTGGAGAATCATTGACTTTTAGAGGCAGCATGTGTTTAGTGAGACAGTGTGCAGGGAAAGAAAAACAAACTGTGCAGAGCCATTAACGTAGATTTTGTTATATGGCTCGTCTTTTAATGAGGATAAAATAGGTGATAAATTTCAGGTTTAAAATTATTTTTGAGATACTTAATTGGGGAAAAAAAAAAAAAAAGCAGCTGTATAATCCTTTAATCCTTATATTGGTGATAGAGTTTTCATGCTTAGGTGTTTGCTGTGGGGTTGTTTTGTGTTGCTTGAGGTATTTTTGATTGTATTGTTGTTGCTTTGGGGTTTTGTTTTTATTTTTGTTGGGTTTTTTTGTTTGTTTGTTTGTTTGTTTTTGGTGTTTTTTTAATACGGAATTTTACAAGAATGACAGATTACCCTCAGAAATTGTCAGAACAAATCAAGCAGAGAAATTTTGTCCCGAAGGATGACCTTCCTAAGGAAATGCATGAAAATACCCAACTTACGATAAAAAATTCAGGGCCTTATGATAAAAAAATTACTTATTCACAACTATGACATTATCCCTCCTATCCTGAAGTCTGTGTTCTCAGTGAAGCAAAAAACAAGAATGGATTTTGTTTGGTTGTGGCAATACATTACTGCTGTTTCTACTAATCCTTCATGCAGCTTGTTAGAGCACTTATTCTGTTACTCTCCTGAAGCATTAACTTAGTTTTAAGTCTGTGGTATGCCTCACTGCACAATTCCAGTTGGAATGGATATGGTAATCTGTGTTTTTAAGAGAAAGGCTATCTTCATATTGTCAAGTAATGGGAAAACCTTTACATACTGGGGTAGACTTTGGCATTGGTAAAAGTTAAATTGACACTGCGCCAACTTCATTCATGCTGGAACATCAACGGCATTACAGCAGGTCGGAGTTTACTCTATTGTTATTATGTTGCTTGGTTTTTCCAGGCACAGATACAGGAAGGAACAGGGTGGATATAGAATAGCTGATATCGTCTTTGTCTTTGCCATGATTCATTTTCCTTGTAAATTAGTTTCACTGAAGGAAATGATATAACTTAGTAGATACTTGGCCCAGTTCTTCATACAAGCAAAACACATTATGGAAAAAAAAAAAAAAAAAAGAAAAATTCTTTGTCCATTATAGTTTGACAGCGTTGTGTTCATGAGACATGTGACATCTGAGAACATAATGGGGATATTCCATCTGAAGCAAGAAACAAACAAAACATTTCAAATGGGATGGCAGTGACTAAGTAGCTTTTCACAGTATGGGGGTTTGTGTGTACTTTTGGGGGTTTTATAACATTGTGCCGATCTTTACAGAGCCCAATGAAACCAAAGAGCCATCACAATAGTTTTATTTGGAGAATTGTCAGTGAAAGTAGGACACAAAGTAGAAAAATAGGCAAATTTAGCCTCTGCAACAAATTTGTCTAACCTGATGATTGTTACCATCATGTCTTATGGAAAGAAATTAAAGAAAAATAAAAGCAGCACGGTCTTGAATTCTACCCTGTAGGCAAACAATAAAGTGTGAATTGTGAGTCTGAAAATTACATTTTGGGGAGTCTCTCTTCGTGTTTTGCTCATTTGTTTTCCGTTTGTTACTGCAGCAGCAGCTCTTGGGGCTGGCAGAAGAAAATGAGGGCAAACTTAGTTTCATTCTGGCTCCTCTGTAGGCACTGATCCTTCTTTATTCTCTGCAGAGGAAGCTTGCTTGCCTTGCCTCCTTTTGAATTGCTGCATAATATGTACTCTTCATGACCTGTTTGCATGGACTGTGCTGCTCTTTGAGTCTGTGCATTTGCTCCTCCTTCTTTACTACACAGATACTTGTCTTTGCTTGTTATTTGTGGTCCTTTACCATTTCTTAACATCCTGCTTTTGCATTGGGTCGCTCTAGTGTGAATCTACTCTTGGGGACAACACCTTTCCCTTGCATCGGACAGACCAGTGACAGTCTAGCATGCGGCTTTCCATAATTGGCTAGAGTTCAGCATGTTCTTCAGAATTACTTCACTGCTCCCCATCATGTTCCTTCCTTAAACTGCCCAACAGGAGACCAATGTAAAACAGACTTCATAGAGGGCAGTTGGGCTGACCTGCACTGCTCTCGCTTTTTATTTTTACTGGTTTTACAAAGCCATCGCCCCTTCTTCTATGTGGCTATTTTACTAAAAGGAGGAAGCATCCATTTGTTCTTCTACAACAGTTAGATCTTGATCCATGGCTAAGGCAGAAAATGAGTGTTCTTACTCAAATTTTTAGTTTGTTGCATTATGTAAGGACTCAATGAAAGGATTAGGTGAGCAGCACTTTAAAAACTTGCTAAATTTAAAAAGTGGCTGTGGTATTGGGACCAGTCCTTTTAAAAATCATGCCACATGACACTTCCTATCAATAGGATTAATTTTGGGCTGTTTTCCTTAATTCTTTTAGTTTCCATGTCAATGCTCTGTATTATTTATCTCTAGTCATTGTGAGAGAAAAATCTTCTGTGGTTTAGAGTTGGCATGCAAATCATAAATTAAAATAGACTGGTAGCTAAGCAGCTCTTTGAAAGCATTTCATTACTTTGAAATGAGATCTGTTCTTCCTGCAAACCATTTAAAATGTAAGGACAGGTTTGTGTGCAGGAGAGCCCAGCCATGATATATAGAAGTACAGATAAGCGTTTTTGAGGTTTTCTTTGGGGTGGGAGAGGTCAGGGAAAAGCAGTACTGGGAGAAATTTTGATTATAGATTTGATTTATGTCCACTCTCCCACTTTGCTGAGCTGTTTGACAGGAAACTGGTGGAACTCCCTTAAAGACTATTTTAGGGAGGGGCATGCTGTCTGCTTCTAAGCTTGCACAAACCCCTTCTCTAAAACTCTTTGCTATTCTTTCTCACTCATGTCTCTGTAAGAACTGTGCATTCTTGCTGAGTGCTGTTGTACTCTGAAGTAACTGCATGTATTATTTTTTGTGAGATGTATAACTCTGGGATTTCTTTTTCTTTTTTTTTTTTTTCCCCCCCCCTCAGTTTTGCCTCTATATAAGTATACATAATTACAATGCTATATTCTTCTCTTAGAGAGTTTCACTTTCTACTCTGTTAGAACCTAACATTGCAATTGTGTAAGATGTTTAGGTGCAGCAATTAATTTTTCTCTAAGTTGACTGGCAAATTTCACAACCCAATGAAATAACCTAAGTGTGTAGGAATTATTTTAACAATTCTAGCAAATGCCAAAAGCCAAATAACATTCTGTTTTATACCAGTGTAATGCAGAAGTTAAAGTTTTTCTGGTCTAGCATGGATTTACACTAATGTTGTTCCTGCATTTGGTCCTTTGAATTTTACAATTTTATGCTGCTATTAAATTAAGCAGTATGATAAAACAGAGCACAAAACAGAAAAAAACTCTCAGTATTATATTTTTTTCTCGTAAGTGCAAATAACAATGGGCCTATTTTATGAAAAAGTAAAAGTAATTTGAAAACAATGTATTTTCTTTAATAAATCAAAATGTCTTTTCATAAAGCTTCATTATTCTGACAGTACTTTAAATGAGAAGGGAAAAAAGCCCTAACAAAACAGAGAACTCATCCTCTAGATTATTCATGATTTAGTGCCTATGAAAATCAGGAATTGTAACATTTATTTGGGGTGGTGATAGAACTTAATCGTGCATATGACATTGGGATGTACTGGAGCTTAATTGTTAGAGGGATGGTCCTTTGCTCTTTTGTGTTGAGAAACAGGGCACTTGTTTAGGAGCAGAGAAGAACCCAGCGTAGCATCAGCTTCCCCTACAAGTGGGCAGCTGAGAGGGCTGCTGAGTTTGCTCTTGCACTGTGACAGGTGAAAAACGCTATTTAATGAGTTTCCTTCCCAGACAATTAGCAGAGGGAGGGAGCTTTCCCATCTGTGCCCGACAACCAGGGGTTGCTGGTTGCCACATTTCCTTTGTGAGAACGATGGGTAATTCATTGAATGAGGTAATGACAATGACATTGCTGGATGCAGTCAGTCTCACTAACTGTTCTGTTCTGTTTAATCGCGGGGCTTTTTATTAAATACTTCCCACCAGTGTAAAAGGGCAATGTGAAAGAAGGGTTCCCACTAGTGCAGTGCTGTATGAGGACTGTGGAGGTCTTGCAGTAAAAAGAACATAAATACAACCAACAGCTCCCAGACTGTACTTAACATTCTCATCTGTGCATGTAATGTATCAATAAGACGTGTGTGTTTTGATTGCTTACTCTCTGCACGAACTACTAAATGTTGCCTTATTTTTGACTAGTACTGGCTTTCCTGAAGCACATTAGATCAGTAGAATATGCATAAATCCTTCTGAAGTCTTCATTAATTTCTTCCAACCCTTTTCAGGGTACCCTAATAAAGAAAATTTCAATCTGACACTAGAAAACACACAAAAAATCAGTAGATTGCCATTCACGTGAATGTAATTTGCCCTACTCTCTGCAAATTCTCTTCCTAATTTAAACAGTTTTCTAATTGTGTATTTTATTCATTCTAGTCTCATTAATCTGTCCAATGCACGGACTTTAATTTCTTCACACATCAGTTCTGCTGAAGTAATCAAAATTAGAACACATTAACATATCACATCCTACTGCTTTGTACTTTGTACTTACTTGCAGTGATACAGAAAAATTTCACAGAGGAAAGGACAAGAGGACTATCTATGCTTTTCTGTGCAGCAAATCAAAATTCCTTTGCAGGCTTTCCTGGAAAATAAGTTACAAATATATATTATTTGGCTAAGATTTAATGTATTGAATGTCATTCAATTACCTGGTAGCACTGTCATTCTTATTATGTGTTCTCTTAATATTTATTTTTCACTTTCCAAAATTTTTTTCTTGAAGTCTACTTGAGCAATTTTATTTCATATCTTTTATTGCCCATTTATAAAATAGAATAAATACAGTTTTGAGTAGAGGGAGCTGCTTTGGTTTTCTTTTCCTTTCCTTTTATTTTAGACCTTCAGTTCTGTGAAATATAGCTGCCTTGGGGATTCCTTTGAAAAACCTGATAATGAATGTAAGATGTGAGTGACTGGTGTGTGATTGTGTTGATGTTTTCCCTTCTCTTGAGCCCAGTTAGAAATTCAGCTCTGCACAGCAGGGATTGTCCTCAGCCACATATGACTATTTTGAGGTTTGTGTGTTTGAGTAGCTGTGCAGGCTTTGGGCAACTGGCAGCAGTTTTTCATGGCTGCCTTTAGGCTGGTAAACCATGGGGATTTTAATCCCTGTCCTTTCTGTCAATCGAGTTTGTTTCACTTTTTAATGTACTATTATATATTTTCAAACAAATGGTGTTCATGCTACAGTAGGTGCAAGAAAATTAAAAGGCCAAGTGTATAATGTAGGGGGTTTACCTATTTTTCCCTGGCTGTGTCACTGAAAATTATTTGCTTTGTGATAGAATTGTTCATATTTAAATCATCAAGCATTCTTGCCTGTTTTCTCTTTGTTTTATTTTGATTGAGTACTTTGATGCTGTGAATCCTGTCTGCATTTAATTCATTATAATCATGTGAAACGAAACCCTGAATGGCTTCCAAATGAATATTATTTAATTTTCTTTGGCATTCACACAAACAGTGGCTTTGCCAACTGAGCAGTAAGTAGAGACTTGTTTTTCACTGCTGTGTCACCCAGTCAGATTTTAGACCTGTTCTCTTTTGTGTTTCCAAAGTTTTGAATATGATATTCTGAATATTATTATTAATGATTTTCCTTCCTTTTATTCCCAAAATATGAAAAATAAAGAGTAAATTGTGTAGTCCTTTTTTGTCTGGTGCAAGTTGAAAAGTGAGTTTCCAAACTTAATAGCCAGATAACTCTGCAAAGATTATCAGGCATACTGGTTTCCAGGAAGAAAAAATTTAGGTTTATTTGTGACATATTAAAAATATTGTAAAGTGTGGAAAACAGGAAAAATGTGTTTGTATGGCTTTATATATATAGCCATGCTACTGAACTGCACAATCTCACATTGTAGTGTTGACAGCACTTCCAACACCCCAAGTGAATTAGTTTTGATTTTAGCTCCTCTTTGTCCCTTATTTCTTCTTGGGCAAGTCAGTGAATGTGGTTCAGTCTTTATAGGTAACTCATGCTAAAATGTTGGAATTTTATTTCAACAAGTTAGTCATAGGAAAACAACTTAGGGATAAACTGTGCTCAAAATATAAGTGATTTCAGGAGGAGGCTGAGACGTGTTTTATTGCCTCCTGTAGTAGGGGAATCAGTGTGGTAGTTTCAAAGGTTCTTTTGATTGTTAAAATCATACAATTCTTTTCATGTTTGAGAGGAGCAGGCAGCCAAGGAGTCAGAGGTTGCTCCCACTGAGCCAATGGAGCTGCACTGCTAACTGTTGTGTGCTTGAAGCAAACCAATAAAACTCAGCCTCTTGGGCTTCTCCCAGCAGAAATAGGCACAGAGTCTAAAACTTTAAGGGATTGTTACCCTTAATTGTACAAAGATGAGTTTGAGGATCATTTTTGGTTTGGGGCCTGTTATTGGTGGGTGTTTTGGGTGATTGGTTGGTTGGTTGGGTTTTGGGTGTTTTTGGGGCAGGGGGGTGTTTTGGTTTGGTTTTGTTCTGGGGTTTTTTGTGGTCCAGTTTTTGTTGGGTGTTTGTTTTGGGTCTTTCTGCTGTTTTGGGGTTTTTTTTAAATGAAATGCAGGATTATCAATCTTACAGCAAATTATAAGATGAGCAGCAACTTTCGTGATAGGATGATAGTCCTAAAGCTAGGTTGCCTGACTTCTTGCCTTCTTGTTGAGTCCAAGAATGGGCAAGTCTCTAAAGCCATTGCTTAAGAGACAGATAAGGTGTAAAACCCCTTCATAACGGACTCCACGTGGGACAAAATCCAGAAACTTTATTCCAAACATGGAGGTCAACTTTTAATGGTGATTAAAAGGGGTTCTCTGGTCACCAGAGTACATGTGCTTCTGTGAGAGAATGTCTTGCCTCCTATTCTGCTTTTCTGGTTTGGATTTGAATATGTAAGAGCTGCAGGCTGTGTTACATCTGAGTGTCAATGACATCAGCCCAAAAGAGGAATCAAATGGGGAGTCCAAAGAATTAAGAAATGAAGTGGCAGTCAGTTCTGGTAGATGAACAGGGGAAAAAAAATCTCATGAGATGTTGTAGATAAGTCTTGCATCCCATTTCAATATGATACTAAGAAGGTATGTTAAATACAAAATACAGTGCTTAGCCTTCTTGTGTTCTGTGAGTCTGCTCTGACATGAGTTTTAGAACCCTTGGTTCTGTTTCCTGGCTGAAGAACATGTTTACACATGTTTGCATTTCCTGTAAGCCTTTTCCTTAAGCCTTTTTTTCTTTGTAATTATCATGCCGTTATTACTGTGTTACCTACTCACTCACCGAAATGCTATACGTTCTGCAAAACTTTGACCCGGTATTTATCAGGCTGTCAGACTCCCACGACACAATTACAGAATGCATGAGGGAGGTTTAAAAATTATTTGGTCCCCTAGTTTTTAACAGTTTTACATATGATTAACTACGAACTGTCTCAAAATGCTGCTGTAAGCACCATCTTTATACTCCACCAGAGACATGCTCTCGGGAGAACAATGAGACATTTATGGTGTTTGGATGGGAGGGAGATTAGAAAGTGTAAAATAATTTCTTACTCATAAACTCCCAGTAAATTATCTTTTCATTTTGTAATAAGACACTTAGTTTCAATAAAGATCTACATCAGTGGATTGCCAGAAAATAGCACTGTATTTCCAGTCCTTACTGAAAAATAGCAGTGAAATAATCAGGCATTTTTGTAACTTGTTTCTCAAATCCTTGGATCTTTATTTGTGGGAATTCTAGTGCTGAGTCCTTTCATTTATATTCTCCTATCATCATCCTATGTTCATTAATTTAGAACCTCAGGTTACTGAATTTCAAAGTCTGCTGTTGTTTTCATTTAAATTGCATAATATTAAATGGTAATGTTTTGTTGCATTCAGATGGCAGTGCTGTTTTTCTCCTGAAAATTGAAGATGTACAGCCCAAACCTTCCTCTGCCACAAGAGAATAAATGGTTCCATAAAGACAGGGTTCTAACCCTGACTGCTTGCTGTAAAGCATCACTCCAATGAGGCTTTACATGGAAGACAGAGTCACAGTCTGTGACCATGTCACTTTTTGTATTGTTCTTGGTGATGACCCTTCTCTGTAGCCTACCTGGTGTTTTTCATGCTTTTCTAAAGAGCTCCCTAGTCTGGAGTAATTTTGTGTGGAAAAATGAAAGATGATATGAAGTACTGGAGAACTCTTTCACTGTTCATTTGTAAAGCTACATGGATGGAATATGGCATAAGGATGTTAGAACAACTCAAGTTTCCCCTGCAGATGAAGTTACTGCCTTTTTTTACAGGTTTATTTCTGGAGTAGACTAGCTGGCTTTGAGCTGGATTCTCCAAGTTGCAGTATCACATTTGCTCAAAAATTGCCTTGTGGGTTGGAAATTCTTCAGGCTTAATCCTGGGAATGGAGGTAAAATGACCATTGCAAATGACATCAAAGACACAAGGTAAAGCGTCTGAAGGCTGTGTCCTTGGGTATGGAAGTGATTCAAACCCCCGTGTTTATGCCTTGCTTATATTATGATTCTTAGTCTTTTTTTACACTCACCTTTGGCAAAGCAGCCTGCAATACATGTGGTAATAGTTGCTTAGAGATCTTCAATGTCTATAAGGTACCATTTTGCATAGAAAAATATCCAGTTGGATAATATTTAATTGATGAACTGAGGTACAGGTGATATTCCCAGTAATGAGCATCCTTCTTTCATTATAATCTTTTTTATTCCTCTAAAGAAATAATTGTCATTTACTGATATTATCACAGTTGAATTTTACTTTGAAAGTTATGCACAATCTGTTCTTCTGCCTTCTAATTCTGCACTCAAGCAAAGTGTTAGAAATTTTTTTTCCTAGATGGTGAGTCTTGTGCTTCAGGTCTTTTCCTCTCTGTTGATTCAGGTTGCTGGTGTTTTCACCTAACATCCAGGATTCCACAGCCTAAACTGATGGACCTGTGTGTGATTCTTCCAACAGCTCACATCAGCTCAGTGCTGGACAGCTGGGGATTCTTTCACCAGTGACTGTGCCCAGCATTAGAGGACTGTGCAACTCCTGGCTGATCTGTAGATACCTTCTGAAATAGGGAATGTTTTAGATGGGAAGAACAAATTTGAAAACCCTCGTATTTTTCTAAGGGAAGTTCAACCAATTTTTTTCTTGTATTTATGAATTTCAAGTATACAGCCAGGCTTCAAATAGCTGATTAGCTTGCTTGATAAGAAGAACTTGCATAAAATTATAGTCATGTGTCTACACTTTCAGTTTAATAGAAAATGTGAGATGCAATATGTGGGTGGCATGCTCAAAGCAATAGCTTCAGGTAGTGATCACAACTAAGTCCTGCTGCATTTGTTAGCCTTAGAAAGAAAAATAATACAATAATCAAGGTGTGAGGTGTTGTGAGCTTGCGTGAGCACTGTTGCCATGTGGATGAATACAAAACTGCCCCATCTACTGTACTTCTCCCAACAATCCAAGCAGCTCATTTTGCACTCCTTTTGCCTCAGTTTAAACTAAACAGAAATTAAAAAAAAAAAAAAAAAAAGGGGAAACTTAAATAAATAAGCAAATAGATAAAAGCCCAACCTTAAAAAAAAAAAAAAAAAAAAAAAGCCTGAAACCCACAAATGCTATGTTCAAGTACAAAGAACTAGAAACTATTTTGTTATGCTATCTTTCCATGCTTACATGCAAAGTAATCCCCTGTGGAATTACGTGGGGATTTTTTCATTTTTAAATAAAGGACCATACCAATTATGAGGTCTTCTACTCAGTTGTTTTCTTCATCTGTAACACAATACATATTTATAAGGTAGTAATACATATTTATAGATTGCTTCTGATACAGCAAGTGTTCCACAGTTTGTAAAGAAAATGTTTAGGGAGCTCTACTATGTATTTTCAGAGCTTACAAAAATGTAACTGTAACTTCCTTCTGAAGAGATACAGCCTTAGCAGATGACACTGTTAAATTTAAAAAAAAAAAAAAAAAAAAAAAAGAAAGAAAGAAAAGGGCACATCACCCCCAACAATTAGAGCTTTCCTGTATAGATGAAGCATTGTTTTTGAAATGTCTAAGGAATTCAATTTCTCCCAAGTGTGAGTTTTTTCCCGTATTCCAGAAAGCACAAGGAATGGAGGAGGAATGAAGCGATGTAGGTAATCTGTAGCCTTCCCTCTCACAACATGATGTACAATGCATTGTATATGCTTGGGAAGAAGCCTGTGGACCAAACAAACACTGCTGTGGTGCTTTTAGGGATGAAACTGGGAGAAGAACCTGATGTGAGTTATGAAGCATCCTTTAAACTGTTTAATACATCTTGCAGACATAAGCGTGATTTTTGCTTCTTCATTGTCCTAGACTGAGTGTGGTCTGCTGTATTTTTTGGTTCACCCAGCACAGGATATAGCTGTTAATGTTTGTGGTCCCAGTTAAGCCCAATCACTTTTCATACTTGTCTTTTTAGCTGCTTTTGTAATATTCAGATATTTTAGAGAACAAAATATTCAAGTCTTTAGGAAGTTGTTACTGAAGGAGTTGTGCCTGCTTTTTAAAACCAGATAGCAATGGGAAGGAGTAATTTCCTAAACTTGAAATGTCCTGCCTCTATAGTATGTTGTCACTGATCACAGTACCTTTTATTTTACAAGGGGGAAAAAAATGGGGTTATCTGATCCCACAGTTGTTTCATCCTTGTCGTGTTATCACCTCTGCCTTAAGACTCACAGGGGCCAACAGTATGTCTCCCACATACCCAGGAATCAAAGATTTTAATGTCTGTGGCTCTTAGTAGCTCAAAATACACATTTTCTGGTAAGTGAATCTGAGTTCACAGATTGCTCTCTTGCATAGGGAGGAATTTACTGTGTGCCTAACATGACGGAACTGAGTGCTTTTTTTTTTTTTTTTTTTTTTTGTGCAGAAACTCACACTGAGTGAATGGAGAAAAGGAAAAAAGTGAAAGCCTATTTCTTCACCTCTGCTCATCTTTAAATTATTAGTCTTGTAATGTCCCAGCTTCATGTTAGGACAAGTCTAGATCATACAGTAATTCCTTCTAATTGTGTTGGCCCTTCTTTATTTCTTTTTCCCTGTACCCATACATGCTCAGGTCAGGTACCCTGCAGTTCGGGCACAGTCTTTGTGACTAACAAACTTCAATACTGATGGGAATTTCCAGCTGCCTTATTACTGCAGTACCAAATATATATATATATATTATGAAACCCTCTATATTGGCTGAATCTTCAATATTTTACCTTTTAAGTTTTATTTTTGTGATTTTTCTATATTCTTTTTTATGAAAGATAAATGCTTATGTTAGTTTTCTAGAGGCTTTGCTACAGTACTGCAAAAACGTTTGAAGTGCAAAGAGAAATGTTTTCAAAGAGATCTGAAATTTACAGGAGCTCAGATCGTTTTGGTACAATAATTTATATTCAGCTTTATTAGAGTTAAAACTAGTGGATTTGCGAACCCAGCTTTGAACATTCTCAGCAGACTTTGGAGGAGGCTGTTGGTCTCCTACCATCTTTCAGTAAAAGTCCAATTTGAAGAGCACTTTGGTTTGTAAATTTGGAAGAATAACTGAAGAAACTGTGGCAATTTTGCCTTTGTGGTGTATTGTCCTTCACAATAAGCAAGGGCCTTCATGCCAAGGGGAAGAAGAAAGGAGCTTTCTAGTAAGAATTCTGGAGAACCACAGTCACTGTGCTTTGTTTAGAGGACATAAACGGAGTTAATATTTCTTCCCAAAATTTAAATCCTGTTTTACATCACAGATCATTGTAGACAACAGTAAGAAACCGCACAACAAGCTAAAATTATATAATTTCATAATCTTGACTGCAGCAGTACCAATTTGATTCATTTGAAAATAGAATTTCCTGCTTCAGGGCTTGGCACCATGTCTGGGAGCATAATGCCTGGTATTAAAACCATGGCTAAACTGCCATGGTAAACTAAGCTGTGATTCTTAGCAGTGTTTCAGTCAGCAGCATCCAGACAGGCAGAGAGCTGAGGGCTATCTTGAACCTGCCAGTACGTAAGGGAATTCACGCAAGGCTGAAGTATTAAGGAGAACCATAGGTGGCAGATACTCTGAGGGGATGAAAGTGTAATAGTCTTTCAAATGGTTCTGTATGCAAGTTTGGTAGGGGTTTAAGTGGTCTTATTTTTTACAGGCTGTTTTAAGGGGTTTCTGCTCTTTTTATTTTTGCTTTCCTAACCACATATGTTACATGGGGCAAGAATAAAGAGTTTTACAGTATGAGAAAATGTACGATAAGTTCATGGTGCCAGTACACTCCAGGTAAGCAGCCACTGTCATCCACTGTACAATCCCCCCAGTTTACAATCACTGATGTTGCCACACATATATTTTCTTAGTGTGTTCTATGTATGTTTTTGGGTGTAGACCTTGTGGTGTACACTTCCACATGTGAATTCAGCTACTTTTGCTGTTCATGGAAGTGGTCCTTGGGGAGTATGATTCACACATTAATCCTCTGACAGTTGCCTAGAGCTGTTCAGGTGAATCACAGCCCAGAAATGCCCTTCTCTCATGGTAAGTCTAGGCAGCTAGCCAAGACGTGGATGTCTGCAGAAGTCTGAAGCTGTGTCCTTAAAGTAAAATGTCATTGCTTTCATTTCCTGAACAGTGCAAGCCATGGTATTCTAATGCTGTTAGGCTATTTAGATAATTCTGCAGAAAAGGTTTATTTTCAGAGTCTGAAATTTTGGAAAATAATTTAAAATTAATGTTGAATAAGTTAAATAGACAAGAAGGCATATTTATTTAAAGTGAGGGGTTTATAATATTGGTATTTCTTTTACTTGTTTGTTTTTCATGGGAACAGTAGGACTTGTGCCTTATACACAACATGCAAAATTATTTTCGTTTGTAATACAGAATATGTTGTAGGGATATGGAAAAATTTGTTCAGTGACTGTAAAGGCACATGCTCCCTCTAGTGCCTTAAGCCTGTTTTCTTGTAATGGCAATAGCTTTGTTGGGCTTTCTGCCATGTTTTATTATGCAGTTGCTTAAGTCCCTCAGGTATCAACCTTAAAACAGGTAATATGAAATGAGGATAAACCCTTTAGTACTGCATGCCTCCTGCATCTTTCCCCTTGTGTGTAGCAGAAAGAGTCAGATAATAGAAGTGGATAAAGAAAGTTAGTGTAAATATATTCTTTTAATTAAAGATTTTTATAGCCTATCAAGTCAGTAAATTGTTACTTGAATGTCACCTGGGAAAACTTTGTGAGCTTGTAAGCATTTCTGAACTACGTGAGGGTTGATTGGACCATGAGGGATTCAAAAAGTACTTGGACACTAATTGCAAATTCAGGTCATTGTTCTCTTCTTGATGTTTTTGTTAGCTGGTGTTTTTAATATGGCTATTGAAGATATCAGACTAAAGCTGTAAGCATCGTAAATCAGTTTATAACATCACCGTGTAAAACGAAGAAATGCCTGAACTGTCGAGACATCCGAACACATTGTTTAGTAGGAGAGTACAACTATGAGCGTCTATGCTGACATCTGGGAAGAGGAGAGGGGAGAATGGAGTATATTTGTGTGCCATGTGGGGTGCCCGAGGATGCATACACTTCTTGCTTCATAGGCTGTAGCTACCTTCATCAGTTTTTAAATGTTGTCTTTAAAAATATGCATTCTACAGTTGTGTGTCTATCTGTAAGTCGTGCTTAAAAAACAATTCTGTTAGAAACAGTATGTGTGAAAAAATATTTAAGAATCAAAGTATATTCCTAACAACATTTGTTACTAACCTGTAAAATCCAAAGTTATGGGTAGTTCTGCAATATTGCATTGCCTGCACTATTACTAAGCTCTTGTAGGTATGACATCAGAGGATTTGAAGGCGATTTGAGGAAGAGAATAGGTAGGGTTTTTTTTAAAAAAAATATTTTACGAATGTGATGATAAGTGAATATAGTGCTTTGGATTTATCCTAACTAAAAGCTGCCTTAAATGGTGAGCTTTTAGTTTGAAGGGTCTTGTGTTCTTTTTGTAGGTCATCTGTGCACCCCTTCTCTCTTCCTTTCCTTCTTTCGGTCTTTCTCTCCATAAGGAAAACAAATGGAAAATTTATTGTAAGGGCTCTGTGAACATCAGCATTCAAACCCAAGAAAAGTGTATACAAGTAAATTGTATGTTCTGCTTTGGTGCACTGGGAATATCAGTAATATTTTTCATACTGTATCTTGCATTTAAACAGCTGAATGGAAGAGTGATGCAATACAATTTGAAACAGCACACAGCAGCAGCCTCTTTTCCTTCTTGGATCCTTGAGTATTTTTTGTCTTTCCCAGGGAGAGAGGGAGTGAGAATGTGTTTTAGAAATCTTTTTTTGACATGTGCCACCTATACACAATGTAAGACCAAGTAACTAACAGTAATTAACTATGCTTGATTACATTTTTAAGTAGTCTGATATTAGAGCTGAGTTTAAATAAAATATATAATTCAGCAATTTTTTTCAATTGTCACGGTTGACTATTAAAAGCTACTTTCTCTGTGTTGCCACCGGCAAAGCTTTTAGTCTGCTGTAAAGATTTCTTTTCCCCTTGTTGGTGGCGTTTTAGCAGCAGTAGTGGGCATGGCAGTTAAACAGCAAAATCATGTTGTTTAAGAGTTAGACTCCACTCTGAGTAACCCCTCCATGAAAAGGATTCATTTTAAATTATTGAAGTTGTGACAAGGTATGTTTACAACCTGTTGGATGCTTCTGTATGCCTTTAACTACTTGGCAGTCTAAATGCTGGTATTTATTCTTTTTTTTTTTCCAGCTGAGCTTTGTAGGTTTTGTGTGGTAAAATGTTTCACCTACCTGCTTCTAAATAACTAGGTAGGCTAAAACCTTAGCCAATTGTCCATAGTTTATTGTTATCTTTTGGTTAGTCCACGACCTTCTCAAGAAGAATACATCTTTCTCAGGAGGGGAAATCAGACCCTAAATTTTTATTATATGCTACTTGATTATTTTTGCTGAGATTCTCAAAAGAAATGCAGTTTCTTGGCAATTGCGGTATAATGTCAGCAGAGACAAATACAGTTCGACAGAGTCATATTCAGGAATTTTAAAGATCAGGTAACATGTCAACATCCTGAAATACAGTGGAAATACATGGAAATTATCATTTATGAGGATGCTATTTGCATGCAAATATCATATTCCTTTTCTTTGAGTCAGTGGGAAGGAATTTACCCATCCATTTGCCATCCTGCTTTTTTCCAGCTGTATTGAGTCAGCTGGATGTGACCCATTCCTACCCTTTCCTCCTTACTCCTTCTGCCCAATAAGACACTATCAATTAGCTGATAACCTGTTGGAATAGCAAATCTTTACACCCTCTCCTGCTGGCTCAGCTTAAGGAGGAAAAAAGGAGGATAAGATTTTGGTTATGAAATGCTGAATTATCAGCTTTTCTAATCTCATGATCAGCCTTTGTGTATTCAAACCAAATATGTAGGTGCTATTTAACAAATATTTAATGAAGTTGACATTGTAATAGATCCTTAATGTTGCTTTATAAGGATTGCTGTTGTAGAATCAAAATGCTTGGCCTTCTGATCTTAGTATCTGCTCTGCTGAATGTGATTAGCTTCTTGGCTGTTAGTTAAAATTGTGATGATTGTTTAGAAATGACTAAGAACATAAGTGCACAGCATGATGCTGCACTCATGTAGTTCTTCTTGATATTTTTGTCTAAACATCAACTTCCATGTGATTCAAACGTTAACAAGGTTTTTACGTTTATGGTATTGGTTTTATTAGTAAAATATAAAGCTGGAATAATGCACTGGTTTTGATTTTATACTATGTAGTAGTTTATCAGGTAATGATAGAATAATTTAATGTAGCTAAATACATATTTTAAAAAACAATGTTTCAGTAATTTTTCCTTGGAGCTATTGTATTTTCATTCCCCGGTCACAGGGATGTCTGAGCAGTGGGGCACGGACCTGACCTGTAATTCTGTCATGAATTCATGTCCCATCGTAGCTATTCTGATTTATATCACCTGCTGAAGTTCAATCAAGACCTTGACCATTTCTATGTCATTTTTCATGATTTTTTTCATGCAGTTTTTCTTTTAAATCTTTCTTTGAAAATGGTGACCATTATATTTCTTTAGATTGTAGGATTCTAAATGTTTTCTTCTAGTCCTGTTATTCCAAGTTAAACGTCCCCCAAATACATTTGTGAAAGCTGACTTTTCTGTGATGGAACATGAGGGCAGTATTTAGGTTGATTTTGTTTCATTCTATTTTTGACCTATTTGATGCAGTTTGCCTTTTTATGGGTATAAATTCATATCTTGCATTTTATATAATTGTATTTCATCTGGATTTTCTCAGGTCAGACCCAGCAAAAAATGCTGTGTTTTACAAGAGCTTTAAGATGCTAAAGCTACAGGCTGCATCAGACCTGTATTTTCTGCAAAATAAGACAGACATAATAATGAAACAAAACTTCATAACCCCTTTAGTGTTATCCTACATTCCTAACTTGAAACTATAACAAAGCCATTGCTATTTCTCTCAGTTTTCTTTTGTAACAGTTTATCATATCAATAATCTCATTTACACCATTCATCTGACATGTGCTACCAGGGTTATCTTCTAAGTGTAAATCAAGCTTTTGGCAGTAGTCCAGAATATATCATAATGTGGTTTATGTCATTGTATAAGCATGTTGGCCAAGCTTACATCAGTACAAATACAGTGAATTGAAAGTTTGAGCCACAGTTGTGTTCATCTATTTCCAGTAGCTATTTTTCCTTTTCACTCTTTTTATGATAGTTGACCTGCTTATCTTGTGTTCTTTTCTCTGATTTGTATGCTCTTTCTCATTTTCCATCCAACTGTTACAGTGCTGTATGCATTTCCTGACAGCCAATTAATTGGCTGTCTCCTCACTCAGCCAAGAATAGAGGTAGCAGTTCTACATGAACCCCTCATGTCCATTGATGTGCACAGCAGACATCCTAAGAATGGGGACACATTTCCCCGGTCTTGTGGCTGCATGCTGTTCACATCAATTTCCCATTAAAAGGTAATTTAAAGGTATAGCCCCGGGCAGATTTGGGAGAGAGCTATAAAAAGAGTTTAATTAACAGTTCAGAATAATATAATCTAAGGTTGAATAGTCTGTAACCAGTTCATTTTTTTGTTCACACTTGTCATTTCCTTTACTTGCAGATTAGAGGAGATTTCCTTGTTTGGTAAAGAATGCAATGAAATAAGTCTTCGAAGAAGCTTTATTGTACGTGTCTTGGAGCTAGATCACTGCATTATCATAAGCTTTAAACTTGCCACTGCTTATCTTCCCTCTGCATTAGCTCACTTCTTCTGGTCAACACATTTTAAGGGAAGAGATGCAAATAACCTCACAGTTTAAGCCCCCATGCTTTTTGAAAGGTTTACCTCCACTTATAAATATATTTACCCCAACTTGTTCTAAAATAATCTGAAGAAGTAGCCATTTTTATGTAGAAAAATGGTAGAAAAGGTGTGAAGTTGTGCTAGTGTACATATAGGAGGATTTGTATTCAAAAGCAAGTACCATTGTCTTTCCTTCCCTTGTTAGTTGTGTTTTTGGTAAAACTCTTTGCAGGGACTTTGTTTCTTGCCTCTTTTTTTTTTTTTTTTTTAATTGTTTTGTTTTGATATTTGGGGTTTTATGTTTGTTCGGGGGTTTTTTTGGTTTTTTTTTTTTTTTTTAATGTCCCCTCCACCGTGCATCCTGCTGTGTTTTTGCATTGTGCAGGTTTCTGCACAAATCCAGCCTGGCTGAATATAGCAGGATGTGTTACTTTCATGACTCCTAAAGGCCTTCAAATCAAAATGATTTTCTGTCACTCTGGCCTGACCTTTTCCTGGAAAAGTTTATTACCTAAAAGAAGGAAGAAAAAAAGACATATTAAGGAGATCTGAAGTACTTTCTTCCTTGAGGGCTAAAGACATACAGTACTTGTCATTTAACCATCCACCACCTCATTCATTCTAAAATGCCAGCTACAAGTACAACAATTTGTGGACATGACATATCTTGCATGCTTGGTACATAAGAGCTAGATGGCCTGATAATTTTATTCTCCTGGAGAAAGCTGTCTTGCTTTCTTAGATCTCTTTCCTTTTCTCTACCTGTGGAAAATATGTAGATTTCTTTAAAACTTTTACCTGGATCACTTCTGAGAAAGAGAGTGGAAGCAGTGACTGAACTTTTTCTTTGTCCTAGTATGTTAAATCATTCACTAATTAAATATGGCTATGCTGGGACATATCCTGCCCAAGTCATATAGGCCTGATGTTTCAAGTATTGAATTTGTTTTGATTGCAGAGAAAATGAGAGGAGGCATAGTTTGATCTTCATTCTTTTGTATGCCAAGTTTTTAAGTATGTTATGACAGTCTGGAGAAAAAAAAAGAAGCAAAACAGGAATCTTCTTGTATGATTGGCAGAAAGACCCCTTTAAGAAGTGCTTGAAGTGACTACCTCAGTGAAAATTGTTGTGGAGCTATATCAGCTTTTGCAGTATCTAATTAACACTGCCACAACATCCAGATAGTTAATTACTGTTCTGCTTCTCCCTCCAGTTGCTGTGTCAGGCACAAAAGTTAATATGCACCTTCACAGTATACATCAAATCTGTTAATTTTCATCATGCTCTAACAATAGAAAGCTGTAGCGGTGATCAAAATAAATTTTAACCCTAGCCATTCTGAAAGCTTAGTAACATTCTATGTGTCTATTTCAAACATTTAGTGGGTTTATAATTCTAACTGTTTAATGGTGGGGGAGGCTTCTGTCTTGTAGAGCTGAGACTAAAACGAACTTTTTTCAGACAACACTGAAAAATTCCCATGTGCCGACAACAGGGATTTTCCAAAGTGAGCAAAGCCCAAGCAGGCTTGATCTTCAGTGCCAGGAAACTCTGACTTCAGGGGTCTCTCGCTCATGACTTACAGGGAGTGGGTGAAGGAAATTAAAGCAATTTAAAATAGAGCTCTGTTCCTCTGCTGTAGCAAGGCATGCTGTCTCATGCAAGTAGTCACTGCGGAATTTGGGTTTTGGGGGTTTTTTGCTCTTTCGTTTTTCAGTCTACCCCCACTCCTTCCAGTCTCAGTGCAAAGTTTCCGATCTGTATCAGTCTTATACAACAGACCCTGTATATTCTAAGGCACTGTGTTTCCATACAGAGATGAGAGCACTACAGTAAGAATGGAATTTACTGTCCCATATGCATAGTCCTTCACTGCAGGACCAAGCACTGCTGTGGAAGAGGTCTGGTGCTCGACTTGTACCTGTGCTGAAGTACACTGGATGTGATGTGAGCAGGACTGGGCACTTCAACAGCTGCAGGTTTTGTCTAGCTTTCAGTGTGCTCACAGGTAGTTGCTGACCTATGTACACAGCAGGTAAGCTACTCACGAAGCAGGTCTGGCTAGCCAATGCAGTCATCTGGAAATAAACAGCTGCTTATTATCTCTAGTAAGTATCTGCACTGGGAGGAGAGAGGACAAAGCAGGCCAAGTTTTTCTTCTGATGTAGACTTGATAGGTGAAGATGAAAAGGAAAAGATGGGAAGCCTCTCACTGAGTTGCATAGCAGAAATCAGTGTAGGTGTAACTCATACAGACCTGAAACTACCAATTTAAATGGATGACAGTAAGATACATCTCTGCCAAATTGTCACTGTCTTACTTTAGGGTTTCCATCTTGTATTACTGCAGGATCAAATCTAACCTTGCCTAGGACTGTACTGCAGATGTATTACCTGCTGAGAGGAACATTTGACAGCTTGTCCCCGAGAGCCATTGCAAGGTGATCCTGAATTTGGGCTATGTCTTGAAGTTGGCCCGGTTGGCGGGACAGTGAATTTTCTGAGAAAGCATCACTGAATAACTAATAATAGCTGACACTTCCCAGCCTTTCTATATGGCAGAGGGAGACCGTGCATTCAAAAGCTTGTTAGCTATCCCTGTGCAAGGATAACTGGAGAACAAGAAAACAAGACATTCTGCCTGCCCTAGAATACTGGAAATTTTCAGATTCTGGAAACTGAGATTAGACAAGAGTAGGCAATCCCTGTACCTTTATTATTATGGTTTGAATTAGAATTTCCAAACCCTGTAGAGTACAGAGAGGATTGAATAACTCCCTTCTTTAGACAGAATTGGTAAAACTAGGGACCAGGGGAACCTGCAGTCAAGAGTGAGGATTGAGGAAGAGTGAGTTCAAAGCAGCAGCAAAATATTCAGAGGTGTGCCCCTGACCTAGAGAGAATTGAATCTGTTAAGAGCTAGTGAGTGACTCTGCAGGTGCACAAACTGTTCCGTGGTGGAATGGGCCAAACCGCTTCACTGAATGTCTTTTGATGGATATCCTTAACTGCCACAACTGCAGTCAGGAGAAAATCAGCACGTTGCAGCTTTTAAATCTATTTGCAGGGTGTTTTCATTTTGCCAGCTGTTCCGTCCTTACTTCATAGTAGCTTTGAAAGTTTTAATTGTTCTGGCCCATAGTTAAAATTATGTTTGTGTGGCTAAATACAAGTGTGTTGTATCTAATGTCAGAGATAATTGCTGGCTGCCTCAAGAGACTTGATAGATTCATTACCTCTACATATGGTAGGAAGAAAACTGTCAGATTTTATTTAAGCTTTGAAGAGACTTTAAAAAGGGTTACAAATTTTCACAGAAAGAGCATCAGTTTTCTAAACAAGGTCCCACGCATTGCTGCATTAGTGTAGGGTATTTAAATTGATGCATCTCTTCTATCTGTCTTAGAAAAAATAGTCTGGAAGCAAAAAATAAAGAATTTATAGCTCTCTTCCTGATGCTCATAGATCTTCCAAAATGAAAGCACTTTATGCTGGACTCTGTCATTTTGAGTATCTGTATGGTATCTGTTAAATATACTGAGGTATTTTCTAAGCCAAATCTATAGTACATCTGATGCTATCACTTACTAGGAATGTAGCGAGTTCAGCAAACATTATAAAGTGACATGTTCAATTTGACATCTTATTTTATCTGTTTTATTATTTTTCCAGTATGATTGCACTTAATGGCCTTATTCAGTTTGAAGTTGTATCATATGAATGCAGATGAGACAAGTCCCTGTCTCAGAAAAATATCTGAAGCTCTTGCAAGCACGTAACAGGAATTCAAGTTGGTCTCACTGTTGTTTCCATAGTCACAATCTGCCCCTTTCTTTGCCGCACATATCCCACTCATGTTTGACAGTTCTTGTTTTCACTAAACCTGCATTCCACCACACCAAGCCAGTGAAACCCAAGTCCAAGTAGCCGGTAGCTGTTCTGTTCATCCTGCTCTGGAGCCACAGCCTGGAGGTGCAGTTATGTGTAACAGCTGAGCTCCCTGAGAGGCGGAAGACAAGTCCTCCCTTGCTCCTCCCATCTGCTCCTGAGCCACACAGTTCTACCCATCTCCTTTGCCGCAGCTTTGGCTCCTACTAACTTTTCATTTAAAGGTTTAGGTTGCTAATTCAGCTGGAAGTTCTTTAGCTCCTCTGCTCAGGCTTTGTTTCTAAGGAATAAGTCTACCCAGTGCAAAATTAGACAAGTACTTGATGTGATGCAAAGGAAAATGAGGGGACGATGAAATGACCTGGATCAAAGCAGCAGAATGGCAATAGTGTTGGCAACACTGGGAGCTCCACCTGCTGAGTACTTCAGGTCTTTGCTCATGAAGTCCCAGAATCATAACCAGAGGAGCAAATTAAGTCAAGATCAGGAAACAGAGGTGCACAGAAGACAATAGTAGCAGAGGTCTGTGAATCAAATGCATCCACCAGACTTTTGTCGTAATGTGTTTTTTATGGATTTTGTGAACTTGTGGCAGGATTGTGGAGATATAGCTGCTGCAGAGAAAAAAAAAAGCACAGTAATTTTTATTGCATGTTTTCATATTTGAATCTACCTGCCGTGCCCAAAACTATTTGCATGAACTTAACAGATACTGATTTTTTTTCTTTTTTTAATTAACTATAATCATTGTAGAGTAATTTCAGTGTGTGAGTGAAATGGTTAAGTAATAAAAGGAGAGAAGGGAGTAGTGGCAGGAGCAACAGGTACTTTTACTATCGCAGAGGATATGTGAAGGCTGTAGGGTAGTGTGGTTGCCTAAGGAGGTTTCCCAGTGGCACTTCCTGGAATTCTTAAAACCTTGAGTCATCCTCTTGTGCTGAGGTGTCATGGGTGTTAAAATCTGTCATGAGCAAGCAGGGAATAGATAAAAATATTGCAGGCATTTGATGTAAAGGCAGCTACAGAAAAAAGGGGATTATATGTGATACAGATGTTGAAGTTAGCTCCACTGGAAATATGTCTTGTCTTAATTAAAACACAGAAAGCTGGAATACACATAAAGTGCTTATGGGAAGTTCTTCAGTAACATGGGGAAGTGCTTCAGAGCAGATATGGGACTAGTTAGCCCTTGTCTCAAATTCAGAATAACATACCGTTGGAGAAGAGCTGGATGATGATGCACAATTGTCTCTTATTTTTTCAGCATGTAATATTAAAGAATCTTAAAGTTGTCCCCAGAAAGCCCATGTATAAAACAGGTTTTTTTGTGGAAGTCTGTAGCAAGGCATTGGGAAGCTGGAAATAATAAATGGAGAAGATACAGCAACAAGGTTCACAGCTTTTCCGGTTTTGAAGTCTTTCCTTGCAGCCGGTCAAGCAACACAGAAGTGTACTATTTAAATATGAGCTTTATATTAAAGCAGATGAAAAAGCACATAAGGTAGCTATGTTACTACACAGAGCAATCTTATAAAGCAGTGAAAGCAGTTGTGAAATTTTCTTTCAAGTTTGAGACACCTGAGAAAGAAGGCTGCTCTGGAGAGTGATGTGAGAAGACAATTTGTTTATAGTGTGATATATTGTGCATGGAGTCAAAAATTTTCATAGGATTTTATTTAGAAGCAAAAGAGCATTGTTTGCTCTTGTGTAAGCCTCCTTTAAAGAGAATTTATGTTTGCTCTTTAGTCCTCAGGTTTTTTTATTTAAAACATTTCTGTGCATTCTGCACATTGCTCAGTTTCTCTATGCTGCAATTTTATCAGGTACTCTAGGAAGAGAGGTTTTGAGGCCAATAATTTAGAAATTTTTCAGACATCAACTGGAAAGTGAAATTTATCTCACTAGTGTCGGAGCTGGAGGAATTAGCTTGCAAGGTTAACAGTGAAATAAAAAATGAGGTTTGGTGGGGTCTTATATTGTTTGTGATTTATTTGTGGTAATAACCTCTGTCATACAACTAATGATTTTACAAGTGTTCAAGGAGGATGTTCTTTGCTCTAGGGAACTCAGCATAAGGAAAACTGGTCAAGGGAACAGGGGGACAATGAAAGGCAATTTAAAGCTTTGAATGTGATGACAAGAAGCTTAAATTTGATGTGATAGAAATGGAAGGCTTCAAAGAGGGAGTGACTTGACATGATCAAATTGACAGGTGAGGAAGATAGCTATTGCAGCTGTGTTTTGCATGAATGAGGGGAGTCTTTTGATAAGTCAAGGAACAGGACTTATCTGTTCTTAAGGGGTAATATGGGTCTGAGTAATAGTCTTGTCTGTAGGAAGCACAAGCAGGGTCTTGGAGATGCTAAGAATGAGGTAGCAGTAGAATTGGAGCATCTCAGCTGTGTGGTAAAAAGTGAAGTGATAATTAACTCTGAGGTTGTAAGTATCAGTGATGGTGAGAATCAGTTTGTTATCTTGCACAAAGAAGTGAAAAAGCAGAAACAAGGTGATATAGGTAAAGGTATGGCTACTGCTGTTGCAGTATTGTATAATATCCATGCACTTTGTTAGTGGACATTGAAAAATCTAGTTGGAAGTTCAACATATTTACCTTCAGTTTTCTTTGCAACAGGACAAAGGCACAATGCAAATTTTCCATTGTGTGGGGTCTGTCAACAGTGCAGAGCAGAACTGTGTACACTGTGAAAAATACAGGAGTAGTTTAGAGAAGGAAGATTCAATTCACCATGAACTGGGTTAAAAAGTGCTTGAAGCAAAGTCACAATAATTTTACTGACAGGAAAAAGTTCATTTCAGGTCTCAGAAGTCAGTTCAATACAGAGAAGCTGTGTTCATCTGAAACATAGCCTCTCTGACTGAAAGTCTGACTCAAAGTCAAGCAAAATAATTTTAGTACCTCATGTGAAGTTTAAAACACTTCAGTTGTCTACCACATGCAGCCGGAACCACCCTTGTCTGTGGAGAAAAGGGGTAACCAAGTAGAGCGAAGTGATACAAATCACAGCAGCATAGTAATATGAAAAGTTAGTTTTTCTTGTTGCCGGTAGATGAATTTTTAAGGGGATTTTGGTTTTTGTTTGAGTATAGAGAATCAAGGTGTAAGGAGCATTCTTGGAAGCATCCTAATAGGCTACTTCTTGGGATTTAAAGCCACAGATTGCTCTTATCAGGAGAGTTTTCTAACCAAATTACTTCAGCAGGTTGTCTTTGGGCAAGTGCCTAATTATGAGGCAGTATCTATGGAAAGGATGTCCTTTTCCCCAGTATGTATCTCACTTCTAAGCTTCTCTGAAGTCTGAGGGACTGTTTCTTCTTGGTGATTTTAGAAAAATATTTTAATATTATTAAGTGTTTGTTTTCTCTAGATTACTCAAAATAAATTTTTGCTTGTTCACAGTGAATGAAGTCTCTGACAAAAAGTATTCTATTGTGGGCTAATTGTGCAGGTTATTTAAAAAAAAGTTTAAAAAAAAAAATCCTTCAAAAATCAATTAACAATCAGGTAGTGCTTAGAGCTACTATTATATTGTTGCCAGTATAGGAGTATATGGAAAGCCAAGCCCAAATGATTTTTAACCAGAGTTACTGCATAAGAAATAATTATGATCTGCCACCCTGCACTTTTTTGTGATTCTTCTCCTAGCTATGAGCTTTATGAAGCATGTTTATTTTAACTTTATTGTATGTTACCATCCAAATAACATGGTTGCTGAATGTTAGACTAGAATAAAATACTCTCTCTTCTACTATGAGCTTTCACACAGGCTTTTAATTCCTCCTGTTATTGCAGAGTGTTGCAGTTCTCTCTGGCTGTCTTGGATATTTATGGATTGCTGCTCTAAGAAGTAGAAAAGTTTGCATTATTCCACAAACATGATCCTTAAGGTACTGTAACATAAGATGCAAGATAACCCCATTAATGCTGTAATGGCACAAGCAGTGTTGATTTCCCATTGCACTTGCTCATGGTGACCAGAATGTGCTAGTTTCTTTACCGGAGTAGGCAGACAATGGTACAGGACTAACAGAAAATGCTCTTTAAGACAGGGAGGAAAGAGAGATGATGTTTCATCACTGTGATGGAAATCACAAGCTTCTGGGAGTCATTGGGAGTTACAGCAAAAATCACTGGTGGGCAGGAGCTGTACTGACTTTTTAACATGAACGTGTTCAGTTGCATTTTTATTTTGATATGGTTGCAGATACTTTGCCAGCATCCATCAACTATGTTTTAAGAGGAAATGGAGCTTAAAGCATTTGTGCAGATACACTGTGTGCTTTCATTGCAAGAATAATGTAGTTTTGTAGGTGCTCCGTTGTGCTGGTCGTTTCTTTACTTCAAAACTTGCAGAGTGAAATTTCTACGTATTAACTTGCTTGTTCTTTCCTTATCTCCATGTAGCTCCCTGATTGCATAATCCTGCTTTCAGTTTACAAGGTCTTGTTACTCAGTGGCAATGCCTTTGTGGGAACCTTTTCCATGCATGTATTTTGAAAAAGAGAGCATGGGAAGGGAAATATCATAAAAAAATGCCTGAATGTTCAGAATAAAATAAGTATCTGTCACGGTAAGTCATATTCTGTGTACTTATATATTTTACACTTTTTTGCAAAGTAAATGTAATTTGCAGGGGGTTTAACCTTGGGAAAGGAAACATTGGAAACACAGGCAGACTGTAACAGAGATATGTAACATAAAGGCTCTTTTACAATAAGAAATATATTATTATTATCATGCAAGAGGAAGGCCCTTTGTATTTTAACTTCTCTGTCTCCACGAGTTAGTGCTGTTAAGTGTATGTGTGACCAGGTACAGTCATTCACCACCTATGAGTAAGGAAATCCTTTCTTTACACATTATGTAGCTCTTTCAGTGGTTATACGTATATATATATGAACTCATAAAATATCACTTGGTAATAAAATAGCTAAAAACTATATCTCTATAGGGATTGTAAAAAAAAAAAAAAAGGAACACAAAGGATAGAAAACAGGAGGTGATATATTAAAACAGACTTTAGATATGTGTCAAACAGATACTCCAACTATACAATGATAAGTTGTTCCATACAAAGTCTGTCTCTCAAGTATCGCATCTTTATTTTCCATATAAAATTCTAGAATCTATAATAATTTTATGTTTTGATAAACACTTGACACCACCTCCTCTGTGTCTAAACCAGTGTTATTTGGATGTACTTAAGAAAGAGGCTAGAGAATCTTTACTAAGCTTAGTAAAGAGAGACTTTGCAAGAGAAGAATTTACTTGTGATTATTCACTTCCAGATTGTTATTTAGTAGAAGTTGAAAAACCTAAGCAAAAAAAAAATGCATAGCAGATGCATGGCTTGGAAAAAGTACACTTGAATGTAATAAGCTGCTAATATAGTAGTTATTGGTAACTTTAAGTCTATTGCTTTAACATTTTTAGCAGAAGCTGTATTTATAATGACAGGCTTTGAAGCAAATTTATATACTTTTTTTCTGACGTATACGCTTTTCCAAAATGTTTAGATATTCTTGGAAGAGGAATTTAGCCGTATAAGTTGAGGAGATAATGTTTAGAGGGCTGTGTCCCAAATTTTCTGATACATCATTGGCTACATCTAAGTAATAGAACTGACTTCTGAGAACTCAGAACAGTAGCAAACGATTATCCATTTGTGAGCTTCCAGAGATGAAAATAAAGCTGGTTAGATTTTTTTTTTTCATTTCACATCAGGTTAATGTTAACAAAATCTTTGTTAGTTAAAAAAAACAAAACAAAACAAAAAAAAACACAACAATTTTTTTATTTGGAGGCACAAAGAAAAGGCATGGATATGTTGGTAAAGCATATGGAGACCCTTATGTAAAGAGAAAACAAAAGCAAAATAAAGTAACTGGCCCCCTGAGGTGCAGCACAGAAGCACATTGGTGGAATGTCGCCAATTCTCTTTTCTTCTGAAGAACAAAACTCCCTTTATATCCTAAACAAGTAAAAACAACACAGACAGTATACATCTGGTAGCAGCACGCTGCTTGAATCTCTGTTTTTACACCGGTTATTTTCACTCAGTGCTCAGAAAGTGGTGACCTCGGGTTCATACCAATTACAGTGTTACAGTAGTTGGTTTATTCCACACAAATGCAGTTCACTTTTTTTCTTAGGTTGGGCATCAACAATATAAAAAGATGGCTGCTGTAGGAACCTCCTTTCTGTTAACAAAGATCCTCACTCTGGACTGATGTTTTCCCGCTGTGTTAACTTCATTTGGAAAACCTTCACTGGCTGAGTCTGGAAATATATTTTAATGCACTTACTCTAAATCTTAAGCATTTTTTTGGTAAATGTTGCTTCTTTAGTATGGTTCATATCTTTTGTCTTCATTTATGGCAGCTATTGAGACACACCATCTGTGCAAAGTTAAACATGTACTTCAAAAAATTAAAACATCTTTTGCTGAACATAGTGTGTATTAATAGCTTGCTCTGAATGTATTTGAATCAACCTCTGGGATCTGCTATAACTGACACACACTGTCATTACTAAATTAAACATGCCAGAACTGTTATGACATAGCCATACACTCATAATACATTTTCACACACTTTTCATGTTCTCATAAGCAGGGCCAGCAGGGCTGCAGGCAGACTGCCTGTTAGAAACAGTCTCAGGCGAATACTAACTCCTGACCTGTGGCAGGAAATTGTTAGGGAGCACAATGGTCATCACAGCCCAAAAGCATATTCTAGTGATTTAGTTGTAGAGACCACTAAGGCTTAATACCCAGGAACATTCTATGGCACAGTAAAATTTACTACTGTAGGTGTTACCAAGGAGTACTTCTACTAATTTGTTTTCCAGGCTACTGCTGTGTCTCTATTGTGAGTTATTTTTAGAGAATATTGCTCCGATAATAGATAATATTGCTTGGATAAAGAGACCACCTCACTGAGTGTTGCCTCTTTTCAGAGCACACACATAGACAAGAACTCATCTATCACTGTGCACACTGTTAACCTCTATGGATATTGTGAGCTATGAGAGCTTTCCAACATTGCTTTTGATTAGATGGCTAATGGATTGTGTTGAAATTTTTTGAAGGACTCAGATTACTCAGCAACAATCAATAAAACCGCTTTGAAAATTTCAGGTTCTTTTGAAAATAAATCTCCATTTTTATGCTCTTTATTATGTCCTTTAAATTATTTTAAAAATCTATTAAAAATCTATAACAATTATTGTTGCATAATAGTTTATTTCTTGCAAAAGGGAGCAAAAGCTCCTGATACGTATCTGACATTAAGTTCTGATATGTGGAAAATAAAGTTTAAGAAAGCTGAAGAGTTGTCATATTCCTCTTTAAGACAGATATAATATCTTAAAGTATATCTTTAAATTACAGACCACAGTGAAGTAGGAGCATGCACGGACAGGACAAGGAGGGGAGAGAAAAAGATATTAAACCCTCAAGGTGGACTAGATGCCAGAAACAATATCACTCAGAGCCACAGCTAAGACTAAACAATGTCTGCAAGGGCACGGAGATAGGATCTCCAGAGCACCATTTCTACGTCACCTGTAAACTTGCTTAAATGCACACCTTCGCCTCAGTCCTGTCCAGTCTAGTGCATGGGACAGGCCTCTGTGTCCAGCTTCTCCCAAGCTCGGATGACATCCTGCAGGCTGGAAGGATGGCACTGGCCTTCCTTTCATTCTGTGACCCTTCACACCAGAGAGAGCAGCTCATAGATCTGCCTCTGACCCTGGAGACTGCTGGACTCTGCTGCAGTTGTGTGTGCTTCCTTGTGTAGCCCTGTGATGAAGCCAGTCCTGCTAGAAGGCTTCTTGTCTTCCCTCCCCATGTTTTGAGAGGACTTGCACAGCCCACCTCCTTTTATGTGGCCAGAAATAGTTGCTGTGCACACCTCTATTGTGTGGGCCCTTGAAGAAGAGGAGGTTATCAGCCTGTAAAGCATCTCAAATTTTTGTGGTGTCTCCATTTTGGTTTTGGAGAAGATCTGTAGATTATATTGTTAAGCATAATTCATTAAGCAGGCCATTTACCATGCATAAGAGTGTCCAGCTGTTAGTGTGAAACAGACAAGCAATGCTTGGCCCCAAGCCATGATTGAAAAACCGTTGGGCAAACCTGTGCTACATGTCATAATTTGTTTTGCTACTTTTTGGATGTAATTCCTCTGATACAGAGATTTTGTTTTCTATTCCTACCTCAGCTTTCTTAAATGGCAGTAGAATTTAAATTGAGAATGATTTCTGGACAGACTTAGAATTTCCTAAATTCTAAAGGCATTTCTGCTGTTTACTGTAAATGGGGTAGAAAAATATCTTAAAAAGCCATGTCCCATTTTATCTCAGTCATTTTAGCAATCTGTAGTGATTAGATTCCAAATTCATGAGTTCTTTACTTTTATTGCCTATCAGTTGCACCAAATAGAATTGCGTATTTTTTGCCCTGTGAGTGTTCTTGAAAGTCAAACTGATGGAAACAAATACAGAATATATTTTCCTAGGAGTTTGTATTACAAAACTTTAAAATGAAATATTGATAAGATGGTTGTGGCCTTGAGAGTACATTATACTGCAGATAGAGCAATTTCTTTTTTTTTCCCCACCCCTTGATTTGATTGTGTTGATAAAGGTTTATGTTGTAATCCTGTATTAGAAGGTTAAACTGGTTTGGGACCTCATGCAAAATGTCCTTGCAAGGCACAGACCATCTTTTCACATGCCTTTGCAATCCCATTGAGCAAGGTTTGAGGTGGAGGCAATGATGAGCAGGAGATCAAGAAAACTTGATAGGTGGGTCTGCTCTTACACAAATCCCAGAGTCTAGGCATGGGAAAAACCAAGGGGCTGCTGCTCTTCAACACAGTGAAGGAAGGAAGGTAGCTTTCCTCCTGGCCTTATTACTATCAAATGTTTCTGCTAATAAACGTTTTTGTGCCATTTCAGTATAAATATGCTGCGTTATTAAATAGCACATAAGAGAAGATTCTCTAATATGGAAATTACAAGACTGACTGTGCGTGAAGGCAATTTTCCAAAAGACTTACATTGCTCATATGTTCAAATCTTTCTAATATGATGCTGAATTTTAGTTTTTTAAACTTCTGCCAATTCAAATTATTACAATGATATGATAAAATAATGAAGACTTTTTCAGTGTCACGTGTTATCCCAAGCAGCAGGTAGCAGCAGTGTTTCCTTTATAGTTACATAAATTGTCTCTTTTAAGGCTTTACCTACCAATAGTTTTACCATGGGGTTAGTGAACAAAACCTTCCTATTCCTGTAGCAGATGTCTGCATCAATTTGAAGGCAAAAGCTGTCACAGTATAGAGCTCCTTCTTCTGAACACTCAGAAGCTCTCTCCAAGTCCTGACCCATTGACCCAAGTCCTTGTTTGAACTTGCCCTAATGTTCCTATAATACAGGTAGTTTACAGTGTTATTTCTTTCTCTGGGCTCACGGCACACGGTGGTGAAGGCTCTTCACTCATTAGTCCTCTGTGACAGTAGGTGTTTTAGCAAATTTGCTGTGTTAGAGCCCCAAAATATTGCTGTTTCCTCAACGATGTTCTAGTTGTGCAAGCACCATCTGCAGAATTTAAAATTTATTTTATGCTTCTTATGGGAGTGGAATTTTACTATTTAGACCATGACTGATACATTCCAGGTACACTGAGGCTTTTTGTAACAGTTTGATAAATCAGCCAAAATTATTAATTCACTTGTGCATGTAAAGTTTATTAGAATATTTGATTCTACAAACACTCCTTAGAGTATTTCCCAGTCTCCTGAATATGACCTATAGGTATCGGTTGGGTGGATTTATGTAGTAGAATTTTAATATTGAAATAAAACATAACAGTAGATTAAAGGAAATTGGAAGCTGGCAAAAGGTAGGTGTTTGGCGTTGAAGTACAGTCTCGGGTGGAACATCATGCATCCAACAGCACCATGGTCTGCCAGCATCACATGTTCTACAGAAGAATTTTGAAAGGCTTGAAATACTTCTCCATAAAAACAGGGTATTCGCTATCAGTTTTAATGAAGTAGAACATTTTGGTTACAATCTCCACCCCCCCCCCCCCCACCTTTCATTAACCTCTGTTAGGTTTGGGGTTTTTGTTGTTTGGGATTTTTTTTTTTTAAACATTGATAGCAATAATATTTACTCCTATTTTAAAGTAAGAAAATGTATCTAATGGGGAAATAGTATTTTAGATATTTTTAAAATTTAATCATATGTGGGGATTTTTTTCTTCTTTAAACCAAAGAGACAGTATTTTCTATTTGTAAACTGCTTTTGTTGTATTAAATAATTAAAGGTACTTTTGAAGAATAACTTTGGGTCTTGAAAATACCATTAGTAATTTGAATAATGGTAAGAGTAATGGAAGGGCAGGCTTGGGATAATATGCTTGTCTTCAAAAATCAGAGGCTCAATTGTAATCAAAATTAAAGTAAGACTTTCTGAAAGTGAGCTGTGATAGATCTTTATTGGTGTACATACAGAAAGTCTGTGAGTATCAGTGGTTCCCAGATTGAACGGTCCCATGGGTTCTGGTAATTTGAGGTCTTCATCTCCTAGAATGGTGTTTTAAATTTCTATTGTTGGGTGTAAGAGTATGTGCAGAGGTGGTAGGGAATAAATATTCAGTGAGTAATTTCCTCTTCCTTTCAAAGAAATTGATCTTTTTATTGCCAATTGATTTCTGAATTTCTCATTTTGTTTATCAAGATACAGTACGTTATTTTTTGCCTTTCAGAAAATCTCAGACATAAACCCCAGTTTTACAGTGTTGCTTTTCAGAATGGAAGTTGCATTTAGCCATTGTGGTTTCCTACACAGCATGTTAGGAAGAGATATATATGTGTTTACCAAAATACACAACATAGTTTAAGGCTATTAATCCCAGGCTATCAAAATTATTTTTAAAGCCAGAATTGCAGATGTTTTAACATTGAGAGGGTCAATAGATGCTAAGGAGAAAAAAAAAAAAAAAAAAAAAAAAAAAATTGTAAGCGTAAGAGTAGTTTTACAGAGCTGAGATGAGCCAGAACTTAGTCACACTAAATTCCCTTATAAAGCTGAAGACAAGTGTTCTCAGCCTTCTTACAAGCTTCACAGAGATGCTGTCCAGGTATTGTGCAAAACTGAAAAGCTGTCACATCCTCCAGCTGTGTAGTGCTCCTACTCACAAAGCTTCAGGAAGGTGAAGATGATTGGCTAACTTTAACTTGAAAGGAGCTTGGGAGGAAGATTAGTAATGAAATTAATTGAGATATTTATAGCTCCTTCTTACCACCAACATGATCATGTGTGCATTCCAGGCTTCTGACCTTGAAGCTTCACAAAAGGATATTTACTTTAGGAATATGTAATAAGCCGTGCATTTGTAAAATTTTGTAAATATTATTTTTTTGTGAAAAAAATGATAATGCATAATTTAAAAAGAGAGAAATTCACATTACACAGAAAAATGTCATTATCAGAGAAATGAGAATTATAATTGGTTGTTAGTTTGCTGTAGGTTTTAAAAGAAATTATAATAATCTAAGGCATATGGAAATTCATAACCTGCTATAAAACAGGTGCAGTTTTCATAACTAGTAAAAATTATGCATATTTTGTATTTGTCAGATTAACTGCTAGGTTTGGTTTTTGTCAGAGCTGCTCCTACAAGATAATACACTAATATCAGGTTTAGCTTTTTAGAACTCACTTTCTTATTGCTGCTATTATTTGTTTCTCCACCCTTTTACACTTATCTCACTGTCATAACTCCCACACCATCTCCAAAGACCTTCTTTCAGACAGGCTTAAGTCTGTTGTTGACATTGGTGAGAGTATGCTGTTACAAAGGTGATAGAGTGATGCTCCTGGGCCTTTGCAGGGAAGAAAGGTTATGAAGGATTAAATGTTTGATATTGAAGTGTGTTTATTTTGTTAACATTTTTCTGAGTTCTTACTTTTCAGGGCTCATTCCATCTACAAGGATTTTTTGTGTTCTGTGTTAATTGACTCTGGGAGGGAGGCTGCTTTTCTAGGTACTTATTGTTCAGGAGGGAGCGGTGTTTTCCAAACAGGAGAACAGCGCTCTCATGTTTCATGACAGGACACTGATTTCAGAGCAGAGGTTTTGTACAGCTCTTCCAAGGAACTGGTCTTTGTCCTTTAGTTATGTGCAGCCTGGAATAAAAGGCTTCTGCACTGACTGTCCGTAACCTCAGCCTTCCATGTCCTCCATAAACATAAATGCGCTGTGTCTGCACGGGGTGTTACCTCTAAATCGTGTTCAAAAGCTTTGGGTGTTATATCATCCTGTGCAAAGTAAGCAGCTGATGCTGAGTAATAAACACCTCATTCCCATTTTGCAAAGGAGAGAGGTGGGAGTTCTCTGCTTACTTCCCTTCTCTCTCTGCAGCTGCTCCCCTTCTCTTCCACCAGGAAGATACATCTTCTCAAGTGCTGATATTAGAATACTTGACCAGAGGTTTCAGGTTGCTTCCATTAATGTAGATTAAATTAATTTTGAATTAGGAGTTACTACACAGCCTCTTCGGTCTGCTTGTCTTTAGAAAGAAACCTTAACTCTGTAGTTACTGTTTTCTGCTAGCTTATTATACATTGGTTTAAAATAGAAAACCTATTACTCAGGGAAAAGTAAGGCTCACTATTTCACTTTTATTCTAGATATTTTTGTACCATCTGGTTTCCTAACAATGACAGGTTGTGGAAAAAAGATGTTTATATTTACAGCTGTAAAGAACTGCATGATCGCATGAAGAAGTGGCAAGGGATTGCTGGGGATAATTCAAGAAGAAGGAAGTGATATGCAGGACATAAGTGCCAAACACTGTGTAATTAGAAAATCTGCAGCACATTCCTAAGAACTGTGTCCACTCATCTGCCCTTCAGGTTTGTCCTTAAAAGGCCTGATCCAGTGAGAAATTGACTGTGATATTTCCAGGGTATGGTTTTCATTGACATTAGTAGGAAGTGAGGGTATATGTCACCTTGCATGAACATATGCTCAGAGGGGTAACATCAGTTACTTTCCGCCATGTGAGTGCCGGGTTTGATCCATCACAATGCAGTTTGCCAGATGTGTCCTGGATCAGATGTCTGTGCTTAGCCACTATTGTTCGCCTAGAGGGTGAGGGTCCCATATCACTTCTGTGCACCATTTATACCTGAGAGAGTGGTTTAGATAGCCGGTGTTTGTGAAAAGTAACGAGGTATTTACTGTTTAAAAAAAAAGAAGATTGGTCAGAGGAAAGAAAACATGAAGCTTACTTCTTCTGCAGGAACTTCAGGCTGATGGAATGTTTTATTCAACTCTGTTTAAAAGTGCTCAAAATGTACTTACGCCACCTCATTGCTTATCATGACAAAAAATACACAGGAGGACTATTGCTGGAGGCATAGACGGCATCAGAATGCCTGGCAATTATATTGCCACTGAAAAAAAATGATCTTAACTTCTGCTTTTAATCAACATCTTTAGCAAAGTTCTTTGTTGGGGTGTGCTCATGTCTGTGTCTGTCTTCCTTCCCCTTCCCTGTCCATGTTGTAATGGAAATGCAGGATGCCGGTGTACAATCTTTCACCTCTGACAGCACGTACTGCTTGCTGCACGCAGCTGTCATGGTAATGACAAGTCTGGTGCACCGGGATAATTGGGTACTTGAAGAAGATTCATAAGGCAATGTACTGCACAGTACTGTGTTGTGCCCTGGGGCAAGGGGAAGAAGAAGGGAGGGTACCAGGCAGAGTAAGAAACGTATTTGTGAGAAATGATGATGTAGTAATGTGATTTTGTTTCCTTATGAAGTGGTTTCTCTCCCTCATGCCTGCTCACCCCACAGAATTTCATTAAGGGTTTCAAAGTTGGTTTGTTCTATCAAGGAAATTGGGTTCCATTTTACACGTAATGGAATTGAAATATCCCAGAGGAGTGAAAGAGATGAGTGTCGTCACAACACTGCGGCTCTCTGTGAGTGGTTTGGTGTCAAACCACACTGTAATCCCACCATCTGACAGCTCATTATTAAGAAACAACAAGAACTGACTTTATTACTGTAGACTATAGCTGGCTTATCTGCAAATTAGCGTCTTTTCTTCCCTTGTGGCAGATTCTGCCTGTTTTTCTGGCATCTGTCATGAAGTGTTAAAGGGGAGCATATTTTTAGAGTCTAATGTGATAACAATTAACCTTTGATCTCTTTCTGATACATCTCTTTTTTCATTACTGCTGAAGTTACTTGTCTTGGAGTGAAGATAAAATGGTTGGGTGACAATGTATTTATGCACACTGATACTGATAGTATGCATAATGCACAGTTAGATGCTTAACAGATAACTCATTAAAATTTTTATGATTGTTGCTCTCCAGCAAAATGAGAGGAAGTGTTGGTTATCAATAAAAGCAGGAATCCAGGATTGAAACCTTCTGTATAAATCGCTGATTTGTTTCTGCATCCTTGAACAAGTCATTTAATCTCTTGTTAGGATGAAAATAATAGCCATGGTACCTCACCAGCATGCTGAGAAACATAATTAATTACTGTTTATATAGCACTTGGGTACCAGCAAATGACTCATGGCAGAAATATGAAGTGCTATTAGTAATAATAGGTTGGAAATTTAAAAAAATGCCAATATTGTTTTGTTTGGAGACTTTTTTGAGGTATCATGCAAACAAAATTTTCATCCAAAAGTAAAAAAATCATTAAAGAAGATCTATAATGCAACCTATGCTGCAGATAATATAGATAATGATACCAGCATAGCACTATACCAGCACTTGTAAGCAAGAGCTGACTTGCAGTTAGGTAGAGGGAGGTCATGTGCCTGAAAAGCTTTTCCAGCATCACCAATTTTGACTATTACAGAAAATGAAACATGTGTCAAGGCATCCTTATGTTATTAAGAATAATGGGGTTGACACAGGCCGCAGAGGAATGCTGAAAGAAGCACTCTTTAACTGCCTAAGTGGTGAATTAGGCTGAGCTTCCTTTTCATATATCTTTACAAAGAACTTTATAAAATGAACGTTTATTGTTTTGTAGCTATCACCCTTTGGAAGTCCAAGTTTTTGGAGACCATTCAAGGAAATTAATTTGCGAAATTTTTAATTTTGCAGTGCCATTTTAAAAAATAGTAATCCAGAAGCAAGCATGCTGTCTTTACATATTCTCTATTTCTGGCTGACTTTTTGCATGGTCCTCCTCTGAACAGATGCTTGCCTTCATTCCATTTCATTTCTCTCATCAAAAAAGCATCTGAGCTTTTTCACTGTGTGCCTATCCATGTGTGTTTTAACCGTCCAAGGATCATTGTGTTAGGACCGGCCGGGTCCCGTTGGTTTTAGGTGAAACTTCCAGGCACGATCCTTCAAGGTGCAGAGCACTGCCACTTCCCAGTGTCCTCTGTGGGAGATAAGAGTTCTTCATGTCCTCAAAAAGTTCGTGCTGCCTTGCAGTATATTGTTATTTTAGTAATTGTGTTAGAAATGTGCTGTTTAGGAGGCAGAATGCAGGTAGAAGACGTGAACTATTTAGCTGCTGAGTTGCTGTGTTACCTTTGCGTTTTGATGACTTCTGATTAAGCCATTTTTATTCTTTAAGTATTGAAGGAGATAACCTTTTACTAGTCTGTGCTGTATAGATCTTACTAGCATTAGTAGCTCCCTCAGATAACTTATAGTATATATACTATGAATACATAGGGCCTTTGATCAACAATGGATTCTTTTGGCGGAATTTTTCTGAGACAGGATAGAATTTGTTTTCAATCCTCTGACAGGTCCAGAACTTAAGTTATTTCTTGGAATGTTATTTTGATTGCAGTGATGAAGTGAAAAGGGTTATTTTTGTGGCAATAACTCTGAAATCTTCAATACTCAACTTATTTTTGGTTAGCACTGGGATTATTCTAGCTGTACTGTGTGATGTGATAGACCTAGGTCTTCTGACTTTTGAAGGCACATAATGCAAGAAAATTTCACTACCCAGTTGATAGTGCCATCTGGATATCTGGAAAATACTGAAACTGATTTTGGTGGGGGGTTTTTGTCACTGTTTTTTTTGGGGGGGTGTGGGTATTTGTTTTTTTAATTCATTGTTCCATTTTTAAGTACAGCAAGATTCACCCTTAGGAACACTTAGAATTAGATTATTTTGTTTTTCAATAGGAAAATGTATGCTAGCACAAATTAAATATCATAGTATTTATTTATTTGTGATGTGGTACAGATAAAAGACCAAGCTAGTAAGGAATTAAAATTGCAGCAAATCAGACACAATTCCCTTACACTATTTTGTATGCTGTGAACTAAGAAGTAAGCTTTAGAGAGTATCCTGTTTTGCCCTCTGAAGACTTTAAAGGCTTTTCATTCTTACCCCATTGGCTTTAGTTCATGTTAAAGACTCTTGCATGAAACTGAAAACTACTTTTACTCTATTATTGTACAGAATGTTAATCTGGGACCTTGATTTTGGGAATTTGCTACAGTTTGGTGATGATAACAGGCAGATAACTTAAGTCATAGACAAAAACAGGTAAAGACAGTGGCCTAGATTTCTAACTGCTCAAAATTGCTTGACTGCAGTTGCTGATTCTGATGAAGTTTGTTCTGATGTGGGCCTAGTCTTCCTTTTTGGGGTCTGTTCTGTGCCTGAATTGATTACTTTACTTAGTAAAACAGACCCCTGACCATATTATTTCCTTTAATATACTAGTTGTACTGGGTGATAGAAAGGTGCTGGGCAGGACAGTCTGTGTAATCTGTCCCTATTGACCTGCCAAAAAGGCAGGTTGGTGCATCTGAGGATTTGACACAGGTTATTTAAAGTAGTAAGACTGAGCCTTGTGAACCCTACAGACACACTATAGGTATGGTAACTTTTACATTTTAAATCTCATTTATAGAAAACTTGTACGTTCCCCAAATGAATTTAAACATCTCTTTCCTTTGAAGAATGGGTATTTTCATTGTCGCTTATTTGTACCGTATTAAGAAGTCTTTTGAACCTCAGGAAAAGAATATTCCAATTCAATATTGCCTAATGGATTAGATTTGCTTTGCTTTCCCTAAGTCTTCCTAATTATAAATGTGCACATGAAGAACTAAATTGTAGAACAAATAGACATTAATATTTACAAGTACTTTCACTCATTGCTGTTATTAAGTCTTTACTCATTAAAAAAAGTTATAAAATGCAGTTATTCAGAGGATTATTTCTCATATATTTTGAGATGCATTAACCATATCAGCTTTTAACCCTTAGTAGAGTAAATAAAACCACAGTAAAAAATTTTGCTTACCCAAAACAACCAATAAAACACAAAATACCATTCAGTAACCACTTGATGTTTAACATCTGAATTACAGTTTATACACATAGCAAATTATCTAGAAATAATAATCTGTAATCAATATTTTAATTTTAATAACAAAGAAAATAATGAAATGTTGGGAGGAGAGAACCTGGTTTTAATAAGTGAACACACCTTTTAAGTCCTAATTGATTCATTTTTTATTCATCTTTCACCATTCCGCTCATGTTTCTCCTTTCTTTTCTTTCGAAGACCATTGTTGCAGCACACATTTGCCTTGAGCTTGTATGCAAAACAGTCAGATATTCATGTTGGCCGGAATTTTAAAAATTATAAATGTTACATTTATATGGAGGAAGTGCTTCAGTCTTCCTTTGGTTTTGTCATTTTATGTATTAAAAAATCATAATGATCCTTGTTTCCCCATGCCACAGAAAAGCAGGTGAAAAAGGAATTAAGCCTTTAAGGAAAGAAATTACCCTTAAGTTGCAAACAAAGGCCCAGAAAATATTTGCGTGATATTTGCAGAGCCTGTAGGATCCCTTGTAGGGGCCTCTTTTGTTGTGACTCAGGGCTCTTACCACCTTTTTCAGTTCATTCCCCAAGCAAGGCTGTTTGCAGCATTGGTAGGTGCGAGCTTCATGAAGTTGTTCCTGCTCCAAGTGGTTCAAAGTGGAACCCTTGAGGGGCTCTTTGGCATAATCAACTTGAATATCCTTGAAAATCAGTTGGCATATTTATTATGGTAACTGCTCCTTGGCTACTTCTGCTCTTGTCCTAGACATGCCAGTGATTCACTGGGAATGTTAATATTGCAAAGTAATGATAAAAGTGCCTGAGGGGAAGCTCAAAGCTACGGCTCCGTTATCTTTTGTCATCCTTACCCGACTCAGACAGGTTTAGTTGATATCAGTTGTTTTGTTGAGACCGTTGGGACCAGTATCTGGAAAGTAACAGAAATATAAGTGAGGTAGGAAAGCAACTGTCCTGAGGCATTAGTTTAAAATTTGATTATGTTTTTAACATGTGTGGTATGTTGTGCAGTAGTAGAGAGTTAGAACTTGACGCAAGTTGAGGGCTAAAGCAACCAGACTGACAATACTATAGACACTATTTAAAAATGAAACACAACAAAGCGCCACATGGTTGAAAAACATTATTATCAGGAATAATGACAGTAAATGTGATTTGCTGGTGGTAAATTGAAATCACTGATTAAATTACATCTTTGGCTAATAAATTCACAGGGGTAACAGTGCACAGCAAGTGCCAACACAGCACAGCCCAAAGGCATAAATAAAACTTATCTAATTGATGGTGAAGATAAATCAGAATATAAGTAAGTGGCTTGTTAATGTGCTTGCACTGAATTCATTACAGCTGGAAAAGAAGCTCCTCCTCTCTTCACACTTCACTGCACAAGGCAAATCTGGTGTCTGTCACTTCTACCCACCTGGATTTGTTACCTAACAATTTCTCTTGCATCTGAGTTCTTTTGAGGGCATACAACAGGTATCTATGCAAAATCTCCATTCTTATTAGGTTATATTGTGATTAAATTGACACTTATGCCGTCTTTAATTTCTTGCATAATTTTTTTCTCTGTTGCTTAAGAAGCCCTAAATATTTCACCAGGAGGTGTCTTGACTTTAGTTAATGGAGTGAGTCAGGGGCCCAATCTGATTTCAAACCCACCACCAAATGGAGTGAATGAATACCTCAATCACTTCTGATGGCGAGATGCAGTTTCTAGTTAGTGCAATTACCTGTGCAGAATGATGCACTCTTCAAAGATAGGACATGATATCCAAGTCATCAGACTGAGCAGCCATTAAAATGTGCCATGGAAATATCCTTTCTTTTAAAATAATTTGTGGTATCTGCTTTGGGCTATATGTTGTGTGGTTAGCAAATAAAGGCTTAAAAACATCAGTTTATCATGTTAAAAAAGGGAAGTCTGGTTCTGCAGCCTATGAGGTACATCTCTAGGAGAAGTTAATGGAATTTGGATATCATATTTCTTCGAACTTATTTCTGCAGTTCTGTAATAATAGCTCTTTTAGATGTCACCTCTAGGAAAAACAGGTAAGCATCACTGCATGTAGTGTGCCTTCTCATCTGCTGCTGTTTATGGTCATGTTCTGATCTCAGTGTCATCCAGTAAGGCTCTCAGGTAACTCTGCTTCATTTCAGGAATTTATTTCTCTACATACTGCTGAACAGAACTTGTCCTGCTACCTCAAGCTGCAATTAACAAGGACCTAGTCACTTCACAGAGGTTATATTGTGCTGCTTGTTTGAGATGGGACTTTAGTGATTGATATTCACAATGTTTCTACAGCCAGAGCATAAACAAGAATATGAATGCTTAAATAATAGCAACAGACTTCAGCTTCAGTAGAAATCCCAGAAGTGTTTTCAGTTGTATAGGTGAAGGCAACCACATGGTCCATATAAGATAAAGTATAAAAGAAAAAAAAAATGACAAATGCAAGTAACAGTTGGATTTGAAAAAAACCAAAAACTATGCAATTCAAACCTGACAGTGATAAACCCTGAAAGATTTCGTGGTCCTTCTATGATAGCCCTTGCAGTCTAGTTTTCCTTTTTTCTTTGAAGGTTTGGAGCTGCAATTTAGGGAGAAAACTAAGTCATCATCCCCCTTCAAGGCTGAGGGATAATGGCTCAACTTTTTTCTATCTTAGTAACTTAAGAAAAGAGGCAAAAATTGCCTTACCTGAAACAATTGTGTAGTTCTCCAGAAACCGACTGAATACTCACGATAACCGTATTGACTTATTTTACCTGCCTTGTCGAGTGCACACATCATTCAAATGAATGCTAATCAGCATTGCACAGTCCTTTGAAGCATATTGCAGATTTTTCCTGTTCATCATGAAGTACACCTTCAGATACTGATGAATTTGTAAAGAGAGGCAGGGTGAGTATCAGGGAAGCTTATTGTAGTGAATTGAAAACTGGAATAGGAGGAAACTGTTTAAAAGAACATAGTGGGACAGCCTACATTTTCATCTCCAGAGGGGGGGGAAAAATTTTCTTTGTTGTTGCAGTATCTTTTACCCTAATGTAGCTTTTACATGAATGTATCAACTGATTGTGGCCAAAAATAGTCAGTTTTGTGTACAAGAAATTAAAATTAGATTGAAACAGCTAAAAGAAGCTTGCCCTGATTAAAGTTCTGGTGGTCTTTGCTGGTGCTGAACAACTCTGAAAAGAGTTTGTTTTGTAGGGTAGGCTAATTGAAGGTTCTAATCTTTGACGTAAAAATGGGTATGATTTTTAATTCATGCAACCATTCATTCAGAACCTAATGTTATATATGCCATGTGCAGGCATACCCTGAAAGCTGTCCATGACTGCATATGGAAGGTTCTTCTTCCTGGTGAGTCCCATAGCACTCATTCTCAGTGACAGAGTAGAGCAGTGAGTCCATGGCAGCTTCTGAATATGGTGTAACAGGAGGAAGTTCTGAAGGTAAACAAAGAGATAATTATGATTTGCACCTTAGTCTTGATGCTGAAGAAAAAGAGGTGATGGAGTGACTGGGCCTTTCCGGAGAGCTGCAAAGCCAGCTCCCGTTTTGCAAATGGGTTCTATACCCAAAAGACCTCCATAATTCCTTGCCCAAAGCCAGCTGCTGCTCTGTCTCTTATGCATGGGGAGGAGTAGATTTCCACTGTAATGAGTACGGCTGTCTCGTTAGTACTGAAATGCATTAGTTATTATAAATGGCAGCGATGGATAACCTCCTGAGATTATTGTCATGGCTGTGTGCTATCACATGCCTTGACATCCCCATTCAAGGGATTAGAGGAACAAAGAGAATGCTCAATGAGCTGATTAAATCAAATAAACAGATTTTTAATTCTCATTAAAAAACATTAAACAGCTACTGCTTTTACTGACAGAGAATGTGTGCGTGTGTGTGTGTGTGTGAAATAATAAAAATCTGCTATGGTAATTCAGAAAATTTAAGGTAGTGTTTGTATCAGAAATATTGGGCAAACTTTAAGTCTATCTTGCTGAATGTTGCAAACCTTTTTCATTGTAAGCAGCAAAAGTGCCAAGGTACATTTTGTATTAATCAGTCAAAATGCAGAAAGTAAAATCTAAAACCTTGTAGAGCAGCAGAGGATATTCCTCAGGGGCTATTTCTGTGGAATTACCTGACTTTTGCTACTGCTCAATCCAGATATCCAGCTATTGATTTAAGTCTAATTATATGCTTTTTAGTGATGGTTTATATGTGTATTAGAACAGATTCCAGGAATGGAGTAAGGAGGTTGACAAACAGAGATAAAATTCAGGGGTGGTTAGGAATTGAGGAAGATAAATTCCAGATGTTTTTCAACTGTTGTGAAAAAAATGTTTGCCTATATGGTGGGAGAGTTACATAACCAGAAAGCCCCTTCTTTTTCAGGGAAAAACATGTTTTGTTTAGCATTTTTGCTATTATCAATGACCACTTATTTTACTCACCATTTTGAGCTCCATAAAAGCAGAATTAACATTTTCATTTAGTTTGCTTGTGAAATCATACAATATCTTGAAAAAGAGCAACTGATTTTCAGTCTGGAACAGACAGAGAGACAGAAGGGAAGAAACAGGAAAATAGAACTGTGAAGAATTAGATTAATACCATCTTGGATTGTCCGTCTGGTTCCTTCTTTTCTTCATCCGTCTTCTTTTCATCCTCCTTTTGGCCATCTGCCTTGGTAGCAGCTCCCACAGCTGCTGGGGACATGAGCACATACAGCAACGAGTCTCCATTTACTAGAACTGGGGGGAGAGTGTGCGCGTGTTTGCTCATTATAAAAGTACCAACTTACTTTTGACCACCTTCTGAACCAAAATACTTAATTAAAAGTTTAATGGGAAATTAGCAAAAGAAAATCTCCCAGTACAAGCATAAGGTAAGCACCTGGTGCTCACAGGCTTTTCTATGGTCCTTCTAGCAGATGTGGATTTAAAGTCATTGCATTTGAAAAGTTTTTTATTCGATGAGAGTAAGAAATCGAAGAGGGGGAAAAAAAGGGAAAGAAAACTCTTTCCAGATTGGGATATTACTGTGAAGGTTCTTAAAGTTGAATAATACCTGAAGTGCCGAGCATAGCGAAACATAAATTGTAGTCTTTGTTTCAAGATCACTAAATTAGTGGTGAGAATGTTGAGGGTCTGAGTGAACAATTGTTATTCCTTGAGGGGCCTGTTTTAGCAAACATTTAAATGGCAAACTATAAAACACCCCAAAAAAGAAATAGAATGAAGTAGTCAAATAATAATTAAGGTTCCTGGAAGAAGGAAGATACACTGCATGCTTCTTAAAACCCTTAGCTTGCTAATTTACACACGTTTAGTTGGAAATATTAGCAACTTAGTGGGATAATAGTGGAAAATCAACATTTTAAGGTAAGACTTTACAAGGGGAATTAGAAAACTGCAAAAAAGAGTTGATACATCTTTTCCTATCCTTTCATTACTATAAGAATAAAAAGATTCTTTTTTTTCTCTCTCTTCGAAAAAAGATTATTTTTCTCTCTCTCTCCTTGAAAAAATACCTAGTGATTTTTCCTCAGGGAGTTGGTCCAGTTTCATTTTCCCTTAATTCAGAGCATGTTTCATCACAATAAATAGTTATTGTAAAAACAGTTGTCTTAAGAAGTAGTCTGAAGCAGGAAAAGGTCATATTTTCAAGGAAAATTCTTATCAAAGTTGGTCATTTTGAGAAGTCCTGAGATGCCTGTCTGTAGCAGAGAGCACTCAAAGATCTTGATAATTCTGTTTGTGACTTAGTTTGGAAAATAGTAGTTTGGAAATGGAGGCTAAATTACATACTTTAAACCACTCTTTATTCAGTATTTTGACTATTTTATTGTGTTTTGCTCAGTACTATCAAGTCTGTTGACAAATTCCCATGCTTACATCCCCCTTATCTTCTCTGAGCTTCCTGCAAGACAGTAGCTGAACACTTGTGATGTTTAATAAAGTCTTTCAATTGTATGGACATCTGAACTCGTTCCTAGATAATTTGACTGTACTTTTTTCCCAGGTAATTATTCCCACTAGAGATAGTCCCAAAATATTACAGAATGAGTAATGGAATGATACCATAGATTTTCTTAAGCAACAAATGAGTCATGCAGAGTCCATTTACAACCTGGGTGATATCCTTATCAAATTCTTCTTTTCTGAATCATCTGTTTAACTAACTGTGTTTATTGTTCTCCGTGGAAGGACTCTACAAGGTACGGCTCAGAAAATCTGGTGTGGACAGAGGTGATATATAGACTCTTGAACAAATAGTAACAGAATATTTTTCTGTCTTAAAGTTTCTGTATTAATTGTTGGGGTTTTTTTTTTTTTTCCCCTCTTGTCAGTTTCACTCTATTTCGTCAGTCCATTTGGAAAAAAGAAAAAAAATATATAAACTGTGTCTAAATTATTACATGGAATGAATGTATAATTGCAAAATAGGTTGGGTTTTTTATTTACTGTTCCTTTCCCTTTGCCTCCTGAATGATTTAACTTCTGTTTATTTCTAATTAGAAAAGCCACATCATACTAAACCACAAAGCATGTCAAAGAGTATGCAAATAATGCCTAGTACTTGAAAACCTAAGGCACTTTGCCTTTAAATGCCCTGCATGGTTTATTAAACTGTAATTGCACTCTCTGAAATGTTATATTGCAATTATATCCTAGGTTATTAATTAAGAGAAACTATAAATGGTAAAATAATTTTGCCTGTGAAAAGCTTCAGTGAGATTTTAGAGAAGGGCATTCAGGCAAAAAAAATTTGTGATAAAACCCGCTGGAAAAAAAAAAAAAAGAGATTTTTGGTCTCCTACTGGGGAAGCGAACCTGAATCCATCCTCAGTAGCTTTGGAGGTGTAGCTAAGATAAAGAGACCCACAGAAGAAGAATTATAGATGGCAATGACCAGTTACTTATATAAATAATTCATTAACATGCCGCCTATATAAAAAAGCTCTCTATCATTTCTAGAATTTTCTCTAGTCAAATCTTTTGGAAAAAAATAGTAAAAAACCTGCAACAAAACCAGTTTGCTTTTTAAAAATACTTTGCTTGTTGGAGTTACAATAATAGGGGATTTGTTAACATTCTTTAAAAATATATGCAAAGGATGGAACTTATCCGTATTACCAACCCTTCCAAAAGTGGAGTGAATTTTCACTATTTAGGAAACAGTACTTCAAAAGAATAAGTGTTTATGCACCTGATAGGAGTTTACCTCTCATATTCTATAGAGTTATATGGGTTTTCTTTAATGGAATTTAATTTTATGATGTACAGAGAAGACCTAAATAGCTGTATTGATGAAGTAGGAAAGATTTTTTTTTTTTTTTTTTTTTTTTCCCCTGAATCTCTCTCGTAGGACTTCCCTTTAGGAGTTTGTTTATGGTTGAATCCATCCTGAGAATGAGGGATTTCAGTCTGGCCAGAGCTTTCTAATATAAAATGATTAGTTATTTTTCTGAGAGAATGTAGGGCTACTTCTCAGAAATCTTTGTGCTATTTCCCCTGCATTGCTGAGATGGAGTATATTGGAGGATTTGCTGGTTCTCTTTTTCTATTAAAGCGTTCCTCCAGTGCAAACTGCATGCTCACACATATTGCTTTACATCTGACGTCAGAAACTAAATTTGGCAAGGTGCAGTCCATGTTCCTGTGTACATGAATATTTTCAGACAGACCATAAATAGAATGTGTTTTTTACCTCTATAAATGTAAATGTGGGAATATTTTTTTTTTTCTACTTCTTCACAAGCATTCTACAATTAGCTGTCTTTGGGAGAAAGGAAGGAACATCCATCTGATTACTTGGTAGATTTGGCTCCAAAACCAACTCTTCTGTGCTTCTACACAGTAGTGGTAGGTCAGTTGTTATGCTGTGCTTCTGAAAAGTCGGAGTTCGGGGTTTTTTCTTCTAAGTGTTGTTCTCTCAGTGCAACTCATAAGGTTGCTAATATTGGAGGAGTCTTCAAGTTAAGTGTTTTCAGCATATGGCTTTCATTTAATTCCACAGAGACAGAGGAAGCTTGGTCAAGGAGTTCTGGCAAAGGAAAAGGCCCAAAAACAATTTTAAAAAGTAATATTTTTTTTAGTCTTGCAGATGTAATTATTACAGTCAAAGGGTATGCTAGAATTAATGGAAAAGTGGATAAATAATAAATAAACTGCCTCTTAGGCTGCACAGAGACAAAGCTTTTTTATCATAAAATGTCTCTAGCTCCTATTATTTTCTTTCAGTTGTTGAGAGGACAATAAACTCAGAGGTTTCATTATTTTGTGGAATACTTATTGGGATATGCTTTTTGTTATACTGTGTCTTTTAGTAGAACAAGAGGTTAAAAAAAAAGAAAATATGTTCTTAAAGGTATTTTATAATTTGAATGAAGAAAAAGCAAATCCTCTCCTTTAAGGAAAAAAACAAAAACAGCCCAAAGCACTACCATGTAACTAGAGGAACAAAACTCTTTAAAGTCATGTTTGAATAATTTCTAAATGTGTTTGGCACAAACAAGTTTGGGAAAGGGGAAAGTTTCACTGAATCTGGTATCCCAGTTTGAGATTCGCTAGAGGAAAGCAGTGCTTCTTGGAGATGTGCCACAGTTGAACTTATTCTTCTCATAGGGAAAAGAGAACAAATATATTTGCTTTTTTTTCCACAAAGCAAATAATTTTAAAAAAATAATCTACCTGAACTGCCAGAAAGTGGAGTACATGCTGGAATGACTCAGGAGCTCGCCACTTCATTTCAGCCAATGGTCCATCGGCGGGCTTGCAAATGCAAAAGGGTAAAATCCCTTATCAGTGTATGACCTTATCTGCTCTCTCCCCTGATAGTGGCTGTATTTCACCTTCCATTTCTTCAATTACTTGTCTTAGAGATAGGTCAAATTCAGGAGCTCTTGGAAGTGGCTAGGGAGACTAGCTGAGAAGCTAGTTCTGAAGTGGAATGTTTGTTTTAGAAAAAGTAATCTGTAATCATCCAAGTGATTGACTTAACAGTACAAGTTGGACCCATCAGAAGCTCATCATTGGGGTCAGAATTTGAAAAGCTCAAAAAGTTTCATAAGTTTATTGCTGTCAGCCTAATTACCATTGTTGTGAGGTTCTGAACCAAAGCAGAAGTTTAAATAACTAATTGAAGAGTATTAAGACAGCACAAAAGAGACTGCCGTGAAAGTATAATAAAAGTTAATAATATGATAAATTATTATATAATAAAATTTAATAATATAGTACTGTAAAAGACTGATTTACACTTTACACTACTTTTAGATCCTTATAAAACTTTAGCATTAAGTTTTTCAACTGTGTGAATAAAGGAGTAATGAGGAATTGGATTTTCTATTCTCTAAGGCTGTACTGATCAAAAGTACAAGGAGTTACAGATTGTATGAGAATGGGAATTACTGCATCTGAATTTCCAGGGCTTATTCATTTCTGGAGAACTACAGAGTTTATACCCTGGATTTCAGAGGACATTTGCAAATAAGTTTGTCAGTTTGGAAATTAATAATTTTGAGGGAATCTGTAAAGACAGGAATAATATTGAAGTGTAAGAAGTTATTTGTAGAGAGGAATGACAAAAACTACTTACTAAATCAGGAAGATGAAGCTTAGTATATGGAATGTTAAGAAGTGTAAGAGCTGGCTAATGGGATGTGATAGTGGATTGTATTGAAAAACAAAATATTGGTTTGAGGGTGAAAAAGAAGTGAGGTTTCCTAATAATTAAGAAGTTAATGGAGTGATTTGTGTTTTTCATTAAATTCTAATAAGTTTTAGTGCTCTGTTTTTGCAGTTTACACAAATTTAGGAGGGACTGCCAACAGAGGAAGAGGATTGAGATAGTAGGATGGGAAAAATCAGATAAACTTGAAGATTATAATTACAGAAATGTAATTAAACTCAGTTTTAGGGAGTTCAGGATCATTCCTTTGGATTACTTGTAGACTGCTAAATACTTGTGTAGCTTGTACTGATCGATTTTTTAGCATGGTCTCTAATTTATAGCATGCTTCTTGATAAGCTTTGATGCTCTCTTCAAGACAATGGTCAGGTATGGTTTAGGAAACACATCCAAATACCATTCCTGGCTGCCAGTTTGGACAGTGCGGGTAGCAGTTAATTCCCACAGACTTTGCACTTTCAAACAGTCCATTATGCTTTCATACAGTATCCTTGTGCTGCACATTGCAGGTAAACTCCATTTTGTAGCATAAAAGTGCTACAGTGGTAGGCTATAATATGGGGTTCTTTTTTGTGTGGGTGTGTTGAACTGAAATAACCCCCCACACTAACAGTAATAATACTAAAAGTAAAAATGATAATAATTGCTGTCACCATTGCTATCAACATGTGTCCTTGGGCCAAGGAGATAAACTATGTGCTCAGCCTTATACTCTAATGCTGTGTACATGGCTTTAGCGATAGAGAAGTTCTGGGATTGGGAAGTTTTCCAGCCTTATAGGATACCAGTTTCTGCACTGAGTTGATCCCTTCAATGACAAATTAACAAGTAAGAAAAAAATGAAGCCTACTAGAACCACATGTATCAGAGGTATCTGTATGCTGAGTCCATTAAAAATGTTGTGGTGTTAGCCACTCAGAAACTGCATTTGGGTAGAGATGGGTGAGCATTCATCATGTACAGCATGGTGCAGAGACTCACCTGACAGTTTTGTTTAGCCACGCTCATGGAAAAAGAATTTGAACTGGGACAGGTGGAGCTAGGGTAATTAAAAAATGGAAAGCCTATCATGTGCAGAGTACAGAGAGAGTTTGGCTTGTTAAATGCAGTACAATTAATGCTGAGGAGTGTGATTAGTGCTTTGGGAGCAGGCACCAGAGAAGAAAGTGAAACAATTATTTCAGATAAAGGGTGGAAGTAGCAGGAGGGCAAAATGAATGTAACTGTTCCTGAATATATTTAATTTGGGAGAATTAATTGCAACTACAAAATTTTAATGCTTATATAGGCTGTATGAGACCTATTGCTATAAGCTTGCAACAATTTTCTGGTTTATTTTTTTAGAGGTTGATTGGTATTTTGCATATTTGCTATTAGAGTATTCTTTTAAGGAAGCTTTTTTGTTAAAAAGACTATTTAATGCTCTATTTTTCCCTTCACTATTTTATCTAAAAATACTGTACTTCTGGTGATTGTGATTTCAGAAGTTCATCTTGATATTAAAATAATAATATTAGGTTAGCCAAAGCTTACTAAATAAAACTTTTTCTCAACTTTTAGTAATAAGATAGTATTCAACTCTACAATTAATTTGATAGTCTTATTTTGTGTGTTGCTACCTTTTGCAGGTATTTGGTATATTATTTGAGAAAGAGGAGAATTTAGGAACACTTGCTTTTAGAAAACCTGTGACCAGTTATGGTTTCCTTTCCTGGACAGTGATATCATGCTAACTGGACAAATTCCAGAGGCATCAGATCACTAAGAGTGTACAAATGCGTTATTCCTCAAGAAAGTAAAAAAAAAAAAAGAAAAGCTGCTATGATGTTAAAAGGAAAAAATTAATTTACTGAGAGAAACTTAACTTTTCTGGGTGTCACCTGGGGTCTGGGGTTGTATGTACAATGGTGGATATATTAATTCATTAGGGACCATGTCTGGACACCTAACAACCTGAGCTGCTGTTTGGAGGATATGCTGCTGTAATCTCAGTTCATGACGGTTTCGTTGTGTGGAAATTTATTTTTGTGCTATATTAAAAATACCATTCTAAGCAGTATTGCTGGGGTGGGGGGAAAGGCTAATTTAAATATATCATGTTGTTGTCTTTATATATCAGTATTCTCAGCCATTCAGCTTCCTTTGAATAAAGAAACCAAATATATGCGAATGTATGAGGAGGCATCTATTGTTTGGCTGGTTTTGTGCCTGAGGACACTTTATGAAGTGTCTGTGATAACAGGTGCTTTTGTTTCGAACAGCATTTCCCCTAAAATAGCAACAATCACCAGTAAGAGGGAAAAACAAGCCTTGCCAATATCAGCTGCATAAATGAACTCAAGGGTGTTCAAGGACCCTTCTAGTAAAGATAGCTGGTAGGGAGATGGTCTCCTCTTGGCATATGAAATGTGTTTTATTGGTTTGGTTTTTTTGTGAGAGAGAGAATTACGCCTCTCATGAACCCAGTGGGAGTGGCACTGCTGCATAATGGGGGCTAACTTTTATGCCTCCACTTGAAGAACCTCATCACAGTAGTGACAGATAGAGGGAGTGGGAGCTTCTAACCATTGCTTGAGTACAGCTCCCACTGTGCAAAGAAACAGGACAAAAGCTAAGATCAATATAACAAAAGCTAAGAATTATTAAATAAACTAAAGGGATCCTTTAGGAAAAATGCTTTCTCACAAAGGTGGGAATTTAGGCGTTCTCCCTTTCTCCCTGCTTGCTAAGGGTTCTGTGGCTGAGGCTGGTAGCAGGGAAGGCATGTTGTTCTTAATGATGCTTTGAGTACTCCTGCCCTGCCTCCTGCTTTTGATTCCCCTACCTTGGTGTTGGATATGTTGATTTCCCATCTAGCCATAGCTGTAGGTATTAAGGAATGAATAAAAAACTCTATCCTTAAACATGAATGTTTGTATAAATTTAGATGTTAATACTTAGACCATTGTAAATATATTATGAACACATATTAGTATTTGCAAATTACATGAAAATCAAGACCATGCCATCCTATTCTTTTGTTAACTAATTTTAACTATTTTTCTTTCTGCTACATCTTATTACACATGTTTAGGATACTTGCATGACATCACAGCTTGGATTCACTCTCAATACAGACTCCTACTCCTGCTCCTAGGCCTTTTTTGCTAAGTAGAGTCCTGATTCGAAGATGCTGGGTTTGTTACTTGTCCAGATACATCTAGGGTGCCAAGGATGCTGTTATTCTCTTCTCTCAATTGCTTTTCCACAGAAGATGACGAGAATAAGACATATGACTGAATGCAGTGTCCGACTTCTAGAAATGCAGACCTGGATGTGGCATCAGGTTGCAATCTCGTATCCAGGCAGAGAGAAGAACGTGAGACTTGGTCTTGGCATTTTAGATATGCCCTGAATTAGTATTAGTTCATTCAAAGGTAAATCCTTCTATCTGAATCACAGGCAGTAGCTCTCAGGTCAGGTTGTTCATACTTCAAGAACTACAATTCTTGTACAATTTTCTGTACAAATTGACACCGATTCTTAAAATAAGGGTGCATTTAAATAAGAAAAATGTACCTGTATCATAACTAGCTCTTAAATGAAACTAGATTTAATGACAACTATTCTTAAGAGAAAATGTATTCAGATGAAAACTGTTGTATGAACTTTTTTTTTCTTTTTTTTTCTTTTTTTTTCTATTAGCTGTATGTTGTTGGGCCAGCAGTGATTTTGGATTTTACATCTGCTGCAGATGTAAAATGGGAATCGAATTAATATGCTCCTCTTTACATGAAACAAAACATTAAAGGATTATTTAAAACAATCATAAGTAGTTTTTTAGATTTTTAATTAAGATTGACTGGTAAGAAAAAGGGTTGATATGAAAGTATAGCTAAATATTATTAATAGGTTGCACAGATGGAAAATGATGCAGGCTTTCACATTGGGAGATGACTGACTGTATAATCCAAAATACAAATAGCAGAGAGCAAAAGATAGATGCACCCAGCAATGTGCTAGGCAGCTGTGAATTAAGAAAATCAATTTTGGGGAAATAAAGGATGAAAAAAAAAAGAATAGTTGAAAATGCTGGTTCCCCAACAGACTGTTTAAAAAGCCATTTTCAACTTCTGGTGGTGCATCAAAGGAAAGATAACATCATCTTCTATAGTGGTGCTCTTCTAAGGCAGAGTACATGAGTTTCTATAATGAAATAGATGAAACATCAGATGCAATTAACTGGCGTCTAACCCCTTATTTTTGCATAGCAGTAAATTCCATTAGCAATTCTGATCTTTCCTTTATGATAAAGTGTATCAGCTCCTTTGTCTTATATTGGTGTCTGTATGGAGACCAATTAATTTCAGACGAGTTTTTACCAGGGTTCTCACTAAGAAAGTTTTTATTGTAATGCATATGACTTGCCAGAGAAAAATAATGTCACATGGTTATCAATAGACTACAGTAAGCAATCCAGGTACCAGTTGTTAGAGACTGAGCCAAAAAAATAAAGTCCAGACATGGATACAGTCTCCTTTCAACAGTGTTAAAGACAGGGAGCTGAAGCGTAGTGATAGAGACATCTTGCAGTATAAGGTACCTGTGATACATGAAATAAATTGATTTGGAGCCATGTATTTTTGTGCCAATAACTAAATAGCTGTCAGGAGTTTGAATTGTTTTCAGATTTCTAGGTCTTTTGGCATACTCTTTCATTAAAAGCAAGTTTTACAAAACTTCTACAAGTACTTTTATACTGAAACCAATTTTTAAAAAGATTGAGAAAAATCCTATAAAGCAATAAATATTAAATAAAGACAAATCATTCTAAACAGGAAACTCCTTGTATGTGCTATAGTCAAAAACAGTGTTTAAGAATGCTTTTCAATATTAGGTTAGTGAAAGAGTTGTGGAGCAAGCACAGCCCATTTTCTTTGTAGGTGAAATTTCCTGGGCATCTGAGCACACATATGACCCTAAAGAGGAGAATTAGTGATTGCAATCATATATAGCTAATCAAGCTTTCTGCAGTGCACCATATTTGAAAATCCTTCACGTACACAGGATGTTTCAATCGACTTTTAATTTTTTCTCACACATTTTCAAAGCAGTCAAATGTTGAATATTTGCTAATATTCCCTAATCTCATTAAACAGAGCATGGAAGATAGTTGGTTGGGCAGAAGAATAATGTCAGGCTTCTGTAAACCGAAGCTGGGCTGCTGTGGCTGCTTTATAAGAACTCGTGTTTGTTGCTCTGATGTGAGAATTGAGAATGCTCTGCGGTGCAAAACCAACATCACTTTTGAGTGAGGAATGATGTCTGATCCCCTACAGAAATTCACAGGCTCTGTTTTTACCACAATTGATTTTTCATTTAATGAAAGTCATGGCAATGTGCTAAATGCGCCCAAATAATAATCTAATGAATAAAAATGTTATTTTTTAATTATTGATGAAACTTCTTTTTGAGACATTTCAGCTTCAGTGTAAAAGAATCACAATTTCATCTATACCTACACGTTCACTTGTGTTCATATAGCAAATGAGCATTTTCTGCAGGTTCAGCCATAAAGAAACAATCGTATGTGATTTTAGACAAGGAAAAGAAAAAAAACCCTAGCCCTGAATTATTCAAACTATGGCAGAGGTCTTTCTTCTGACTGATTCCAAACGGTCATTTAATGGAGTATTTCCCATATACATGTAATGTATGCCAGCTCTCTTTCCCATTTAAGTTGTGTTACTGTGGGAAGTGGGATTTTTTTTCTGTCTTTGCTGGCTGAGCGACAACTAAAGATAGCAGCACAGGGCAAGACTGTTTTATCTGCAGTAAAACACTGGCTTTGAGGCTAATTTTCTATGCCTAGTTCCATAAGTTAACTGAAAATTGAGCTTGGGGTTTGAAGTCTTGAATTCCTGCATGGCAACAGCAGTTTTCTTGATGGAGTCTCACTGTCTAGCTTTGTACAAAGATGGTGGAAGGTCTAATATCAGATCAGATGATCACATTGTCCTTTTTTGGCCTTAAAAATCTACGGATAAAATACTCCAACCCCTTTGTTCCTCAGTTTTCCCATTTTTAAATTGAAATAATTCTTGTACACATGGGTCATGGAATATTCTAGGATTGTTCATATTTTGTGAGTGCAATGAAAGGAGAAAGGCATTTCTTTTTTAAAACAGAAATATTCTAGTAGTGTTAGAGACTTATTTAAACATTTACCAAAGTATCATCTGGCTGTCAGAATTAATCTAATATGATTAACAATTTTATTATTGTGATGGTAGGGCAGGCATTTCAATACATGTTCACAAGGGATTCTTCCTGCTTAATTTGTATGGTAATCCACAATCATTTATTCTGCTTTGTGCCTATTTGTATGGGGTGGCTATGTTGTATGTTAAGGTGTTTGTGAGCTGGATAGGCAGCTGGATTCATCCTCATTAAGCCTCAAAGCCTCTCGGTTTCTCTCCTGCTAGCAGCATTCAACGTGCTGTGGTTTTGTGATTTGGAAGTACTGCACTGAGGGAACTGATCTGAAACCACCAGTCTAATTTCTCTTTGGTCTTTTTTCACTTGACTGATCAGAATGATTTTCAGTCACTCCAGTCAGGGCTGGAATCCCAGAGGTGAAAAGTCAGCAAGTGATCCATTTAGCCACCAGGTCCTCCAGGTGGAGCTTAGCAAACTATAACAATTATTGTATTCTCTTCTCTCTTATCATGGCATGGCCGTTGCTAATGTTGTTTTGGAGCTTCCATTTTAAACCATGCTTTGCAGGAGGTGTGGAATTTGCTCTAAAAATTCCCAACATGATCAATCCGGACACAAAAGGTTGCAAGGCAAGAACCATTTTTTGGCACAAATTTAAAGATAAGCTTCAGTGACTTTTAATGAAAAATTGACTTTTCCATCCAGAATATTCTCCCTCAAAATCCAAGCACAGAAGGCACCTTCTATGAGACAAAAAAGGGATATTTGGTGGATATGTGTAACCATTTCTCTCCAGCTGCTGCATAAGTTGCAGAGGGCAACTTCCATAATGTAAGAAATGTAGAATAACAAAGGAACACCTATGGATTTCTCCATTAGTTGAACAAGGTAAAATAAATATCTTTATTTGACCAGCAGCACCACCTTTTGTTGTACCTAAATTGCCTTGTAACCACAGAAACTGCTTCTCATGTTTAATGGTTTTGTTATGCTCTTGCACTTCTTTCAGGATGGAAAATGTAGAGCTGAAAAGTCACTTGTGTGAACAAGCAGTTGTAGTTTTCTGGTTACTTGAACATCTGGGAAGTAAACATCACAAAATTGTTTTGTGAAGTACAAGATCATGCAATCAGGATGACTTTGGGTTTTTTTATTAAATGCATTTTTTTGAAGCAGGTTGTAGAAAAAACTCTTTTTATTAATTTAAATTATACTAAATTAATATCCATCCTTAAAAAATTACCTTGGAAAGTTACGTTTGTGAATATACATGACGTATTTTCTGACATGTGAATTTTTATCTCATAAAGTAACCTCTCTTGTAAACATGAAATGGTGGAAACCAGGAGGAACTTGGAAAGATTACTTATAATTTTTAAATCTCCTGTTTTATAATAGGTTTTCTGTTTTGTGAGGCATACATGCGAAATTGAAGGAACTAAAGAAAACTAAAATCACTCAAAGGGGGTATTTCTGAACAGTATTCAATTTAATTTCAGTTGTCCTCCTAGGACTTGGATTTTGGTCTCATTTCATTATACTCCTGTCACTCCCAATAAGAAAACATTTTAAGGTCAGTGGCATTTTTTTTTTCCCAGGGAAGGATTTCCCAGGATTATACCTTAACTTGTTACTACTGTTAACCAGGCAGATACCTTCCCAGAGATTCTTTTTCCAGTTTATCTCAAGTACTGCTATTTCTTGGGATTTGATTGTCTCCAAAAAAATATAACTGGGGTGAGGGGGGGAGAAATCCAGCAGAAAAAGACACCCTTCTGTTTCGTGTTACTGGGCTTTCATAGGGTTGCTGTGCAACCATTGAAAATTTTACCCCAATTTCCAGTAAATCGTGTAACATTTAGCAGTATTAATTCCAGGTTTTCATTTTTTTAAATCCTTTGCACTTTAATCTACTTTTGTATATGGGAACAAGAAGATACGCATTAATTTTATGCACCCAGGATATCCCAGGTCTTTTCTCTTTGGGAACCAAAAAATAGGGAAAATTATCGAATACGAGGAAATATTTTGACTGTGTCTCTCAGTGTACAGAACACAATAGGAAAGCTGACAAAGCATTCCTCAGCTGAAGATCCTTTCTTTATTGCAAATCTTTAACACTCTTGGCTGTTACAGGCAAAATGGATTCAGTTATTTTGAAAGTGACAAACTCTAATCAATATTCAATTGTTGGTGTGTTAATTAGGAGATGACACCTGGTCTCTATTATTAGTACAGGCACTTTGCTGCTGAAGCTTTCTGTTTTGACTGCTGAGTCTCCAGTTAAGAGACTGAATCACTCCAGAAGCACCAGCACTTGTCTTCTTGGAGCTTTAGGTTAGTATTTGACTAGCCAACACTCTCAAGAAACATGAAATTTCTCAGAAGAAATATTTCTGTGGGATTATGTCACACAAAACACTTTAAAGAGCCTTTGTTCATTCATTTGGCAAAAAAGTGTGAGAGTTGTTACTGTACCTGTCCGTGCTTGTTTCTGAAGGGCAGGTGCATGGATTTGGAGTCCTTGACTTCAGTGTAAATTTGCTTGGATAATTTGTGTGCAATGTAGTTGGGATGGCCTTTCTATGAGGGTGGCTCCCTATTAAATTCATGTTCTTTGTTTACGAACTATTAGGCATTGCACACACTTCTGTATTTACTGAAGGCATATTTTAATTGAGGAATCAGAGTGGAGAAAAACAAGAATTGGAATTAGTTCTCACAGTCATAAAAGTCTAGAAATTTATATCCTATCAAATGACTGAATTATTGTTTACACAAGTAATTTTAAAAAATACTGCTAAGTTTAGGAGACTGTTAATGTGTTTCTGCTTCTGAAAGTTCATTTGTTTAATTAGGGCAATAGAAATAAACCATGTATCTAGTAGCATCATCCAGAAACTTCTAGTTATACGGATTAGTTCTAGGTAGTGTGGCAAGGATCAGGTATTTGTCTTGATGATTCTTGTGGCTGCTTTCCAATTTTAGATACTTTTGGATTCAATGAAATGGTCTCAGTCAACAATTATTCATAATGAGGCAAAGACAAATGCAGGCTCATTGTAACCTGGGGGATGACAGTAACTACTGGAGCTCTGCACCAACGCACGTTTTGAGAATCTGCCTGTTCCTACAGGTGTTGGACTCTTGATACATTAAAAATTTTATATACTTTCCAAAAGCATTAAGGTACTTCACTTTTTATGTTAGTGGAAAGCTATATAGTTCTAGAAGATAGGTGGTATTAATAATCTATTATTAATTATTAATAAATAATAGTCTATGTAATAATACATTAAACATAAAACAGTTGTTATATACCATATAACTACAAAATATGTTTTGTATTTCAAATAATGTCATTTATTATAATATATTATTTATTATTTTATTATTTATTATTAATAAAGGAATATTAATTGTGATACCTAGGGAAAACAGTGCATGATTTAGCATGTAGCTTTGTGGCAAAAAAGTCAACCATTTGTTTTAAAAATCTGTAAGTTCTGCAAAAGATATTTGAATACCATCACCTTCCAACCCCAGTATAACCCTGGTACCTTTTTTTCCATGGTGGTTCCATCTGTGTTTGTGTCGTCTTTTTTATTTCCCCAAGTCTTTCTTCTTGGGTGACTAAAGAGCTTTGTAATTTTTTTTTGAGCATTAAATATTAATTAGGATATGAGCGGTTCATCCTTTGTAATTTTTCCTTGTTTTATGATACTGCTTTTGTCCTCTGAGTACAAGGGGGAAAAAATGGATGTTGCATGTGGAAAGGGAGGAATGAGAATGGGAGCTTTTGCTCATCAGGAAGTGATGATAAATAGCTCAGTATATTTTCAGATACAGCCTTTTACCTGGCCACTCTATTACCACCTCCATGCAGAGGGTGAAGTCCTCAGTATTTTTCCCACCTCCCTAAGCTTTTCTCTGTGTGATTTAGCTGGGCAACACTTAATTAAACTCCATTTCCTCTCTTTACGCTTCAGGTATTATTATGTGGCTCCCTTCAAGAGGTAATTTGTAGGCTGTTTATCAAAGCTGTGAATTTAATAATATCAAAGACATGCTACTGCACTGTCACTGTAATAAGATGTATTGACATTTCTTATGAACAGGATTTTCTCTCCATAAGTATGTTGTTCATCTGCTGAATGTTGTGGACTTTCAAAATAAGTAAAAACCCCCACAATATATACATTATTTAGTCATATTATTCCCTTACCACTTTCATAGTTAGATACTGTTGTCTGAAAAGCAGAACTTCAGCACTGTAGTACGTTCATTGCAACAGGAAAGCCGTGTTTCATTTAACCGTGTTACCTGCAGCATCCAGCTAATGTTCCTGTTTTGTGGCATGAGGGAAATGACAGCAGTGCCCTGTCAAGCTATTGGACACATAAGTAATCTCTCTTGTGGTTCCAGAGCAGCACTGATCATATAGTTGTAGATCTGATAAAATCCAGATTTCCTGTGGAAAGTGGGTATGACTTTAAAAAATTGGGATTTTTTTTTTTTACCAGAGTTCTCAATAAAAGTAATCATTGTATAGAGAGTAGATGCTTTCTTTAATATAATGGAAAATTACTCGGTGGTTTTTCTATGTAGCTTCACAGTAATATGTAGCATGATTACAATGTTTGCTCTTTCCTTAAATATTGTCTATAGCTCTGCTTTTTGAGCAATTTGCTCTCCTTTCTTTAATTATTTCTGCTGTATTCAGGAGGTCTGCTAAGATTACATATCTAAAATACCCAAAAGGTGAATACTGAAAAAAGATGGTGGAAGGAAGTACAGCAAAACACACAACTTCCCAAGTTTAACTCCTGCTTCCTTTTCTTCAGTTTTTCTTTCCTTTAACTTTCTGAAAAGTAGTAGAATGACAAAGAAGCACCTTGCAGACATTATACGATCAGCAATGAGTTCGGTAGTTTTAATTCAAAGCTCATAATATGCAATCAAGTATGTGCATTAGTGCTAATGTCCATGGAAGCATTGTGGAAGACCTCAACAAAAATGTCTTGATTAGTCAATCTAAATTTTTAATAGCATTTTATTTTTTACTTTTATTTTCTAGATTTTAATTGTTTCATTTTCACATTTTAGGGCTGGTTTAGCTACCTTTTTTTCTTTTTTTCTTTTTGAGAAAGTATGAATTAATTATTAAAGCATTAAGAACCAATGACTGATGTTTATGGTAGTCTACATGGACAGCCCAATTCTTGTGTTGTTTTCTCTCTGAATAAATGTCTACAAAGATTCTATATTTGTTTAATGTGTGACTGGTGTACATGAGACAAGATTTATTATGGGTTCTTCTGTACAGGCTGTGGCCATGGGTGCTGTTGTTTGAAAATTCCTGGTATAAGATTGCCCTTGCTTATGTAAAAAACGCTCTGTCTGTTGACAGAGTACTTTCTCTGAGCAAATGCAGTTTTGCACTGGCTGCAGAATCTCTGATAAGCTAGTTCTAGCTAGGCACTGTGACAGAAGATTTAGCGTCTTAGAAAGAGCCTCAAAAAACTGGTTTGTCCTCATGTGCACTGTCCTGTTGCCTCATTTGCTGCCTCAGTGACCATAGGTGCTGGTATAATCACTAAGTCCAGTCCAGAGGGCTTTCTCACTTGCAGTCCTCCAAGACACTTCAGTCCTGTATGTGAGCTAGGGTTTCATTTGCATTGGGCTGGGTACACACAGAAGAAGGCACTCTAGGATTATCAAATGGGACTTCTGCTGCCAGTTACCTAAGCAGTGAAAGAGGAGCTGAGATGTTTGACCAGCTCAGCAGAGGAAGTTATGCAAGGACAGCATAACTAAAAGTAGACCTGCAGGGTAGACTACAAAATATTTTTAGGTCATTCTAACATGCTCTTTAAATTAACTTTGTTAAGTCAGGATACAGTAACCAGAGGCTTGGAGCTGAGAAAACAAATCAATTATAAGATTACTGTAATGTTTGTAGGTGATGTGTCAGGAGAGGTAAGAACTTCAAAGAGATTTAGTCACTACCTTTCAGTTATGCTAATTAGTTTAGTAGACTTGTAAATGTGTTTGTTCCTCAAATGTCTGTCTGTTCTCACATGAATGTTCACGTAGATTTTAAGTGTACATCACTGGGAAGAAATTGCTGTTGACCACAACAAAAGACCAAGTCAAGCTTAGTGAGAGATCAAATGCTGGCCATGGGCCTGTCTCTTCTGTGTCAGAGTTTACTTATGTAAACTTATGAACGACAGTTGCATCCCCTTTCAGAGCTGCCTGCATAGTTCTCCAGCTTGTAACACTCTTGTGGCTTCCTCAGCTCTGGACACAGTTGAATAATTAATTTATTACTGCTAGAGGAGCTAACTGTTTCTGAGAAGTCAGTAAAAACTTCAAGTTTGCTATTTTCAAGGGCTGTTCTTGATCCTAGGTTCATTATTCTAAGGCCTGTCCCTGTAAGCCTGAATGTTTTATTTTCACAATGATTTATGATGGTGTTTTCTCCTCTGCATCATTTCAGAGATACCTGTGATTTCCACAGGCTTGGTGTTAGCACCTGTCATCTGTGGCTCAGCTATGTTATCTTAGCACTGAGCATCACAGAGTATCTTGAGTTGGAAGGGCCCCACAAGGATCATAGTATCCACCTGGCCCAGCACAGGACAACCTCAAAAATCACATATCCTGTCTGACACTGCTCACAGTGTTGGCCAAGCTTATGAGTTAGTTCTGTGTTGAATTTTGCACTACTAAACTTCATGAAAGATACGAAATTGAGGGTGATGGCAGCTCCAGTTCCACTTGAAACAGCATGAGGTAAAATTGGCACTCTGCAGATCCAGACCCTTAGCCGATGATTTTGTTCCTCTTTCAGCTGTTTCTTTGAAAAGAAACCAGAGTGCTCTCTCCAGGCACTTCTCTGTCACAGATCTCATAGAAACAGGCAATACACTGAGCCATTTGCAGAAAATAATAAAGGAGACATTTTCCTCATATTATCAGTTCATCTACTCACAGTGTCAATTGTTCTTCAGGAGCCCCATAGGCCTTGGATGGCTAAGACTCACTGCATTGTGAATTTCTTTTAAAAAAGTTCTCATAAATGATCCTGCTGTTCCAAGGCTTTGTCAGAGGCACTGGGGTACATGGTTGCCTTTTGGACCTCTGTTTTTTCAGTGTCAGTCACTAGAAACCACAAAGTATTTAATAAAATCACTGGAAATCAAGTACTTCAGATATTTAATAATACTACTTCTTCTTTTAACAACAGAGCCTTTCCTAACTGATGTGGCACTCCTCATCAGGTGCTTTCCATGCTTAGTCTGCCTCTGAAAATACGGTTTTAGCACTTGTGAAAGAATAAATTACAAAGGTGTGTAGACATGGATAGCTGGGGAGAGAGGTTATCAACTTTTTTGATAACATACAACAGCTTTAGAAAAGCTCATCTGTTGACAGAGTGGTGTAAGCACAATGAAGTCATTGGGCACAATCTCACCCTCCCCAGAAAAAGGAGTTGAGAGGATTCCAAGGTTTCAGTCATGGGAGATGAGAGATCTTGGATGGTGAAATTTAAGGAATGGCCCATACTCTGGGGATATATGAAGAATGCACAGCTGATCCTGCAGCAAGACTGCTTAAAGAGTCTGTGTGCTTTTCTTCCCAGAGCCATATTCCCACTTCTCTACTTTGCATTCGATTGAGTGATTTTATCACTAGAAGGTGTGTCAATATATCTTATTTAAACATCAGAAAACTTGCCTTCTGCTTTTTCTGTGCTGGAAGAGTTAGTTTTCCAAAGGATGAGTCAACTCACCATGTAGGTGTATGCAGGAGAAGGGAATACAGGTGACCTCGTCCCTGACAAGTAACAGCTGTGTTGATTACCCAACACAGTCTCACCTCTGATGAGTCACAGCTGTATCCAATAAAGATAAGTGATAAAAGGGAGTGGGTTTGTTGGTGAGGGAGGATCAACTTTGAGGAAGAGGGGATGCAAGATTCCTGAAGAAGAAGGATCCTGGGGCAGGACAATCGCTGCTGTGAGGTCAGTCTGGGTCTCCTGTTAGAGCATCTTGCTGGAACCTGCAGTCACAGTCTAGCTAGGTAAAAGCCTGCAGTCAGTCTGCACACTGATACATGTGGTCAGAGCTTAGCAGAAATAACCAGCAGTCAGAGTCTGCAAGGGAAACCTGCAGCAGGAGCTTGCTGTAGCCAGAGTCAGTGAATGGTTGGAGTCAGGATGGCTGAGCTGTAAAAAGGAATAAATTGAGACCCTTTTCATGCTGTGATAAACAAGAAGTCTGTGTCTCAGCTTGGTTTTACCCTCCAACAAGAGGGCTGCTGCAACAGTTGTATGATTCCCTTAATCTGACACAAGGCAGAGAGACAAGAATCCTTGACATGAAAATGCAGAAAAAAATTGAGTTCTTTCTGCTGTAGAATCTGTTCAAAAGCTAATATATAAAAGTGAGGTAGCCATTATTTAAGATCTGTGTTAAAATCTTTCTCCTGTGGCCCCTTAAAAAAAAAGTTGATTTCATTAAAAAAAAAAAAAAAACAAAAAAACAAAACAAAACAAAAAAACACTTATGCAAATAATGTGACACTTGAATGAAAAACCTCACAAAGCTGTTACGTTGACATTTTTATATAATGAACGTTTTCCACATTTTTTGATAAAATGCATGTTATTGCTGGTGCTCTTTAGGACACATCTGTTCTGGATACACATTTCTTTTATTTATTTATTTATTTATATATATCTATATATCTATATATCTATATCCCCACCCCCTGCTTGTTTTTCTCCTAGTCACACCCCACAGACTGTATTATGGATCATTTCTGTTTTGAGCCAGACTCTTAAACTTTTTATTTTACATGTGTTCATTAATATTTACCTGAGCTAAGTTCTGAAAGGAAATTATTCTGATGCAGCTGTGTATTCTGTAGTCTCTTGTGGTGGTACTACTTACTCCAAAATGAAAATATAAATTCATTGCTAGGAAAGACCCATTATATTTTTAGACCTCACTTTAGAAGCTGAAGGCTTATCTCTGAATGTGCTGCAGCTGTTCTGTGATCTTGTGAATCAAATTCTGGGCTGCTGAAAATGAAATGAAACAATTTGTTCTTTCTAGCTAACAAGAAACCAAATTAAGTCAGATGTCACATCTTGTAAATATTAGTATGCTTGTCCTTTGAATAAAACAAGGAAAATCCAATCCCAAATTTCCTTCTGCTTAGCTTGTCATGTCTTCTAAGGTTACGATGTCTTTTAGCCATGTACTGTAGCATAGCATTTGAAGGGTGTTTTTTTCATATGTGCTTAAAAGATTTAGCGGCATAAACATGTTTTATTCCTGAATTATATATAAGAAGAAAAATGAAAGATAAGCATGTGCCATAGATAAACATTTCTAGAAATGCTAGAAACAATTCTTGAGATGAAAAGCCTGTAGAAAACATAAATTTATCCTTCATTTTGATGTTTTTACTTTCCATTGTAAAAACTGAAATATGGGAGCTATTAAATGACAGTTGTAAACTCCTTACAGTAAATATAGAAAGTTTTAACTCTCTGCTGGGCCACAAGGTGAACTCTGGGAATATTGTGTTTTCTCTGAGCTGATTCCAAGGAACTCTGTTTATGCTCTGAATCAAGAGTAAGAATTGTGTGCATAGCAGCATCTTGCTCAAATAATTCTGAAAATATCTTCAGTTGTGTCTCTAGGAAAATGTTCTCCTCAGCTGCATGAGAACAGCAGTTAAAATACATCAGGACATTGCCCTCATAAATTGTCCTTTTTCAGATTATGTCAGTGATGGTCAGTGCACTGAAAGCAGAAACGGAAGCAAAAGCTTTTTCTTCTTTAGTTTGGAAATCTGACAAGGACAGGCTGTGCTCTTGTCCATTAGTATAGTTTTGTGTTTCACAACTGGAAGGAGACACCTTGATATTCAAATAACTTCTCTATGTACACCGGAGGGTGTCCCCTTTTTCTTTTTTTTTTTTTTTTCTGTAGCCCAAAATACTTTATCTGTGGCTTACTCAGCCTGATGGATAATGTTCATACTATTTTTTGTTCTTCCTGTTTTGTCCTACTGAATTGTCTATTGCTTTAATCTTCTGTTCCCCCTATGGCAAATCACAGAGTGTGCTTAGCCCAGCATGGCAAGAGAAGGGCTCATTCAGCCTTCCTCTCTTGTACTTCGGTTACTGAGGTATATTTTTTCTTTGGTTGTGTAGCCACCGTGAGAGTCATACCATGAAAAGGGTTAAACTCTAGCCCGTGGTAAGGTCTGGTCTAAGTACCAGCATGACATTCAGGGATTATTTTGAAGTTGGCTGGAAATGTCTGGTTTAGATTTTAGAAAATGAAAATGTAGGAGCGATACATAATGATGTGAAAGTGGGATCATATTTTCAGTGTTACGAAGAAATACTAATTGAAGAAAGGAAGGACTTGGACCATGCTGGATAACAATAGGGGGGGATGGGGGGGAATATTCTGGAGAAACACAGAAGGAAATAGGAATAGGTCTAGTGACAGGCCCAGGAATTGCAACATAAGAAAATAATGGTAGTTGGGACCAATAAAGGATTGCATAACAAAGGGAAATAAGAGAAAAATAAATTAATACAGTTAGAATGAAGGAAGTTTTCAGATAAAATAGACATGGGAAAAAAAAAAGTAAAAGGAATATGTAAGAAATGAACCTTTTTTTTTTTTTTTTTGCCACATTTTATGTTAAAATAATGACCAGCTCAACTGTAACGATTCTGAAATAAAAAGAGGAAAGACTTGGGCAAGTTGAATTGGAATGTGTGGATACACATAAAGACAGAGCAGTGACAGTATTTATGGGAGATGTGAAGTGGATGTTATGCAATGTCCAGTTTTATTTCTAAATTCTTTATTTCTGTATTCTGAAATTCTTCTCTCTAGCTGGTGATCAAATTTCTTCTTGATAAAGTTGTGTTTGAGGTCAGACTAAATGTGGAAACAGTGCAGTGGTCTTATCCAAAGCTTCATTGCAAATGCTTTGGTGGAAGGTCCATTCAGGGCTTGCACTTCTGACCAAGAAGTCAAGTCAGAGAAAGGTCATAACATGATAATCACAGATGTAATTTATCACTGTATGTGTGCACCATGTCATGCTGTGATGTTCTTTTTGTGAGAAAACAAGTGAGGGTTTGTTATTTACTCCATGCTTAGTTCTTTCCATGTTGCCATAGATTTTTGCGGAGAATGGCACATCTGTTTGTACTGAGAACTTAACTTTTGGCCAGGTTTTAATTAAATCAATAATAATAATAATATATCTACATAATAAACACATAAAGTGCTAATATATTAAGATCAAATTGCTGGTTATGAAATGTTCCACAAAAAAGCACAGGAAGGCATTAAAATCAGCTTTTACTGCCACATAGAACATCAGTGAACTACAGTAGCCTAACGCAGCATTTTATATTTCTCCTCTGGTAGCTCCTCCACGTGTGCTGCCATCACTCATACAGATCAAAATATTCTACGAACTCATCTTGCTCTACCAGGATTAAGCAGACTCAGCTGTGTTGTCAGCTTGAAGGCTGTAGGTAGGTAGCCATGGCATGTATGGGTGATCAGCAAGCTCACTGCTCTAGCAGCCTAGTGCGCTATCATGGAAAAATTCATGTCTTCTGGTTTTACTCACTTTTGCAAGAATTTCATTGTTAGAAGTAGGCAAGGGGTCTGGATGCTTATGGATAAGTTAATTTATTAATAAATAGATAAAGTCTGTTGTTGTAGCAAAACATCCTGTTCATGCTGCTGCCAGGTAATGCTGCTAAAAAGAGAAGGAGAACTGTTAGGCTGTGAGGTACTTTTGATCTTAATACTTTAGAAGAATATTTATAAATTTAATTCAGTACTATTTTTAGTTCTATTGCAGTTAAAGGCAATATTAATAATTTTTGGTGCCATATTTCTCAAATCCACCTTCTGTAGTTTTGCTTATGTGTTTTTAAATTATTTTCAATGCATGAAAATACTTCTGTAAGTAAAAAATACGTATTTAATTCCTCTCCCCTTTAAATCTCAAATCTATTTCCAGTTATTCACAGTGATTCTTTTCTCTCTTCTTTTGGCTGCTTGTCAGCAAAGAGCTCTGGCAATTATTTCCTTTGGAGATCTGCCTCAGGCTGCAGCATTCTGAGACTGTGCTTCTTATCTATTGAATTCTCACTTAAAACCAGAAAACTTAGGGTTTAACTGTGGGGAAGCACTTTTCTGAACTGCTTTTCTATTTTGAAGTTAAAATTAATATGATATTGAAGGGAAGCACACATTATATTGAAATTCAGATTAAGTTATAGATGTAAATTGTAGGATGCTTGAGTATCTTTGATAGGCTTTCCTAGAAAGCAAAGGATTCAGAATTTGCTAATTTCTGCTAATTGTATGAACCTTTGTGTTTTTTATAGTATTTCCTTACATTTGGTGTAGCTGCTTCATTCCTCAGCTGTGGATACCTATCAGGTCTGAAGTTTCATTCTGGTTAACTTGTTGGATTGGGCATAGGCACGTATCTTCCATTGCTTTTCAGTACTGGATTAAAGAGGAAAACAAGGTGTGGAGGTGGAACATCCTTTCTCAAATAAATTCTTATAGGCAAAACTAAAATATGGTATTTACTTAAATATTTTAAAGATTGGCATGTCAGAAAGTTTTCAGTTATTTGGATCATTTGTAGGAGAAGATATACCTGGTTTTGTCCACTGTCAAACCAAAGATTTTGTCCTTGGGAAACGATTCAAAGATCTCTGTTACCAGCATAAGTAATCTTCCTTCTCCCCTTAAATCATTCCTTACCCTGGTTTGTTTTTTTTTTTTTAATTTCTTATTCTAGCAACATTCTGATATAAAACACAAAAAACCATCTATGTCTTTTTCAAAGCTTTTAGCTCATTTCTTTTGTAAAATCTTAAGGTACATGCAGGAACTTAGCACGTTTATGACATCACAACTGTTCAAGGTGTTGGGTCTTTCTGAATCTGTGTTGGACAAAACATTTCCATGAAAAGTTATATGAACGTTAAAATAATTACAGTACTTAAAAATTATAGTCTGTGCATTTTTAGTGAAAACATGCAGAACTGTGGTTCAGCATTGATTATTTTATGAGAGCCTCTAATTATATTATTGTTTGCAAAAGCAAGGTGGTGTTTATACTTACAGCAATTTGAAAACTGTAATTTTCCTACAAAATAGCCTGGCTGGAGTAAGACAAAATTGACCCCAACAAAGCATCTAGCCTGTGATAATTCCAGCATAGAGCCTTTGAGAAAGAGTGAAAAGGAAGGAGGGTGTGTTCAGCTGCAGGCTGAGGCATGTTGTGGTTTGTTTGCAATTCAGACCTCTCTTTTCAGTGATACTCAGTGTGTATTTAAGGTAGGAGCACATTCATCCTGGTCAATTTGAGAATTACTGTAATTTTCTTTCGCTACACTGCTCCATGCCTGGTAAATTGCTTTATGATACAAGAATAATGTAGCACATTGCCTTTGTCATATACAAGAGTTTCAGTCCCTGAAAGATGTGACTGACCGGCACTTACTAAATCCCATGATAATTTCTAAAAGGACAGAATAGTAAAATATAACTTCATTCTCCTCACAGCATCAGCTGAATTCACTTTCTTGTTAAATCTGACTAACAGAGTAATGCTATTAAAAGTATGTCTGAGAAGTACTTAGGCCTTTGGCAGATAATATTTTTGTATACTGGCCTATAGACAAGGAGGGTTCAACCCTTCCTCTTCCAGGGCTGTTAAAATTCAATTCTATACTCACAATCCAAGTCTCTGCTGTTGTGTGTATTTTCCGAGAGGAGCTGTTTGGCAGGAACATCTCAGTGGTTTTGTTGTGGTGGTTTTGTTTATTTCTTTTGGGTTTTTTTTTTTTTTTTTTTTTTTTTTTTTTTTTTTTTTGATGAGCAGTAAAATCCCTTACACAAATAAAATATCAGGTTGTAGCATGCACAGAAGTGATATAAGGTTAGATGGATGGAAGGTCTGGAGAGGAGAGGTTTTCCAGCATGGTATGTTGAAGGCTCTATGTCAGTGTCCTTGTATACTCTTTACCTCCTGTTGTTTCTGAGCAGCAATAAGAGATCATGCAGGATGAATAAATAATGACCCTGCCTGCAGACTGTATAGATAGCATAGTTGTGATTATAGGCATTACTAAAATACTGTCTTCTTTGAATCCCAGTAAAATGCACTATAAGGAACAGCTGCTGAGTATCTTAATGTCTTTTTACTCCCCTCCATAGTCTGGTCAAGTGACCAGAGTCAGTGTTCTTAGCAGAGAATATTTCAGAAGAGTGGGTTTCTGTTCAACATGACTTTCAGCCCTACATTTGCATGAGAAGGCATCTTAACTTTTATTAACCCATATATTTGGACTATGCTTCCCTGTAAGATGCGATAAAATTGAACATAAATATATGGATATTAAAACCTGATGAAATATTAGCATATTTTGGCTGTTGACAAATAATTTCTGGAGGCTTTAGTGGTTTGCAGATGAATGGAATAGTGAAACCAAACACTTAGCTACTTTGATAAAAAGCCTGATGAACTTGGATTCATCACTGCCTGAAAAAAACTTCCCATGGCTTCTTCAAAAACAGTAGGACATACCAAGACCAAATTATTTTCTGAACATGAAGTGTTTTTAAGCATGCATAATATATGATACTACACAAGAAAATTTCCTGATCTTCTAATGTGGGCCTCAGCTCTCAGAAAGGATTATGTGGAAGCAAGAATGATTTCATGAGCTTGCTTTAAAAATGGAGTGTTAGTTTACTATTTAATTTTGCAATTGTTTCTGACTTTGTCTATGCTTGATTATAGTTTTACCTAAGGAAGGACCAGCGACTGAGAAATTTTAAGGTATTAGGAAAGTTGTATTAAGTTACCCATTCTTCTGTGTGCCACTGTACCATTATTCTCCCCAGGCATTTTTCCAGTGGCTTGTCTAATTTGCTTTTAAAAACCCAAGCCAAATTGTGCTTTTGCTGTTTCCTGTGGGAAGATGATATTGAACAGTCTCAACAACCTTATATATAATTTCTTTCTATTATATATGATTTTATCAGAACTTTATCAACCAGATAAAATTATAGCAGAAAAAAAAATATTTTTTAAGAAGTTCTGGTGTTGTGGTGATGTGTTATTCTTCGTAATACAAATTTTATATCTCAGTGCACAGCAGCTGCCTATACTGCCATGTCCTATAGGACACTTCAAAGGAGATAAATTTATACAATACAGCCATAATTTACAGGTATTATATGAAGATGTTTTATCAATTACACAAGCAAAAATACCCTGCAGAATTTATACCTTTTAGTTATTAAAAAGTGGTGAGTTTCCTAAATTAGTTATTGGAAACAAAGAATTCAGCAACAGAAATTAATCACTGTCACATTCTTGTGTATGTCTGGTGGATGCTAGGCAGTGTGGAACATTTATTTGGAAAATGGAAAAAGAGTATTATGATACCCTTAATAGAAATAGATAGTCGAACAAATCTTAATGTGAAAAGGTTTTTGCAGTCATAAATCATAATGAAAATATGCTGTAATGGAGGAAAAAACATCTTCATAATTGTATGACCTCGGTGCAGAGGGCCACGTTCTGGGAGGGATGTGCTCTTGTCAGACAATTTTCTGTTTCAAATACAGATGACAGGTTTACCAAAATACAAAATAAAAGACATGCATTGTAGCTCCTGGTAAGATCACATTGTATTTATCCTTACATTTTCTGTCAACTAAATATGTTTTTTAATTTGTTGAGATTATCTCTCTTTAAAAGGAAAAATTGAAAATGCGACTTAGGCTGCGCCAAACTCAGTTGCCATTCAGCCAACCTGCCCATATCATTGAGAGAGGACTTGTTTTTACATACGTATGCATATGAAAGCTATTTAATCTCTAATAATCAATTCATAATTTCATCCCTATTGAAGGGGAGAAGATAGTAGAATATTGAGCAAATTAAAAGCTGAATGGTGAAGATATTTATCTCCAGCCAAAGAAGAGATTAGAATGAATTTAAACTAATGAAGAACCGGATAGCAAATTAAGATAGATGAATAGTAGTTATTTACATGCTTTATTCCTTTTTTACAAAAGCTACTGTCATCTCACCTAATGTAGCATCAGTGGGCAGTAACTACCACCTCTCTGGGCAACCTGTTCAAATGTCTCACCAAATTCACTGTAAAAAATTTCTTCCTTATATCTAGCCCAAATCTACTCTCTTTTAGTTTAAAGACATTACGTTCTATTGCAAAAGACCTTACTTAAATGTGTCACTACTGAAGCAAGAAAGGACACAGCAAAAGATCAGTGATAGCATTCCCTTGTGAAGGTTTTTCATTGATCAGCATGTGAACTTGTATGGTGCATGTCTACCTGACCCTCTTTCTTTGTGTAATGTTATGCCCTTCCGGCAGGTTTTCTCAAACAAGGATTTTTGGAGTAACATTTTGGAGTAATTTTTGTGTGACAGATTTTGTGCTGTTAAAGGAATAGGCCCCATAATAAACAGCGCAGCAGTATAGCATAATTTTTTTCAGGTCACCTTTAAAGACAGACATGGTGTTCCTACTGTGCTACATGCCCCCAACAAACCGCTTCCTTAGCAGGAGCTCTGTTGTTTTATTGATAGCACAACTAACTACAGATAAATCCTCTGATTTTTTTTAAGTCCCTGATACAAAGCATCTCCTACTGTGTTTCCTGGCTATCAGATGATCAAAAACCTGGTTTCTGAAAACAACAGTAACTGTGAGTCTTCCTTTCAGAATGCAGTTTTTGAAATAAAAGTCTTGTAATAAATCAGTAGATGAATAAAAGATATCTCATTAATATACATTATAACAGTGAGAGAGAAAAGATTTCAGCTAATTAAGGAAATAGTGCAAGAGGGAGGGTTCAGCTTTGCTCTGTTCCTAATGAGCTATATGGTGTGGACACTTGGTCGTTTAAATTACAGTGTGGTATGTGATTCAGAAGACAACTACAATTGTAGATTCAAAGAGGAGAACAATAATGGTTGTATATTAGGAGGTAAATAGTAGAAGAATACTGATTGTATTTTAGGTGGTGCAGTGCCCAGCTTTTCCGTACACAGGATCACGCTGTGATCTTGGGGTATTTTTCGGAGAAGGCGATGCTCACAAGGTTTGGAAACTGAAAGGAAACTCTGGAGAGGTTACTGACTTCATTGTGTGTATCAACTGTTCATCAAAGCTTTATAACTTTGCTTTAGCAAATCTCCATTGTGGGATGTAGTCCAGTCACACATTCTCATGAAATCTCTACTGCCAGAGTATACTGACTGTGTCTGGTGTCTCACACACCTCATGTGGCCCTGTCAGAGGGATTTTACGAATGCAGTCATAAGTGAATTACTTTCCAGATTGCACTTCTAGGAACTCTTCAGCTATACTGCGGTATTTACTCAATAGGAGTGAGAACTGGCAAGTCAGAGAAGACATTAAGGGGGCTTTGACCCAGTCTTGGTAATAGTCATGTTACATATTAAAAAGACTGTTAAAGTTTCTGGAATGACTGCTTCGTTATAAGAAAAGTGGATAGTGGGTTGGACCATAACTTTGTATAAAATAGGTCTTGTTATTTTTATTCATAGTTTTTGAATGAAAGTTTTGGCTAATGAAAGTGGCACTTGCTAGAATGCAAATGTTACTTCTGGAAGACTCTCAAGCAATTTGAATATGTTTGCAGAAATCTAGGGGAACATCCAGTCACTGAATGTACTAACTCCACAAACCAGTCCAGCAAAACTGAAAAGAAACCTCTGCTTTTCATCAGTCTGACCACAAGAGCTGCATCTTGTCTGATATTTCTGTGATCTGGGGATGATAGGAGAAGAAAATGCTGATGGGAAAAATATAGCCAGGTTTTTCAAAGCTCAAAAATGTTGTGTTTGACTGTGATTTGGGTTTTGGATAAAGAGACAGTGAAAAGAAAATATTTCTCTACTGTCAAGACACCGGGTTTGTTGCACATTTGATTTCATGTTATTTCTGGACCTTACGTACTGTGACAATCTAAAGATCATTGCTTTATATTTGTAAGAATCATATATAGATCTATAAACACCCCATGTTTCTTTAGGAACCCAAATCAGCATTTTATGTCTGACATAAAATATTTAAATAAAAATTATTTAAAGGAATAATATAATATTCCCTGATTGTGGCTATAATTAGAGTACCAACATTCTGTTTCAGAAACAGACATAAGTTGAAGTATAGCACATAAAGCCTCAACAGTGGGTGTAATTGCTTTTAGTCTGTTTTCTATGCACTGAGAGTAAAGATGGAGAGGTATTTAAAAGGAGGTAGAGAAGAAAGTAATGAAAACCAGGAGACTACTAAACTTCTTGAAATGCAGTAACAGTGTAATGAGCACCCATGCAGTGTCCCCTGAGTAATGCATTGCTGGACTTAGGAAAAGGGCAGGAGAACTTGCTCCTGTAGATTTTTTCTCCTATTGGAGAAAATCCTTTCTTATTTTTTATTGATGAGGTGCTCTGGTGAAGCACAGGAAGCTGAAGCTGTCACTTTGATTACTTTATGACTTTAATGGGCTCAGCATAAAAGGGTTGAAAAATGCTAGGGACTTCTTTTTTCTCTTTTCATAAATTATCATTAAAAATAGGGCAGTCTCTTTTGAAAATAGAGCCCTGTTGTCAACAGTTGGACACAGTCATTGTCATCACATTATCTTTCACTAAGGAGAATTACATTGATGATTTAAGATCCAAACCCATAAGCTATGAAAACAGAAATGTATTTTTTCTTCTCAGAAAACTTAAACAACCGTGTGATGGTCAAAACTGAAATTGTCCCATGCCCCATAGGAAGAGAGCATAGAAGCCAGCTTTCATTATGTACTGATCTAAAAGCCTTATTCCACCAAATTTATTTTATGATGAAGCAAGTTTATTATGTTTTGATTATAGATAAAAAGAATAGGGATAGCATATGACAGAACCTACATCTGGACTATTTTCTGCTGAGCAGAAGGTTATCAAATGTTTATCCAGTTCAGACAGTGTCTGAGGTTAGCACATGCTGGAGTTCAAAATATACAGCAAACAGGCAACAGACATCCAGTGAAAACATTCCTGCTCTCTCTTGCTCAAACGCATATATTCCAAATGCTCAAGATTTTGGGCTCTAACTATAAAGATGTCTTTGTTTCACAGTAATATGCAAATGTTGGAGAAGCAATGTATAGGTGGCTCGAAAGCAACTTGTCCTTTTTCAAATTCAGTGGATATTTTTAATTGCACAAGATGCTATTTACAGTAATAATTTCTGAGCCAGGTAATGATCTTTCACACTTTATGTAATGGTTTAGATGTTGTATCATGCTCCAATGCATTTGGACTTATTACTAAGTCATTACAACAGGAGGGAAGCTTTCATAATTTACAGAAGTGATTATGCTGTGGAGTGTAGGATGTCATCAAGTAAATAATTGAAAATGGTGGGGTTTTTTCCCTCAGGTCCCCTGCCACAAACACATTTCTCCACTCTGACTATTATAAAACTGTGTTCAGGCTATCCAGAACATGGTTACAAGCATCTTTGTTTCCATCAGTCTAAATGTGATATGTGCTGAATTCAATCATGCAAACTTTGTATACTGGTTGTACTCCACTGATAACTTCTGATATAGAGAATGGAGTTTTATTTTTTTTTTTTTTTCAGATGGTTGGTGATTTCACTCCATCACTTTGTTTTACAGTCATGTATGTTATACAGATTGTCACAGTTTTATTTCTGTAACCTGTATCTCTTTAGGGCTTTTGCCTCAGGGTAAATCATAACTGTCATGTTTCCTTATTTAAATTAGTTTGTTTACAGTGTGTTGTGGGAAGAGACTGAGTAATGAAATTCATACCCCGGCTGCATATAGAAGAAGCTTTTTTTTCCATTGGAAGATTCGAACTTGTGTACTAATTTTGGGCTAGTTGTTGGAAAGTCTGAAGCACCAGTGCTAGACTTGTGAGCAATCCTAGTTGCACACTAGACCAAAAGTGCTCCAGAGAGCAGCCTGGCTTCTGAATAAGAAAATTGGGGTCCAAATTTTATTCTTGTATTTAATTTTCAGCTTTTTGCAATTAAAATCTTAAGTCATGTGGCAGTCAGCTTCAAAAGTTGTAAAACAACCTCCTGGACATAACCTGTGTCAACAGGTTATGCAAGTGTTCATCCACCAGTACAAAATTAAGTAGTTTTATTTTATATTGTCATGAAAATGCAGCTTGGGCTAAGCTGCTGGATTTCATATTAAGTGGCTGAAGAATGCAGGTCGATGCAGTAACCTTCAGCACCAAGGCAGTAACATATTGCTGTGGAACAGCAACATCTTCAATTATTGCAGGTGCTTGCTTGGCAAGATGTACGTGTAATCCTTAAAATCTATATTCATTTACTGAAGACAGCAAATCATGATAACCTTCGCCTCAATTACAGTACACAATTTACTAATTAGATATTTGAACTGCAATTTTCATTTACTTTTTAAAAAGAAGGTGTAATTTCTGAAGTTTCATCCTCTTTTTCTCTGTTCATGCTAATAGGTTAATGTATATGCCTGCTTTCAGAGATCTGCTCTGCAATGAGGATTTTAAGACCTTGACAACTGATATATAGCTTTTCATATGCAAGAGTGAAGTGATGTGTTCATTATTAAGGGCTTATTTAGATGGATAATAGAAGATTAGGAAGATAAAGCAGAAATGGAGAAGAATTTTTAAAGTTAAAACAAATCCCTGAGAACTCTTTCTGACCACACCAATGTATAGTTGCCAGCTTCTGTTGTGCTCATAAAAGTGGAACAGGCTTGTTCTTGGTTACTGGTTCTTCTACAGACTATCTTAATATTTTCTATTAGGAAAAAAGTATAGCCAAAGAGGATAGTGTGTGCCATACACCTTTGGTGTGCTCAATAAACCAATTACTACTATGTGCATGAGTAGGGAGTAGTATCAAGATAGTTTAACGAAGAAAGCAAAATAAATTTGTTTGAATCTTAGGTTAAGAAAAACATACTGAACAAAACCATTCAGGATTATGAAAAAGTAATAAAATGTGTCAGGTGGGTAAACTGCCACTTTATTTCAAGGGCGTAGCTCTGCATTGCAATCTTCCTTCTGCAGTGTCATCTTCTCTGGCTTTGGAGTGGCTTTACAGCACCAATTGTGTCATAGACACTTGGCAGCTGCTGCAGTGGCAGGCTCCAAGCAGTCACTGCGCAATAAAAGGCCTTCAACTGAGAGACATTTCCCTATTACAGTGATGGTTTCTCATTTATTAATCACTTCTTACAGAAAATAGAGGAAAATGTGTATGTTTGTGGGGAAGTATTATGGGGAAGGCAAAGCCATGAAATTGTCCAATGAGAAGTAATCACAGTTGTTCACAGAGTGTTCAGAAGTTAAGGAACTTGATTGCTGAGATGCGATTACTGCCTCCTTGCCGTGTTTCACAGGAGTTTAGCATATTTGCAGAGAAGTAGGTTCTCTAGAGACAGTATCTAGGGGCAAAGCCACACTCCTTGGCCTTAAGCTCCAGGAGCGCAACAGAGTTTGTATCCATATAGTATACTTTTTTCCCTCAAAAAAATATCATGTCCATATCTGCACAGGCTATTAAGAACAGCCCTTGCATTTTGCTGCAACCAGACTATTACTCAATCCCACCAGTGCTACCTGGTGTGAGGAAAAGCCCCAGACAAGGTATTAATTACAGCTTTGACACTGAATAATCACGCAGCAGGGCTGGAGCCTATCCCCAGCCCTATCCATACGTGTTGGGGAAATATATCTAAATATCTCAGGTGACAAAGCAGGAGATACTCTGGACTCGCAGAGATGACCGAGCCCTCTTTTTTCTGGGATATCAGGAGTGATAAGAGCAGTCGACAGCACTTGAACTGTGGGACTTTGTAAGTCACTAGAGAGGTTCAGCAGCAGACTCATTAGATCATGTGGGGGGGAATGTCCGTCCAAGAGAGGACTGACAGGGTAATTTCCATGTTTTTGCAGTAGCTTAGTTAAAATTAGCCTGTAGAGGCAAAGAAGATAAAGGAAATATGCTGTAGTGCCACAGTGTCACTCCTTATTCATGCTCACATCATGAAAAGAGCGGGTTTACTCCTACTTATGTAATGCTTTAAAATGTCCTAAAATTGCACTGACTGATGGTTCTTTCACTCAGACTAATCTTCAGTTGAAAATTACTGTAATGTAAAATGGAACAAACCTACAAGGTCATACCATTACTATAAGGGTATGTTTGAAAGTTTTTAAAGGATTCAGAGTTAATACACAAAATTCATCCTCTCAGTAGTCTTTAATTTGTAAAATGTAAAAAAATGCACATCTCTGTGTGTATATAGGTTATCTTTGAATTTCTAACGAGTACTTGATTATAGGAATTCTAATCTGATAGCTATTTTCTTCTCCCTTGTTTCTGACATGGTATACTCTATTATAAAAATACACTTCGTTCTTTTCAAGTATATTTACAGTAACTATAGAGAAGTGCATTTCATGGTTTTACAATAGCGCCTCAGACTTCCCAAAGCAACTGTATTGGACTTTATGCATCCTTTCAGCATCTAAGTAACTTTATTCAGTAGCAATCAGGAGTAAAAAGCATAGCAGTCTCTTGAGATGTGAAGACAGTGATTGTTAATCATAGTTTTGTAGTTGTTCATTACAGGAACTAGGGGATATCAAAATATATGTATTATTTAGGTGCTTGACTTAAATTACTTTTATTTACATGACTAACTGTGGGAGTGAAGAGTAGAAACACTAAACAGAGAGCATGGGTATGAGAGGAACTGCTTTTTCCATGTTCAGCATGGATTTAGATCAGTGTATGAAAGTTTCATGACCACAAGTGACATAGACCAGGATGCTGTTTTGCAGGCACGGGCTGTCTGGGGAAGCTTCCTGCATCTTTATTCAGGTTCTGCTACTTGCCTCCTAAACTATGTGGGAGTTTTTCTCAAACCAGCCAGCAAATATGCTCTCTTTAACTGATGCTCTTCCTTTAGTTTTTTTAGTTTCTCAAGTTAGATCAGGATTACTGTTACTTCCAATTATTTTTCAAGATTTTTTAGAACCTTTGCAAAAATTATAAGCTGATTCAAATGAAGGAGGGGAAAGAGGAATGCAGCTGTGTGGGCAGGACAGAAGTGCTAGTCTGGGTGTTAGAGCAGGTCAAACCTGGCAAAAGTCATGAATTTTCACTGAGTATCTATTTCTTCCTCTTCCTCAACAAGACTTGGTTGACCTGCGGTTTAAGAATAGAGCAAGGTTCATGCCTCTGCAATATTTTAAGTGTTGCAGTCGCTACACTATAGCCACCCTATTCTGCAGACTAGATTCCACTGTTAGAGCAATGCCTCAATATTAATGTAATAGCAAGACATTTTTGGTCCATGTCTACGATGGTAACTTCTTGTTGCTGTTGTTTGGTTTTTTTGGTGTTTTTTGTTGTTGTTGTTGTGGGGTTTGTTTGTTTGTTTGTTTTGGTTTTTTTTGTATTAGCTGATTTGACCTTCAACCCTTCTGCACTGCAGATCTTGAACTTTGCAGCACATATTCATTTTTCTTTCCCTCACACTTCAAGGGAGTCTTAAATAAGATACATATTTAAAACTATGAAAATTCAAATTTAAACGTGTGAAAATTTCCTCCTTATTGTTTTTCAGAAATTATAAGAGATGGTGTTTGAATGGGGGTTTTGGAAGTTAAAAGGCACTGAGAAAATGTCAAATAGGGAGAGTATATAGAAAGTAGAAGGACCATTCAGGAAGTCTGGGAGGCTCTGCCTGTAAGACATGGTAAAATAATGGATTTCTTTGTATAAATATTTCACAGAATTTAAAAGTAATGATGACTTCTTTGATTCAGGAAGTAATAGCAAACATAAAGCCAGATCATAGCTTGATCCTTCTGTGAATATGCTGAAGTTTTTTCTCCAGTAGGAGCAGGCCGGCTGACCCACTTTAACAAAGCATAATTCCCCCCTGATGCTTAGAATAGCAGGTTCTGTTGGCAGAACTTTAGCCATTGTCACTGAGACTGAATGTGCCAAATTTCAGAGCTTAAAGCCTTCAGAAAGACCAGCATGTCTGGAACAACTTCCAAAGGTTTTAGGAAAGGGTTCCAGCAGACAAAACTGTAGCTCTTCTCAAAAATAGTCATGTTAGAAAGCAGAAGGAGATTCTTTCTGCATTTCTTATGAGAATAAAACTTCTATAAATTACTTCATGGGAGTACTGCTGTCATCTGGAAAGGTTAACACCTCACAGTGGTCCTTGTTTATTAATTTCCAGGAATGACCTGGAGCCACCAGTAAGATAATAAATAACTAATGTAAACCTCATATGATTTGAACCTAAAACATGACAAGCTGTTATTGAAAACTGTAATCATGTGCAATAAATAGAGTCAGCAGTATTATCTATCTGGGAACACAAATACCATCACTTCAAACATCCCCCTTTCCTCCTTCTTCCCCCCACTTTATATGATGAGCATGATGTCATATGGTGTGGAATATTGTTTTGGTCACCTGTCCCAGCGGTGTCTCCTCCCAGCCTCCCAAGCATCCCCAACTTCCTCAGTAATGTGGCTATGTAAAAAGCAGAAAAGGCCTTGGCTCTGTGCACGCCCTGCTCAGCAATAACAAAAACTCTGTATTATCAACCCTGTGTTCAGTATAAATCCAAAACTGTTGCCAGTAAATAAATACATTTCTGGATCACTTTCTCTTGTATCAATGTTGCCACTTGGGCTGCTGAAGCACTTCTGCTGCTGAAATTATAGATACTTTTAAGTGAATAGCACCAGTTTTTAGTGGGTTTAGGTTTTGCATGTGTTCTGCAGATAAATGTCCTTCAAGGTATGGAATCAGATAAACTAATTTTAATTAAGATCTGTTTGGACATTGAATAATAATATTGGCATTGTCTTACTGGGATACTGAAATAAGACATCTGAATCCACACTTACACTTTAGAAAGGCACACTTAAGTTGATTGCCAGAGGATCCAAATTTCAGAAACTTAATTATTTCTGTCAACCAGGCAGCTTTTATTTTTATAGAACTTGGCTATCCTGATTTGAAAACACTGATCAAATTTTTTCACAATGCCAACAATGATTTGGTGCTTTTTAGGAAAAAATGTAAACAAAAAAAATTAGTTCTTGTTGGTTTTTTTGTTGTGGTGGTTTCTTGTTTGTTTTTTGGTTTTTTTGTTTTTTTCTCTTAGTGAGAATGTGTCTGCATGCTCTATCAGTATATGGATACAGATAATAAAGCGGCCTGGGACATGAACTTGGCTAAAGGCCTCCACACTGCTTCTACAAAGAACCCAAAACAAAAGCATTGTTTTGGCCTCTCCAGTTTGTTCTGCCTCAGACATGGCTGTGTGGAAGGTTCCTGAGCCACGGGAACATAAATAGAGCAGTTTCTGGCCATTCACCATTATGCAGGAAACCTTGTATTTTCAATTTATCCAGAAAGGATCCTCCTTAGAACTTAGGCTGCCCTCTGCCTGAGCTCTCAGAGTAGCATGATCCACTGAGGACCTCAGAAGATTCCGAAGGCCAGTGGAGCTCTTCACGAAGTGTGGCTGAAGCTACCACATGGTACTGACAGAAGCTGGACTGCAGGTCTCCCTCATCTTCTGCCATTTTACTGATTGCTCTCGCCTTAGGAACCCATCTAGAAGCTGCCATGGCCAGGTTGACTCCCTTCTCAGTATTCAGGCAAAGCCGCTCCTCAGGATCTTCCTTATTGAGTCTCATTTTCTCAAGCTGTTACTGGTCAAGGGTCAGATTAAGAAGATCTTGCCTGCTTCTGCCCTTTTCCCTCAGCCTGAGGAACAGTACTGGGTGGGAGCCTGCCCAGATGGGGGGTGAGCAGCTCTTTTTTACAAAACTGGGGGCTTGGTAGGAATTAGCCAAACCAGTGCAGGAAAGTGTCTTCCTCCTCACTATCTTGTCTTCCTACTGCAAGTTTGTTTCTGTCATTTGTAACCTGTGGTTAATGCCCAGTCAATTTATTTTTTCTAAACTTTGGATGCACTTGCTGTCCCTGGATGTGGAAATCTCTGCCCTGGGAAAAGAGAAAGGGAACAATAATTATAATTTTCACAGGTTTTGTTTACTGCTGGCTTTTTTTTTCTTTTTTTTTTTTCTTTTTTTTTTTCCTTTTTTTTTTTCCCCAGGTTGTTACTGTTAAATAGTTGGCTCTCTGTTTTGAACTTAAGCTGAAAAGGCTTGATCTTTTCAAGGTTGAGGGAGACTCAAAAGGGGCCCCAACTACCTGTGCTATTGGAAGCACTTTCGAGCTGAGCATCAAATTGTTTCTTTTGTTCTGTTTGTAGCCACTATTAATTCCTGTGTAAAGGTGGTTAGAATTTTTTTTTTTCCCCTCAATTTCTTCAGATTTCAATGTATTTTAAGGGTTTTCCTCCATTATGTTTTCAAGGACTAGGTATGTTGAAAGAAAACAAATAGCTAAATTATTCTAATCCATATATGCAGAGGGAGGATGGTGACCCTTCTTCATCTCCACTAATACTCTCCATCTTCAACTGTTTTAAAAGAGACCTTCACTGGGTTTTGTCTTGCACCTAGCTTTAGCAACTACTTTGCTGCAGGATTGGCCTATCATCATTTTGAAAGGGTATCTCATATCCTGTTAAGCATTTTTGAGTTTATTTAACAATATAGGGCACAAATTACAACATTTGTAGGTGTAAAGCATATAAAGACTCTTGTTTATTTTGATGTGCTGTTTCAGATGAAGCGTGATTGTAGGCAACAGGAGTAAGGTAGCCTGTGAAAACCTCCATTATGCTCATATTTATTACATATGTGGCTGCATTCTTCTGTCTTGTAATACACAGAAAAGGGTTTGTGCTTGGACTTGCAGTTCAGAGCAAAGACTACTGTAACAGAAGTTATATGTTGAGATTTAACTGCTCTGTGGGTTGTAGCACAATAAAGTAGAAATCCGTCTCTCCCGGGATGGTTCTAATTTTTTATTCAGCCATGGCATTCTGTACCATGCTGTTTATCTTGTACTTTCATTCACTCATGGATCTGATAGTTGTGAAATTGGCAGATGGTTTGTGGTGCTTTTCTAGGAGTGGTTGCATCAATCCCAGTGATTAAAAGGCTTGCTGATTTGCTTACCCAAAAGGATTAATGGCAGGCAATGAAGGCTTTGTTTAAAAAATCCATGCCACATAATTCAGCAAAGGGTCAAAAAAGTAGACTGGAAGTAATCCAGTATTAGAGCTGCATTATGGAGAAGCTTTTTAAAAATCTTACTGACTCAGCAATTGGATGTTTCTTGATGAGGTCTGAACTATCAAGGAAAATGCAGCTTCACAGTTTTCTCAGTCATTCCATGAGGATGAAGTTCAAGTTTTTAAGCAGGTCAGCACCAGAATTGAATGACATGTAAAACTTTGGAGAGCTGCCCTGCATATTTTGTTTCTGTAAAAAATCAGAAATGTAAAGTACAGAAGTATGACCTTGACCCATTGTTACCCTGGTTTTTCTGAGCCTTTTGATTTTCTTAAATGGAGTCAGATCTTTTAGTTATTGTACAATATTAAGAGCAGTTTTCTACCTTTCCCACAGATATAACATAAACAATTCCTTTGTTTTTCATTCTCTGTCCTTTGTTTGCATATTTCTAACCTGAAAACAATTGTAACTGACAACTGGTCTGGCCACTGAGGCTGAGGGGTGGAAACCCCAAAAAGCCAATCTTCTGCTAGACCCACAAATGTATAAAAGGTAAAAAATAAACAAAGGGTTCTCTTCCTTCTCTCGGCTCTCTCAGCTGTGAGCTGGAATCGGAAGGACCTCTGCCTTGCGAGAATCTCTTGTCTGCGTGTGACTGCTTTGTGTGTCTCAGTGACAACCCATCTTCTCCCACCTATGTCGTTTAAGCATTCATAAACTGCTGATTGTTTTGTTGATATAGTCAAAGGCTTAGGCAGACCAAACTGAGCACTTTGGCCTAGTCCTTAGACTTTCATAAGTTTCATAAGTTAAAAGTGCCCAAATAAGCTAAGACCCTACCTGAAAAAGAAATTAAAAAAAATAATTAGGATTCTAAATTTAATTGAAAATATTTCTACATTCTTTTGCATTATTGGCTCTGCTAGATTTAAATCCAGGGATTTTAAATATGCATGTTTTCCATATTGTGTCACCATACCCTGGAGATGTTCTATGTAAGCTGTTTTTAATTAGATTTGTGGTTAAAAGAAACTGCCTTTGTCCTAGTTGAGCAACTAGATGTGCTGAATACTTTTAATGGCTCTCTCTCTCTGTTCTGTGTGATCATTTACTATTTTTACCAAGCTATAGAAAGACAACCAAAATTAGCCTCAGTTAACAGAGGCGTGATACTGGTGTGATTCTGATCTCACACACAGTAGATGGGAATCAGCTGGTGAATAAACACCTGAAAAATGAATGAACTTATGATGCAAGTTTACCTAAAATTTAGGATAGCTTCCACAGCTAATAATTTTCCTTCTGGTTCATCCCTTCACATGTGGGCAGTTCAGCACACAGATGTTTATTTCCATTTGCACAGTACCCCTTTCCCAGAGCAAAGTTTGGCAGTATCTTGCTGGGTTGCTAGCATTTTGCTAATCCTGGCTTTGGACCAGGATCGGGTATCTCATTTTAGATCTATGTAATGTAATGATGAAAGAGAGGAATTCTTAGCCTTGGTCTAATGCACTCTGCTCGTTTAATGATGTGATAGAGTAATGTAATGTCCATATTGAAGCTAGTTGGTGATGACTTCATTTGAGATGGAACCAGCCTTAGGCTACAAAAGAAGGCCAGTGAGATATTTTGGGGGGGTTTTAATAGAACACAAGATTTTTGAAGGTATCTTCAGTACCCAGCTGAAGTGAAGGACTTTTCTTCCTAACCTCTTTTCTATGTCTGACTATATGGCATTAAAAAGCAAAAACACTACTCCACTCCACACACACCACTCCTCCTTGCTCCAAGTTAATTCTGCAATATTCTCTGGGTATTTAGAAATTGGGAATCTAAATTTGGAAACAAGATATTTTGAGTGTACAAAGAGATAGTTTTTAATAACTGATGAAAATCAAAAGCTAGAATATCCTACTATTATTTAGTAGTTAGAAACAGAGAGAACTTTGAGAGAACTTTGAAATAGGGACTGGAATTTAGTACCAAAAAAAGCCAAAGAAGAATCACAGAATCTTTTTCCCTTTTTTTCTCCTTTTCCAAACTAAATTTTGATTACTCCTTTGATTAACTGTTCTTTTGGAAAAGCTAGCTGTTAATTTTTGTCACTGTAAGGAATAGTAGACTATTATGAAACAAGAGATTTGTATTACAGATGAAGACCATAGAACTGATGCAGTGTAATGATAGGTGCGTCAACTTCAGCTGAAGACAGTGTTAATCTTTGTGTCTGTTGCCATGCTCATGAAAAGGATGTATTTTTGTAATTTCTCTAGAATTTTAGCATCTCTCTCCTCTTTGCAGGTAGTGGTGTCTTGTCTGCAGTAACAAGATGAAAATAGACCTATGATTTTTGCTTCTTGTTTTCTGCTGGTTATTGTGTGGCATTTGCAAGCCCAGCAAGTCATGTGTTTTCAAAAGAGTAGTTTTCTACAGTGTTTTAAAAGTGTATAATATTTTAAAAGTGATGGCTTCAGTCTGATTTGGAGTAGGTGACCATGAGACTGAAAGGAGAATTGTATTTTTTTTTCTGTAAAAAACTACCATACCATGGATGACTTTTAGTCAATCAAGCAAACCTATTAAACAAAGTTGCTGACACAGGTGGTAACTGGTTTCTGCCAAACATCCACAGAGAAAGTGACTTCTGTCATCACAACATGATACAGAATAGCCTGCCTTGTGCATTTCCTTTGTGAAGGAGTCAGGTGAATATCTTTGTAATGCTGTTGAAGAAGAGATTACATCTCCTCACCTGAGTTGGTAGCTGTCATAAGGTTTTCCAAAAACTATAACATAAATCTTAGTTTTTGATGATTTCTGAGATTGAATTCAGTCGTGCTGAAGCCTTTATTGCATTGAATCGCAGTGAGAGTCAAGGACCAACGGACATGAATAAGAATTAAAGAGATGCAAGAAAATAGCCCCAATAAAAAAGCGCAGCATTTGGATGCCACAGTTATATTGAGTCCTGAATTGCCTTTGATGGGTTTCTCAATCTTGTCAGTAATGATGGTCTCCCATGGTGCCGGCAAACCGCGAGCAATTTTCTGCAGTAGCTGCTGTGACCAGATTGTATTAAGATGAAATGTTGTCAAGAGACATATACAAAATCTTCTCCTTGCTTGTGTCTGATGCAAGGAAGAAAACCATCTTTCTCTGTTTGGTGAAGCATAGAGAACCTGTCTCAAATCAAGGCTGGAAAAAATATGTTGGTGTTTCGCTCACAGGCTGTTTATTGTGTCTTTATTAGAGACAGCTTTTGTAACTGGAATAAAATGAAATTGTACAGACTATTTTCAATATATTAAATAGCATTTGGCCATGTATGTGGATATATTACCAACAGTGTTTTTTAGAGTAACGTAACCTAGTAGAAACATTTGTAGATAGCACTGCATTGTGCCTAATGCCTGCTTTCTGTATGTAGTTTACGTTTTCATAGAAGTACTTAGAAGTAAGCCAGATTAGTAGTGGATGGACAGCAGAGAATATTTCAGTTAGAAGGCACCTAATTGATCATCTAGTTCAAGTGCCTGACCTATTCAGTTGCTGATGAGTTGGAAGAACAAAATTGTTAGATGTTTATTGAGGAGCAGTGACAGAGATGACAGGTATCTAGGTCACAGATGTTCAGTTCTGTTAAATCCATTGCAGTCTTCCATTTGAGACCTTAGGTGACAGAAGTTCACAACTAAACAGTTCTCTAATGGAAATTTAGGTATTTTAAATTAAAAATAAATATGAATCTAATTATGCCAAAATCTGGGAACAACAGGAAGTCAAATCCAATTAAGTTTAAGTAGGAATTCTTGGGCAGGATTTTGGTTAATGTTTGTGTTCTTGTAATTACTTTTGCCAGTAGTGAAACCAGCAGGTACTGCTGGTTTCTGCTTGTAACCAGTAAATCAGAAAATTTCTATCTTTGCATAATTGTGAGGGATAGTACTTTCAATTTTAAGTGGATAAAGTGGATAGACAGTGAGGTGTAGCTGAAAGTAGAGCAAGAGTTCTAAATCCTTCAGACATATCATTAGCTGATAGAATTAATGGACACATAGATAATTATCATGAACGCTTATGATTGTTGTTTAAATAGAATGCTTGACTCGTAAAGCCACTTTAATTCTTCAAAGTCGTTAGCAAGTACATGGGTAAAGGATATTGTCAGAATTTCCAGGTGGCTTTCAAAAAGGTGACTTCCCAAAAGTTTTAGGGAGATTAAGTGACTAAGGGGTTGCTGCCTATGCAGTTCCTTTAGTAATCAGGTAGTGGATTAAAAAAAAAAAAAAAAGAAAGAAACAATGAGACTAAATATAGATATGACCAGGTCTGTTCATGATATTAAGGTTAACTCAGCGTAGCAACCACAAGGTTTTCATCAGCAACCTGCAAGATGAACTTAGAGAATCAGTGATGGAGCAGTGAAATGGCAGATGAAATGAAAGGTAAACAGATACAAAGTGATACAGGTAGAAAAAAGCCAGAACTTCATACAGAAAATTAAGGCCTTGAGCTCAGTATTAGTACCCAGAAGGAGCAAGAGTGGCCTGGGCAGGCTGAGCACATCTTCCTCTATTACTAGGAGAGGGCTGAACTGAGGCCATCAGAAAGCAGGTTTGGAACATTAAAAGGAGGCAGGTTTTCAACAGCCATGTTCTTGAGGCAGAAGAAAAGTCCTTAGGTATTAAAGCTAAGAAGCTAAAATTGCTCTAAAAATTATTTCAAGGAAATTCTCTCTCTTATGGTCTCAATACATGGCCTATATTAGTACTAGCACATGAAAACATAACCACCTTCTGTGGCTGGCACAGAGAGCTTCTGAATTGTGCTGCTGTCAGCACCTTTCACAAGCAGCCGTATAATAATACTGACAAATGTGATGTGTTGCTTCACTGATACTGTTTGCAGTCTTGTGAAGATAAAAAGGACAAATCTCACAGGTACTGCGCTGTCCTGCATGAGAAGGAGGCCTAAACTCTGAAGTTGAGTCCCTCATGGGTGATGGGGTCAGCTGAACAAGCAGGATGTTTCTAAAGTAGTGGAAGGGAGAGGTTGCTTTTCTGAACTCCTGGACCTAAAAGTTGGGACAGGATAAAGTGAAACTAAGTAGTTGAAAATATGAGAAAGGCACCAGCCAAGGTGATCGTGGCTGATGGATACATGTGAGCAAAGTGCAGTAACAGCGCCCTGTTAGAGAATCCCTGAAGCTGCATGACTTACCAGGAATAGGGCAATCTCAGTTTCTGATTCCTAGACTTGAGAAGGATGTGAGTAACTTTTCAGATCTCTGCCAAAATGAGTACTTCCAAACACATTTTTTGTATTTGAGTAAGTATGTTGGAAAGAAAGTCTTCTGGAGAGTTTGTGAGGTTTTTTCCTTCTGACCATGACAAGATGTGGCAGCTTTACAAGTGCAAACTCAGAGGAGAGAAAAAAAACACTATATTTTTTCTTCCTTTTATTATGTTGAGTAATTTCCTGTTAACTGAATGGAAGTTGTTGGAGTCTAGTTCTAGTCTAGAATAACTCTTCTTTTCATATCAATATCCCAGTACATGTCTACTCTCTGGCAAGTCTTAAAACAATAGTGAGTGCTTGTTGAGTAATGTTTCTTATTATCATCTTCTAAGATTGTTTTGAGTCCTTCAGTGATTTAAGTTGCAGTTTAGACAGGCGGTAAATATACACTTCAGTAATCAATTTGAGGTAACTATTTGGACAGAGACCTACACACATAAGGGCTGTTAGTATATCTTTTATCCTGCAGGTGTACAGCACATGAAAAAAATAGAATGTAGTAGGTGGGAATGCTGAAGACCTCTGGAAATTGATGAAACTTGTGGCTGTTCATCCTGAGAAAATATGTGGCTAATTACTGTTAAATGTGATTTTTTTTTTTTTTTAATTGTTGCCTTGATTGATTAATTGCTCAATTAGGAGAGTTAGGTTAGTTAATGTTGGTTCTACCGTTTGTCATTGGTGACGGTAGTATTTGTATCTCTGGTTGACAATACTCATTTAGTTCACTCCAATTTCTACATCTCTGGTTTAGCTTCTGGTGTTTCTTTAGGCCCACTCGAATGTTTAATCGCAATCTTGTGTACTTTGGGCATCTCTCTTGAGTAGATAGTCTGCCTTTTGAAGTGGAAAAATCCCATCCACTACCAAGTCCTTGAACTGTCTACCTTAAACTACCCATATTTTCCAAACAATTTTCTGTCAATTGTCCTTTATTAAACATTTCATTCTGAAGCTAGTTTTCTTTTTTAAAAAAATCCTTCTACTAAGCATTTTTTTAATTCCCCTTCAATCCAATATTCTATTTTCCTTTTGCCTAAAGCCTCTTGATATTTTTCCTGTAAATCATTCTTCACACCATCCCTAAATAGTTTCTATTTCAAAATATCCCTTCCCATCTGCCTTCCAAGAGGGTGTACCCTTTGTTTATTCTCTCATTGCAAGCTCTAACATCTTTCTTCTTTCCATCCCTTATGGCTATCCAATATATTTATATGTTTTTGCCTCTCATATGTACATTGCTGTATTCTTACTGCTCAAGATCTCTTCTGTTGTAAAAATGACCTGCTTGCTTTGCTTCCATGTATTGCCTTTGTAGTCCTCTGTCTCATCTCACTGGCTTTTCTCCTTTTCTAATCTTTGTATTCTTCTCCACGTCTGAGAGGGCACTTATATTTTGTCATCCTGTGAAAGACCTTCTATCCTTTAAGAATCCCTTTGCCAGCTCTTTTTCTTTCTTTTCTTTCCATCTCACTCTCTTTTTGGGTTTCCTTCTCAGTCACACAGAATGTAAGCTATGGAAAATGAGGATTTTTTAACAGTCCTAGAAAAGTGAGACCTATATTTCTCATTCTTTGTGGCTTTCATATTGTGTATTACTGACATAAAAGGATGTTCCTGTTCTCTCATGAACATGTAGCTGCCTTTTTAGGGCCTTGGTATGAGCGGAATTACACTTCTGAAAATCTGAGGCTGTATGTGCTGGTTTGTGGACCAGAAGATTAATTTGAACCATTTCTTACTGTGAGATGAGTTCTTTGGACACTGGCTAACCTCATTTATAACTTGAAGCAAAACAATCCATGTGAGCATTAACAAATAAAGCCTTTGCAACAAAGAATTGCCACAGAAGCATTCTGGTATTACTTCCAACAGTGCACAACCTGAATGCTGAATCTGTAGGACAGGTACACATAAAAATGATTGGTCAAGAGATTAAACTTCTCTGTCAGGTGCTCAAAAGATATTAGCTGCCTAACATCTAAAATATCAGCTGTCAAAGTCCTTAAAATCCTGCTTCTTGAGCAGCATGATCCAGAGCTAGGGTGAGAGGAAAAGTTATCACACACACAACTCTGAGATGAATGTGTATTGTACTGGTTTCTTTCAATTCCACTTTCACCAAGCTTTCTGTGTGCAAAAAAAGAAACAAATTAAAGTGGAATAAAGACTTTAAATGCATTCTAGCTTAGCATTTAATTTGGTTTATGACCAGTTACAGTCCACTCCCCACCAACCCATCTGAATTTGGGTTTTTTTCATAAAAACACGGTGTTTTGCAACTTTTAATAGGACTGCAAATAACAGAAGACTGTCGATTAATTTAATACCTTTTAAGTACTTGCATCTTTTTTTCTGAAAATATATCTAAAAGCATTATTAGAAAGGCTTATTTATTCCAATGCCAATGCATCTAACTGAAAGCAGCTCTTTTATTATGTAAGTCTTTATACATCTTTAAAACTTCCATGGTATTTGTAGTTGAGTGATTCTAAAGGTGCTTATTAATTGAGGGACAATAGAAGGGGAAAAGTTCCTATCACAACTCAAATATAGCAAGTGTCTCCTATATTAAATTTTCTGTATATGATTTAGGAATAGGTATGTCAGTGTTCTGTTTCTGAGGGGATATTTCCTTGGCTTTCCTGGCCATAATCACTCATAGTTCACACAATCTGCAGTCACATGGGAGGTGTTCTTGACTTCACTTGTTATGTAAGTGATGGAAAGTTACTGTTCTATTTCCAGGGAATCTGTAAGGCAACTGCTGAATGTCTTAGACTAATTACAGAAAAAACTAAATATGTTTTTCCCTTAATCTTTTAAAAATTTTCATAACAATTTATGTCTTCCCATTTCAGAAATCAAATTTGAAAAGATAGCCTGTAAAACAGGGCTAATTTTCAAGTCGATTTTTCTCTTGTTCAGATTTTTACCTGAACAGTCAGACAAACATCAATGTTTGTGCTGAGCAGTTAGTACTGAACGAACTCATAATGAAAAGCAGGCGTGCATATGTTCAGAAAACACAGCATGACTCTCCTAAGCTCCCCTCACTACTGCTTCCAGACTGAGAGGCCATTCAGCGGGCACAAGCAGGGAGACTGAAGTGCCAAACACCTGAGCTCAGTGGTTTTGGTACCTGTCCATTCCCACAGTTAAAACGTCATGCCATTTTCCCATTGGAATTGTCTGGCTCCAGCTGTTTCTTTCTTTTTTCGGGGGTTAACACTGGCCATTGCAACCTGACCTAGGTTTGTTTCCAGCTGAGGAAAGCAGCTTGAAAGATTGCTGTGTTGTTCCTTTTCATAGAGGGAGTCATAAAATACGTGGGCTGGGAAGGGTGTACCCCACCATTTTTGGGATGATTGCTACCTGCAGAACTGCTGTGGGAGGCAGTAGCACCTTTTGGGCATAGGATGGGATAGAGGCACTGGGGCAGGATAAGGAAGAATCACAAAGCTGCTTATCTAATCATCTTGAAATAAGTTTCTTGGTGTATGGTATATAGGGATTGGTTCTGGTTATTTTATGCAGCAATATCAAAACCAAATTATTTTTTAAAATTCTCCCTGGAGTTTCTTCAGTTTCTGAAAATAATTTTCTACTTATGCATGCCAAGTACACATGAAATGCTCTTATGTCAATTTAGCACCATGGTGAAGTCGTTATTTCTACTTAATACTTCTTGCTCCTGCCCAAGAATTTCGTTAGTACTTTCTATCATAACATCAACCTGAGTTTGTTCTCTCTAAACCTTATCCAGCCTTATCCTTTTCCAGAGTTCAAACTTCCTGTTCTGTTAGTGTAGGCCAGATTTGTGGTTCCTAGATGTTCTACCTGCCCAGTAGCTGGTTTCTATGTGTTACTTCCTTCTGCAGATCTGAATTTGCAAGCATTCTTTGTGTAATTTGAAAAATCGGCAATCTTGCTTGTTGGGTTTTTTTTTTTTTTTTTACTCCTTCATGCTTTTTAAAAAATTTTAGCAGGGTTGTCTCTAGTACTGAACATTCTGAACGCTACAAAACTGCATTTGCAGCATTTTGAGAGTCATTAGATATTTTTAGATAATTTCAGGTTGTTTGGTATGCCTCGTGCGTTCCTTACTAGTATTGTCTGGTGTTGCGCTATTTTCGAGTTTGTAGTTAATGTGATTCTGGCTGAATCAATAAAAAATTGTAAGAATATCCCAGGTTTTTAGTTACCAATTTATAACCTCTTAAAATAGTAGAATTAAGTATGTCTGCCAAGACTTTCATTGTAGAACCACAAATGTAGTATTTAATTGTATTCCCATTCTCTAGAAATCAGATCGTTGGAAATCTTTTCTTTCATTATGCACAGTATTCATACTTCTTTGTTTGCCTTTGTTGGATAATGAAATGCTAGACTGCCTCCAAATTTCTTAAGTATCCTGAATATTAAGGGGTTTTTATAAAAACTATGGTAATACTGGTTGAAATATCTCTCCACTCATCTCCATAGAGTTTTGAGATGTCATTATTAAAAATAAGCAGTTTAAGTTATTCTTTTCCCTAGTCCATATTGTGTATTTATAACCTTGATTTACTCACACAGTGAAAAAAAAAAAACCCTTTCTACATTGTCATGTGATGAGTTCCACATTGTGCTCTTTGTAAGTTCAAGGATTACTTGAATATTTGAGTCTCATTGGTATGTCATGAAATTTTATCATTTCCATTTATAATTGAAGTTTTTACTATTGCTAAGTATTCTCATGTTACAGTACTTAAAAGCCTTTTTCATAATGGCTCTATACCTGCCATCTGTGATTTTATTCTGGTTGATCTTAGATCACATTCCTATGTTTCTGATAACATCCGTCCTACTAAATAATTTCTTCTGACTTTATCATTCTCCAATTTGGCATACAGCCCTTGGGGAAGTGGTGATAAAAAAATGAGAAATGTCATCTAGTTGAAACCTATTATTTGTTCCAGTTCAGTCACTGTGTAGTTGTGCTGGAATAAAGAACATGGCTTATTTTTAGGCTTACCAAAGCAGTGACATACTTAACATTTTGTTGTTTGCACAGAATATTAAATGAGTTCCTAAAAACCATGAGAGGAGCAACTCCCTCTCCCCCACCAAAAAAGAAAAAACTAAAAATGCAAGGATTTTTTTCAGAATGAACAATACATGTAAAATAAAATAAATTTTAGCAAAGCAAACATATTTATTAGTTTAGTCAAAGAATACATAATCCTCTTGGATATAGTTAAGGTCTGACATAAAAATTGTGTGTATCTTTTAAAACAAGCTTTTATTACCTTAAACTTCAGTGTAGTTAAATTGCTTCCATTTTCAAAGCCTTTTCTAAATATGTCTGTATCAGTAGGCCAGGCATCACATTGTGAATCAAAAATCATGTTGCTTTTTGCTCCCTCTGGGAGTCGGGTGTTGATACCTTCTGAGGAGCTGTTTGCTGTGTAGTCACTGTGCAGGAGCCAGGCTGAAGACATATTTCTGTGGAGTCTGTAGTTTTTTGAATGTAAATGGAACACCCCTCCAGCCTGCTGTGACGAATTTCCTGCACAGTCATGTCCTTGAATCACAAGTAATCAGTGAAGCATGGCTGCAGGAGAAGATTCTGGGAAAGAAACCTGGGGGTTAACTATCTTTTAGAGGAAAACATGTGAGCAATAAAACTATAGCTCAGATACCACACTAAGCTCCATCTTAATTCTGGAAATTAGGTGTATCAAATGTGACACAGGATCTTGGGCTTGAAAAGGCACATATCTGTAACAATGTTAAATGATGCGAGAATTGCACTACTAAATAAGAGATGTTTTCAATCTTTGATAGACATGGAATAAAACCCTACCTTCAGGTTTTTTATCAGGTGATGAATGCCTTGCGAGAGTGCTGTTACCTACTCATGCCGAAAAGCCAAACCTCTTGAATACCAAAGCATAGATTTAGTCTAATTTTAGGCACTCCTGTAAAGAAATGAAGAAATTTCTGAGTGCTCATCAAGGCAAAAATCTCCTCCTCTATGTTGGATAAATGGAACTAACAAAAACTGATGCAATAGTAGAGTTGGTATGCTACACACAAAAATGGAATTGCATATATTTTTATTTCATTTCTCAAAGGGAACTGATTTTTATGCATACGAGAGCTGATTGGGCATCTTCTTGTTCTTGGTGGGTTTTTTTTGTTTGTTTGTTTTTTTAATTACAGCTAAATTCAAGGAAGAGGTTTGTTGGGAATGGGTACTGAGATAAGTTTCCATTTTGATATGGGCTCCCATTGGAAAAAGAAGGATTCAAAGTCAGTTCTTTGTATACTGAAATTAGGAAACTGATAAGGACAAAAGAATAAGATAGGCCAAAGAGAATTAAAAAAAAAAAAAGTTAATTATTGAAATTCAAGGCTCCCTTTTTTTTTTTTTTTTTTTTTTTTTTTTTAAACAGGTCATTTGGGATATGAGTTTATTGTGGAAAGTAGCTTTAAAATCTAACCTGAGATACTGATAAAATCTTTTCATAATCCAAATAGAAGCCTCTCAAATGCTCCTTTATTTTTATGTGCTCTTTCAAAAAATACTTGCCCAGTAGACCATAAAAATCTTAAGTGACATTGTAGTTTGTTAGTGTCTTAAATATTATTAATTATTAAAGTAGCTATGTTGTCCTCTGAAGTAGTTATCCATCTGAATAATTGATAACATAATCGGCTGTGTTTATTTCTATTACCTAGGGGCTTGTCTATTTGCTGTTTTAACATGTCTGTCTAGAAGGAGGCTACTGATAACCCGTGAAACAATTTTTAGTGCTTATTTGAGAAGGTAAAAGTATATTATACTGATTTTTGGTGACGGATTGCTACACATTTCCACAAAAACGACTCTATACTTGTGTTTCAGGGAGGAAATGTCACTGTGATTCACCTTGGGATATTATAATATGCAGCAGGGGGTTAGGCCATTTTTGCATTTTTTTCAGGGTTTTTTTTCAACCAAGCAGTTTTTGACCTCTATCCCTTATGCAGTGGCTTTGTCTAACAGCACACGTAATCACACAGCACTCCGTTTCCCACATCTTAGATCAGATGGCAGCATGCAGAGCAGCTTAAAACCAGCAGAATGGCTGTCAAGGGATCAGAGTGGCAAACTGGTAAGGCTTAGGAAGAGGGCAGTGAGGATGAAGAGGAGCTTGGATTGGTCTCATGATACATGTAATGCATGGCAGCCATTTTTGGGTCCTTCAGACTTGGCAGATTTTTGGCTAATACTGTGAGAGCATTATGAATTGTGAATAGGATTTGCGTAGGCATTGTATAAAATTTTCCCTGGTTGTGTGGGAGGATTGGCTGTTGAGCACCCAGGCAGTGGGCTGGGTCACCCAGCTGATTGCTGGGCTTCCAGTCCATGCTGCAAAGCGCAGTTTGTTGTTTGGACAATTCCACCATTGCATTAGACACCTGCAGGAGGTGAGATGTGGTTTTAAAAGTTGCTACTATAAGCAGCAAGAAGAATAGCCTGTGAAGTTCAGTTCAGCTCCACTAACAGCCACAGTCCATAGGAAACATGACGAGTGGTTCACAGTTCATTATTTGGTTTACAGAGTCTTTGACCTGGGAGCATGTTGTATGGAAAGGGAAGCAGCTCTTTGCCTTCTCATAAAAGCTGAAAGTTGTTTCAGCATGGCTGTAAGAAATTATTAAGAAAAATATGAAGAAAGGTATAATCTCTTTGGAGAGTGGTTTAATTGTGATGGTTCAGGAGGGGAGTAGTTGTACTAACAGCTTGAGACCTTTCTCAGCTTCTACATTAGGTTGCACAAAATGTACGTAATATAGTTCCACAATACATTTTTGTGAATATATGAAGACTGCAAGGTCTGGAGAAACTCTAAGTCTCTATCGCTTTGTAAAGCAGTTGAGAACCCATTGCAAAAACTTTTAATAGAGATGTTTCCTTATTATTACATGTTAACAAAAAGCCTACGCCTTCTTTCTTAGTGCCACTGTAGGAATTGAGAAGTTTGCTCCTAAGACTCCAATATAAGCCACTGTCATGCTGAATACGTAAAAATGTCTGGGCTGGTTCCATCCCAAAGCTACTTTGGCAGCAAAACAAGTACCCCTCCCATTCTATGCCATAGCAGTGGAAAATAAACGCTTGTCTGTTTCTTCAGAAAATGTAGAATGCGACATCTGAGAGAGTGTCTATATACAAGAGAATTCTTTTGTCAGAGAAATAATGCTTTATCTAAGAGAAGAAAAGACAAAAAAACTTTAAAATCACAATGTACAGCATTAACATCTGGTTTAAAATGTGTTAAGAGCCAACAACTCAATGTCAATTTGGTCTGACTCTACGGTATTACTTGCTTGATTATGGCTCTCACTGGGGGAGCTGAGCACTTCGATATCATCCAAAGCCCCTGAGGACAATTCAAACCAGCTGGTATTCTCTATATTACATAATTACAAAGCACGCGCCGCCGTTTGGCAGACTGAAGAGGCACTGGGGGCCCACTTCTCAAAATATTTACAGCCTTTTATTCTTCTCTAAACAATCATTTGCATAGTAAAAGTGATATACAGCACACAAATGTGGGTTTACATTATTTCCACTTTCTCAAACTTACCTGGAAATGGCTGTGTTTAGCAGTGAGTGGGCAGAAGAGAGATGGAGCCAGCAAGGGTAAAGGCTGTGATATTTTCAGGAGAAACTTCTGGTTGACCTGGTCAGTGAGAGACGGTGAATGTTTCAAAGAACACCTGAAAGATGTATAAATATTTTGCCTATGTGAAAGCATGTTGTGAAATGTCTGTCCTGGAACTGGAGAAGTTAAGAAACTAGGAGAAGCTCTACATGAGCAAGCTGGTCATGACAGGCTTGCTAATGTGTAGATGAAATGCAGTGGCTGCATCTTGTTAAAGGGGGGGGGGGGGGGGGGGGGGGCACGGTGTGCATATCTTTAAATAACATATTTTTTGATTGTGAGATAGTTTTTTTCTATGGCAAATTTGGTAAAATACTGTTTTATCCAAAGTGAACAAAAAGTCATGGAAATTATCAGTAGCTGGGGGAAAAATAAAGGGAACAAAAGAAAAAAATCTATTGGAATGTCTATCCTTATGTATCAGTCTGAAAGATTTAAAGTTGCAAAGGGATAGGAGAATGATTAATGGTCAGCTGTCTATTTTCTCTCTACCACACCAAGAAAACACATACACTTTTTGTACACACATAACTTTTGAGTTACAAACCTCTGTCTAATCTTAGCTCCCACAGCTTCCCATAATGCTGTGGATGGGAGGCATCGCACAATGTAGCTAAATTCCTTTAAAGCTCCAAATTCTTCTCAAGTTTTCTCATATTAAATTCTCAGGTACAGGAGAATCACATACAGCAATGTTAAATGATTAATGAATGTTTAAAGGTTTCTGTGCTGTGTAATGGAGGTTTTTTTTGGGGTTTTGGTTTTTTTTTTCCCCTCTTTTGTAATGGTTTTTGTGAAGAGACCATTGAGTTATAGTGTGTTTAGTGCTAAACCCACGGTCCTTTGTCTTTTAATCCACAAAACTTAAAACCTGGTTTGAACCATACTTTTTACATCTTATAAAGTTGTTTTGAGGAGGAAAAGCTAAAAGTGAGCATAGGCTAATTATTAGAGACACTATAGGGAGCCTCATATTTACATACTGTCCAGGATTTGAATGGTGAATCATTGATATGAACAGATATGATTAGTTGTAAATCTCTGCATCCCTATGGGGGGTGTTATCATTCAATTTCCACACAGCAAGTGTTACTGAAGCTAACTTTTGGTGTCTGTTTGTTTCCCACTTTCAAGATGCTTTATTGCATTGCATAATTTGGACTACAAGTGAAGGGATTATAAGTGCAGAATCAAGATGAGAAATGTAGTGGCAGTCTGAGTGGGCTCCTGTGAGTGTCTTGCTGAGCACAGTGACACAGCGTGGCAGGTGTCACTGTGTAAACCTGCACACTGCAAACCTTACAGAATTTTGAAATATAGTTTGCTGTCTGGTCCACTGCAGAATATGACTGACTGCCAGTGAGCTTCACAGCCAGCTTCCAAAGACAGGACAAAGAAAGGGTGCCGCTGTCACATGGAACAATGAGACAAACACCCTCATCATGCCATGCCATGCTAAATTACCAGAATAAGCAGACCACCCATTGCACTATTTTTGAATTTAGGCATGCCACCAGAGTATCTGCCACAGGAGATGTTAGAAAATTTATTTTAAGCCTGCTTAAGCAGCTGCTGAGCAGCTGGAGATGAATTTGTGTAAGAAAATACCTGACTGCATTTTAATATATGCTGGTTTTTCAAGTGCTGTATGAATGCTCAAATAGGAAACGATACCACCGACAGTTGCTTTGTAATTGCCCCTGTCCTTTGGCTCTCATTCTGTGTGATTCTGCTGGTTTGGTCTTGCAATCTTTCTGTGCAGAAACACAACATCATAAAGGAAAAATGTGAATTGTAGGGAAGAAAATGTTCACTTATGACAAAAGTCATCAATTAGCCAACAAAAATACCACTCTGCAAAACCACATACTTACAAACTAGGAAGAATTTCTTGGGAATTTGAAGCCTGGAGTGGGCAGCCTTTTCTGCAGTGATCATGAAATATGGAGGTTCAGGATGTTGGAAGGCTTTAACAAGGCAAAAAGCAGGATAACACTGTGCTTCCAGAGAAGAGGCTCTTACACACTGATGGAGCTTCTTGGAATAACACCATGGGATTTGGCCCTGGATGGAAAAGGTGTCCAGGAGAGCTGGTTGATTTTCCAGAATCTCCACTTTCAAGCTTGGTAATGGTCCTGTCTAACATGCAGGAAGTGAGGCAATGTTAGCAAGAAACCCATGTTGAGCAAGGAAGTTGTGACAGAAGCCAAATACAATAAAATAAGGTAGCAGTTAAGAGATGGAAACGGGGGCAGGTGACTCAGCAGGGTGTTAGAGATGCCATCAAGTGCACAAATCCATCGGATTCAGGGAAGCCAAAACTGTAAGAAATAGATACCAATACTGATTAAAAGCTTAGCTCTAGAGTCTCACAGACTAATTTCTGTTCAGAAGTGGATCTGTTTATCCTGGAACCTGTTTTCCTAAAAATAGCCACAAAACATAGAAGGAAATCCACATTGATTTATTTATTCATTCATTGATTCCCCCTAAATAAATGAAATAACAAGTACACAATTGACCTCTTTATGAGAAAAATTTAATGTGTTTGTGAAGAACTGCAAGGGCAAGGACTCTTCTTTTGGAGAAGTAGGCAACAGCAATAATAATAATCAGTGAATTGATTGTAACCCTCAGTTTCCTTGCCAGCGTGGCATTACAAAAAATCAAAAAGGGCCTTAGCTCTGTGCAAGCCCAGCTCAGCAATAACAAAACATCACTGTATTATCAACACTGTGTTCTGCACAAATCCAAAACACAGTTCCATACTAGCCACTGTGAAGAAAATTTACTCAATCCCATCCAAAAACAGCATTCCCCATTCCCCCTCTCCCTATATTCCTGTGGGGGAGGGGGTAGAGAATTAAGAATGAAGTGGAGAACCTGGCACCCAACCATTATCAAACCACCACACATTGTAAGAACACTTCATAATGAAAGTCTGATTTCTACTAGTAAGACAGATCCCTTGAAAAAGGCTGCACATCGATCTCTAACCAGGCAATGGGTCCTTCCACGTGGCTGCTGTAAGGTTGTTCTGTATTGAACACTCACCTTCCTGAATGGGCTCTTATCTAAACAGCAAAGTAAAGGCTTTGACTTTCACCCTGACATTTCAGATACATTTGTATGTAGTATAAAAGAAGATGTTACACAAGATTCAGATTTAAAATGGGTTCCTGTCCACTTGCTTGTAGGTTTTGCTCAACAGTCAATGCAGCTTTCAAATAGCCAGACTTATCTCTTTGTCACGTTTCTAAAATAGTATTCCTTTATATTCTGACTTCTTTTAACACTTCTGTTCCCTCTCCAGCCACATTAATAAGGGTGTGACATTTATTTCTACCCTGTATGATGATGTTGTGGTTTATGGAAACTGGAAAAGGCAGTAGTAGCTGGAAGCCTCTGTCTTGATAGTAGATAAACCTTACTAGTAGTTACTCAAGGCTGGCTTAAAATTGCATTAATTGCTTACAAGTATTTTTGTATCCACAAATTGAAGATCTTTTATAGTCTATTCTATGTTCTAATTGCTTCTGAAACAGAAACTTCAATGAAAAGTAGCCATAATAATTTTTAGTGATACAGGCCGAGTGGATAATGAGTTGCATGTAGAGCAAACATAACTCTCCAAACTTATGTAAAACAGTATCACTGCTTTGTTCTTTGCTAAGTTTAAATCAATTTTTTACCTAGCAGATTCAATAAATCTGTGTGGTGCTACTACGTGATTTAATTATATTTAATGATTACATTCAATACTATAATTAATAAAGTTCAACAAAAAGAACAGTATTGTGAAAAAGCAATAATATCCCCTGTGATGACTCAAGTAAGTGATCCTTATTCTATTGAAATATGCATCGTATCCTGATATGATTAACATTAATTTTGTTTGAAAAGACTTTTCACCTGTTATAAGAGAATAGGCCCTTCACAAATGGTTCCATTTCTTCTACTGGCTTTAATAATTGTATTTATTGGAGCTAATTTTTGTCCTTTGTAAAAACACATATAGTAATTTTTGTGTATGTATATTAAGTTGAATTGCCTAATTTCTCAGTTCTGCAAAGCTGCACTTTAAAAGTCCATAAATCTTGCAACAGGAAAAGAACTTCTTTTGCTCACTAGTGTCAAGATACTCAAGGCAGATAATGCAGCTGGTGTTCTTCTGAATAGTATTTGTGTAACCTTTAAAACTTTCAGTGTGCCATTGTTTTAAATCATGATTGAAGCCTTATTTGCTGAAAGTTTCTAAGAAACACTACTTTAAAATCTGTCTTAAGCCATTGAAAGTGATATCTCTTTAAAATGCATGTCAGCTAGCATTTTACTACTTGAAAAAAGAAATAAGACCTACAGCTTAATGAAGCAAATGCATCAATTAGATAATTAGCTTAAAAAGCAAAAGGGAATTTCATGTCACTTTTAGTTACTGAACCTTAGGATGTCTTACTAATTTACACATTAGATTTTTCTCATAAAGAGGTCAATCATTCATTTGTTACTTCGCTTATGAAGATGGTAAAAATAGCAGACGTGAAAAAGGAAATTTTTAAAACCTGAAGAATTTGTGCCCACTATGGACAAGTAGTTTGCTCTAAAATAGGTCTCATATATGAAATTTAAATGATGATTAATAAAATCATGCTTAATTCAGTCGCAGGAAGAACTTGTGTAAGAATAGTGCAGAGAGGATATATTATGTCTTGAATGCTATTTTGCAGAACTGGTAATAGTTTCCCTGTCTTAGAAGCTGATTAGGGAGACAGTTTCCAACCTTTCTTTCTTTGCCTCTATTTTATGGGATTCGAACATGGTTTGCCTGTTATAAATTTGCTTACTTGAACAGTTACTGGTTCTCACTGCTGAGTGAAACAAGTGCAAAGGGTTCCTGCAACTGTGTGCTGGTTTGTAAACTGATGTGACCTTTAAAACAGTCGATAATTCATATCCTTCACTAAAAAGCACCTATTACTTCCCCTTTCCCATGAAATAAATATGATTTTTTTTGATGGGTGAGGGTTCTTTTCATACACGCAATATTTTTCAGCTTCAGAGTTCTAAGAAACTTGTGCAAGACTGCATTGGAAATGAAGCAAAAAACTTTTTTTTGGTTTCATCTATTTTTTAGTACTGTCACGTAGCCCGGGAAGGGCCAAAGAAAGAGGCATCAGTATAGAAGGTGTGATGTTTTTAAAACAATGTAATTACTGAGAAATATTGCATATCTTTCTAATCTCTTCTTGCAGGCCTTTGTTATAATCCTTAACTACTGTGTCCCTAACTTGCATGATGATTTTATAATAAAGTATCCTGTCTATGCTGATAGAGTGCTTCATACTGTCATTAGAAACTTATTTTGGATCACACTTGGGTGACTTGTTGACTTTTATTACTGCTTTCTCACGTTGATTAATATCCACGGAAGATAGCTAGTGAAAGAGATTTTACCTAGTCAAAATCCTGACCTTGAATTCTGATATCTTGACATTGCATGCAACATCTACTCTTGGAAACCGATTGGTAACTCACTTTTCTTTAAAGCCCTAAGTCTTACCTGTTTTTCCAAGAGGCTTTTTAATTCTTCTGGGTTCTGTTAAAATCCCAGATTAATTCTTGATTCATTTGGCTGTTGACTGCACAGCTCTTTCTCCATTATACTGTTAGGCTCTAAGTTCAAATAAATTAAATTGCGTTTAACTGGATTTTATAGCTATCTTTCTTAGAGGTACTTGTAAGGGCTTTTAAAGCTCAATTTATAACTATTCTTAAAGTTTAACTCACAATTGCAAATTCCTCAGACTGACCAAAAAAACTGAGTCGGAAGGAAAGCTTCCCATCAGGCTGTTCTATAAGTCAGTTTCCTGGATGTAAGCTGCCAACCTGGCTGTGTTTGGGATGTACCTGTACAGCTACTTTAACCCAACTCAGGCCTTCTGTGCCACAGCAGAGAAGCAACAGAAATGCAAGAATTTGCTTTACTGTATCAAATTTCTGTGTGAACACTTGTAAGCCTATTTGCAACCAAACCACAATTTTTGACAATAAATCCTTGTAAAATAGACCAATATGCTTCAAAAGTCAGTTTGTAGTTCCATATATCATGAGGCAGTGTGCTTGAACCAAGGTCACTTGGATGCGATCAATCTTATTTCAGTTCCCCATTTTACCTTTGCTTTCACCTCTTTTCCTTCCTTCATTTTCTACATCACGGTTCAACTACAGACCAGAAAGCTCGAGCACGCTCCGTGAGCCTGCACAGCTGCTGCTTGGCCTCCCCTCTGCCAGGGGACCTCTTCTCTCCACACCTGCTTCTACTGTTACTGCCAATCTGCATAGGCCAACCGGCACAAAAGTGACCGGAATATGCTTGAAGGAGTTCAATTAGCTTTTTAAAAATTTCTTTCCTTCTTCCCAATTTCTCTTTCTTTGTGCCAGATTGGCTTCACCTGCAATCTGACTAAGCCTAGCAATGGGTGTTATCTAAGCGACATTGCTGAATGTGTCTAATTTCTCGCCCCATTGGCCTGCCAGCTCCAATGGACTGGCTAAATAGTTGTGGACCTTCAGGACCAAAGGACAAGGGGGCAATATTTTGTTGCACAGCTATAAAACCACTTCTTAAACCAAAGGTTTAAGAACAGCAGAATTTTATTGTCCTCACTTGCATAATATCATCTGAAAATTTCATAATATTGGTACTAAAAAATGTAAGAATCAAGATACTGCAAATTCTGTGATGCTCTGAAAATATTTAGATTATGTTTTCAGAGTCCAGGAGTGTCTTTCCTCTCTAACACTCTTGCCTTCTAGCCAATCTTGGTTTTATTGTGGACATTCCTCTGGGAGATTTTGTTACCAGCTCTTTTCCTGCAGCTTGTGAGTGCTCTCTCTTCAGTGACCCCCCAGCTTCTCTCCAGGTCCATCCAGCAGCCCCTGACCCCACAGCTGGCATTTTGCTGGTGCATGTTCCTTTTGCTGGTGTGCACAAGCCGTGCCTCCAGCACAATCCTCATGCTAGGCCCAGCTTGGGATGGGCTTGGCATAACAAAATGTAGTGGCTTAGCAAAGGGCCAGGCCACATCTAGGACTACAGAATGAGGCACAGGTCAGGTACCACCAGTACCACAGTAACATTAATATGTCATGTCCTTCTTAACAGAAACAGGTTTCAGTTTATTGCTCTTCCAGAAGAAGCTTCAAGCAACTGAGTTTATTCCTGACCTATTGTCTATTACATGTATCCTCCTTATCTTGCCAAAATGATGAGTTAGCTTGAAAGTGGAAGTATTTCAGGGAAAAAGGATATTAGAGGAGTTCATCAAGTGAACAATCTTATTTAATATTCTCCTTAACGACCTGGACTCACGAATGAAATCTGCTGATATAACAGAGATGGGGTCAATCTCAATGCAGAGTAGGAGTTGAATAACAAGTAGAATGAGCAGGGTAATATGAAGATCTGAAATGAATAAAAAGAGATGGATTTTAATAGTACAAGAGACAAAGCTGTGTATCAGAAGCAAATAATAGTGTGTGCTATACTCTGAGCCCTCATAATTTAAAATAAAATAGACTTAAGTGCATTAAGTATTCATAGGAGGTTTATGAAAAACTGATGAGATTTTGTTGTTCAAAATGTGCAATAGTGAAAGACATATGATAGGGTATTTCTAGTTCTGGTACTGAGTGGTAACAACTATTTAAAATGTTGATAGAGTTCCTTCTGAAATGCCATGAACGTGTGTGTCTTCAAGAAGGATAAAAATCATACTGAAATTACTGTAAATAAGGGCTAAGATTGCAAGTGATCAAGGAAATTATGTTTGTTAAGAACAAACAGGTGTCAGCCAGTTGAATATTGTGCTTAAGTTTCTTTGTAACAGAAGGTGAATTTGCATGGTATTGCCTCTTGCCAGCTGATAAGAAGCTTTTCTTCAGGGAATCTGAGTCTCCCTGGTTTGGAAAAAAAACATATTTACGTCCTGGAATTACATGATATCCTAAAAGGAAGCTTGTCCTTTTGTGTTAGTTTTCTGAATTGAATTTTGCCATAGTACTGACTGATTCAGGGCAATTCCTGGCAATTCCTTTCTGTCCACTTGGGGGTGGGTTTTTTTGTGGTTTTTTTTCTGGTTTGTTTTGGGGTTTGTTTGTTTGTTTTTTCCCCTAGCTGCAAATGTGTTTGGATTATGACAGAAAATGCATAAGCATGTTGATAATGATAACATCTCTGTATAGTAACAGAACCTTTCACCTGAAGACACCTTTCAAATTTTTCTTAATTTATAATTTTCAGCCCAGGTTTGGCAATTCTGAAAGAAATATTTCTAGTTTTACTTCAGATAAAGAAAAATTTCCCACTGTTCTTTTTCTGAGAATTTACAAGTATTTGTTCTCAAGGAACTCTAATTATTTTGACAGTTACTAGATATAACGCTGGTAATTTTCTAAGTTCTCATTAAGACCATTTCAAAGACCTCAGAAAACGGGCATCTGATTATTACAAGTGCCTCCATCTGAAGAAAAAAAGTTAGTGATTTTACTAGATCCAATATGATTCATGAAAATGAGAGTTTTTAGACAGTTCACTGAGAGGTAATAATTCAGTTACTGTCAGAGTTTTAATAGATACCAATTCAGTATCAACAAGCACTTTTCTATCACTCTCCTAGATATTCATACCTAGGTATCAGAACAAGAAACTGAGGGATTTACCTTAGAGACAACAAGCATTATTATATTACTCAGAATTAGGAAATATACACATTTTTTTACTGACCCTTACTGTGCTTCAGAAAGGACAAGATGTCCAAACACAGCTGAGGTATACCTTTGTATACGGGTACTGTATACTGTTTGTTAGGATTCCCACAGGCTGCTCTGTATTAGCTGATAGGAAAGTTGCTGAAGTATGAGAAATGTGTAGCCCTTCTTAAGCATACTTGCACTCTTGATTTTTGTTAAAGAGTGTCTTCTCCCGGTAAGAGCTGCTCCCAGCAAGTAGTGGTGATTATGCATGTGAGAGAAAATAAAGGAATTTATTGGCTTAGGTGGTATACAATCGGATAGGCAAAACAGAACTTTTTTTTTTTTTTTTAAACTGTAATTCTCTTTTTATTAAGTATATCTGGGAATTTTGAGTCCTTCTCCTGACCTTAAAAATTATAAAGCCTGTATAAGTGTTACTCACTGAGAATGCATCAGAGTATTCACTGCTGTTTTAATTAACACTACTTTTCTTTATTTTTTCATCGTTTTAGTACTCCACTCACATACAGTTTTTAACTCAAAATACTCTCTTGTAGCTATTCCACCTTCAGGTAGATGATTATCTTGAATGATTACCAGCTGTGACTACCAGTTCTAGTGAAGAAAGTTTTGAATGGGTTTTTTTCCCCTCTTTCTCTCGCATGCTGCTCCAAAAGAGACTGACACCTGGTACTCTAGACACAGCAGTTGCCATGGGAATCTGAAAGTTTACCCCCAGGCCCTTTATAAAAGCGTACCTTCCTTGTGGCAAAGGTGTTTCTATGGTAACATTTCACTGGAGGCCATAGAACTTACATGGGATGTGCCATAAGGCTTCTTTTGCACATTATCTCTTTTAAATATGTCAATATAGATTTAGCTATGTTAACATAGGAAACAGTGAGAAGAAATGTTTCCCTTGGTGGACTCTGTAGGAGTTATTGAACACAATTCCTCAGAATTTTACTTTATTCCATGTTTTTCCTGCTGTGCTTTTTCTTTCCTTTTTTTTTTTTTTTTTTTTTCCCCCGAATAGGGTGCCCTATTACTCAGTAATGGTCGTTGTCTGAATAATATGGACTGATTGTATTATCTTCAAAGAACATACTCTATCAGTGGGATTTCTAGTTCTTCTTTAATAAACCAAATAAGACTTGTGATTTCCAAGAAGAAGTCGTTGATGTTTTTCAACTTCCTGAGATCTTTTGGTGTTTGTGAGGAAGTTGCTGTCTGTAGTAAATGTACAAGACTGAAGGGTTAAGTATAGGGGTTTATTGTTTCTTTTCATTCACTATAGATCATTGTCACCTCTGATAATGGCTTTCACCTTAAAAAATGAGATGACACTTCCCAAATTAAAATGGTCCATGTTTTCTCGCTGAGAGTCATCCATTGATGTCAGCTTCTATTTACAGCAGAGCCTGAGCAAGCAGCAGCATTCTTGCCTTGTAATAAATAATTTTGGGTTATCATCATTGTTTTATTACTGTGCTATCAGCCTTTATATTTATTCCTATCCATCAGTGAAAGGATTCTTATTGCTGCCAGGTATGTGGGCCCTGGCATTTCGTTTCCCTGCTTGTTTTAAAATGCTGGTCCTGGCTTTGCATCAGCCTTTGCTTTGCTTTAACTGTTGGGACCAGCTACAGTCTGGGTTATTATTGATGTCAATCAGCCTCTGCTGGCAAGGGTACAAATGAAGGTTTCAGCCAACACCGTGCAACTTTATCAGGGGTATTAATTAGATCTTCTTCCTGGGCCAGGGGACAGTGGAGAAGAGAAAATGAGATGAGCTAACAGAATTAGGACAAATAAAAGCATTTTGTGGATGCATTTCTGACAAATTAGCTCAGACTGCAAATAGAGATTGATTTGTTTGGGTGAAATGAATTGGTTTTCAGGACTGTAAGGATCAGACTCTTCAAGTTTAAGGTGAAAGAAGGTATATTTAGAACCAATGTTAGCTTTTCTTCTGGCATTAACCCTAAACTGAAAGTTCTGTCTGAAGTTAGCACTGTGGAAGCTTCTTCTATAAAAAGTCTTCTCAGGTAAAGAGCAGGTGTTCTCACACAGAAGTTGGATAAAATACGAATTCTGAAAGTGAGAAATAAACTGAGTCACACCCTATAGAATTAAGACCTTAAATGTTTGCCACCTTAAAACTTCTGCCGTGACAGAGGAGGTTGTCAGCAGCCCTCATGCTCACTTGCCCAGAAGACTGCAGAGTCTTATTCGCTCCTGGTGCATCCACCATTTACATCCACTTGAGATGAGTTGGCTCAAACTAAATATGCTGAGCTGTTTGCCAGTGTATGATGAATGCTAAATTTTATCTTTGTCATGTAGAAGCAAAAAGAGGGGAGAGGAAATTATTTCCATCCAACCAGTTGGCATTTGGAGTATTTAATTCAGACAACATGGCTTTATTCTGCTTTGTAACATAGCCATCACACAATTAGAAGCTTTAGATGTGAAAAATTCATGCACACATGACTTTATCTGGCATTAAATCTTCTACTTGGAATAATTAACAATTCAATAAAATAGGAAGCCATATTTTCCGTAGGGGCTCAAAGAGGCATTTTAAATTATTCAGATACTTGTTAACATGCATTCATTGCCATACATAGCTTAGGTGACTGTGCACAATTTGATTGGTATTGTACCATTTGGTGTTCAGTTTCAGACTGACTCCAGGTTTGAGTAGCTTGATTAAAATTACTTAGCTGGATTTCTTAGAAATGTGTTTTGCCAAGAGTTTAAACAAGCCAAATATTTACGGCTGCTATTTGCTAAAGATTCTTCCTAGGGGAAGATCTGCCAGAACCCAAAAATTAAAGCATTAAGCCAATTTATAGGAAAGGGGGTGAGAAATGCTATGTGGTGCTACCTGTCCCTCTCCTCATTGGTTAATTTCCATCTATGTGTCTTTACTCCTCTGAAATAAATTATTTCTGTCTTCAAAATCATCAGTTGAAACCTTTTGTAATTGAATTGTGCCCAGCCAAATGAAGTCACTTAATTCTAGTATCTTGGCCAAATCAAATTAATTAATGCTGGCCTCCACTCCTTCCTTAGGTCTTCTCTGCTGTTACACAATGCTGCACCCTGGATGCGTAGCAGGCCTTCAGGGCACCATTTATTTCTCTTTTATTTAGCCTGCTGCCCCCTCTTCTCAGCAGTTCAGAAACTATTCAATACTGCATTTTTGTGCCCAAGAAGAAGGATGAGGCAAAAAGGTTAGTGTAAACCTTGTTCTCATCTTGTAGACTGTGGGAATGTAACTGCTACCTCACTTTTTCTTCTCTTCCTTTAATTTCTATGTCTAACAGCATCTGTATTGCTGGTTTGAGTGGGGAAGGGGGGTTTGTTTGGTTTTTCTTTTTTATTTAATATTGATTCTGTCCTCCTACCCACATTTGTTGCTCTTGGAGTGCAGCCCACTAATGGAAGACAGATCATGTGAAAGGGGTAGCAAGGCTTTTTTTCCTTTTTTTTCATGATTTTCAGGAAAAGGATATTTTGATGTTTTGTTTAGTGGTTCTTGTTGTGGTGTTAGAAGCCAATGATAAAGTTAAATAGGGAAGTGATACAAAATCTGCAATTTGGCACGCAGGGAATTCTTCCCTGAGTTTTCATAGTTCCGTCTGTGCCCTATGAGCGGAGAAGTTTTATAGAAATGGAGGGAGAGAGGGCCTGGCGATAAGCCGAATTCCTGCGCTTTTTTTTCCCTTGGCCAGCACAGGTTTCTTTATCCCTTGAAGTACCAGGTGAGAGCTGACATTTTTGTCCTGTCATAGGTGGGGAACAGGCACAGGGAGGCAATCCCGCAGCTAAGGAAAAGGGAGACTGTAGAGAGGGTACCATAAGTGCTCTGGGCTGCAGCCTCCACTAGGGATTTTAACCTTTCCTGCAGAATCCAATTTGAAGTAGGGCTCCAATTTAAAGCAGAAAATTAGTTTCCTGGTTTTGCTTATTGTCTCCTCTAACTTCCTTGAAAATTTTTGTAATATTTTCATTTAATCCATGCTGTGTTTTGGTGAGAAAGTTCAAACATTATCGCCTTGGATATCACTGAGAGCCTTGGTAACCTAAGTAACAGTCCAATAATGAACCTTCTCTTGTGGCATCAGTATTTGCTCCGTAATTAAAGTAGAAGTTTCCATTATAAGTTTGATTTTGTATCCTTCAGTGAAATCTAACAATTCCCATCAGCTGCAAAATCAGTTCGATTTCCTGCAGGACTGAGAATTTGTCTCCTCATTTCTTCCTCCCCAAAAAGGACATGAATGATATATTATTTCCCTGAAGATGATATTCATTAAAAAAAAGGAAGATGTGTATTCTTTTGTATCTAAACAAAAAAGAGTAAAATAAAAAAGTGGTATTTCAGACAGACTGACATGGGAGAATTGGGATTTTTCTTGATAAATACTTGTTAAGGATTTCAGTTTCATAATAGTAATTTATAAAAACATGGTGTAATAAAAATTTTAATGCAGTAATTGATTAGAGTTACACTATAATTTGATGGAAGATTTTTACATCCCTGCACTTTTATGATGACTACCCTGCTTTTTGTTTTTAGTTCTCATTTATGTAAAATAAGGGAGTGATGATGAGTGTGTTTGTTTTCAACAATTAATTGCTAGTTGGGGTGAATATGGATATACTTCTATATGCCTAGTAGCTTGGCAAACCTAATCATAAGCCTTTCAGCACTCTCATGGTAGCATTCCTTTGACAAGTTAGGTAGAAAGTAGCCCCTAAACCTGCTGTTAATGCAATTACTTTGAAATTGCTCTAGATGGTGAGAGAATTAAATCCAGGTCTCTTAACTTCCTGGGCAAATTATTTAGCCACTAGGCTGAGTCTTCATTCCACCCTTCTCCTTCCAGGACCTTAAACCAGGTGATTAAACACAGCTCAAAATTTGGAGCTTTCCATATTTCTTGCACTGGTATCTGGGACAGGGTTTGGCTGGGGAGTGTCAGTCACCACTCTTGGCCAACAATTACAGTGTCTCTTGCAATAAGATGTGTAGACTCCAGTAATACAGCACTCAATTATGGTGTGGGTGTCCTGTGCAGCCCTATGGTATGAAGCTCTAGCAGTGCATCCTTTGAACTCAGTTATGACTTACATAAGCTTTTAAAAGATTTGTTGTGACTGTTTTTGCAATCTCTGAACTAGAAGCCAAGGTAGGAAATACTGTGTTTTGCTCTATAGGAGCAGAATCATTTAAAAATATATGAATGAACAGAATTTATTATTCTTCGTTGTACCAGATTCTTCTCTAATGAATTTTGGCAGTAGGATCTAATTAAAGTAAATAGTAGTAAATTATGACAGTAATATATGGGAGCATGTCAAAGAAATAGGTGTCTTGAGAGACTTTACTGAATGCATTTCATAGCCTGTTCAAGCTGAAGCATTGGGTAGTGCTGTATTTTGTATGTTGTGTAGTGACTTGTTATTTTAAAAGGGAGTTTTTTGGGGTTGGGATTTTTTTGGTTTTTTGGTGAAGGTTAGCTATTTTTGTACAGTCAGATTAAGTCTAAACCAAAGCTCTACTTGTAATGTATTTTGTTTCCCAGTAAAGCAACAATACGGCCTGTCCTATTATTGAATTATAGCTGGCTAGGTTATCTTAGCTGTCATTTTCTTTTAGAAAATACAGCTTTCATGTTCTAATCCTTGGTACCATGATACTGATCTCTTTACATAACGACATATAGTGTGGGCGCACTGTAATTACTAAAAAAGATGTAATTCTTTTAGAATTGCAGTGCTTGGAAACATTCTCTTGGTTTTCTAAGTTTATCTGGAGTGCAAACTGACTACATTGTAAGGAATCATATCACAAAACTTAAAATCTTTGAATTGCAGTTCAGTGTCTTCTATCTGTATGTGTTGGGGTTACTTTGGATTAGCACACCTGTAGGCAGAAGATGTCTCATGAAAAACAAGCTTATTTTGAAGGAGAGTTGAAGACACTAGTTTGATTCTTTTAGGAGGAGCTGTCATGTCATCCAATGCTCCAGCTCAATCCAGCCCTTATTAAAAGTTAGTATGCACAGAGAGGCAACTACCCTTTTATCTGGATATTTAAAGTCAACAAATTTCAATAATGTAAAAAAAAGGCTAAAGTAAATATTTCTTGTCTTTTACAAGGTAATTTTAACAAAATCCCATCCTAGTTCCTTTCTGTGATTTTGTCTTTCAGTTATGTAATACAATGCTTCCATTAAAAAAAAAAAAAAAAGGCAGGAGATTAGGATGGGAAAGGACTGTTAGGTTGTAATTCTTATCTCAAACACAGTGAGCACACTGGGTAGAAGGCAGCATCAAGTAGCAAGAATTCAGGATTTTGTCCTTTTTTCACACTATTAACTTTGATTCTGCATAAGTTCCATGTGCCTCAGGGGCCTGCTATCTTGGACAGAGGTTAGCCATTAACTGCTAACCTTGTCTGCATTACTATTGATTCTACACTGTTAAAAAGGCAACTTTCTGAATAAAAATTGTCACAGTCCATTGCAAAGTGTTTACCAAAGCAAGAGTAAAAAATTCCTAAAATGTTCCCTTGTTTCTCCTCCTTAAACAGTGGGATTAATTTTAAGTAAATTGCAGATGCTTTCCATGTGGTAAATACTGTAATTGGATATGGTGTTCTTTGATGAGCAGCAGAGGGTTTTGGATGTTTTTTCCTACTTGATATTGGTTAAATATCAAATCTTAAATCATTAAGGAAAGACAGGAGAGGAGAATGATGGATGTCCTTTAGACCTGATAACCATACCTTCAGCTTAGCCTTTTAGGGAAGATGCAGGAGGTTTCATTTTCCCAAGAACAACCAAGCTTTTACTTCTGTCACTCATTGAAAAATAAAGCTGGTTAGCCAGTAGGAACATTCAGCTGTGTCTCAGCCAGGGTGACCTGGATAAAGGCAGAAGCTTATGGGCACTGGGAAGCCCAGTCCCAGAGCTAATGAAAAGAAAAGATGTTTTCCCTCTTATACGATGGCACGGAATTTAAACCATTACACCAAGAGTTGCTGAGTTGAAGGCAAGGCAATGCAGTAGTTTGTCTTCCAGCCATTTTGTATAATTTTTGTCATTCTGCAGTTTTGAATTTCTTTAGTTGCAGTCATCTTTTCCTAGTAATTCCTCTGATTAAAAAGAAAAAAGTATCAAAACCATCAAAATTTTGATTGAAGACTGCAAATACTTGGTGTCTTTATAGATGCTGGAAAAAAAGAGAGAGACATTTTTATCCTAGGGCTCCAGCTGACTTGAAATTATGTCAGGCTTTCTTCAGTCACTCTGATTTGCACGATTAACTTGAAATTACAACCTTCCTGATTGAAAAGGGTAATGGGGGCAGGCAGGGAGATAGTAGTGATCTATTGTCTCTCTATTCCAGCCACTTCAAAGTTGCTCTTTATATGACATGTGCTGGATGTTGTGTCATTTTGCCCAGTCTACTTCGGGGAATCCCAAATGAAAATTTCCTTCCTATGATTTTCTTCATTTGATCATACTTTCATTTTTGACTTTTCTTTACAAGCACCTTTAGTATACTCTTGTAGGAGAAAGGAACACAGGTGACTTCAACCCTGATAAGTGTCAGCTGTGTTACTGTGTTATTACCCAATACAGCCTTGCCCCTGATGAGTCACAGCTATATCCAATAATGATAAAAGGGAATGGGTTAGCTGGTGAGGGAGGATCATCATGGAGGAGAAACCTTGAGGATCATGAAGAAGGATCCTGGGGAGAGCGAATTGCTGCTGTGAGGTCAGTCTGGGTCTGCAGTTAGAGCCTCTTGCTGGAACCTGCAGTCACAGTCTAGCAAGGTAAAAGCCTGCAGTCAGTCTGCACACTGATACATGCGGTCAGAGCTTAGCAGAAATAACCAGCAGTCAGAGGCTGCAAGGGAAATCCACAGTAGGAGCTTGCTGTAGCCAGAGTCAGTGAATGGTTGGAGTCAGGATGGCTGAGCCATAAAGAGGAGTAAGCCAGGACCTTTTTCATGCTGTGATAAACAAGAAGTCTGTGTCTTGGTTCGTTTCTACCCTCTAACAAGAGGGCTGCTGTAACATACTCTGTGCAGTCTACAGGTTGCTTTTGTACCATTTCAAATAATTATAAAATATTGTTTTGCTGAAAGACCTGGGAAAGCTTGCTTACATTTAAATAGTTAAAGTTTTATCCCAGTCACCAGATGTTTATTGGTGATACTGAAAAATACATAGAAGCACTGAACCAATGTATCAAAGCAGAACTTGGATAGCTGTAATCCTTTTTTCCTGTAGCATTCCCCACAAGTCCAAGACTGGTGAATGAAACCCCATGGTCCAATGTCCATCAGCAGATAATCATCTGTTCTGCTTTTCATTTACATGGATGAGTCTACTGTGACAAGTCTTTTTTACCCATTACTGGATAGAGGAGCATGAGGAATGAGGTTTTCATCTGAGTGAGTCCCAAGATCATTGATGTCAAACTTTGCCTCATGAACAAACTAGTTCCAACACTTAAAATAAATATCGTGAATGCTCACATATTTTCTGTAATGGCAAGTGGTAAAGTTAAAAGTCTTTTCATAAGTTGCTTCATAGTAATTTATTTGCACATCACAGTTCCTGTTATGCATTTTTCTCAGCTGTGTAGTAAGAGCAATGTATATGGAGCGGCTTAGGCAACAGCATTGGGGGAGAAATGGGATGGAGAAAGCTCAAGGGAATCAGTACATCATCTTTCTACAGGAAAATGATGTTGCAGTAGTAGTGATATTGTTTTTACTGAAAGCTATTCTAAATAAATGGAATATTGCACTAGAGGAAATGGAAAGCAAATTTGTTTTGGCTTTACTGCATATTAATAAATATTGTGTTTTTCAGTGGTGTGAAAAAAAGCCTTTGCTCTAGCCAAAGGAGCAATATCTTTCTATTGTAAGAAATAGCCTTAAAATCAAAAATAAATCCTGTTCAATACCTTTCTTTTCCTTTAAACAAACAAAATTTCTTAATGAGGAAATGGAGGGAAAAAAGTTACCATTTTCACTCAACAACTTATCATTATGCCCTTGCCTTGGCAAACGTATTTTTCTCAGTTTTTCTATGTTACATAATAAAACATTCTGGTTTCAGCAAATGTGTTTTCTGCTGAGTGTTGTGAAATTTAATAGAGAAGTAATGTCTTATTGATGCTTAGTTTTTGTGACCTTTTCAGTCTTGTATTAGTGTCATATTGGTCCTCTGTCTCCAGTACTATGGGATTCTAATGGATAGTATAGAATGGGTCAGATAATGAAAGTCCCTGGTACATTAACTTTCAATTTCATGAATGTCTGAATACTGCCTGCAAGATGAATAACAGGCATTTCCTTCCTTTTGCATTTTAACATTTATGACCTGGTTATGTGGTTTTTTTGTTTGGTTGGTTTTTTGTTGGTTTTTTTGTTGTTGTTGTTGTTGTTTGGGGTTTTTTTGTGTGTTTTTTTTTTGTTTTGGTTTTTTTTTTTTTTTTTTTTTGTTTTTTGGTTTTTTTTTTTTTTTTCTGACTGCATTACCTTACAACAGGTCCTATATTACCACATTAAATTGTGTACTTCTGCTTTTTGGCAAAGATCAAATGTAATTTGCAGAGAGAGGCAGATAATGTCCAAATCCTGCTAAATGAGACAGTCTAATGCCCATGTTTTTATTAGCAAAGGCAATTTTTTTTCCCCAAAATTTATGCTCCTTGTTTAATAAGGAACTCACTCAGATAGTTTTAAAAAGCAGTTAGACTTTGATAGTGGTTGGTCTGTAACTGAAAGAAAGAATAGCCATTACTGTTATAAACAGCATTTGAGCCTTGTAAAACTGTAATAGTAGGCGTGATATATAGAAGACAACCAAGAATAGGGATTGACCAGTATTTGTAGGGTATATGCAAGTCTGCATAGGATACAATATTACACATATACTTATTACATTGTATATATGGTATAATGGGAAGATGGAAGCAGGTTCATATTGCCAGTGTTTAAATAAATAAATAACTGTTAGTGGCAGCACTGAGGGTACAGCAGGTGGAAACTCAGTCTTCCACCTTTTCAGAGTTTATTAATATAGCAGTTAGCCTTTATGCAAAGTGTGTAAGAACCGACCTGAATCTCTCTAGGTAGGATTTTTAGATAATGTTTTAGAAAGTATTACCATATATGTCAGAGCAGCAGAATCTTTGCTGCTTTCAAGAAGCCTCTGCAATGTCAAGTTCTATAAAATGAGCACCAGATATTAAATAACAGCAGCATAACATATTCTGAATCTTTCTCTCTGAAGCACTGTTCAATACTTTCAGGGGATGAGAACAAGATAAAGCTCACAGTCCATAGGAGAGTTTGGTTGCATTTACTCTACTTCCATTCAGCCGCGTTTGGAAACTGGAAGCCAAGTTAGTGCCACTACTTGTTTCATCCATTGAGATTGATGCATATAGATGAATAGAGTGGTTAACAAGATCAGTGTATAGTCCATGAATTATGTCTAAGTGGGGATTGGGCTAGATTTCCTCATTAAAGGCAGAGTCTCTGGGTTCTGTTCCAGACAAAATGAAATGAGATTGGGACTAATGAGAAAAAGATGTTTCTCCCACATCAAGAAGGAAGAAAGTCCACAAATATCTTAGATTTAGGTGAGATTTTTCTAGAGGGAGATAATGAAATGTGATTCTGAAAGCGGGGTGGGTTACATCAGAATGCTTTATTGTTTTGTGGCTGTAACAGCTGACTCAGTTCACAGTGCATCTCAGAGACAAATAGTATGTCAACAATTTTTCAGTTCCTAGCATCAACTATATTTATGATCACAAAAATTCAAAACATTCTGGAACTTGATTGAATCTGCTGCCTAGGAACCTATCTTTCTCTGAAATCATTTTATGTTGGAGTGATTCAGAAATGAGAAGCTGTGTGAATGTAGAAGAGATTCTGTGGAACCAATCCTAACACTTCTGTGGTTGTGTAGGTGCTTTATAACTATCTAACCACTTGATAGACATTCTTATTTTACACCCAAAATTGTAAGGCAAAAGAACAAAGAGTGTTTGCTTTTTTAAAAAAAAAACACCCCTATTGATATTTTTACTTTTTCCAAAGTTATAATTTAAAGGCCAACTAGAATTTAATAATGCAGTATAAATACCAAACAAATTACATCTTTAGCAGAAAAAGGAAAAAGTTCTGTTCACCAGGCTGTGTACAGGAATACCAAATTTTATCTGCAAAGTAAGAATTGCAAAGTAACTTCTGTGTTGTGCCTTTTCATTTGAAAAGTTTCAAAGGTGCCTGTTTAAAATAAGTATTTTGGGAGGAGGGATTCCTCAGTAGGGTTCTGGCTCCCTGTCATTAGCAGACCCATCTGTTGCAAGAGCAAAAACTTGGGATTTTGGGAACACCTGCTGATTATGCAGATGCTGCCTCTTTTTCAAGGGTTCTGTCATGAAGTAAAACATGAGTGTGTGTGATGGGGCATCTTTACCTTGGTTTGGAAGATTGCTTCAGCTTTGGTAGAAAAAAGTTGCAAAGACTGCGTCCAGAGCACGGTGTAGGGTTTTGTGGAGAGATACTACCCGACAGGCCATAAATCCTGTTCATATATTTGGCACGTGTAACAGCCTGCCTCATACAGTAACCTCTTATAAATAGCTACCTAACTGCTTTTCTGGTTAATTCTGGTCAGCAACCAGCAGGAAAGCTCGTGTTTGGAGGGTTGGTGCATGTGTACAAAACAATTCATGTCTCAAGTTGTCCTCATTCCGTCCAGGTCTAGTTGGCTTGAAAAGACCACAGCTGGGCTTGTGAGGTTCCTGCCATCCCTTTCAGGACAAACCCGACTGTCACTGTAGTTGATGGCCTTGCCAAAAGCAGGTGTAACGGTATTTGGCCAGGGGTAAATTCTACACGGTACAGATGCCATCTGTTTAAATCATCTGTTTAAAAAGGGTGGCCCACCATATTCAGTGTGAAGTAGAGCAAATCTGGGATACAAGGGAGAGACAGCAGATCAGGCTGCCAACTTGAATGAACTTGATTTACATGCATTTTAAAATTAACTGGGTTGCATCAGTTGGTCATGTTCTATTCTAAAAATGTAATTTATTTCAATGCACAAACAGAAAGGTATTTAAAGTCATTGTTTAAAACTGCAGGCATAAAACATTATGCAGCATGTTTTTCCCAGATATAAGAAAGAATCAGTAGACTCAAAAAAAGAGATCAGTAGGATAATCTGCAGTTTAATTTTGTTACTTTTAATACAGATACAATAGAGCCAAAGAAGAGAGACACTTTGAGGCAGAGTTGAATATTCAGATCTTTAAAATGAACAAAATAAATCTGGTAAAATATATATAATAGGCAGCCTGAAAATCTGTTTTCAACCAAGGCATACCACACTGTATGCATTACATGGCATTCATGATACTGATTCAGATAATTATTATAAGGTCCCATTTTCAGTTTAAATAGGCGGCTTAATTTTTGTTGTGCCAAACTGATCTCAGTGACTTTTATGACTGGGAAGTGACTTTTACTGTTCATCATCTTATCATGGCTGTGATCATCATAGCTTTTTACTGAAGGTTAAAGAGAGCGACTGCTCTCTTTTTGAGGTGAGCACTGTTTAATAGCCTTGTGAAAATCAGAGGGGAAGCACACTGGGGTATTCCTGCCCCAGCACATTTAAACAGATCCTAAACAGAAGACCTCTGTGCTTGAGGAGGGGGGGAGTTTGTAAATTTTTTGTAAATAAATATGTTCTACTAAGAAAATGATACAGTATAGGGCTGCATTAGAGTCTCTAATGAGAAGTGGCTTTGGAAAGCCCTTAGCTCTGGGCCTATGAAGCAAAGCATCTACCAAAAAAAGTAAAATTTCAGTTATCAGCAATTCAACTTTCTATTAGATCTTAGCAAAAGTACATCCTGTTGATGTGACGCCGCTGCAACCTTGCTAAGAAATGCTTCTCTGAGAAGCTATGGGGGGCTGTTCTGCAGAAATGTGTGCCTGACTAGGGCAGAGGCTGGAACACTGGCAGTGCAAACAACACAGCTGGTGTCTCTTAGAAAGGATTAAGAAATTCATTAAAACAGGAGATTGACATTAGAAAAAGAGGCTTCTAGAGGAAAATGTAACTCTTTTCAGGGTGAAGCTTTCAGAGACCTATGTGCTTGAGGAGAGCAAGCTTAGGGGATGTGCTTAAGCAGAGAAGAACTATTTCAGTTTCCAGTGATTACAGCTATAGGTGATGGATTATTGGTAATAAATTCATCAAGTTCCATTTGAAAACTAAATACAATACTTGCCTTCCTTGCTTATGCAGACTAGTAATTTAATTTTAATTCTTAAATTAAATTTATTTTTATACTCAGTTTTTCTCATGCCAACATGACCAGTTAGCTTTGATGTCTTTTGCTCTTCTCTGGTGTGTGTGTATCTCTCTGGTTCCTTATATTATTGTCTGTCTAGTTTAGTTTCCATCTTTCTTACCTAGGAAAATTTTCCTTGGCATAAACATACATGCACATACCCTCACTCAGCAAAAAAAAAAAAAAAAAAAAAAAAAAAAAAAAAAAAAAAACCCCAAAAAAACCCCACACCAAAACATTATAGTAACTACTATACTGTTACCCCTTAAAATTAAGTCCTTTCTCCCATTTAACCACACATAACCTTTCTGCAAATATACTGCCCAGTGCTAGGAACTGGGGCTGAAACCTCTCTTCTCATAAAGCAATGTAAAATGCCAGTCTTTTGATTATATTCCTCCTGCCTAGTTCAATCAAAGCAGAACACATTAAATGTGGAGATGACATTTAACTTTCATTCACCAGAACAGGGCAAAATGCAGCTAGGAAACCCTCTGACAGCTACCATATTTCTCTCATTTTCTTGGAAAGTTCCCTTTAACACATATTAGCATCTTACACTAATTGAGAAGGAGGTAAAAAAATTACTCCTTGGAACATTCAAAGTCTGATGATGCAGTGACATACAAAGATTTTTCTCTTCTGAGTCATTAACTGATTATTTAATCTTTGCCAGAGCGTGAAATTCTGTATTTATTTCTAGGCTGTTTTGAAAGACTTAAGTGAAAGATGTGACGGTCATATCCTGGAGATACGGTGCCAGAGAATTAATGGTGAATGTATAATCAATATTTCCAGCATCTATTGATTTATGTCAGTAATTACTTCTGAACCCATAATGCTGACTGTTGCCAAAATAGCCTTCTCTCTATAGTGTAAAATACTATTTGTGCCAAGGGATTACTTATTTATCTCAATAAATTAAGTATAATAGTGATAACTCTAAACAAGTGTTTATATTATACGGCACCTTTGACACTGACCTGAGAGTAATTCATTCTGAAGTTTTCCTGGCATGAATTAGTAAAGAAAGTAGTAATTCCAGTCTGAGTCAGGCAGTAATACCATGGGCTGAGTCAGCCTGGGCAATGCTGATGTAGAATATATAATTAAATGATAACAAGTCAGCTCTCCTGAAAACTTGCACAGATAAGCTAAGGAGCAACAGTCTAAGCTGTATTGCTGGGAAACTTGTTTTGCAATAACTTACAGCTTATGGAAATTGAAATACAGTACTGCATTTCTCTAGGTTAGTAGTTCATAACTAAAAAAAAAAAAAGGCCTGTTAATTTACCAGTTTATTGTGGCCCTCTCTCTGTAAAGAGCACTTCTAAAAACCGGAGGCTTTACTTGCCCCCTGCATTATGCTTTTCCAAGGTGTAAAGTGTTCCAAATTTCATCAAAATTCATACGACTGGAATCATGGATTTTTAGTAGCTTCTATGTATACTCAGCTCCTTTCAAAAACAAACCCACAGAAACTGTGGCTGTGTTTCCTGTAATTGAGGAGCAGTATTGAAGAACAGTAGTTGGTACAATTACCATTCAGTTTTGTCCATCGTAGAATATTTACAGAGTGGCCACAGCTTTATTCCTTGCTTGGTTGTAATCATGTTAATTATCACAGCAGTAATTCATCTCTTGAACCACTTGATTATTTGAGCGTTCACCTGTTGCTTAAATGTGTTCTTTTGTTTGTGATAGACACCCTCCTTTCCTGGCTCTTTATTTTTTCTGATAAAATCACCAAGATTTTAAAGGAACAAAAACCATAAAACCTCATATTTTTTAACTGAAAAGAACATGAAGAACACGGCCGCTGACTAAGCAAGATGGCAAAGGCTGTGTGTTAGTGCTCTCAGTGCTAAAAAAACTCTAGAGCATAAAATGCTTAATGGAAGTTGTTAAACTTTATTTTTCCAGCATTATTTAATATTGAGAAAAGATTTTGATACTTTAACATTTATTTTTAAAATTAGCAGCATAGTTTGCACATTTGAAACTAAGAATAAGTGCAAGAAAGGTCCTTTGCCACATAAGTTACCGAAGATAGAGAAAACATTTTGATAACAGAAACTCTCTGTTTAGAAATGCTTGTCCCTTATGTGTTATCCCTATATTTATGAGTTAATGAAATTGAAGTGATATCCTTTGATAGGTCACATCTTCTGAAGTTAACAAGAGGAGGAAATGCATATGGATGTAGTGAGCTGTCATTCAGCATTTATTTCTGATTGGTAATGCCATAGTCAGCCCTTCTGCAGTAGAGAACTGAATTAAAAAACTTCATATTAACTTATGTTATTAATACTACAAAAAGTTAACTGGAAAAAAAAATGCTGACAAAAGGTGGGGTTTTTTGAGTTCTCTTATAAAAGCACTGAATCTTTTCTTTTTGTCTCTATGGTGCTAGCAAATAAGTAGGAGAGATAACACTGCAGCCTAATTTTAAGATTCTTTTCAATTCTATTTTTTACTGATACAACCTATTCATTACAGGAAAAAAATCCAACAAAACTTCCAAAAAAACCCACCCCAGCACAACAACAGCCCCTCAAACCAAAACACCTTTAATAGCTCCTGAAGGGTTCAAGCTGTAGAAAATCACTCCTCTTTCTGTGATGCTTCCCTTTGTGATAGCCACAGCTTTCAATAACCTTTCCCTCACTGTCAGAAGAATTTCTGTGAAGGCTGCAGGTAGATGTCTATCGCAGCTACGGCTGAGATCAGCACGTTCTGCTGCCATGGCTATTAGGTAAGACCCGTCCTCAAAGAGAACAGTATCTTTTTTGATTAAGAACTTAATACTTTGAGCTCTCAGCATGACACATAAAGTCCCAGTAACCTAATGGAAAGATTGAGACAGTAGCTCTCAAGAAGAGTTTGAATTCCCATCTGGTCCAGAAAAGAAGTAAGCAAGAAATTTTGTACGCACCTTTCTTGCCTGCATGCCAATGTTTCCACTCAGGCTGGAGACAAGGGGTTGCTAGGGATATGTTTATATTTTGACAGGATATGCTATCCTTTACAGGCAGAGCCTTCCCTGCCTGGTGACCATCTAATATATCTGTGTGTTTCTGAAGACCATGGGCTACACAACAGTAATATTTTTCTTGATTTGGAGGAAAAGGTGCCATGACAGCTGTTTGTGGTTTTTTTCTGTCACAATTTCCGGAAGTTAACATTAGCAACTACTTTGAAGTGTTCCTTCGAGTGTAATTAATTTCTGAGAACTGAATATATCTGAAATACATCTCTATCTCTAAGGTTTGACATGTTTGTTTTATCGCCTTGCAGATGGCAAGCACAGGGACAATCTCTTCAACAGGTATAGAAGAGTTTTTTGTGCCTGTGAAATCTGAGGGAAGAGAACCAACTAGGAAATAAAAAATAGGAGGGCTTTGTTGATAGGTCGTTCTGGGCTAAGGAATGATTAAAAAGTTGATATGAAGACAAAGTGCTGATAGGTATAATTGCTTGATGAGTGCACAGTGCGAGCAGAACAGCTCATAAAAATAAGTTGTTCCTGAGAGTGAAGAACGGGCCAAATCTTACCTTTACATAAAGGTAAGCAACATAAAGAGGTCTAGCTACTGCCTTGTAATAACTCCATCAGGGGAGTCTCAGTGAATAAGTGCAACCCAGCATGCACATACAATTTTTCTGAAGTGAAACTGCAAAGCTGTAACTAGCATTGCTGTTGAATTCATCAAAGTTGTTAGCTAACTTGACAGTTTGACCTCTTGAGAAACACTTGGGAATATGCATGAAAAGTTAGCTTGACTTGACTTCTTGTGCTTTGTTTGGTGCTATTGCTGCTGCCTTTTGGCTTTTGTGAGGGAAATTGCCCTTTTCTTGCATTTTCAGCTCTAGCTGTAAAGCAGATTGCCATGAACAAACTTCTGCCTTGGAAACCTAATATATAAGATGTGCTTGCCAGCAGTTTGCTGGCGGCTATTAACCACAAGAAAAATGGTGTCTTAGGGTGTAATCAGGTTTTTACCTTAGCTTTATAAATATTCATTATCTTACATTTTCACTAATTGCTCTAGAGCAAGAGAAAATGTTAATTTTTAATCAATAATACAGCATCCTTGAGAACATTTTACAAATTAGGACTTCATTACAGTCCCAGCATATGTTGTTAATGTTGCTTGTTACATGCTAATTAGTTGGGAATTTTTAAAATCAGGAGTAACACTGGAAGTACAAACTATGAAACTCTCATTTTGCAGAAATTCTCCAGACTAAGGTCAAATAAGTGCTCGAATAATATAGAAGCGAGATGTAGTTGCTTGCTGTCTGAATTTACTCTGTGAAATTAGTTGGTAAGGAAATTAACTCCTTTTCCTAATACAGGTTAACCAACTGTATGTGTAATGCACAGGAATTTCTTTGGATTTCTGATTTCACCATTTTAAGGCACCACGATTATAAATTGATAGGTTTTTTGAAGGCTAAGCATTTTAAAGCACATAGATTTATTCATACAGGCTATCAGTTACTTTGATATCCTTTGAATTAGCATTGAAGTTGAGGGTCTTTGAACTGAAAGGATTTCATTAATTGAAGGCAAAAGATAGGGAGTCCATAATTCCTTTGGATGTAACTGCCGTGAATCTTGAAATGTGGCAGGAAGAGTCATTAGCAGAGTGCCATTCACACTGGCTCATCAGAAAGGGAGTTTGATGTGATTGCCTCAAGCAGAGTACAGAGGGTCAGCACGGGCCAATACCCTCAGCTAACAGAAATGTAGAAAGTTCACAGAGCTGCATGACAGCTAGCTCCAGTAATCCTGACTCCTCTGTCTACATGAGTTGTTTCTCTGGGAGAAACCTATCGTCAACTGCTCAAGGCTCTTGCCATTTAAATTCTTGAAGGGATTTTGTGTTCTATTAGCTGACATTTCTATAATATTCTACATGGCTTAACATTGTTTTCAGGGGTAGTAGTGGGGTTCGGTTAGAGATTACGGATCAAGGCAATGACCTGGTCCCTCTATTCTGCATGTTTCACTTCCAGTTTTTCTCAGTGTTTAATGTTCTCCTACTGTAGCTCTTCCATAATTTCACGTACTGTTAAATGCAAACAGAAAATCTTGAGTTTTTGCACACTGAGAAAATATGTGACCAGTCAGGAAGGGCCTTTTCTCCACTTCATTTAGCAGAGAGAACTTGGGCACAAAAAAGATGGATGTTTGAGAGGAGACAGCACCAATCAACAATTCTCAGTTCTGTTGTGGTTTAGTTTATTCTGCTGGTACAGGACTGGGCAGGAAGGCACACTTGAATGACTATAGCAATTTACCTTTCTTCCCCCTGCACCACCAACTCTGATGGGCACAATCCTGAGAGCAAATGGGGAAGTGTGGGCTGGCAGAGCTACCCGAGTCAATGAAACATGAGGGGGGCGCTGAGGGTCATTGTCCAGTATAAGCAGTTTGAGATGATGCTAGTGGGAAGGAGAATATTCCTCTAAAGTCTTGCCTTTTGTCTTATCCAGCATCAAAAATATGAGATCTGGAGCTGTTTCAGCTCCTTTACTAGATTTCAGTTATGGAAGTTTAAATCTTAACCAGTTCTGTAATGCACAAGAAACACTTTACTCTTTATATGGCAGTTGAAATTATATATACAATTTCATGCCTGCTGGTTGACATCTTTAGGACTGTCTGTCTCACTATTCCCCGCTTATTAATACTCCACTATCACATTTTGCCCCATTAATGTTAAAGTGAATATTCCCCAAAATGAGAAATTGAGACACCAAATTGATCCAAGTGGTCTCCTTTTCTGTCCGAGAAATTGCATGTGACTTCATGCCTCATGCCTACAGAGAAGTAAAGGGAAGAGATTGTTTTCTAAACCTCAATTATTTCTGTTACTTCTGTAGAACACTTACTGTTTCTTCAAATGACAGTTCCTGATCTCAGCCTCTATAAGAAGGTTGTTTGAGACTAGAATTGATTGAATGCATTGACTTGATTCATGAACCTTCAAATTACTAAACTCAAAAATATGGTAGAAAACATGGAAAAGTCTGGAGCTGACTGATAGCAAAAACTGCTCTCATGTAAAGACTACTGTGCAGACAAGGTTCTTTGGTTTGGTTTTGTTTGTAGTGCTGGGTTTCTTTGGTTTTTGTGGAGGTTTTTGTCTGTTTGGGGGTTTTTTGCTTATGGAGGGCACAACTTTCTGTGCTGGTTTTAACTGTGATTATTACTTTTAAAACTGCTGCCTTTTTAGAACCATGTGAGATGCACTCGGTTGTAGTCACATGAAAGTTCATGCTTAGCCTCTAGGGCTGTGAAAAGGTTCAGTTGGTAGTTAAAATAAATGGTAGGCCACTCACTGCTAGTCATATCTTAAATCTGGTGACGCTTTGGGGGAGATACTTTCCATGCTATCGCAAGCAAAGGCTCTTTTTCACCTTTCAGCTAGCATTTCTGGCTGTAGCTATATTTTCCTGATTGCCAAGTCTTGAGTTTTTATGTCTGCTGTCACAGTTACAAAATGTTAATGATTCCATTCAATCAATCAGTCAAATTAAAATCTCACACCATTTATATTATTTATCCATCTTGTCCTACTATCTCTCAATAGTACTTTTGATCACTAATGCTCAGTGACTCTTAAACCTTGACCACAGTTTACGTCCCTGGGTGTTTTCTTCTTTATTATTTGATTAAGCATACTGGATCTGTGGCCTGTCACAGTACCTGCTTTATTAATTCAGTTTCAGAAGTTTTGGTGCTGTGTATACTCTCAGATTCAAGCCTCCCATGCAAGTTTCAGACCCAGAAGTCACCTCTGAATCAAGTAGAATCTGAAATATTAGGGACTGGAAAAATAAGGCAGTCACAAATATTTCATTTTTAAAGTAATACTTCCCAGCTCTTCTGCATATCTCCTGTTTTATTCTCACATGACATTATTTTGAGTCAGCTGTGAGTATATGCAGCTTTCCAGGTAGTAAATGGTGTGGTTTAAAAAAGTGGAAATTGGTGACACTACTGCCAAACAGTGGAGCTCCAGTATTTCTCAGTCTTTTGAACCCAAACTCAAAACACCTGCAGTGTTTGGAAATTCTGATATGCTGTACTACTTATTTGCTTGTTATGAGATGATTTTTATGGCAAGATGCATTCCTTAAGAAAAACAAAACAAAAAAACCTTTGGAAATGGTGACCTGGCCAATGGCGATGCAGCTTTTTCATATTTCTTCATGGCTGTCCAGTAGGGAAAATTCAATAAGTTCATTTTGTGGGACCCAGAGATGACAATATTATCATGAGGGAAGAGAGCAGAGTGAATGAGGACTTGAAGGGTATATATGTATGTGGGTCTGTGTGTGTATATATAATGTGTAAGAGGAGATACATCTGATAAGAACAAGTGATTTAATTTGATCTGATTTTCTAGTTATCCCAGAAATCCATTGAACGACCTTTTTGTCAGATGTAAGTTAAATCTAATCACAAAGCTAAAGCAAATTGCATACCTGTTTATTCCACACAAGGGAAGAAAATTCCATAAATATATTCAGAATCAACTTAGATTTTTTTAATGTTCATTTTATTGCACAAGCCCCTTGATAGTTACTTAATTGTAAATGTTTTGGGGTTTGAGTCATAGATTTTGAGCACATATCTCTTCAAAGATGTTATCAGTGCTGCTACATTTAAAATATGATACAAGTAAAGCAAAGTAAAAATCCTTCAGTAATAAAAATTAAATGTACTTTATGTGGTAGTTGATAATTTAAAACACTATTCCTTTAATTTCTAGCTATTTTCTTCACTTTTTCATATTAACAATATAATAAAGTAGACATTAAATTATAAATGTAAATATATATAGTGTATTTAATAAAAATACATTGAAATATTGCATACACTATATACATATTTTCACTTACTATTAGCTGATTCAAAAAATCTGTAAGTCAAATTTAAATATTAAAGATTGAGACCAGTTCACTTATTTATTAACATAACACTTGTTTTTATCCATATCTGTATAACTTGGTCTAAAATGGGGGTAGGTGGTAACAGATATGGTGCTAGTTTAAATTCATTTGAACAGACGTCCAACTGAGATGATGCTATGATGGAAATATTTAAATTCAGCAACTATAGTAGGACACCTAAGTAATGTTTGCTCATTGTTTTTTTTGTGGGTGTTTTCTTTGTTTTTTGTTGGTGTGGTTTTTTGGTTTGGGTGGTGGTTTTTGGGGTTTTTTTGGGGGGGGTGGGGTTTTTTATTTATTTTTTTGGTTGTTTTTGTTTTGTTTTGGTTTTTTTTTCCGTTTAGCCTTTGAAGAAGAAAAATCAGGACTGACTTCAAAATATTACAGAACAACAAAAGGGAGAGGTGCACAGACACAAAGAAACATACTGGGAGGTTAAACAGTTTCCTAGGACAAACTCTCATCATGGTAATATATTAACTTGTCCTAGGATTACCCTCCACCTTTGCCTCGTACTTCCTCAAGTACCCCTCGTCAGGATTTAGAGAATTCTTAGCATTCCTAGGATGAGCTTTACTCATAAAGAAAAAATTAGTAGGGAAACACTCAAAACAGTAAGAAATGTCACTGCCTTGCATTCATTTTAAAGTGAAGATCCCAGCAACATTGATTATTTTCAGCTATTTCAATATTTTCAAAGCCACGAAATGGTCTTTCTCAGGCTATCAAAGGCTATTTTAAGATTATTTGAACCCTTTGTAAGAAAAGTCCTTGAGGATTCACTGCCATTTTTGATCCAAATGTGTAGTTTTCATATTGATTGTATTGAAATTTTCATGAGAAGAAGTCTTGTAGCATCTTTTTCTTTTCTACCTCTGGGTAAAGCTCTGATCCCCACATCTCAATTAAATCAGCATTGACCTTGCAGCTCCCAGTAACAGACACAAAAGTTTGTCCTTTTTGTCACATTTTTCCTATGCTGTTTTCGAGTTGTTGTTGTGATCTCCAGAACTGTAGGATCAAACCTTCAAAAATATATCCAAAGCACACCATGGACATATTACAAATACAATCTCTATATTAAAGGTAACCAGTTGCACAACTCAGCTCTCTTCTTCTGATTAAAGTCATACAGAAGTTCATCAAAATGAATTTCACAGTCCTCGTTTGCACTGCTGGCTGACCTCAAGCCTCCCTAAATTGCTGTCTGGAAAGGTGGTGTGCCATGTGCCGGGCTGGACTTGGGGACTTGGTATTGGGAATTATTGGGATAGAGCAGAAGCATTACAGATAGAACAGGTGTACAATACCTGGGTGTCGTTGCCATTCAGTAACTGGGTCTTGAGCAACAACTTGGTGTAGAGGACAAGCTGACAGGGGATATGTAAAGACCTGGACACTGAGAAAAAATCCTGCAAAAATGGTTGTAGTTCTTTTTACCCTTCCTCTCTGCAGAGGGGCTTGTGCACATATGTATTTCATACAAAACACAGAACAGAGACCTATAGTGAAGGTGATGCTTCCTGAACCCTGATGATGGAGGGATATTTTTATAAAACATTCCTGAATAGGGAATGAATAATACAAAGACAGGTATAATTGATTTGAAGGCACTAAGTTTTCAGTGTTATTCTCTACATTTTATTGGGCATTTACTCAAGAAAAAATTTCAGCATATTTTGTATTTTGATTATTCTAACTTTTAAAAATAGACTTCTCAAGTAGTTTTAACAGCCCTTTATGTTTTGTCATATATCTAGAATATGGTACAGGTGTTTTATTTTTCACCTCTTCCATTTTTTTGGTACTGAAATTTAAAAAATCATTTGTTAGGTACTGGAACTTGCAGCATACTATATTCTTAGAGTACAATGGACCAAAACCCTCAAACCCATTCAGTTAGGTTTGCCATCATTTATACTCTTAACTATTGAGTAATTTTCAGAGGCTTCTGTTGTATTACCTTGAAGGGCTTTTTCTTTATAAGAAGCCATTTTGTAAGGTACGCTATTTTAGAGGCTTATTAAACCCTGGTCAGGGAGGATTGTTTGTTGGGTTTGAATTTTTTTTTTCTGTTTTACTGTTGTATTTGGATGAATATTATAATCACGTATGTACTGGCTGGGTTCTTCACTAAAACATCTTTCTTCAGGTATTCTCCCCTATACTACAGAAGTCATATTCAAATTCATTAGTCCCTTTCTATTTGCAAGCCAAGTAAGATCCTCTGGCTATTTTTCATCTTTCTTGGGGGCATTTGGTGTATATGAGTGCAGATGTTTTTTGCTCAGCTTTGTCTTTGATGATATGTGTATTATGGTAGAGTTTAGAGGATCAAAGCCAGAAAGACCTAATAAATTCTTTATGTCCTCTAAGCATTTTTTTGTCTCCAATCAGACTGGAATATATATGTTGATTGTAATTTCTTCTGCAGATTGTAAGGGGGATAAGAAGAGTTGATACTTGGTTTTCATTTTTACTAAAACTGTGGCCTGGTAAAAGCAAGACATAAAGAAAGCAGAAATAAGGTCTGAAAATCTGGGACTCAGAAGTTGTCCAGTCATAGCCTGATCTGCCGTGCTTAACAGAAGTAGGTCATGTATTCAGCAGAAGAAATGCATATTTCTAAATCAGCAGGGCATATTTGTCAGTTTGGACGGGTTTGTTCAGGTGTCATTAGCTGCTACAAAACTATACATACAAGATGTATGTATATATTGAAGGAGCAGAAAGTGCAGATTGCCTGGGTAGCAGACGGAGGACAGGTAGGATTTAATGAGCTCTCAGGCTAAGCCGCGGTCTGTAAGCATTAGCATTAGCGTTGGCTCTTAGGCCGAGCGTGCGGCACCAGCCCGGGCCCGGCGGGAAGGGTCAGCCGTGCCGCCCCCGGCACCGGCTGTGCTGCTGGGCTGCCGTCTGCCACCAGCTCTGCCATCACTGCTGTCACTGGCAGCTCAGAGCTGGGACCTGATCGTTCCCAGATCCCTTGACTGGCATCCATGGGTTTTCCCTTTAGGATCTTAGATCTTGCTGTGTTGGTGCAACTTGCCCTCTTCAAATTAGCTTACTTTTCTTTCCCTCTGAAATTCCTGTGCTGTTAACAAGCCCCAGCTCAGCAACTGTCCCCGTTTGTAACTTTTATTTTCTCATCTTTCTATTCTTTCAGATGGCTCTTTCTCCTAACTTAGTAATTTTCTCGAAAGCCAGAAGCATAGTAACTCAGTTGGGTTGGATCGGAGCTGGACCTCAAGTTCTGGAAACAAAGCCAGGCAGGGCCCTGGGAGCTTACAAAGTGTTGCTCTTGATTTTTGGTATAGCTTTTTTTTTTTTTTTTTTTTTTTTCTGTTACTATTTAATTTTATCATTTTTTTGAAAACTAAACAATAACAATTTGAACATTTTGTTTGTGGAAGCATAGCATTACATCCTGCTTTCCTCCTTCCAGCAATATAGGGAGCTGCTTCATATTGACCAATATTTCATCTTTCCACATTGACCTATATATTGACCTATTTCATCTTTCCCTACGTTTTTCAACCATTTACATTGTTTCCTCTTTACAATCAATTTCAGATGCATAGCATATTCTGTAGGCTTATGATACAAATCCTAATACCAGGAAATGCATGTATTGCATGCATTACAGAGGAAAGTAAGTTACATTTCCGTGAGGAAAATGGAAAATCTATGTTTTCATTCCACAGCATAACTACGTTATCTTGCTGTGTTCACAGAAGCAGTCCTTATAAATGAATATGGATGTAAGTGCTGAAAATACCCAGGTGTTCAGGGAACTATCTTTTCTAGTATAGATTTGCTTTTGGTATAGATTCCTTTTTTGAATGCAATTTCTCTATTTCAATGGATTTTGTATACTTATGCAAATTACTACTCAGGTTACATAAATTTAGTTTGAGGTCATTATATGGATAATTTGTTACTTAGTAAAGTAGTTTGGCAGGTTATGAGACATTAATCCTCCAATAGGACTTTAATTAGAAGAGATGAACTAAATAATTCATAGCAAGACTTGGCCTGAAAACATTTATACTACATGATTATACCATTTTACATGCAGTGACAAATTGTTTTGGTGTAGCCTGGAAATAGCAGGACTTAATTAATTACTTCCAAGGTTTTAGACATCTGTGATAGGTTCTTTAAATGCATTAGATTGGAAATTCATACAAAGGCTAAAAATAGAGTTCAAGTCCTTGAGGTTAAAAAGCAGAGATGAGAAGGGAGCTTGTGGAAAAGTGCAGGAAGAAGCTGAAAGAGCAGAGGAATGGCAGCTAACTAGCATGTCTGATTCCCCAAATGTTACTTTTGCAAAACTCAGCTGGAAATCATTAAATACGGGAAATGTCACAGTTTTTACATTTGAGTAAAAGGAATGTGTCTTTTGCATATCTGGTCCATTAGATGGAAGAGGTATCCGCGAAAGGAGCCCTGAATAGTTTAAAGAACATACAACCAAGTAAAAAAAAAAAAAAAAAAAGGTGAGATGTTTTTCTATTCTGAAATCACATGACAGATGAAGTCAAATAAATTAAAATAATTTATTAGACTGGAAGGAGATACTACTTTAAAAAAAAAAAAAAAAAAAAATCCAAACCCAAGCAAAATAACCAGGATTTTGTAGTAACCCAAGGATCAGCATATCTCATTAAGCGGTATTTTCAGATGGTGGATTGGTGAATCATGCTGCTATTGCACCTACAGCTAGTGGGAATAGCAAATAGCAAAGAATTATGGTCATATGATCATATATAGCTGAGAAAAAAACCCTTTTGGTGAGAATATTTACTAATGCCATGGAAGAGGGGTTTTTTCCTATGAATTAGATGCCACATTGAACACTTGAATTGTGAACTCTAAAAGATGGACATTCATGACCCCAAGCCTGGAATTAATCTCTGAGAATTGTCCTTTTGAGTATGGACAAATAACTAATTTTTTTCTTTGCAGTCAAGTTGTTGACCTTTACATGTAGCCTCACAGCTGGAGCACTCATCCAGTGCTCTCAGGTCTGCATTTAGTTTTTTCCATGGCCTGAGAAGACTCAAACGCTCATTGCTACCTCTCAGGAGGACATCTGGATTCAGTACAAGGAGCTGCACCATTGTGCTGAATGCATCTGTGGGAGACCAGAAAATGAGCAATCAGAAGGGAACAGAATGGAAAAGATAAGTCATTTGCAGACTAGGTGATGGGAAAGGGCAGTTTGAACACAATGCAGACCAAAAAGTGTGCTTTTTCTACGGCTGCTTTCTGACTTTTTGCTGGAGATAACAGCTGTACACCTTCCAGCAGACCTTAAGGTTATACCTGTTTAATTTACTGGTATGGATATGGCTTGTGGGGACACCTTGAAGTTTGTGAAACATTCTATCTGAGTCCAGGCCACTACCTTCCACTTAAACTGCATGTTAGCTGCCTTGGTGCTTGTGCTGATTTATACCTTCGTCACTTGGGTTTCAGGTTCTCTATCAGTTTGTGAAAGTACTGAACTGAAAACCGCCTCTGCCCAAAGCACCAGCATTAGGAACAGTGCCACTGAGGACAGCAACAGGTGCGACAACAGGAGGTGTCTGAATGGGAATAAGATAGGAAACAGTAGTAGCCACCCAGTAGCCCCTGTTGTTGGAGTGCACATAGCTCATTCATAATGGATTTCACCAGTAGGTCTTTGAAGTGATCCTAGGAATTCTCAGATCATTTTCCACTTCTGGGACTATTTTAGACATCTATAGAAAATTTCAAACATATTTAATAAAGAAAGGATCTGACATCCCCCTCAGAAGCAAAACCACTCTATGTATTACAGAAAGGCACTGATGGTAGAGGTGCAAGAGGTAGAAGAAAAGGAAAACCTTCAGGGTCTCAGTGAAACAATATAGTTATATGAAAAGGGATAAACAGTTAAAGAGTAGACTTACTGATTGTTTGTCCAGTGCCCATACGTGAATTGAGGCTGAATTTTATGAGTTACATGTGAGTAAAGAAATTGCATTTCACAACTTCAAAGAAATTGCTTTACTTCATAATCATCTAAAATCAGATTAAGTTTTCTTGTTCCATTTTTCAGTCAGAAACACATTTTTACAGAACCTACTTTTTAGCAAGACAAGGCACTTAGAAGGAACTGCAGCAAACTCTTTCAATTCACTTATCAAAGCAGGGCCTATTATAAAACAACAATAGATGTTAACAAAAGGAAGTTAATCTGTATTCTATAAATAAAAAGCTAGAGAACATCAAAGCTACTTGCAAAATCTTATGTTTCTTTAAAGTTTTGTTCAGTTCCTCCTCTTTGCATCCATGTGAAGGAAGCTTATTTAAGGAGCCCAGCTAAACCATTCAGCATTTGAGAAAAACAAAAGAACAGACTCCATAAAGGAGAAAAGTGCAGCTGAGTGAGGAAGATGTCACAAACAGCTTAGCTGTCACTAGCTGTGATATATTGCTGAGGCAAAACCCTGTAGACAGGCTTTAGTTGGCTGCTGCCTCCCTCAACCTGAGAGGTCAGTGCCCTGAGCAGCTCCAGCAGTGCTGCTGGTAGGAATCACAGCAACACACTCTGTCCCTCCAGCATCCACAGTCCCAGCGCCTGCCTGAAACTGAGCCTGGATTTCAAACTAGCTGATGCCACCAGTATTGTTCCTCTCAGTTCACCTGAAAAAAACATGAGCTCTTGGTCTTGCAGGGCCTGCTCCTTCTTTCTGTATGAAGGTTCAGACCCTTCTGCAGGTGTGCTCAGCTGTTTTGAGTTTGTTCTGAAGACATTAATTGATAGAAGTGATGGCTGCTCCTGTGCCTCTGACAGTAGGAGCAGCGCCAGTGTCTGTGACATTGAAGAATACATGCTAAGATAGCACCAAAGCAGTGTGTACCTGACATCTTAAAACCAAAAGCAAGAAGAAAAATATTTAAAAAGTGGGACTCTCAAGGCAAATTGACAGTGGAGGGGTCTAGTAGCAAAACATCCTCTGCCAAGATGAGCCATTACATGTGAAGGATGCAGGGCAGAAGCAGCCATGCCAGTAGAATTCATCATGATCGGTCTCATTGTAGCCTGGCTGTTGAGAGACAACTTTAGGCAGTGGCAGATACAGTCCAAGTTTCCTTCCCTACAGCAGGGCCCATAAAACTTGAGATAGATGTCCTTCCAGGTCTAGATTGTCTCTGTCATTCTCTAAAGGGTTTTTTTTTATTGTAAAACTTGTTGTATGTTCTCTGTTATGGATGCATCTCAGTCTGCTGTGTAGGTTTTTCAAGGACAGAACGGGTACTTTGTCTGCCTGGTTGGAGAAGCTACCAAGACAACTAATGGGGAAGTCCTGTGCTGATGGCACTCAGAGGCCAAATGCTAGTTATGTCCTAGGTGAAATTAGCCTGTGAAATTGTTAAAGCATAAGTGAAGTGACTTGTAGGATTTATGGTTCTCCAGAAAGACTCTTGCAAGTGGACAATATAGATACCATTCAGTTCTTTTTACTTTGTTTGGAAAAAAAGCCCCTAGCATGCAAACCAAAAACTCAAGAGCTATCTTCAAATTATTAGACTTTGTTGTCATATATTTCTTAGTCATCCTCATTAAGAAAGTTAGATAAAAAGAACACTGACCACTCCATTCCTTGAGCTACTTAAGTATATTTTGCATTTCTCTGATTTTTCAAGCCATTACTTAGATGCATGCAAGCATCCTAAGTGTACCATTGCAGTTGTGAGATGGATCTTAAAACCAGGAGATCTTGTATAATTTATGCAGGGTTTGCATATTTTACTGTTTGCAGAAACACTTTTTCAATATTGGGCATTTCAAGAAATTAAAAAGTCTTACAAAGAAAGGGGGGGAAATGGGAAAAAAAGAGAAAATAATAAAAGGCTGAGCCTTGCAGGAGCAGCCACACACACAGCCTACTGGGGGTCTTGTGCTGCTTGTGAGGCACAGATGTGTGTTAGGGAATATAAAAGCCAAATTGAACATATTGCATCATATAAATAGATATAGATACAGATATAGATGATATAGATTAGATACAGATTAGATATAGCTATAAATAGATATATATTAAACTTTTAAGGATCTGCTGTCTTCCACAGAAAACTCTTCTGTATCTATGAATCAGGAAAGGCTGAAAAACACTGAACTAGCAAATAGACAGCTGTTGGTATTATCTGAATTGGGATGTTTTCACTTCATCCTGGTTAAAGTGTGGAGAGAAGGTTGAAAGGATGTCTCTTATGCTTCCTTGCTCTAACACTGCATTAACTTTTGGATAGAAATAAATCAAGTGCGAATGCTGCTTTTGTGGAAGTACAGTATCCATGATTACTGGTAGTTAGGGAAATAATTCACTCTGTTCAGAAACTCTTGACTCTGCCTTCATTCACTGCTGGCTGTCAAAAACGATATATACTGTATAAAATACCTGCATAATAAAGTGATCTGTAAAACTAGTGGTTATATTCAGAAGACACATTCAGAATGCTCTGTGTTCAGAACATTAGGTAGCATATTGTAGCTCCATGGCTCTGGGTGTGTGCTAAATTTACTCACCAATATTCAGTGTTTTAAAAGCTTAATTAGGCTGGAAAACAGAGCTAATTTTTATACCGCCTTCTGGTAAAAATGTTTCAAAAGTGAAATAAAGCTTTTGAAGCCTGCCTGTACTGAGCTCCTCGAGGTGGTGTTTTTTGATAGCTCCTGCCAAACTTGTGTACAGCCAGATCATCTGGTGGATTGAAGTTGGTCTGTAATTAGGCACAGTAACGTGCCTGGTCTGTGCTCCATGCTGGCAGCCATCCAGTAGTGTCTCTTACAAAACTTCCTGAAATTTACTTTTTTCAAATCCACTTGTAAAAAACAAATGCCCTTCTCCCTGTTAACCAAGAGCCACTATCTTAGAGCTCCTTCTATGTACTGACAGTTCTTCTTTAGTGCCTTTCAGTGTGTTAAAGCTGTGTCTCTCTGAGATGGTGTCATCCGCACAGACCTTCATGAGAACTCCCTTGAGCAAAGGGTATTGACAAAACGTTAAGTCTTAATGGGATGTCTTCTGAGCAATCCTCTGCCCACAGGAAAACCATCTCACTCCTCTTTGATATGACCTGATCCTAACTATTATGATGCTATATTCTTCAGCCATTAATGTTTCTCTCTGCAGTATTTGTTCATAACTTTGCATGTGGATTTTTTGGCTCTCTTTGGCCTGTTAATAGAGTGGGAAGTATTGGTGGAGGAGGCTTCATGAAAACATTAATTTTTCATGAAAACATTAATTAAAAGAAGGAAGAGGGAGGGGAAGTTTGCTTCAGTCTACAGAGCAACCTCCTTTGACTGGCTTGTAAAACTAACTTTTATTAAAAATGCAATTTGAAAAATACTTTGAAATGTCTATGACCAAGAGTATATGAAACATTCAGTAGTCTCTGGTTTGAAATGCATTATGCAGTGGTCTTTAGGCCTGCTTGTTTGGGCTTCTTACCTGTAAGTGATGTGTACCTGGACCTAGTTTTGGTGCAGTGAGTTCTCCCTATCCCTTGGTATGAAATGTAGATTCATTTTGTCCCACAACAACAACATAATAATGAGAGAAATTGATAGTTTTATAACTTCTAATACTTGTTTAATGGTATATTCTATCGTAATGGCAACTAATCAATCTCTCTAAACCAACTTGGATTCATAGGTTGCAAGGGAATTTAGAATTGTTTAGGTTGCAAGGGACCTTTTAAGATCATAAAGTCCAACCATTAAAATGAACATGGCCAAATTCACCACTTATGCAAGTCCCTAAGCACCCCATCTAAAGGTCTTCTATATACCTCCAAGGATGGAGTTTCCTAACCAGTTTCCTGGGGAGCCTGTTCTAATGCCTGACCCTCTGCTGGTGAATAATTTTTTCTAAAACCTGGCTATACCTCCCCTAGCACAACTCAAGGCCTTTTCATCTTGTTCTGTTGCTTGTTATTTGGAAAAGAGACTGATCTGCTACAGCTTCCTTTCAGGCTCTTGTACAGACTGAGTTCTCCAGTTATCATTTAGGCAACAAGACTACTTTTGTAGATCTCTCTTATACTGATGTATTTATTTTTATATCTTTGTGGAATTAATTTAATGCTGTTAGAGATACATCAGGTGTTTGTGCAGCCAGACCTAAATGGCAAATGTCCAGTACGGCCTGGGATACATCACAAGTGAGTAGGGTGGAGACTTCTGCTAAGAAGTCTGCAAGAGCCATGAAATCTGTTGGGGAGTAAAAAAGCTTAAGCAAGGAGCTGGGTTTACTAGAGAGAATCTTTAACAGGTGACTTGAAAAACTGCCCGTGATACTTGCTGGAACCAGCTGTCAAAACCTAATATGCTGATTTGGTGTAGCATCTTTTCTCTTTTAGTTGTTCCTTTTGTGTATTGCAGACTTTGCTGTGTGAATGGGAATAATTGTATTATATACTGCACTGTGCTATTTTAAGTATGGGTAAAGGTGATAAATGTCTGAGAAGGGGAAGAGAAGTGGTGAGATGCATAACATAATCAATCGCTTTCAAGTCTTGCAGATACTAGAGGCATGTAAAATGAAAATGTTTCCTTAGGTTTCACTACTTGTCAGTTAAAGTTCTGCCATATTCTCCATAACAGGAGCAGGAAAAACCATGCTGGATCATTTCCTTGAATACAACTTAGGGGAAAAAAAACTTTTAAATGGAGACCTCTGTTCCAAAAATTACCCTTTGCTTATTACATCTTAATAATAAAAAAAGAACCTGTTCACAAGTTGATTAGGTAATTCTTATTATTGAAATGCTGTTTCAATCAAAAATTACCTTTTCTCACATTTACTGGGAAACCAGCTTTAAGACACATTAAACTAAAGCTTTTGTGCTGGTGCTGTCCACGAAGATGATCTTCAGTTTGTTTGCTCTCTACAGCCCTTATTACTGGCGGCTGGCTGCTCGATAAGCTTTTCGGGGGGAGGAGGGATCTCATATTTTGGCTCTGTCTTCCTGGCCTTTCAGTCTCTGCTGCATGTTAAGTCAGCCTGACAAAGCTTTTGCTCTGCTGAAATTCTGTGCATAAAGAGGGATGAATAAGATGGGGTTTTAGGTAAAAATTGTCCACTGAAGATTGCGCAGCAGCCTTTATTACATGGGATACTGCATCAATGTTATCTTTAGATGTTGAATAAGATGATTTTGTTTTAATTAAGTTATTTCAGAGAATGTAAACTTGCTATTTTCAAATTTGATTCTTATCTCCATTGTAGTTCTATAACTAGTTTTCTAGTAATGGCATTTTATATTAAATAAATTTCTGGCTCCTTTCTGAACCCTTCTCATCCTGCTACATAACGCTGGAAGTACAAACAAGGATCTAACCAGGCTGACATTGGAAAGAAGGAAAAAGAAATTACATGGGGTGCTATTTGAGAAATGCTTTCCCCTGCTGTCTTTTATGTTTCTTCTTTTCTGTTCAGAGATATTTTTTTTTCAGAGCAGAAATTTTTTTTGCCTAACATTGGTTTATGTGTTTTTTAATTGTTAATGATCATAGTAGAGACTTATCTTAGAATATCAGGATTTGCTATAAAACTTCTGATATTTCATATTTTCCTGCAGCATTTGAAAGTACTTAAGCATCTGGTTTTCTGTAGATCAGTTTCTCCTTTTTGTGTGAAAGTGAAAATAGAAATCTTACTGAAGATTTTAACTGTGTATTTTTTCAAGCTGTAGTTTTTCAATAATCAGTCTTTGTATACCACAGCTATGGTACGTGAACTGTGCTCTTCTATGTGTTGGCAAGCAAAGCTTTCACTATATTTTATCCCTGTGTTATTCTGTACTATGTAATTTACAGCAGTGCTACAGAGGATAGATTGTTTTACACTGCAAGTAGGGTCTTAAAGCATTACTTAAAGCATTCCCAACACAAGCATCCGCATGTGAACCAGATGAGTAGATCCCCACTTTGTAGTCAGTGCAGAGAAAAAAGCCTTTCTAGGATGTGGTCAAGATCATCCTAAGGTTAGTGCCAAAAATACAACAGAAGTGTTTATTTCTTTCCACTGGCAATAAAAGTCATCTAGAAGTTGTCATTCTCTAGACATTTAAAGTTAAAGTGATGTTTCTATCAACCACTCTCTCAGCTGTGGAAAGTGCAGAGATACAGAGTTGAGAGCATTGCTTACTGACGGTCCATAATGCCTCCGTGTGATTCAAGTTAATTGCTGTGTGGTTTTTAAGCTCTTGAAAGAAAACGTGGGTTTGGGGACAAGAGGGATTGGCTTTTAGATGGGTGATAATTTTTAAACAGTAGCTATGCCTTATGACTTGATACCTAGAGATGTCAAAAATAGCGCAGTGAAAAAGAGAGAGAGGGATTTGTGGGCAGAGGGCAGGCAAAGATAGTCAGAAGTACCACGTTAGAGCTATTTATCAAGTGGTTTTACTGCACAAAGAATTCGATTTATTCTGTTGGTAGTTAGCGCATAGCATTTTTTTGCTGTGATTCATCATAAGCTTTGGCTCTATCACTGCAAGGGGGACAGGGTAGACAGTGACTTTCGTTCTGTCCCTGTCCAGGAGAATGGCTGAAACTCCTGATTTTCCCCACAGCTTCTCATGAGGCTTTGTAGAGGATCTTAATAGTGTCATGTTTTACCTAAGATTACTCTGTCTGCAGTTTCAAAGAACTACAATAGATTTGGAAAAAAGGTGTATTTTATGCCCTGATTGCTTGATGACCTGACAGAAGAATGCCACCTCTCTGCTACTGATATAGAAGCTCCTTGGGATTATAAAACACAAGGTTTTTAAAGTATCAAATGAAATAAACCACAATTTGGGTTTGGTTTGGTTAAGTTTGGTTTTTTAGTGCTTTTTATTGTAAAAGGCTGTTGTTCACAGATAAAAATCTCCTAGAAGACAGAAAAAAACCCTTTTTTAATAAAGTATGTATTCTGTTATGTATACATTGGACAAACAGACAAGATACATCCACAGTTAAGTGTTCTAAAATCATTCAAGGGGAAAGTGGAGCACAAATCATGAAGTATCAATCCTTTTCTACCACGTAAAGTTATCCTTTCATATATAATATGAAGGTAGACTGGAATTCAGGCTGTATGTCTCAATGTGTTTACATATGGAAATTGTTCTCAATGCAGTATAATTAGTCACAGTATCCCAAAATTAGAGGAGAACTTTTTGTCTGAGAGGATGAAATGTTCTCTGTTTGACCTTCCCCCCCTTCCCCCCCCCCCCCCCCGAGGAAACTTTAGCAGATTAGTTCACGCATAGATGTTCAGTTTATGTGGTTATTATTTCAGATGTTGCCATCCCAAAGAGGAAATTGAAGCAGGTTTTGACAGAAACATGACTAAAGTTCAGAGCATTTCTTTCCTTCAGGCACATTTTAATTCTAAAAACAATTAATGTTGTGTGATGTCTACAGTATGTCCTTTAGTTATGTCTTAACTTTCTTTGCTGGTTTGTTTTTTGGGTTTTTTTGGGTTTTTTTTTATCAAAGTAATTCCAGTGTACAAACAGGAGCTGTTAATGTCTGGATGCAGTGTTGTGACATAAACTACATGAGAACTACAGCGACCAGTACTTACTAATGGTGTATGTCACCTCCTAGGGCATCTTCTGTAAATTCTGGGCTGGCTTTCATCTTCAACATCACAATACAGACATAGAAGCTGTATATAGTGCCCATGAATTGTGTTAATGAAGAGCAGTCTGATACTAATATATTTTAAGTCTGAGGGAAAAAAATACAACACTCAGAAGATAATTGTTTTCCTCCTTAAAAATTAAAGACTAAGGGAGAATAAGAGTAGGCAAATACCTCATTTTGCTCTTAATTTATTCAGATGTGTGATTCTGTGGCTGGGTGGGATAATTTGGTTATTTAGGTGAATTTCTGACTTTATGCAAATAAAAATTCAATGAGGCAGAAAATGAGAATTCCATGGTAAATAGAAGCTGTTCTTTTTACTCACAGTTAACTGATTGGAACTAGTGGAGATTAAAAGCAAGCCTAGAATTTAGTGACCCACTGATAAGATGCCTCAATTCAAGTGGCACAAGGGTAGAAGAAAAATCCATCAGGTTCAGGAAATAACATGCAAGGGTGCTAGTACCAGACAAAGAAATGTCGATTTTCAAATTGTGTGAACTTTATCAGGAGTTTCTCACACTCACCATTCTATTATACATATATATACACACACAGACATACATACATTTATAGTATGTATATTGTAGTGTCTATTTTACACATAACTTTTTTTTAAAAAAATCACATTCATTTTCTGATGGCATATTAATTTACAGGCTTTATTTTGATCTCTCAGTAGTTATTAAAAGGAAAAGATTCTTAATATTACACTTCTGGCTCCTCTTAAGATTTACAAGGAGAAGTTGTAATCTACACAGATTCCTGTGTGCATAACAAACCATTTCAGGAAGCACATATTTCTAGGATTATTATTGCAGCAGAAGTACTGAGGTCATAGTTAAATAATCTGGTATCTCTAGTGTGCAAATGCTTTTTAAAACTTAGTTTTGATCTACTGACACTATTTTTTTTAACTTATACATTTTATGATTATGCAAGTGCATCTCAAGAGAGGGGCTTTAAAGTTAATATTATTTGGGCTTTTCAGTCACGTTTTTCATAGACATCCTTTTTCTCAGTTGTCTTTGTAATATAATTTCCCTTAAGTAATTATATAACTAGGCAGACTTGTCTTCATCTAGTCTCTGCTGATCTTTCACAAGCTAGAAACAGATTCATAGAGAAAGAGTGAAATTTCTGTCTGGTGGCAAAAGTCTCAGCTGAAGTCCTAACAAAGGATTTTGAAATCTGCACTAAAACCTAGATGTTCAAAACCTTTTTCTGGGTCTTATTTCTCTAGTAGGGAAGCAGAAAACTGCTAGTGAGGGAACAGATTTTTTCAAGGAGGCAATCAAAGCATTTCTGCTCTTCCCCTCACCTGTTTAAATTAACTTTATACACTGTAGAGGCAGAAATAAAGGTGAAGGCTACAAAATTCAAAGTGATGAGGGTTTGTTTGTTGGGTTTTTTTAAGTCTGATTTGTAGCTAATGCTGAAATAAAGTTTCTGTATAGAGAAGGATGACAGATGAGACTATGAGAGTACAGAATTCAGCTGAAAAAAAATTGTTGAGAGATTTTTGTTACAACTTCCAGTACAGTTAGAACTGGTGTAAACAAAAAGCGGACTCGTTCTTACTTTAGTAGTGCCTTTGATTTGTACTGTTCATTACAGACACTTGCTTTCCTTACAAAAAGAGAGTATCTGCCTACTGGTTTGGATTTTTTGGTATGGTGGGTTTTGTTATTTTTTTTTCTCTTTAATGATGTGATTTGCCAATTGGACATTACTAGAAGGAATGGGCAGTAACATTACCTATCACTGAATTCTATGAACTTTACCTCTCACATATTTAAAAAGTGATAATTAAAATTTATCTTTTTCACCCCATTTCACTTAATTTAGAAGGGAGGTTTAACAGATAGGGGTCACTTATGTGTAAATTAGTGTAATGTGTGTAATCCCATCAGTGATGGATAAAAGCTGGAAGGGTGGTTTTGCTTTTGTTCATATGCATTTCTAATACTATTTTAGAGACCGTACTTCAAGCCACTGTCAAATCTGCTGTAGCTTTTCTAAGATGGTAAGTGGAGAGATGTGCTGCCATTTAAAAAAGTACTCGTGGAATCTACTTAACAAAAATCAGCACGACATTTTCCCTTACTTCACACACAGCGCCTGAGAGGTCTCATCCTTTCAGATTCACTCTTTCAGCTTTTTCTCTGATGTGCAGGCATGAGGTCTTTGCAAAAGTTTCATGATTGCACTTTGCTTTCTGTTGTATTTGGTAGAATTTTTCAATGAAATGGAATATAATCCCTGAGAGTTTTCAGGGAAATAGCGTTTTGATGTTAAAGGGTAGAATGCTTCTCTGACCTAAATTTTTGGAAGTGACTAATGCTTTGGGGAATTGTATTTTCTAATGCTTGAGCTGAGGTTATGTAAGGAGACCTTTTCTGTCAGATGAGTGCTAACAATTGGGGAATTGACAAATCTTAACTAAATTGGTTGTCTGAATGTTCATGCCATAAAAATGGATGCAATACAGTTTATTCTCTCAAACTGTGTAAAATAAATACATTTTTTTCAGTATTGCAAAATCTATTCATATTAAGTGGTGCACAAAAATGTGATGACATGAATTAAGGCCGGATTAACTTTTTTTCTATGCAGATTGAATTGCTTCTCATCTCTTTCCCTCTCTCTTCCTGACTTATTTTGCAAAAGCTGCATTAATTTTTATGGAAAACGTTAGCATATGAACAAAAATGTAAATCCACAGAAGTCAGAAGAATAAAAAGTAGGGTGCTTTTGATCTCTGACACTTTTCCTATGCTGTGGAGGTATGCAGAATTTTGTTACTGAGATTTGCAGTGATAAACATGTGGCAGAAGGGAGCTGCTGCAAATATTTTTGTCCTTTGTTTTCTGTGTAATTTTTATTTCTTTTCAACGGGAGTACCTCAAATTTCACTTGTTTGTTTCTCTGGTTAATGTAAATTATTTTTGTTAAATTCCACTGTAATTCCATGTCGTCACCTTGCAAAGAAAAAGTGAGTAAAAAGATACCTCATTTGAAGGGAGGGATAGAGAGGTGGGTGTAAGGTTCCTTTAGTCTCTGATGGAATGAAATTTGTAGACACTTGTACCCTGACTGCCTTTGGTTGATGGTCCAGCAAATGTAAAGCAGCTTAGCTAATGGCGCTTCTTGTAGCCAGCTTTTCACACAGGTATTTAGAGTTTCAGATAAATTCTAACATGCCAATAAAAACTGTGTTCTCTTATGCAGACTAAGCAGTTGGGAGTCACACACAAGATGGTCCAAAGTCTTCATGACATACCTGCATTAATTTGCCTATGCTGTATGAAGTATAGAAATCTGTTCTTCGAAAGATGTATATCAGTTTTGAAATGCAAATATTTATTTGTCTTCTAATTTAGGCAGTCTCTGGGTGCCTTCAAAGCACGTGACACCTGCATCAATGTAATGTAAAAAAACAACAGATATGACTTAGAGAAAAGAGATTCAGTCAGAGAAGCTAGGTATTCTTATTTACATCTTTTTACGTGACGTTCAGGGGGCTGAAGTTTAGTGGGGGAAAAAAAAATGGGAACATAATCAACAGAACTAAGGCTAGCTAAAAATGTGTTTCCAAACCGTTTACATTTCCATGGGTTTCACAGTTGGTAGATTTAGAAGTACTGCTATACTATAACTGAAGTTAATTTGTTGTATATGAGAACTGAAACTGGTTTTAAGTGATCTGCAAAATAAACTGTTGAATTTTAGACAACTTCTAAAAAATGGATGTTGATTATATTGGATGAAATTTAAGTCAGTTTAATGTGATTGAAACTTACATCCAGAAGGATTGTCTATTTTAAAGGTCATCCTTTGATACTGAGCATATCCATGCCCCCTTAAAAAGCTAGCTTTAGCAATTTGGAAAAAATTCTAATGTGTGGGATGCCTAAAGATGCAGTGAATGCCTGGCGGAATTTTGGAGTCACATGCATCTGAATGCTACTGATTGGCAAGGAGGCTCCTGAAACTCATCATGGAGGGAAGATTCTACATAAAGTTGCAGCTGCCTAACAGTTTGACGATGCTGTGACTGTAGGCACTCTGAAACTGATGGGAAATTGCAACTTTTCAGCTCACTCTGGAACTTGGAAAGTTTTCTTAATGTCTGATACACTGAATATTGTTTTATACGTTTTTGTAAGATTTAATGGCAGATGATAGCTGAGAGGAAAATCTGGGAAAAAAAAGAGAGAAACAAATACCCTATGAACAGAACTTGCCCCCGCCCCCCGCACCAAGAGAAAAGAAGGGATGCCAGAGTAAATGCTATTTTTGTAAATTTAGTTTGCTTTAAGAAGCTTCTAAATGAGTGCAGAATTCAGATGCAAAATAAGTAGCCACAAAGCCGTTAGGATTTACTCAGTAAGGTGATTTCTTGCTGTTGAACGCTACATTCAGTGCAATATCTGGATATATCCTTGCTGCGCATTGTTTTTTTCACCACTTTTTTTCCTAACTAAATTTTTCTGAAGAGCTAAATAAAAATTTTCCTCTTCTTGAATTTACTGCTTGTTCTCATACCTAAGGGGGCCTACAAGAAAAATGGAGAGTGACTTTTCACAAGGGCATGCAGTGATAGGACAAGGAGGAATGATTTTAAAGTGAAAGAGAGTTTAGATAAGCTGTTCAGAAGAAATGCTTTGCTGTGAGTGTGTGGAGGCTCTGGAATGGGTCACCCAGAGAAATGATGGATGCCCCATCCTGGGAAGTGTTCAAGGACAATTTGGATGGGGCTCTGAGCAACCTGGCCTAGTGGAAGGTGTTCCTGGACATGGCAGGGAGTTTGGAATTAGGTGAGCTTTAAATCCCTTCCAACTCAAATCACTCTACATTTCTGTTATTCCCTGTGCAAAATTCCATTGCAATGCTTTTGAAGACAGGATTCCTCTCTAAACATACTTGGGGAGAGGGGAAAGGAAGTTAATGTTATTAATTTATTCAACACATCAGCCCCCTTAATCTCATAGGATATAGTAGTCTTCTGCATTATTAGTTCAGTTTTACGACCACCAAAGTAATTATTTCTTGTTCCTTAAGCTGGCATAAGAAAGTTTCCTGTTACTTTTGTGGATACTCTTGAGTATATAGTCAGATAGTTTGGGGAATTAAAGTCAGCAGCATCAATGTAAGTTGTGTAAACTCTCTTTAGTTCTTCCATGCTATTTTGTGAAAACAGCTTTTCTTACTTTGAAAGCCTCAGTTTTGGCTGCTGAATACTGAATATACAGGTTAAAACTATAGAAGGCATAGCATGGAAACTAGCACATCTAGTATTTTCTGATGGTCCGACTCAGTCTTTGATCAGGGCTATCAGGGGATGCATCCAGTAGGATTTAATTCAGTTCACCGTGTTCAAAGAAACTCTATGCAGACGTGTACAAAAATGTCCTGAAGTAATGTTCATTAATTCACCTTCCATAGTAAGATACTGATAATTTGCTGCAAGTGTTACCCTAAATCACTTATAAAAGCCTTGGTTAAAAACACCTTTCCAGTGATGTCCCTGTTTTGAAGTGATGTGGAAATGCTTCTAACTTCTTTGAAACCCCTTTATGTCCATAGAACCAGCAGAAAAGAATAAAATGTGAGGAAAGATAAAGGGTTACATTAAAAATCCCTTTGGGAAAGAAAATACCAAAATACATTTGAACTGATAATAAAATTATTCTTTCCTTTCATCATGGAATTGTTTAGATCTTTGGCTTGTGACATCTTGGAGAAGTGTTATTACCATTACATCATTCCTAGTCCTGAGTTTGTAGTTTCCTCCTGTACCATGTGAGCTATGGAAGCACAGTCTAAGCTGCAGCAGTCTCCTTTATTATATGACAACTACTGATCTTGTGAAAGGGCAGTGTCATGCTGCATTGTGTATGTGCATTATTTCTCAAAGAGAATCACCATTCTGAATAGTTAATCATAATTAGCAGCAAAGAGGCAACAAGGTCAGAATAACAACTGGGTTTTTTTCCATACACATCAATCTCACATATTTATTGTGCAGTCAGGAAAAAAAAGTCATTCTTTAGAATGTGTGTTTTTGTAGCTTGGATCCAGCAGTAAAATACAAGAAAATTAAGTTGTTACAGCTGATTTTATGCTGGTTTTTTTACCTGAAGTCCCGATTTAAGCACTCAAGTTAGGAAGTATTTTTTGGTCATCCCTTAGGCATTCTAACTAGGATGTAGTCCTATTCAGGCCTGTAGGTTGTTGGAGTCTTTTAGCTCCTTATCAGTCTATTCCCATAAATGCTCATGAGATCTATCAGCACCACAGAGTTAACTACAGAAATTAAAACAGAATTTGAGGCCAGCACATTTGCTAAAAGCACTGTAAGAGACATCCTTAACAGTAAGAAAGAAAATATGAGGGAAGACCAGGGCAGGATCTTTTGTGTATCCTCCAAACATGCAGTGAGCCTATAAAGCTGCACAAATGCAAATAATTCCCTTAGGCTTGGCTCCAATGACTGATAAAAAGTAGGAAGAACAAATCTAATCTGAGGACTGAGGAACTGGAGAATAGGTTATGACTGATTTGACCCTGAATACGTTAGGAAATCAAGCTGAATGTAAGACCATTAAAAGATGATTCTGTATGCTGGTTATCCGTGTAGATAGGAACCAACTGAGTGAGGCATATTTGAAAGAACTAGATAATTTGTATTTAATGGGTCAGAGCACTCTGAAAATGTGAAATAAACTTAGTACTTGTTTAGTTGCCTTGCTTCTACTTCAAGGACAAGAGGTTTGACAATAGTAAATAAACCAATAAAATTCTGTCTGCTTTTGAAAAGTTAATGAAAATTAATTTTAATCTTTGCCCTTTCGTCTTTATATTTGCTTTTTTTTTTTTTTTTAATAGAGATCACTTCTAACATAAAAGATTTATTCCTGACCTTATAAACAATGTTTATACATCACTTACATGCTGTACACCAGATGTTGTAAGTACAACCTTTGATAACTTGGAAGCATAGGTTTTTGAATGCAAATATATCAATGTACTGGTTACTAAAACTCAGGAGGGAGTACTGCTGGGACATATCACATATCACAAATGATTGAAGCAAACCAGGGAATACAATGAATTGCTCCTTAAGTAACTGTAAATCATATATTGTGGAAATGCCTCAATTTGCAACAGGCTTGTTAGAAATTGCATGCAAACAACATTTCCTGCAATTGATAGAAATGTTAGTCTCTATAATTTTTTAACCTGGTCAAGTTCTGTAAAATACCCTCCAGAAGTAACTGTGTTTCAGAAAGGAGGGTAAAAGATATAAATAAGAAAATGCCAGGAAAAAAAAATCATATAGGGCCCTGAGTGACAAGTGACATATACTTGGAGATAGTATTTCAGTGTCAATTAAACAAAACAATTTAACTTTCAGAACCTCTAATTTAGACTTTATCTAAGAATAGTGCATCAAAACAGTGCATTTCAGTGGACTTGAATGCCATTACAGATGTGGCCAAGAGACTTTTCATAATAAATATCAATCTTTAAAACTGATAGAGGTGTCAAGTGGCTCCCTATTTCCCCCTTTCCATTCTAACATCTCTTTTAGATTAATTATTTTAACAATTATATTTTTATTATTTTCCCCTCATGAAAGGTCTGACATGAAATTTCTGAAATACATCCTATTTCTATTCCCGTTATATAAATAGCAAAGTGAAACAATACAACAGTACAGTGTTATTTTTGTCTGGTTTATATATGTGTATATATATAATGAAATATTTTACAAAAAAAAAAAATGGAGGAGTTTATCCAGTTTTCTTTCTCTGAAGGAATACAGATATATTAAAAACTCAGTTGTGCTCAGATCAAACTGAGTGAGGCTGGAGAAAGTCATATACTCTTCACCTTTGCATATTTTCTCTCCTTGTCTATTCATTTGACTTAGTTACTGGAGAACTTTAAAAACACTGAGGACATGGTTTGAGACAGGAAAATATGGACATGAGCATAGCAATTACTAATTATGAGTGCTGTTGACTGGAAAACAGATGTGAACCGAAATGGTGTTGTTTGAAGTGCTTGTGCCCTCTTTATAAATTATTTCAGGGATGTTTTTCATTAATATAGAATTGTTTATTACTGTTGTCCTCTGTTCTAAAATGCTGCATCATTCTAGAGTGCTCTGGGGATACTTCCCCAGCCCTTAAATGTTGTGTTTTAATGAGCCGATATATAAAGCATACTATTATTTCTTTCATGATAATCCCTTGCATGTTAATGTTGCTGAGATGGTTTCTGCAAGATTGTTAAAACAAATTGCTCCAAAGTAACAAATCTGAGCCACGAGGGCAAGGCAGATTAAGGGAATTCAGATGAAAAGCATGAAGTCAGCTTTACAGTTGCTTTATTTTGCTTCAGCAGCTAATATGCCCTTGACTAGATAGGGTCTAACCATCTAGTACAAATTCTTATACTTGCTGCTTCAGTGGGTTTTGTTGAAGATACTGGCTTCTCCTTTATGAGTCAGCAGTGTTTATCAATTTTTCTATCATGCCTCAGGAATATTGCCACTTACACTTTAATATGACTTGGCTTGTCATCTCAAATCTTGGAGGCTTTTTTGCAATTTCAGCTCTCATGTTGTTATAATTTATAGGGCTCCATGATAATTAAACTATGACTGTCGGTTCTCATACAAACAACTGAGGAAGATGTGGCTTTTTGTTCTAGCAGCGAGCTGATTTATTTGGCAGGTTTTACTTAAAGGTGTAACATTGAGAAACTCTAAATGCAAGTTGAAAAGTTCATATTTGAATCACAGTGGGCATCCTAATTGGAAAATGCTCCTGTAGATGTCATCCTCTAAAGATTTAATTCTTGTTGTTGAAGTGCCTTACAAAATTCCTTTTATATTCATGTATTCAAATAACAGCTTTTATAAGCCTATTTATGGGGGAAATTATACCTTTTGATATAAACTGATATCTTAATCTGTATCACCCATCAAAACACCCACCAAAATGGTTCTGTTTCCCAGTGCGTGCACAGCCCTGAAATCATAACTCCTTGATATAGCCTTTGGTGTAGAATTTAGCAAAATCATGCTGAATGAACACTAAATCTCCAAAGACTGCTGATCACTGAGTATGCTGCTGAATAGTGGCTTTCAATATGTTTGAGCCTCAATTATGGGGAGAGGTGGAGGTATAATAAGGGTTTAGGGTTTTTTTACTGTTCTCTTATCCAGCATTTTACCAGCCGCAGTTTTTTTTGTTTCTCTCTTTTCTTGTTTGTAGCCCTCGCCATTTGTACATATGCAAATAGCGAGGTTACTTGGTACACTTTTTACTGTCCCTCCTGCCACCAAGCTACTTAGTACCATTTCCAAGCTGATACTTCAGGTGCACGGATGGTAGCTGGCGAGTTAAAAACCTTTCAGCTGTAAAAGGGTAGTTTAGGCAGGAGGTTTACAGTGAAGTATTTACCGCCATAGGGTGAACTCAAAACGTCTGCTTTAGGAAAAGAGTATTTGCAAAATGCATTGCTACTATACTGACAGAGAATTTGTACACCTCCGCTGTTGGGTATTGCAGTCTACAGGCGTAAACTGACAGAGTAAGGAAAAGCAGAAGGAGTTCCAAAGATTTAATTTATAGTATGTGATAGAGTTATAAAATTGTAATCTTGTTTTATGTGTTTAGTTTTCTCTAAATTGAAGTTTATGGGGTAAAGAATATAATGAATCACTATATATCCCTTTCCTTTATTTGAAATTTATGACTTCAGAAATCTTCATTGAAAAGATGTTTGTCTCAGCTCTGTGCATTTTGACATACAGGACTCATGTGGCTTCATTTATTTAATCTAGAATGCTTGTGAAAGAAACACCAGTTGCAGCTGTGGATATTAAGAAACAGTGCAGTGATATATGAGCAGGACATCTTCTGTACTTTATGGTATTCATTTTTCAATACTCTCTTTCCTGAATAAAGTAAACATATAGGTAAAATTGGTAGAAATTTAGGATAAATCTTTTTAAAAAATCAAAATGAGGAAATGAAACAATGTTTTATGGTTTTGTATCTGTGTGTATACAAGTATACACACATAAAAATGTACTCATTTATTAAATAGCAAGTTTCATTATCTATAATGCTTTTCATATTTACAGATGATTATTTCAGTAGAGCTACCTGACAATAAAACTTCAGAGTTGTGCAGGTTTTCTTCTATGGACATCTGCCCTTTGCCATTCCACAAACTAAGTGTCTGGAGCGTATTAATACTACAAAGAAGTTAGACAAAAGAAAGGAGCTGCAAAACCTCTAAGGGTTACTGCAATTTATTATTTCTTTTGAATGCTTTACATTTATGGTTCTGAGAGTAGAGCTGAGGGAATTAATGAGCTGGTCTGTAGTTTTATATTGGGAAGGTAGCAGAGGTGATGGGCTTGTGCTGTAGGAAAAATAAATTTGTGATATGTTCTTAGAGTTTGTGTAATGTTTGGGGGTCTTTTGCTTTTTTTCCATGCTGTTCAGCACTTGATAACCTTTTTTTGGCATTAAAATCAGCTCTTCTTCTTTTTTCATGATCTTCATTATAGACCCATCTCAAGAAACCATATGTTTGTGATGTTTAGAGTGAAGGTCAATATACTGCCCTCCTTAGGTACTTGTAAGTGTTGGTTCCATGAGCTGGTGTGTTTCCTCTGGGCAGTGCTCTTATGTCTGGGTTCACACAGAGCTGAACACGCCGTGTGGTCATTGCTGCCATGGCTATCAGCCCTTTCACAGATCACATCACAGCCTAATGTGATGCTTCTAAATACATCCTTGCTCTGAAAACAATATTTTACTGGCCCAACATTTCAACTCTTTCCTGATCCTAAATACTGTGGGTTTTCTCCTAGAAGTTTTAACTTTCTTGGTTTTGTAACTGCTTACATTCTTGACTTTTCCATGCTATTGTATACGCAAGGAATACTAAGTATATGGAAGGGTCACTTGTGTTCCTTCTTTCCTAAAGCTCTGTGTTTTGTTCTCCCTTCAAACCCAGCATATCCTGGAAATACTTCATATTTCTGAGATGCAGTCTTCTCATCCACCTCCTTGTCTGTTTGTGCAAAACCCTTTATCATTTCTGGATGACCACAGGATAGCTCTGTTTTCCCTTAGAAGACTACCCTGACTGAGTTTTTAATCAGGACAGTGCTGTGGTTTAACACTGGCTGGCGTCTCAGCCGCTTCCTTACTCCGCACAGCAGGATGGGGGAGAGAATCAAAAGAAAACTCATGGGTTGAGATAAGGATAGTGTAATTGTTAAAACAAAAGCTGTGCATATAAGCAAAGCAAAGCATGGAATTCATTCATCGCTTCCCATGGGCAAGCAGCCTTCCCCAGGAAAGCAGGGCTCCTTCACATGTAATGGTGACTTGGGAAGACCAACACCATCCCTCCATACATCCTCCCCTTCCTTCTTCTTCCCCCAGCTTTATACACTGAGCTTATGGTACAGGTTATGCCTTGGGTCAGATGGGGTCAGCACTTCTGTCTGTGTTCTCTCACAGACTTTTGTACGCCAAACCTCCTCTCTGGTGGGGTGGGCTGAGAGGCAGAGAAGGCCTTGGTGCTTAACAATAGCAGGAACCTTTCTGTGTTATCAACACTGTCCCAGCACAAATCCAAAACACAGCCCCATAGGAGCCATTATGAAGTAATAATTTTACCCCAGTAAAAACCAGTGCAGATATTTAAATAAACTCTATGGCCTGTGCCACATGAACAGTGAGGGGATGTCTCCTTTAATAGCTAATTGATTAAATCACTTAGGATGGCCAAAATTTTAAGTAGTCATCAGGAGAATCTGCAACAGCAAAGAACATCTCTCCAGACTCCCTTGCCAAACAAACGTCTGCCTTGGCTCTTGGGTAGATTACAGCTGCTAGTCACGTCTACCTGCCCTGTAGAGACCAAACCCCTTGGCTCAGTGTTTGTCTTGCTTTAGTGAGCCTGGAGTGACTGGTGAGTGACTCTGTCTTCGGTGTGATGGCCTTGACATAGGCTAATGTTCTACCACACAGTCAACCCAGTGTTTTGTGATATTGCTTGTCTGCTGTGTTTCATTTTGACTTACCTAGAGAGGTTCACACTGCCCATTTTAAAGGTCTGCGAATTTCTAAGTGGCTCCCGACCTTCTCTACGTGACTTACTGTGCATCTATCACAGTGTGGTGTAAATGAGCTGTGACTGTCAGCAGCAGCATTTTCTCAGTAGCAGTGTGTAGCCCAGCTGATCACTAATCAGTCCCACAGCCTGTTTTACTCCTGTAGATGAGTTCAGAACCGCAGCAGTCAGCTGTAGCTATGAATTTTGATCAGAGTAAACACCAAGGCTCATTTGTTATGGAGATAGGTGGGAGCGTGGCAACAGGCAATGATGGAGGAAAGCGGGGCTATGTGCTGTTAAAAAATGAGACAGTCCGATAATGTTACACTTCACCAATCTTCAGACACAAAATATAGTATGAGGGTTTACAAGGCTGTTATATGGCACATTATCTGGTAACACTTGGAATGCTAATTCTGGATAACAGTGTCTGTGCCCACACTGTTCAGATAAATCTTTTAGACAATGCCCTTAATAAAAATCAGAGAAAGTTGAAAATGCTTTCAATGAAAGGCATTTACAAACTGCCTATAGGTGCACTCCATCTACAGCTGTTAGTATATGTCAAAAGAACATCTGTGTTAAAATGGGCTACTTCATCAAACAGAAATTATATCTGATGTCCAGTTAGATGTTGATTTTGCTTGTCTGTAACATATTCAGTGACTTCTCTTCCGACTCTTGGTGATGTCAACTTGGGATTGTACAAATTCCAATCCTGCACATTCACATGGTCTATCAAAAACAAGAGATCTCTTTTCTCCACATGTTTGTCCACGTCATCTTCATTTTATTAGTTTGCTTACAAGCTTATAGTACAGATAGGCTAAAAGGAGGCACATGGGAACAGGTGGGACTGCATTTGAAACTGAAGCAATAGTCATGATCCAGGGGAATATTTTCTCTCTCTGTGGCCTTTATTTTCTCATCTTCAAGCAGCTCTCAGTTTTACACAAAAGACTCCTTGTGACAAGGAGTCAAGTTAAGGAATTAACTTTAAGGAATATTTAGATAGTTGTAAGAGATACTGGTTTGTTCACTATTTGCACTGCGCAGTATTTCTAGGGCCCCAGTGAGCTGATGCATTGAAACAAAAAGTTCCTCCCTGCCTCTAAAGGGTTACAAAGTCTGTTTAAAAGAACATTAGAAAGTCACAGGCTCCCTGACTCTGAAGTTGCCCAGGTTGCCCCGCTAGCTCCTTTTCTGTGAGAATTATGGCAGGCCATTCCCTATATTTGTTACTCCCTGAAAGCCACTGCCTCATCTAGTACTTGAGATGTTGCTGAGTGCTGTATGGAGAACTAACACTGTTGGCTGTAGATCATCTGCCTTGTTTGGTCTTGTTTGACTACACATAAATAACTTCAGTGCCTTGGGTACGTGTGTGTGTGTATATCCTCTTAGATGGGTTCAGAACTCATCAAAGTTTCTACACCACTCAGATTCTTCTCTGATTGAGCAGTGCATAATTAACCACAACCGATTTAACAATTCCACTGGGATTTTGCTGAAGTGTCACAAATATAATTCGGGCCAACACAGAATTTCACAAAGATAAACTCCAAATGTCCACTGAGCAGGTGCTGCACAGAGATCAATCTTTTAGCACCAACATTGCACAATCCGTACTTCTACTGTCATGGGATATATCTAGGTAAGCAAGTTTTCTCTGCTTGGTATGTATTTTTGGGGTTGTATTTGTATGCATTAATGGGTCATTTAGGTGCCAGGGTGCCATATGCAGTACTGAAGTCATATTAGTGAAGAGGAAAAATTTGATTATAAAGAAGACAGACATAGAAACAAAAGATTCCTCAAAGAAGGACATAGTTTGGCAGGGATTTTATGATTAGCACTGACTGGTACTGCATTTCTGTCGCGTGGCTCTATGCTACAGAATCAGGAGTTAGGTTAGTGATGTCCTTTATACTACTGAAAGGGATTCACCCAGTATTGCATTAATTCTGTTCACACTGTCACTGAAAAAAGTCCTGAGCAAAGAAATAAAATTAGATATTTGTTTTTTATTGGAAGTACTTCTTTCTAATATTTGTATGGAAGAATTGATAAAATATGCCAGAATTCTCATCTGCAAGCCTGTTTTATCAAGCAACCCATACTTTATTAAAGTAATATAGACTTGTCCTGCCCCCCAAATTTACAAAGGTTGTTTTGTTTGTTTGGGGTTTTATGTTTGGTTTTTTTCAAATAATAACTGATAAGCATTTGTCTTGAAAGCACGTTCCCATGGTTTATACAATGTATGTTCAAGAAGTTCATTCTCAGTCACTGGGCCTCTGACAATTTCTTCAGTGCCACAGTCAATATAGATCTCAAAATATGATGAAATTGTATTTTGTGCATTTCTTTGCAGATTTTCTTTTTTGACTTTCATTTGATTCAGGGGGGGTTTTTTGTTTTGTTTTGGTTGGTTGGTTGGTTGGTTGGTTGGTTGGTTTTTGTTTGTTTGTTTGTTTGTTTTGTTTTTTTTTTTTAAGAACAAAGTGCCCTTACTAGTGAGATTATATATGCAATAGCTACATTATTTTAAATCTCTCTAACAAGACCTCAGAGGCTGAGCTGACATTACCTAGCTGATTACATTTCCTGCTGGTGGATTACTGTCAGGAATCAGTGATAAAATTCATGGGGGGGCAGATAGAATCTTCCTGTCAGTTCTGTTGTAATAAATGTAGAATTTAATGTAGATACACAGCAAAAAAAAATTCCAGATTCTCAATGATGTGTTCAGTAACTCACTCCAACATTGTTATCAATAATTCTTATCTTTGGAAGAAGCACAGTTAATTTCTTCAGTAGTCCATAAATTACCATAGAACTTACAAATCTCCTATAAAGTCAATGCAAGTAATTGTAAATTAATAGATTTCTAAGTGTGAAGGAGCGTGTAATAGTGTAGATGAGCCCTTGAATGAGCATGCCAGTTCTGGTGTCAGGGGTGGGAACTTCCCACTGTTTTATGTGACATCTTCAAGTGTAAACACATTTCTTTTCCCTCCCCCAACTGATTTAGCTTGCTACCATAGCAAGTAACATTTCCATTAGCCTCCCACCGTTAAATCGTGGAGTAACTATAATCACAAAAACATTCACCGTGCGAGCAAACTAACAGAGCAGTAACTGGTCATAGCTTATCTCCATCTTACAGGCGTTTTTTGTGAGTTCACCACAGTTGGTGCAGAAACAAATCCCTTTAAACTGAGTCTAATGAAGGAGAATAAAAATGGTTGGTTGCAATACAGATTAAGGGCTTATAGATATTCTTGAGTGAGCTTGCTAGAAAGAAAAATGTGTTGTTTCCCTTATGTGCAGTATTTAGCAGCAAGGAAGTCTCCTGTGTGTCAGTGCCTAGACTGCTCAGGCTTGATGGGGCAGAAGAGGAATAGTCTGACTTCAGGATACTTCAGATTTTACTTAAAATAAAATATATGTAGATGTTGACAAGTTAAGCTTTATTACAGGTAACAGGACAGAAACAATCTTAAGATGAGAAGAACTTTCCTGTTTACTCCTTGCACTACTTTTGCACTTCTGGACTGTAACAGATGGAGTTTTCATATGTGAAATATCCACCATTTTCTGTGATTCAGCTTTACTTTTAGCTGGAATTTAAAAAAAAAAACCAAAAACAAACAAACAAAAAACACCCTTAACTGCATAGCACAATCAGGTTTTGTTTTTCTACAACCCCAGTTTTGCAAAGCATGTAGACTTGAAGCTGAAGTGACTCTGAGGCAAGGTTAACTTTTGCATGCAAGTTTTTCTGGTCTGGGATTTCAAGGTGTCTTTATCTTCCTCTGAGGCTGAAGCCTGGAAACTTGGCAGAGAGCCATTCATGCCAAGGGCTTATCTTGCAGCACAGCTCCTCTCTTCTGGGTACAGCTATAACTGTTCATATTTGTGAATCTTACATCGGCACCTTTACTACCTATGCACTGTAGGCTTGGCTTGTGGGGTTTTTTTAAATAATAAAATTGTGAATAGGATGGTGACACAAGATAACATAAAGAGGAGTCTGTATATTAAATATATGTAGTAATAGAATATTTACGGTGTCGTATTTTGGAGGAAGGACAGAGTCTTAATAAGCTTTGCAATGAACTGCTAGAACTAAAGTGTGTAGAGAGTAGATGGCTTTTCTTTTTTGCTTTTGTTGATTTTAAAAGGGAAATATGGGATTTTTTTTAACAGTGCGTTAGGTGATGTAACAGCAGGGTGACATGGAGGGAGGAAGCACAGCTCACTGTGCTTGCCTGCCCAGGAGGAGCAACAGCAACAGAATTGTGAGATAATTCCTTAACAATATCAGATGCCACCCAATCTTGCTGACAGCCACCCAACTTAAACGTTTTGATAACTCTTTCCAGGATTGCTGCTTACAATTTAGTAACCCTTAATTCATATATATGTTTCTTACAAGCCGACTGTTGTTGTGGGTTTCCAACTATCCTGTAGCAGTAAGACAATGGTAGAAACAAGAAGTACCTTAGAAACAGTACCGGACTTGTACTCTATGTTCCCAATCCTAGTTTGTCAAATGTATCATGAATGTAATGTTTTTGTCCGATTTGAGCATTTGTTTAGGGCCTTAGCGTTTGAGTCCTTTCCTGCAGAGTGTCTCTTTGGATGAAAGGATGCAGAAAAGCAATGTCTTAGCTATGAGTAATACGAAAACCTTAAGCAAAAGGCTGAAGGGAAATGTATTTCTTGCAATGTCTTAGCTTACTTACCATTGATACAAATTTTAGTTAATGAAGAGCTTTACAGGGGTTGACAAAGGGGGATTTTTGGTGTTGTGTCATCTCCATTGTGTTTTTTCTGGTCCCTGACCCATCTGACTCTCTCTCCCTTGGGAGAAAGGAGCAGGGTAACAGGTGAAAAGGGCTCTACAACTACACTGCATGACACAGCCTTGTGCTAATTAGATGTTATCTCTGTCTCCAAAATAACAGGAACATTTTTGCTATGTTAAGGGGAAAAAAAATGCCAAAAGGATACACATCAAATACATATTGAAAGAGTATAACTGCATGCAAACTATTTAAAATTTTCTGACAATTAGAGGTTTATTATATAGTCAGCTATACTCTGTAGGAAAATCCTTTGTTTCTCCATAACACAGGCTTTCACAGTCTCTTATTTAAATGTACAACATCATGTTTTAAATTATTCAAACACTTCCTATGATGGCAAATATAGAAAAGAAGTAGTGTAGTTCAAAGGTGGTATCAGTTGTAAATGAGGGACTTTGTTCTTTTTCTCTCTTTTGTCCGTACCCATTAAGTATTTCATGTTGAAAGGTTGAAGAGTGGTGTATCCTCAAACTACCCTTTCTTCAATAAAACGTGCTAGTATTTAGAAAGGATTTGAATGTGTGTACGCATTTATGGTGGAGACTGTGTTGTATTTTTTTAAAATCTCATATCCCAGGAACTTTCAGATACTACCTCATTTCATATTTCACTGATTTAATTTTTATTATCACAGTTTTTGCTTACAAAGTTAATGAATTATGGAGGACTTCTGATCTAACACCACTCCAATTATTAAGAACTATTTAAGCAGAAGGGATTAAATATTATGCCAATCTTATAGTTGCTGGGTTTATAACGATGCATGAAGTTAGTTTTATCTTGCTTTTGAGGAAGGCCACTGAAATCAATCCACCCATTCAGAAGGGGTGAAACTTCCTCAGGTGCGCAGTGGCTGAGTGACCCTTTGGCCATTGCCTCAGGCAGAAGGGTTTGTCCTGACACACCCCTGAGGGAGTGGGGTGTGAGCTGTGGGTCTGGCCCCCTGGCCAGGGAATTGTCCAGAGCATCCCTGATGAACAGGATTTGCCTGGCGTATTGACAAAGATGTGTGTTGATTAAATATGTATGCTGGGTGTTGTACTATAATTTCTCATCCCCTGGGGGAAAAAAAAAATAAGTGTATGGGAGGGAGGGGAAAGAAGGAAAAGTTTGAACTAAATGTAGTAAAAATAATTTTCTCATCTAATTACTGGATCTGTAACACTGAGTTTCTGAAAAATTATCTTAGTCCTTTTTTTTTTTTTTCTTCATTATAGGTAAGTGGACACTTTCTCTTCATGACTTTGGGCCACATTTAATTGCTGTGGTAAGTGTTCATCATAAGAGTATAAGGATCAGTCTTGTGTAAATTAACACCTTAACTGTGTTAATTAGCATGTGACAGTGGATTCTAGGAGGCTACATGTATATCCATATGCTGCTTCTCCTCCACAAGTTATTGATGTTTTTGAGCACAGAAGATGATGTTTCCTCTGCAGACCTGCTCAGTTGTACAGCTTGCAGGTATCCTGGCTCATTTTAACTCATGTAACTATGCTTTGGCATTGCCTTGTTGTGTTTGGTCTTACAATACAAAAGCTTTGTCAGCTGAAGTGGTTTACTGGTGTTTCTGTTTTGGCAACTTATGCTCCAAAATAGTTGTGTTTAGCGATAGAAATAAATATTGTTTTTCTCACCTCCTTTAACATTATTTCACACTGCTTCGTAGCAGCACAGTTTGGATTGTAACTGGCTTGGATTTATTGTGGTATGTGGTTTTTAAATTGTACGTTGCTTTATAAATTACATGTGTGTGTGAAAAAGAATTTGAACACCTAGCAATGACTTGTTTCAGAGAAAAAATAATGTTTGAATTTACTTTTGTACAGTATCCCTGCTGTATCATAGCTGGGTGAGAGGAAAGGTTGGACTATTTTTTAGGAACTTGGCTTTTAGATGATAAAGGGGAAATTTTCTATTGAGGCCATGCGAATTCCAGAGGGGTTTTATTTTTGCCTGAGCAGGTGTATGATGAAAGAGGCAGTGGACTGCAGGAGTGACACACTTCCTTTTGCATTTCTGGCAGTGTCCTGGGAATAGCAGTCCGTGTGTCCTCTTGTTGAAAGGGCTGTGAATGTGTGTTGTAGCATCATCTCTTCTGTTGTGGCTTCGAAATTAAACTTTATGATTCTGCTTGAATTTTGGTTTCTTTTGGAGGGGCTTGGAGATTTTGTGATTTTAAATCTTTATCCCATCTGGGTTTTGTTTATATATTGGGTTAAATCATGCATTCCTTGCAGCAGTAGTATTTTAAGCATTTCCATCATGTTTAGCCTATGCCAACGGCATTACTTATATTGATGGTATTTTTGGATGCAGAAGGCTGTGCTTATGCAGAATAGTTCCTCAATAAAAAGGCTTTTTTATTTTCAGTATATCATCAGTTCAACCAAATGAAGTCCATTTATTTGTGTTGCTTTATCAAAAATATAACAATGGTGATGCTTCCCTTATTTTTTAAAAAAATGATTATTAAGTGATGGAGCTGTAATATGTTGTGATTCAAAATGTTCATTCTGCACCCAAGATCAAGGCTTGGCACAGTCCATCTATACTGGCATGGATATTTTATGTGGAAAAATTTCATTGTGTAGTTAAGTCTGTACTTGTAAAATTCATGTTTTATGCAAGGCATTTGTGAATTAGCTGGAGGATACCCAGGTGAACTTTTTATTCTGGGTTTGTTTGGGTTGGAGGTTTTTTTAATTCTCTTTAGTGTTTTGGGGTGTTGTTGGTTTGTTTGTTTGTTTGTGTTTTGCTTGCTTGTGGGAAACATTTATTCACTACCATACATAGATAAAAATTGGATATATATTTTTAAAGGCTTAGGTTACTTAGATTATTGCAGCATGAGTTCTGGGGTGAAAAAGAAGCTAGCACAACAGATAAAATTGCAACAAATGTGTGATTATGTACATACATAAATATATGAACTGTTTACTTAAAGATGTTGTCCAATTAATCAAAATTCTTTCAGAGCTTAAAATAATTTAAATCCTACAGAAACCCTTTTAGTAACATAGAGGTTAATAAGAAGTTAATAGCATATGTTGTATTCAAATAATTTTTATAGGATTCAGTGACCTGATAAAGAATGTTGCTTAGTTGTTACAAAAAAATTGAATTTATAATGGAACAGTACTTCCTTGCTTCCACTGTCCTTTCCCCTCCTTCTTTTCTCACTCAATATTTGGTAAAATATTTGATGAGGCTTAAAAAAAAAAACTGCAATCAAGCCTTACCAATGCAAATAATAATTTATTGCTTGGTGATATAGAGTAGAAAAATGTCAACTCTAAGTAGTAGAAAATGTACAAAGGGAAGAACATTTGGCGTCAAAGTTGAATAAAAACCTCATGGGAATTTTCATGCCTTGTTGCATTGGTTGAGCAGGGGGAAAGAAGCCATATGTGTGTGTAACATTATATACAAACTATCTGCCGAAGAGCTGCCAGTGGCCTATGCATAAAGGAAATTGTGCTTGAAAATGCAGTTATATCAGTGTCAACACTAGTTACATATTCTTTTTCAGCTTTTAAATTATATCTTCTTGTTGTGTAGGAAACTTAAAAATCAATTCCTGGCAGACAGATAATTTTTTCTTGAAACATAATGAAGACAGCAGATTTTCCTTTAAATGCCACATTGAAGTCTGTGCCCCATGCTGTTCACCAACCCCGTTATAGTTTTATTTTCTATTGAAATAAAGGACAAAAAAGATCAGAAAATAGAAAAATGCGAAGGTCAGTTTTTCTGCTTGCATAGGCTTTCTATGCTTGTGCTTTGAACCCTTGTGAAAAGGACAGAGGCACGCAAATCCAAGATGTTGTTTGAAGAGCTACCTCAAAGGAGCTTGGTCAGAGGAACTGACAGCGTCAGGGCAAACCTGTGATTGTGGTTTTTCATGACCTTATACAGTTTGATATCTAACAGCTTGACAGCTGTATCCCATTTGAAGTGTTAATGGTGTACTGATAGGTCTGTCTTTTCCTCTGGGTTTGATTTGAGGGTGCTGGTCCTTGACACCTGAATTTGTTGGCAGAATTAGCTGTAGTAAACAATTCATCATAGATTTGGTTTTTTGGTTTGTTTTATAATACTGCTTACCCACAGGCATCCTCATTTTTATTAGGCATCATTGTACATGGGGCTTGCTTTATTTTAGCAGTGATATTCTTAATTTGCATTGTATTTCAACAATCAAACAAAATGTTAGAAAGTGAATTTGGGATTAATGCAAATACTCCCCCCTTTTCGATTTTTTTTTTTTTTTTTTTAGCTCAAGTTGCTTTCAAATTTCTGTGGAGAAACTTTAGTAAAATAAAAAAGTGCTGTAGAAACTGGGAAATCCGTCTTGAATCCTTTACACACAGCAAAAATTCAAGTTAGTCTGGATTTGCAGGCTTCCTTGATAATGATTATTTTAGGCTGCAGATGCTTCTAGTCTTACATTTCTTTATTCAACCACCTGTTACATTCTTCTTGTTCAAGTTTACTTTTGTTTTCAGAAATTAAGTAATATCTTAAAATCCTTTAGCTTACAGCTTCTATTACTATGTTGTTTGCTCTCCTGTAATTAGTAGCTACATCAAGGGCTGCAGCCGGGGCATTAAAACACAAAAAGAACCTGTTCTACCTTTTGCAGCTGCTCGAAGGAGAGGCCAAATGAAAAGCTACACTATCAAAAACTTGTAAACACAAAAAAAAAAAATCATGTTTCATAATAGCTATTAAGAATAACTGTGCAAGTGAAAAAAATGTTGGGTTTGGTACTTAGAGCAATTACTTTATGCTCGTGAAGTCTGCTCTGTGTATGGGAAGGGAAAGCATTTCCAGCCTGCTCGTAGGTGGCTTCAAGGTGAACATGACTTTGAGAAATGCCTGAACTGCATGTACTCTTAGGAGGATGAAGACTATCATGAGATTTCTCCATCTGGCCAATGGGATAACTTTCATTTCAGAATTAATCCTGAACTTCTAGGGGTAGGGAGTGTTAGGGGTTTTTTTGTGATGATGTGTTGTTTTGGTTTCTTCAGTTACTACATTTCTCAAACTTCTTTGTTAAAAAAAAAAAAAAAATTACTAGACTGTTTGTTTACTTATTAACAACTTATTTTCAAAATTGTTTGGTTCCAGAAAGTGCTCCATAAGCCTTTATCTTACAGGATAAATCAAAGTTTTTCAGGGTATTTCATAAACAAGAATGAAGCAAATAAGATTTTAATTTTCTGACAGTACAAGGTACAAAATCAAACCAGTTCATCTTGTATTTTGGAACAGATGTGGAATTTGCAGTAACAGATTGCTTCTAATAAATTTACTTCTACTTCATAAATCTCTTTAGTAACATTTAACTTTGCTTTTCATTATTATGCTCTAGAGATTTTTCTAACCTGCCTTATTTCTACAGCAGGTTCGTTAAAGTTATGTCTCAAAGAAACTTCCACTGTGAAACATCCAGTGTCTTTGACTGAACTGAAACATGAAAATAATAATCTAAACATTTTGAAATATGTTTGAGTTTGTATGCATATGTGTGTAAACACATATGTAACAGAGCAGGTTTATAATACCAATCTGCCTAGGTAAATTGATTCACTTTGTTGTTTTAGCAGTCATAACTGCATTACTTTTCTTACTATGTACACAGACATTTTCTATTGCATTCATATCTCTTGTTGTTCATGACTTCACCTTTACCTTACTCATTTTTGGAGGGATTAGTTAGGATTGCATTCCATAAAGCAAAAAGCACATTATTTGCATTAATTCAGAAGTCCAGTCCAGAGGGATTGTAGTCATAAGCTTATCATTGTACCTTTTAGTCTATTAAATTTCATTCAAAAGGCTTAACAATAACCAGGTTGAGGGTTTTGTTTTTTTAATCTTCTGTTTCCTAATTTTGAAAGTGAGGGGTGAAGTTGTATGGAGATAATCGGTATAATCCCAGAAGATGCACACGATCCTCCATCGAGGTTTTGTTTCTTTCTGCTGGAGTGAGCAGAAGCACCATGGCAGCAATAATAGTGAGCTCCTGTGTGACAGGGTTTCACATTGCTGGTTCTACTTGGCTTGTGCAGTGTCCCTTGTACAAACCCACTGTGTGGTGAGTTAGAGGTGACAAATTGTCGTGTTAAATGGGCCTTCTCAGATTTGCCTGAGACCCTGTCGAGAGCACTTAGGTGTATGTGTACCTACCCTTATTTATGCTAGTGAAAGCAGGATGGTGAAACTAAGCATCTGCTGGTTTACGTGCTAATGGAGCACTTGGCTGGCCTTACACATCTTATGAAGACTTGATCTTTTTGTGGGTTTGGTTTTGAGTTTTTTTCCCTATCAGCTAGTGAGGACAAATTGAAAGGCAAATTATCTGCTGTTGTGCGTGAGTGTTGGATGTTTAAAAAGAATCATAGTGTTACTTATGGAGCAGAGTAACTCCAGAGTGCTTAATTGCTGTGAACAAGAAAAAATTAAAAATCACAGTGTGGATTGCCACATAAGTACTTTACTACCGGGATTTTTTTTTCTTTTTTTTAAAGAAAGTTAAATTTGGGAAGTGCAACTGAAATCCAACTCTTAATTATTTATGAAATATTGAACTAAAATATGTTATTTTGCTATTATTATTTGAATGAGTGTTTTCCTAATTATATGAAATATCTGTTTTTGTCAAGATTTACCTGATGGGAAACAGTAAAATGCTATTTTATAGGGGTTTTTTAATAATGGTGGAGGGGGTGTTGTTTATTTTTTGTTTTGATTGTATTTTTATTTTGTCATCTTTGAGGATTTCTCTTTGTCTTCTATATTCTGCACTTAACTTTTCTTTTATGGGAAAGACATGGGACGAGAAGCTTCCCATTGTTGTTACATATCTGTCATGCCAGCGTGAAGTGAGAGCAGAGGTATTGACAACAAATTGTTTTAACCTTTATTTAAAAACGTAATTAAGAAATGAGAAGATTACCTTAAAATAAAATCATGGGGGAGAGTCTTATGTATGGCAAAATCTGCTTTTTCATTACTGCACTCTTTCAACTCTCATTTACATTGTTATTTCCCTAAGTCCCTGCAACTGTTAAATTATGCAAATCAAGTTAACATAATATTCAGTGCCAAAATGTTTTATTTAATAGCAGTCATTAATTTATTTCTCTAATCAAATCCACTAGGAAATCATTTTAAATGTATCATTTTGCTTATATAGGTCCCAGTTCAGCCAAAAGAAAACCTGTTGGGTCTTATAGTCATGGGAGTTTTTTAACACATGCATGACAATTCAGTAGCGATGTCTTCCATTTTCCCTCCCATTTACCCAGTAATTTTGAAAAATGGGAAAATCAAACAAAATGATATATGTGACATGCCCAGTTATTTTATAATGCTGAGAATAACTATATTGTTAGTTCTCTTGCTCAAAATGAAGCGTTGTAAGAAGGAGAGGAGTGGAAGCTGACCTGAGAGAAATAGGGTAGCCCCTCTGAGACATGAAGGCAATGCTAATGAGATTGAAAAAGGAAAAAAGGAGAAATTCTTGTATAGCTCCAGGTTTCTTATTCATGTGATATTTAGAATAGAATACAAGAATATCTTGAATGCAAAGGCTGCAGTGAGGTAAATTCAAGTGGTTTCTGGATCTCCCCAAGAAAGTGATATTTTTCAAAGTCTTAGCAAAGTATTAGCAAAAGGGAGGCAGGATTCTGTTGATTCATCCTTCTGTGAAGTATATTTCAAGCGTGCTCTTTAGAGGAGGGAGATTTTAAGGGATGCGATTTAGTTCACTGCAATCACAAGAAAAAACATTATGGAGTTAGATCTTCCCTAGGTTTTGGGAAGGCTAAGTATAATTTAAATGTTCTGTGTCATCTGAAAATACTGTAAGAGTAACATACACAGAATTTATTTTTGGCAGAGGAAGCAATTGCATTTGAAATCCTGGATTTTAAGATTTCAAATGCAAGGATTTGTATGCACATATTTATAAGCAAAACCTGGATATGGACAGATATTCTTTCACTTAACTTTAAACTTTTGCACCCCCACCTTCATCCCAATACCATTATGGAGCTATGACAGGAAATTAAATTCAGTACAGGACTCGAGATTGCAATCATCTCTTCTCCTGTATCTGACATTTTTTAGCTTGTTCTGTTGCAGGGAAGTTCTGACAACTTGTTTGAAAATGCAAGTGAAATACTTTTGCAGGGACAGCTAAGGTTACCTTTGCACCATTTAAAAGCCACAGGAAGCGGAATATCCTGTTGTCTTTGAGAACATGCAAATGAGATTCTTGTCTAATTGAAAAATAGGACAGTTCTGGGTTAATTGCTGGAAAAGACCAATTATCCAAATACCTTCAGTAAAAGAAACAGCACAACCCCTCTGCTATCTTTCTTCAAATAAGTTATCATCTTTAATCTGTAGCACATTCGCCAGAAGCCTACACGACTCTTATTATTCACCTTTGTGAATAACTGGTGAGATTGTTTCCTGCCTGCCTTATTTGCCATTTGAAATTAATTGGAGCAGTAGATCTGGTGTCAGTGCCTTGCCAGTGAGTGTCCCTCCTGGTGACCAGTTGCAGATCCTTAAGCACATGAGAAATGGTAGGTAGAAGACCATCACCGCGTGCTTTCCCATCTTCCATCTATGCGATTTAATCCAGCCCTAAACAGGTTGATTCCTTCCACATCCATTCTTCCTCATCTGCTTTACCTCTAGAAGTGTTGTAGTAGGAAGCAGAGGAATTAAAGGAGTAGATAAACTGATCCCCCTCCTTCAGTGCTAAAGGGCAAACAAGGCTGCCCTGGACTCCTCCTGCCCTTTTCTCCCACTTCCCAGCAGCTGGGCTTCAGATAGGTCTGGCACAGAGGAGGAACATTTCCTGGCTTGAATCCTAAAAGCAATCTGTGAGTGTTCATAGGCTTCTTTGTGTAATATGTTTTTCATGCAACTCCAACATAAACAGCATGATGGGGTGTATGCATCTTTTTGCCTAGTAAATGGTGTTTACCTCAGGTAACTTTGTCTCTTTATATGTAAAGTATCAGGATAATAAATAACCTAAAATATGTTAGAAGAATAAGTAGGTCTTTTGGACAAATCTGCTTATATTTTGTTGGTTTGAAGACTAAGAATTTCATCACTCTGAATGCTTACTTTCATGCTCAGGACAGGTTTTTTTTAATAATTATTTTCAAAGTCAAACCCAAAATGTAAACAAGAATGGCACATAGAAAAAAATGTATTAACATTAGCCAAAGTAAGGCAAATTAATTTTGACTAATCTTTCCATATCTATAGATGTTCTGTTGTGGCAGAATTAAATATATTTTAAATTTATAAATTTAAAATATAAAAGTAATAAGCAAAACTGGTAACTATCTCCTCTCTTTCTCTACCTTTTGACTTTGTTCTCGACTGATTCCCTGTCTGTGAGTGTATATTTCTTCATTCCCAAGATATAAAGCTCTCTGCCGAATCTCAGCAGGTTTATGCTTTAGTGATCTGACCTTTTCCTCTGTCAACTTCTTTGTTTAGAAACAGTTCCACTTCTTTGATTCTACTTGCAGCTTACTGAAAAGCAAGAAGCAAAACTTTTCAGTTTGCCTCTACTTCTGTGCTCTTTAATTCCTGATGCAGAATAATAGTTCAGAAGAATAAAGGGAAGCTTTTTCCTTGGTTTGTCTGGTTTTTTGGTGGGGTTTTTTGGTGTTTTTTTGTTTGTTTGTTTTTATTTGTTTGTTTTGTTTTTTGGGGGGAGGTGGTTGGGGGTTTTTTGGTTGGTATTTTTTGGGTTGGGTTTTTTCGGTTTTTTCCCTGGAGCACGAGGTCTCAGCCTTGAAATTTTGTCAGTACTTTTTGTCTGTCTTGAAGTGCTGTTTGCCTTGATCCAATATTAAATGGATCCAAATGGAGGTGACCAAGCTGCTATTGCCTCAGCTCCTGTCACTTCTACATGAAGATAAAGTGCAGTAGGTAGAGTCCTAGTGCAGTAGGTAGCTCATCAGTCCTAGGATTTTCCCATTTTCCTGGCTGAGTTTCTTGGGGGTGATCTAGAAATACTTTTACAAACTCACCAGCGTTGAAGAAAGCATATCTGTGGGCATGAGGAATGAGGAGAGCCTCTGTCAAGGCTCACTCTCAGGAACAGTTTTCATCTAGATCCCCTTTTCTCCTCACCATGTTTTCATCTGTCCTCAGTGATCAAACCTGTCTTAGTTAAACTGCATCTACCTAATCTGCCTGCCTCTAGCACTTCATGTGGGCATACATGATTTCCTGTTGGTTTTGCTGGTCATGGACAACCATGTGTAATTTTTGGAGTTTTGTAATCATAATAACAGGGTAAAGACTCAACTCATACATACAAGTGGATTTTTTTAAAATCTAACATACCTTCCTTAGCTGAAGACTGTCCAAAGCTCAAAAAGCACTGCTTTTATTACGATGTTTATTCTTGTCATGTATCACAGCATGTCACATAAAACAGTCCAGGATTATCTTTCCCTCTTTCTGCTGTTTTTACTGATTAGAATTTTATTTTTTAAATCATATGACATGGATTTAGAAGTTATTTAAAGAGAGAAGTGTTTGCTTAAGCTGATTACCACTTTGGTAAGAATTTGTAGCTGCTCCTAGGCTTCCCCTCCTCAGATTTCCCTCTAGAAGAACCTTTCTGCTCAAGGCTTGGGAAGATGTTTGAGGACCTTTCCATTGCCTGCAAGTTCTGAGCTCTCTGAGGATACCTGGTGACAAGGTGGGCTTCTCTACCAGCCCACAGTAAAGACAGCTGGAAAATAAGGATTTTTTATTTTTTTTTTTTTCCAAAAGTTCAGATATTCCATGCCCTATTGCTGGCTCTCTTAACAATTAGCATTATCTACAAATAACATGTCAGATACTCATTAAAGCCCCAATGCTTGAATTTGCTTGTATGACAAATTTCTTTAGGTTTCAGGAAAACTTTCAAAAATCTTGTGAAAAACTTAAGTGACTTCTCAACCATCTACTCTCAGTTTGCACTCAGCTTCATTTCCCTGATAGCCGTGCGCTATGCTGCTGCACACTCTTGCATATAAAAAGTGGATAGGGGAACTTAAAGTGTATTTCCAGAGTAGTTGCTTCTTTGTTGTTTCCATCAAAAAGACAGTGCCTAGGGGATTTTTTTTTTCCCCCTAAATATGTGGTGTCAATTATCTGAAGCTGTGCAAATGAAAGGGGCTTGTATTTTTTTTCCTTAAAGCTTTTACTGGTTTGTATTGTTCCATTTTTCTTCATCATCAGGGGGGTTTGTGTACTTAGCTCTGAGTTTATTTTTGCCAAGATATGATTACTTTTTATGGAAGAGGTAGTAAATTATTTAAGTATCCCTGCTTATCTGCAACAACTGTTGTTCAAAGTGTGCAAAGGATAAACGTTAGCAGTGTTTAGTACTCTTTAATGACACTAGTTTCAAGTGCCATTTGAAGCCATTAGTTCCTGTTAATAGTCATTGGAACAAGCCACATGAAATTTTCAAGTGGTTTAGAATTTCTACATTTCATCAGGTATGTAATTAAATTGGTATTATTCAAAGAAATCTATGTAAATTAAATATACTCCATACTTCTTTCTCCTGGAAGAACTAAACTGTAAATTTGTAAGAATTTTTTGTGAGAATGGGTGGAAATTTTGTGTAACTTGGCAAGACAATAATTTGAAAAGAATGCTGGCCAAAAAAGATCTAAGATATCTAACTAACCTAATTCTGACTGAGTTACAGATAGTGGTGGTACAGTTTATAGGCACTGTCAGGCGGAAGTTTCATCTGTTAGATATGTCTTTCTTGGTCATTTGACTTAGAATATGTCTTGCTTGAAACTATACTGCCCCTTTTGATTTCAGTGAAGATTTAGTCATGAAAATACTTTTTTTGTGACTGAATTTGCTAGATGAGGCTGAAGCCTGACTACTGAAGTGATTTTTGCATGCCACAGAACTGTACTGAAAAAGAGGTCAGAAAACTTGTATATTTGTAGTATTCAGGTTTCAGCTTTTGATACTGACAAATTATACATGTTGGCTTTCAAGTTTTAATTTTTAATCAGTGCTATGTCTGCATTTTTAACAGAGTGAAACTGTGTAGAGTTAGGGAGATTGTTAATGTGTCTTTGAATGTTAAGGAACAATGTGTTCTTAAAGTAATCTGAGGACCATTGAGATAATGTTGTATGTATGAATGTAATGAAATGTATGTCCTCTGTAATTATATAGCAAATTTGATTGCAGAAGGGATGAAAGTCCTGAATCTATTTTAGGAGCTTGGATAAGATTGCTGACCATGGAAGATTTCAGAGCCCTTTTGACTCTAAGAGTGAAGAAATTAATTATATTGGTAAACTAATAAATAAACTGAAGAGACTAGAATACATATAATGATAGTGCTTTGAATACTACTTCCTCTGGCTTCATAGGAGTTCTAGAAACTGCTTGGCAGGTTTATAAACTTTGTAAATTGAGAAAAATGCTCTGACCAACAGAAACGCAATAACAGCTAGAATTTACATTTTTAATTGTGTAGGAGCTGTATAAAATCCATTCAGCCTGTCTTGTACCTAACAAGTCAAGGAAGAAAGACGCCTGTGTGCTGAGATCTTTCCTATTCTATGTTATAGCATCGTAAACCCCCCTGACTTTTATTATTCTTTTCTGCTAAACTTTTTCAAAAGAAGGCCAAACACAGAAAACAGCACAGCATTTGGTAATTAAGTGGATGTTACATAATGTGCTCAAAACCATGGTTTCTTTTCTGATTCAAAGATGTTGGTCTTTAATTGACTGCATGATGCTGATAATAGACATCATTAGAAAAGTGGTAACAATACTCACCTAACTTTGTTTAGCAGATGTGCATCTCTGAAAATGAAGTTAAATTCCTATTTCATGTAGAAATCTAAGAAAGTTACCCTTGGTAGACTGTAGTACTGAAAATTGAAGTGAAAGCTGAATTAAACTGCTCTCTCAGGCATTTTTTTGTATTTCTCACATGGAAATACATTGCACATCTAGAAAACCTCTGGAATGTGTTGCTATTTATTGTTTTAAAAAAGTTTCATCTACCATCCACAGAGATGACATTTCATTTAAGAGTGATGAATGTATATTTCTGTAAGAAGTGGGACATCCTGTTTCTATTGCATTCATCTTGGCAATTACTGTAGTGCTCTCTTCTAAGAATCAGGTTTTCTGCAGATAAATATTTTTACTAAAGTGGGGTGCTTAAGAAAGTCACAGGTACTTGATGCTCTAGTAATCCCCCAAAGAACCTAAGAGTATGTTCCACAGTGCAGAATTGTCCCTGGAAGCAGCAGTAGATCCAAACAGCCATGTGGATGATTTCTTAGGTTGGGTTAGTGTCCACAGCAGGAGGATCTCAATTCTCATACACTTTGCTGTGTTGGTGTGCCCTCCAGCACTTTGTTGGACTCTGTATGTTGATGAAGTGCAGTGCCTTTGGAATTATTTTGCCTCTAGTGTGGCCATGGTGGCAGCTCCAGTATTAAATGTCTGGTGATATCTTTGCCTCTCGAAGACATTTGTTTAACTGTGTAACAAGAGCTTTCCCATCAGCTATTTGTCATTCTCGAAAGGAAAGGAGTAGGTCACATAATAGCAGGCCAGGTTGTTCTCACACTTCCTCCCTTTAGAGCAAGGAAGGTTGAGAGATGTAGATCGTGAAAAAGCAGAATTTGTGATACCAAATAAAAACTGAATGGAAATATCAGATAGTTTTCTGCTTTAAACTCTATTTGCAGTTTGGTTTATTGGTTATTTCTCAATTAGCTTGATCAAAAATAAAAAAAATATGGGCAGATTATTTCTAGAGCTTTAATTTGTTTTCTAATTTCTTGGGCTGGGCTCTTATTTTTGTGTGTATTTATTTATAAAGTATGATTGGTAAGTTTAAGTATATTTAATGTGTTACTTTGCTTGTAAAAGCAATAATGCACTGGCTATCCCTAAAGTGCAAGCCTCTACTTTTGAAGCACTCTCTCTGATTAACCTACCTGCCTTCATAATTAGAATAATCACATAATGTAATTTTTATTAAAGTGAAGCTACAAGGAATTACATAAGATCTACAACAGAATAATCTGGTTTGGTGCTGATAATGTGTTAAATTGTGACATGATTTGGAAATGCAGGGAATTGTTGTATATGCATAGAAGTAATTTGTAGTTTGAAAGCAAGGACATGTTTTCAGTGCACGCAGATGTATTGTTTGATCATGGGAAAAGAACAGAATATATTTGGAAGATCAAACGAGCTAATGTACTGGGTAGATTTTATAGTTCATCTAATGTCTGAGCCTTTACTTCTAAAGTTCCTCTGACACCTGTAACTTGAACTCTGGGGGTTTTCAGTTTGTCAGAGTTGTGTTCTATGTAACGGTCAAGTGAAGTGACTGCACTGCCAGTTGTCATGCCATCAGTGGGGGAATCTGTGCGTGATACGAGAACAGCCACCGTACTGGAATTCTTTGAAGGATAGTCATACATGTACTTCTAAAAACATACAGCAAAGATCTTTCAGTAATAGTCAAGTTATCACATACATTAGAACGTGATCTTAAGGGTGATTTCACAGTTCACTTTGATGTCATTTGGAATATGAACTTGAACAGTGTCACAGGCAATCCACCCTGTGGCCAGATAACTGGCTACTCTGCATAGGGCAGGTCAGTGGCCCACACTCAGAAAGAATTTCTTTAAGTGTACATGCATGTGTATAAAGACTTGGTGGCTTAAAAAGTGCCAGGTAAAATTTAACAAACAAAACAAAAACACACACAAAAAACAAACAAACAACAAAAAAAAAACCCAAACCAAAAACCAAAAAAACCCCATAACCCAACAACACCAAACACAAAAAACAAACAAAAAAACCCAAAACAACAACAAAAAACCCCCCACCAAAACAACAACAACAAAAGAATCAAGTCCCCTTTGTTTTGTATCAGTTGTTGAACATGTGAGTTGCTTAGAAATTCCCTCATTTAATCATCAGTGAATAATATGATAATCGTTCAGCATTCTAGTATGTTGTCTCCTGGGGGAAGAAAAAGATGCTTTTGAGTTTAAAGCAAATAGTAGTAAAGTCAAAGACGTATTTCAAATGTATTTCTGTTCCAGCTGGCATTTGAAACAGCAGACTCCTGATTTGTGGCATTTGTCTCAGGTAATGGAGGGGGATTCCTTTCGGAAGGGCAGAGGAGATACTGCCGCATATACTCCAAAAGCACCAGCAGAGCTGCCCTTCAGTGACCCTGCTGTTTGTCCTGGCCTTTGCATATGCCTTCCTCAAAGCACAGGCATCATGACAGAGCCTCAGCTACTCGCGTTCTCTGGCCTTTCTTACACGCTGCAAACACTGGTACACTTACTGAATCCGGAGAGGAGCTTTGTGCTGAGTACTCAACATTAATGTAGTGTGTGGCTTCTTCAGTTAATGCTTCCCAGCTTTTCCCTGAACTGTTATTAAGGGTGGTATGGTGGCTGGAAAAATAATGTAGGAGTGCTGCTACTTTCTTGTTTTACCTCTATTGTGTTCTCCAGCTATCAGTCCATGTAGCCTGTTGATAAGTCGAGTTGTCAGTTCAGCCACATCGCCACCGTGTTTGTTTATACTCTTCTGTTTGAACTCTGGCTTCTTCATATTTCACTACAATTAATACTGTTAGCATTACGTGTGGCAATCTGTTTCCTTATCAATGGAAATTAAAAGGCCAAAAGCAACTCTGCCTTTTTTTTAAGTGGCTTGCAGCTGAACCAGGTGCAAGACTAAAACTTTCAAGCTGAACCCTTAATATCTGCATTTCAGAGCATTATTGCTTTCTCTCTATTTCGCTTTGCACAGGGCTGGTCCTTGAAAATTGTTGTTATCCTGTATTTCAAACACATGATCAGATCACCTGAAAATCATGGCTGACTTTCCTACTGACATAGTCTGTGTACTTCCTAGAGAGCAGGAAACATTCATTGTTCTTTCAAAGCTTTTTTTAATTGTGGGAGAGGATGATGAGGGTCAGGTAAAAAGTGTGACAGAACTGGTTTCATTAGTCTGAGGAAGTACAGTACTCTAGGACTCATTCTATAATAATTAAGTTTTCTTAAGTTGCCTGCTACAGGAAACTTGATTCCTTTCTGCATGTCCCATATTGGGTTTTGTCATTGCACGTAGCTGCTTTTTTCTTTTTAGACTTGTGTGACATGTCTTAAACTGTATGTAAAATATGATATGGAGATTATATCAATGGCATTTCTAAATGTAGCGTTTCTGGTTTCCTCTCCCTACTTTGATGTCAGGGTTTTGACAATTGCCCTTTACTTGTGTGCCTACATGCCGTACTTGGAAGCCCAGCTCATATGCCATATTCTATCTTTAAAGCCATATTATTTTTCCTTTGACATTTTTTATCCTTTTTTTAACTCTCAAATGATTTTGTGTTTTGATGCTGATTTTCTGTTACTCTGTTTTTTGTACTAGTAGAAACAAGTCCACTCAGGTTCAGTAATAGGTGAGGTTTTTTGGTTTCTGTAAGTTTTCCATCTTTCCTGTTGTTCACGAGGTGTTCACAGACATGCTGCACTTTACAGACAGTTGTATCTGGTCTAGTATTGCACTCTATAGTAATTTGTAGTCAAAATGGCTTTAACAAGCAAGACTGAATGCAACTGCTGAGTATAGCCAGTATGGAAGCTGATTTAGAGCCTGCTCTTAGGTCTTAAGGCATAAATCTACTGGTGCTAAGATGGTGATGTGGAGACAACTGTTTGTTATCTGAGCCTGGTGTTATAGAAGCCTAAATTAGGTTAGTGCTGTGGTCTTCACATGTAAAAAAAAAAAAAATGCTGTGCATAAGGAGAGCACAGAGAGATGTAAAATCAGCTCTGCCGGTCAAAAGTGAATTCACAGATGCGTCTCAAGAGGATGGGCAGCATATTTGTAAAGTTCTGTTCCTGATGTTTTTCTTGTTCTGAAACAATGGGATTGTTGTTTTTTTACTTGGAAAGGCTAAGATGGGGGAAATAATGTTTCTCCTTGGAAGAAGAAAATAATTCCTGTTAAAAATTCCAACGCTATGAAAGCTAGTGGGGATAAGCATGATTGGGTTTTGTGGTGCAGAATGATGGAGAGAAATATTCTTGCAGTCTGTGGTTGAAGAGGTTACATACAATTTTTACTTCTGCAAGTAAAAGCCTCATTCATTATATTTCTCCGCCACTGTCTCTGGATTTAATTTTCAGAATTCAAAATTTAGCAATGACTTTAGTGGTGATTTGCAACAATTGACTTGCAACAATTTCAGACATATTAAATGTGTTTCTGAAACAGAGTAACATGTTTTTCTATTGATGTGTTAATGAAGCTCTTAATTAAGTTATGGTGCACTATGACAATATTGTATGATATGGCATTTTCCCCAAACTGTTCAGGAGATGTTATGTGTTTGAAAGAAAGAGTAGAGGGAGTTGCAGGTGGGAAGTTCATTATCACTAAGATGGTAATAATGCAGTTTTTAAAATCAAACATATTTTGGTTTCGTGTGAAGAGATTATTTTCAGCTTCAGATTATTTTCATTTTGTAATCTAATATTAAATGGGGATGTTGTTTGTTTATATTTATTTATTAGGGCTTCTTCATAATTTCCTTGTAGTAAGTTTGTCTGCAATTTAATAGGTTTTCTTCTTCTTTTTTTTTTTTTTTTTTTTTTTAAAGGAAGTGGAGGTTAGCATTGCTTCTTATAGAAATGTCCAGGTAACAAATTTAGTACCCTCCTGGTGAGCAGCAGGGAAGAGAAGAGACTTCCTTGGGAGCATTTAATTTGCCTGAGAAGACTGTCTTTTCAATTGAAGGGAATTTATTATTATGAAAAATCAAAAGGCATTCAACCTTTTTGGTGATAAATTGGCTTGTTGCAGTCAGACAACACTTCTTCCAAAGACAAGGGCATGACTAAGGATTTAAATTGAAAGTGTAACAGACAAAGGGAATGTGAGTTTCTAGTTGTGTGACTGGCAAGCCAGTTGTGTTTTGTTGGGGTTTTTTTTGTTTGGTTGGTTTTTGGTTTTTTGGGTTTTTTGTGTGTGGGGTGGTGGTTTTTTTGGTTTTGTTTTGTTTTGTTTGTTTGTTTGTTTGTTTGTTTTTAACTTGAGTAATCTGAAGGCGAATGATTCAGAGAAGGGAAACAAAGCTGGTGAAGGCTCTGGAGTGCACATTCTGTGAGGACAAGATGAGGGAGCTGTAGTTGTTTAGTTAGAAAAAGAGGAAGCTCCAGAGTGACCTTACTACACTCTGGAATTCCCTGAAAGGAGGGTGTAGCCAGGTGGGAGTCAGTCTCTTCTCTGTGGAAACCAATGACAGGACAAGAGGACGCAGTCCTGAACTGCACCAAGAGAGGTTTTGGTTGGAAATTAGGAAGAATTTATTCACAGAAAGGGTTATTAGGCATTGGAAGGGTCTGCCAGTTCCAGAGAGGTGATCGAGTCACAGTCCTGGGAGGTGTTAAAGGTAAAGCTCGATGTGGTCCTGCGTGCCATGGTCTGCTTGACATGGTTGTGTTAGGTCATAGGCTGGACTCCATGATTCCAGAGATCTTTTCCAAAGTACTAAATCCCAGGATTCTGTGATCTTAGGGAATACATTAGTGAGTTAAGCCAGAGTCAGAAGCTACTGATGCTGTTATTTCATGTGTCACGCCAAAGACAGAAGTTCCAGTGTCAGGACTGGATCACTGCTGAGTGATATAACTGTGCCCGGGCAGTAGTATGATATTTAAGGGTGAATAAAGGTAGACAGGGTGATGTGGTAGCAGAGGATTGTGGTTTAAGTGCTCTATTAGGCTGGTCCTTAACTACACTTTCATTTATCTTTCCAAAGTTATTTTTGTCTGCACAATGTAATGGTGGGAGCATTGGTGTGGAAAGGTGCAGCTGCCTTCTGAAGCTGTTTACAAATACTGTAGTCTCAGTAGCTGCTCTGTACACTTCTGAAACAGCTACATCCTAACAGGTGGTACAAACATTGGCTGTTCCAGGAGAAGAAAAATAAATGTTCTGTTAAATAAGATAATAGTATATCTGTATAGCGTCTTTGATTCTGTAATTACATGCTGAGGCTGTGAACTATAGCTATTTAACCCACCTCCACCTTACAATTTGACAACACAGCTAGGTAAGCCTAGAGTTATAAGAGAAGATAATTTCAGGATTCAAAGCTCCCAGGATAGATGTGTCCAAAAGTCCATTCTGCACTCTGAACTCTCGGTGGTTTTCAATTACTACACACAAAGGTCATGATTTTCAACCCTATTGTTCAGCTCTCCACTAGCTTTTCTAGCCTCTGATTTATTATAGTAGAGAGTGAGATAAGAGCCAGTAAGTTTAAAAAGTGTGTGTGTTTTGGTGGGGTATGTGAGCAAAGGCTACAAATGATTTTAGTAAAACAGAATGCTCTCCTGGTGGCTGCTTTTCTGAGGTTTATTAGTTCACCTGCCTTCGAATGAGTCCTGCAGGTGCTTTGACAAATGGATTGAGAGATTTCCTAGTAAATTCCTCAGCTTCTTGTAAATACTTTTTTGCCTTATGTAGATGATTTGTAGCTTCCTATGCCAAGGTGTCTTTCGAAATCACACCAGAGACCCCTGTGCCTTCCAAAAGCCACAGTGTGACTTGGATGAGGAAATGAATAAAAGCTGAAGAAAAATACTGACAAAAAAAAAAAAAAAAAAGTGTTAATAGAAAATTAATGTGTTGAAATTCTAAACGTGTATTGAGGAAAGAGATGTTTTTTACCCTTGCTAGTTTCTCCCGCTCATGCCAATATGTGCATTTTGCAAGTAAGACTAGTTCTCTCTTCTGCCAAGTGCCAAGGTCCCAGTTTGAATCTCCTCCTCGTAAGTCTCATTTCTGTTGTGGATTCTCCCTGAACTACTATTGATCACTGAAGTGATACATCAGACACTTGAGTTTGGCTCATCCCAATGCCCCCTCTGCCTTGAAAAATAAGTTTAAACTTGACATAGGTGCTTAAATAATTCACAACTCCTGTTGACGTGATAATGCATTTGATCTCTCCCAAGAGTTGGGGAAGAGATGACAGCTATGGGTGTTTCTGATGCATGAACAAAGTGATCATGTTTAGAAAAACTAAATAAACCAGTATTTATACAATAATCAGTTTCATTTCACCCTAGATATACTTTGGAAACATTTAAGTTATCTTGTTAAAACTCTGAGATAGGCAAGTCATATTTTTACAGAGGGGGAAAAAGTGGGGAACATAGCATAAATTAAGTGCTCAGTTTGAGCAGCTGGAAATTCCAGGGCTCGATTTCAGGAGCTGAAAATTCTGGAGTCCCTCATTTCAATCCCTTCCTTGTTTAAAAGCATATTTTGTTTTCTGCAAGATCCTGCAAGTCAAAATTCAGGGCAGGAGATACTTAAAAGATGTGGCACGTAGGGACATGTGGACTTGGCAGTGCTGGTCTACTGATTGGATTCTATGCTTTTAGAAGTCTTTTCCAATCTAAAGAATTCTTTGATTTGATCAATTCTGGAAATGTTTCCTTCTCTATGTAAACTGCATATGTATATGTGTGCATATATCTGTGTTTTAAGGGTGGGAATAGCACTGCTATCACAATGTGAATTTCTTTATAGATATTCTTACAATTTCTTCTGAACTGATTGCTGTCAAAGCTGAGCTCTACATTTTAAGATTGATCTAAGTAATTATATTCAAAATTAATACCATTAGGAAAGCTAAAGGTACTGATATTTTGTTTGTTTGTTCCTAGCAGGGGGAAAAGAAAAAGAAAAAAAAAAAAAAAAAAAAAAAAAGGAGGGGTTTTCAAAGAAGAATTTTGAGGTTTTTGGCTGTTTTTTGCAAATTGTTTAGGTACTTTGTGTCCTGATTTCATAAAACATATTCCGAAATGTTTCTGAAGTCAAAGTGAGAAGATAGATTATTTCTAAAGGAGCACAGAAGCAGATTTTCTAAAATCTTCTCTTATGTTGTAATTGAGAACATTTTGATACGGGTTTTTTTCCTACTAGGTGGAGTGGCAGGAGTACTTTCTGATTCCTTCCTAGAGCTCCTAGCCTGTACTCTGGCTGGACCTTAGCAATTTCCTTTTTGCATCTGTAACATTTTAGCACCTAGTAATTTCAGAAAAATTAGGGGGGTTGAGCAATACTTTGCCTGCACTTACTCTTCCCTGTTGGTACAAGAGGACAATTTTTTTAATCGGCTGTGTTTTCCTGTGTTATCCAGCTTGGGAAAGTTTTCTATTTAGTCTACCATTTCTCCTGTTTCTTATTATACCTTAAAACTTAATCTGTGGCTAAAATGTATTAGTATGCAAAAGCTCATTGCTTTCAAAAGTGTTGGTGTCAGCTCTTAAAATTCCTGATGGAAAAAAATTAAGAAAGCTTGTTACATTTTTAGGAATGTTATTTTACCTGCTGGGAAAGCTGCAGTGCTTCAGATGGTCTAAGTGATAAATGCAGTCCTGGGAGACCTACAGGTTGCCAATAACCTTTGACTGACTATGGCAGCACATAAAGTCTTAGTAACTGACTCCTTACAGAGACAACTTGTAGTAAGTGAGGGCTGTTGTAGTCTGATCGATATTTGGAGGCTTGTACAAAATGAGGTGGCTCTTTCAGGCTAGACTAGAGTTGGCTATAATAGAATATACCCATAATTCTGTATCTTCTTTTATTGGCAAATTCACAACTTGGCCAGGGTTGATGTAAATTGTGTTAAGATCATAAATAAGGACATTAATTCATTGGTCAAACAAAATGTTTAAAAAATGTTGTTTCAGTTTTATTTTGTTTCAAATCAGAAGTACAAAATAACTGATACAGATATGAGTTACAGGAGAATATTTTAATAAATAGATATAGACATCTGACTTAAACAACATTCATTATCAAAAGACAGACAGGCCTTTCCTTTTGGAATTTCTAGTTATTGACAAGATCGTATATTTAATTTTATGAGTGTCAAGAAAATCCCTATTATATTTTAATTTAAAAGGGAATTTTCAAATGCCACTGCAGATCAGATGTAGAATTAGTGCTAATAAAAGAGCTCTACTTCTTTCGTTATACGCATATGCCTGTATACTTTCAATATGCTTTCTGTTTTCTCTTATGCAGTGTTTGCTAAGGAATGGGCACTTTCTGATGATGCTTACCACACAGTGTGTGGTACCACACCTCCACCTGAGCATGGAGGCTGCCTTTGGTTACTTTTTATTTTCTATCTCTTCATGAAGTTGAACTAGGAAGATTGTCTTTCTTTGCACAAGAGTAAAAAAGAATGTTCACTATTATGGTTTATCAATGTTGTCATTTCTACAAGCTAAAGTTGCGATAAAATTTAACAAGACTAATGTCTTCTTGTGAAGCATTTGTTAAGGGAATGAAGACAAGAAAAATATGGAGTCATAATTTTGAAAAGATATATGGTGGAGCACGGCTTACCTTTCTTGATGATCCTTCTTCAGCACTCTAACAGTGAAAATACAAAAGCAGTCATCTCACTGTGTAATTCAACATATAATTTTAGGGAGACACTTCTAAATACTCTGAAAAATCTAAGCTTCTTTTACAAATACTAACTAAAACTATTTCCCATTGAAATAAATTGTTTTGTGGAAGTACATGTCTGCATTTTACTTTTTTTTTTGTTTGTTTTTTAACTCTTTGATGTGGGCGTTGTTTCTTCCTGTGCAGAGGAAAGAATGTTTTCTCTTAAGTCATTCAGGTTACTGAAGGTGTTTAGAATTAGGAGTCTGAGCCAAGGACAGGGTTGATTTTTCACAGTGCCCATGAGGGAGAGGAGCCTGGAGCTGTGTGGACATGGCCAAGATATTTTGCTATTTGATACCATCTTATGTCACAGCCAGGGTGAGGGACAGGGGGTTTCGCTTCCCAGAATGACTGGGGCGTTTTTTTTTCTGGGTGAGAAAGTGGTAAAGGGAACGGTGGTAATGCTGGTTCCAGAGGGAATGTTTGTCCACCGTTGGTTGTCATTGTCTCAGGCTTGGGGGAAAAACAGCATCTGGGGGCCATTTTGTTCTTTGTCTCGGGGACTGCACAGCAGTGGGTCAGTTGGTCAGTGATCATTTTTGTGTATAAACTGCCCTGTTTTTTGTATACTTTTTAAAATTAATATTGTTGCTGTTTGGTTTTTTTTAATCTCATTGCTGTTTCCAAAAGTTGTTCTTATATCAACTCAGGATCTCTGCCGTTTGTCTCTCTCTGACCAAAAGGTGTGGGAAGTGGAGAGGCTTGGGGTCTTTGATTTTTGTGGGAACGCTAATACCATTCCTAAGCCACAACACAGAGTAAAATCCTTTTGAGTTCATTTAAAATTTATATCAAACAAACCAAAGCAAACTCATTTGTGATGACATTTGTCTTGATAAATCTGTATGCGTTAAGTGCAGTAACTTCAAACTATGCTTTACTAATGAGTTAAACAAATTTTCATTTCCACTCTGCATTTTTAGTGCCTAGTTTTGTATTGTGGGTACAAGGCAGATTTCTAGTAAAGTGGGGATTGATAAGTGGGGGTGAATTTCGGGTTTGAGACAGTTTAGTGCTAGATGAAAAATCTCACAGCCATTGTGAACAATCTATCCCTGTTCCTATTTGTTAAATAGCTCTGAAAGAATAACTTTCTCCTGACAGGATTCCAATGGATTGTGTCCTTTCTGCTCTCTTGTGCTGTTTGGTATTCAGGCAAACATTGAATTGGAATGATGTCTCTGTCTTGTAACAGCACAAACACCTGCATGGGCTGGGGTTAGATGTAAGGTTGCGCAAGTTTCTTCGTGCTTGAGCCTCTTTAAACTGATACTATATGGTCTGGCATTAGTGAGCACAGCAGCATGGTGTGAGCAGCCTGTGTGAAGAAACTGAACGCCAGCTCAGAAAACCTTTGTTGTAAACCTTAATATAAAACAAAGCAAAGCCACTGTGGTCAGTAGAAGTAAAAATAGCAGTATAGATGACAGCACCACAGTATGAGCTGTCTATTGAAGAGAACTGAAAGCCGTGTTTGTAGTGGATGCTTTCTGGATTCTGTCTCAACCTGTACAAATAGATCACAGCTGGAGTATTTGCAGAGCCTCAGATCTTTGGGGCATGCTCAACAATGATGTTTAGTATAGATCCGTTTTTCCTTTTGCTGGCTCTGAAGTAATTGAAGTACAGGTCAAAAAGAACATCTGACTGAAAATACCCATGTCGAGATAGCAGGACAATTAAAAGAGGAAGAAAAGGCAGAGGATAATAGTGGGACTCAGCAGTCACCAAAGCATGGTAACCTTCGTTGCTGATCCTGACCTCTTTGCCTCTCTTCCTTTCAACTCCCGATGTGCCATACTTCTATTTTGGGAACATATAATAACTGGGGAAAAAAAAAAAAAAAATAGCAAAGAGAAAGCAGACACTAATCTAAGGATGCTGAAATAGCTCTGCAAAATGGGATATTTGTATTGCAATTTAAATGCTATTTAAATACTTTTTTTTAATGTTAATTTTCTATTTTTAATCTTTTTTCCTAACTGAGCGCAGATATACCTATGAAAAATGACACTTGGCATGCAGTGATTTGAAGATCACTGTCTATCCCTTGATGTCTTCATTTGACATCTATATGTTACCAGGTTTCCATGACAACTAAGTACAGTTGTAATTGCAACCCTGGAAAGGTAATTCTTTCACTCAAAATGTAGCATACATTTAGCTTGTCTGAAGTTTCAACAAACCATCTTTTAATGACAAGTATTTTGAAAGGCCTGAATGAGGTGCTTTCTTTGATGTCAATTTTTTTATTATCTCGTGTAGCTTAACCAGAAAGATATGTTGGCCTTTATTCAGTGGTATCTGCATTTTTTAACCTTTTTATGTCTTATTTAAGTTTCAAATATATGGTATTGACTGGGAATCGGAAATTAACATATGAAAGCAAGATACCACACAAAGTGTTCATTTATTTCTATTGCCAGTTCTGAAAGCAGATCTTGATACATTCCTCATGCTTACTATCCTTTGAGTTAAGTAAGTTTTGGATGGCTGACTGTATTTTTTTAAATTGTAAAAAGCAACCATACCAAAAAGGAAAAAACAAACAAAACCAAAAGAGAAACTCAACCAAATACCAAAAAAGCACACCCATAAAACTTGAAAAATAACTGCAAGAGTTTCTACTCAGCAGGCAGCATAGCCTTTATAGTACCACAAAGGCAACCTTAAGAATCAGAAAAAATGCAGTAATTTTAAGAATTTTCCACCTGTTTTTTATGCCTGTGGGAAGAGAAAAAGAATCAGGGAATTATGTGTGCAAGCTGAGCCTTTTTATTTGTCTATAATCCTGGATGCAGAGAATTAGCACCGTGTGGCTGCATTTTGCCCTGTTGGCAGCCTGACCCATCTTTCGCATCCATGATGATGCTCAGTCTCTCACCATCCATTTCCATGACATGGGGAAAGTAGTATGAGAGTCACTACTTAGGAGTAGTGGAAAAAATCACCTTCCATGGATGTTTTGGTACTTGTTTAGTGCTAGAATATTGAGCTTTATCAACTAGCTCTGGAAAATAAAAGCAAATGTGGTACTAAGCTTTCCACATTAATTTCCTCAAGTTGTGTTACCACTCCATGAAGACATGGTAGGAGCATTTTCCAGGTGTCTGAGTTCTTGCTTACTAAAGTCTAGTGCTGTTACTTGGGATTTCTGGGATAAATCAGGCAAGTTTATCCATCAAATTCTTTAGAGGTTCAGAAGAAGCTGAACATTAGTAGTGTAGGTTTAACTTCATATGGAATAAATGCCTTCATTTATCTGTTTGTTTGCCTCAGCACTCTCCAGCACTAAAGTCACCCTCCATAAGACACACAGAGAGATGTTTTGGATTCATTATTTTCCTTCCCTCAAAAACAAGAGCAGAGTGGGGCTTTGAATGTGTTTTGAAAGTCAGGTTGATTTTACTACAACAGCTTTGGCTTTTTAGCATACACTTCAACTGTCATTTGAAAAATTGTTTAAATGCATTGAGGCCATTCACACTCCCACGTTGTTGTTCAGTCCCAGCTGGCAAATAAGCTCCAGAAAGACACTCACTCACTCCTCCCCTAGTGGGTTGGGGGAAGAGATTTAGAAGGGTAAAAATGAGAATTTGTAGGTTGAGGTGAAGACAGTTTAACAGGTAAAGCAAATAACACATGTAAGCAAAGCAAAACAAGGAATTCATTCACTAATTCCCATCACAAGCAGGTGTTCACTCATGAATAACAAGGAAGGAAGGAAGTTAAGGAAGTTCTCTGTGGGAAGACAAATGTTAAAACTTCAGATGTTCCCCCTTCCTCACTCTTCAACCTTCCCCTTCAGCCTTAAAGAAAGATTTTGTGCCCCTCCAGCCTAATTGCTGGTGGGGTTGGCTGACAAGCAGGAAAGGCCTTGATTCCATGTAAGCACAGTTCAGCAATAATGAAAACTTCCCTGAATTTTCAACACTTTTCCCAGCACAAGTACAAAACACAGCCCCATACAAGCTTCTGTGAAGAAAATTAACTCCCCCCCAAGCATAAACCAGCACATCCAAATATGAAGGGGTTTTTAATAGGTCTCCTTGCAAGTCTAAACATCCATGATAATTTCAGAAGAACAGGTCCTCTGCAATAACTGTGGCATGATGCCAACTGACTTGCTCTATCTCTTCTTTTGCATTTGAAATTATTCAAAGTACTTTTATTTGGTTTTTGGTTTTTGGTTTTTTTTTTTTTTTTCATTTCCTCCTAATGAAACACAGGTCAAAACCATGGTATCATTCAGGAAAAGAGAACTTGTATATTTTGAAACAAGTCACAGGGACATCACTTGGGATGTCCTAAAGCTCAATATAATCAAAGTACTGAGCACACAACACAGTGGTATAAATGTGGTATAAATTGCAGAGAAAGACTCATGACTGCTTGATTTGAAATAATCCTTTTATCTCTGAGGCCTGTGCTTTGCTGTATCATTTGAGCATTTTGTGTGAGCCGGTAAACAGTGTTCTAATTGTTTTTGCAGATCACTAGTTTAGAAAGCCAGGCACACCTACACAGGGTAGAAAATAACCATTCTGTGATTTAAAAGACATTGAGCACCAAGTACATAATACTAACTGGTAAGGCAAGAGGATTAGGGATGGGACAGCAATCCCCATATCTCTCAGTGCATCTTACTCTGAATATTCATTTAGGAAGATATTCTCGTGCCTCTGAATAAAAAAACTAGGGTGTGTTGGTGTAATTCAGCTCAGAATTTGCTGCTTAGTATATATGAAATATATGAAGTGTTTTATGTTGAAAGTTAATTTTTTTGCACTGAATATATCTAGTAAATCCCTCATTTACTTCTTTCTATAAACTTCTATTCACTTTAGCACACAGGGAGATCAACAAGGATTTTATAGTCTGGTTTCTGGTTTATGCTGTATTTGTTAGTTTTCCTTTTCTTAAAGCCATTGAGATAAAAATTTGGCCCGTGTTCTTGAAGGAAGCCAAGTTGTTTATGTTTTGAAATCTGGTTATGACTGTCTTTAATTTTTTATTCCAATTGCCAGTGTCTTCTGGCAGGGGCAATGTCTCCTGTTATGCCTTCAGAGTTCAGAAGTTCTCTCAATCCTGTAGTAACTCCACAACATTTGGGTCTTCACCTTAACTGTTGTGCTCTGAATTTTGTTTTGGCATATGAAGGGAACAAATCCCTTCCCTCCCTCTTTTTTGTATTTGTTTGGTTTGTAGTTGCATATTTGCTGAGTACATGGTCTTGCCTTCCCTTCATGAGACTTGTGCTTTCTGACTGACTTGGAAATCACTTACATGCTATTATGCTCTGCCCTCCTCAATGCTCTGTACCTATAATTTATCTTTTTACAGTTGCATTACAGGGTGTGGCTTATAGATATGTTTATGTTGCATAGGATTAGAATGTAACTTTTTCATAACTTGCACAAGGAATGCAGAAGTAGGGATCCCTTTAGTATGTTTTCTTTGTTTGCCTCAAGGTTGTTCAGAACCTTGTTTTAAACTGGCTTGCTTTTCCCCCTTTGTCTGACCCTGTATTTAGGACTCTACCTGCCAGGAAAGCAGGCTCTTCACTTCCTGTGTTGTTCCAATGCTCTTTGGGGCTCAGTTGATTTATTGTTATGGTGACTTCATCGAGCGCTCCAGCACTCCTTTGCACAAAGCCTTAGACAAATTGTGCCCACCGAGGCAGCCTGCTTAGCCTCCCACCCTGGGGTCAGCACAGCAATGTTAAGAGATAATCACTTCACCTGAGCCTGCTTCCCACAGAGACGTATTGCAGTCCCCTTTCCCACGGACACACACTCCTCCTTAAAGCAAATGCATGTCAACATCGTAATGGTGCCAAGAATTCATAAATTATATATAGACTGCCTGTATCATCATATTTCTTCTTTGTTGAGGAAACCTCATTAGCAGAGAGGGGAGCTGTTCCCTGGGTGCCTTTCTGGTGTTCTGGCATCTCAGTCACAACACATCTTATAATCCTTATTAATTGAGACTTCAGCATTCACTCAGCCAGTGGCCCCCTATCATGAAGTTATTTTAGGTCTATTTTCATCTACCCCATGTAAATCTCCTTTCTTGTTACATGTGGGAAGCTGTACAGAAAGAAGCATTCATAGCTCCCACTTAGGTTTGTTCATCTATGAAATCTGCGTTTCATGTGTTTCACACATGAATATTAAAGGAGAGGATTTACATGAGGTAGGTGTGAATTAACCTGTGATGCTTTTACACATCGCTACAGCCGTGTGATCATTCAGGCAAATGGGAGGTTTGGCATCTGTATGAAAGAGAAGCCACTTAGGCACAGTTTTGTTATTACTGCAAAGCCTTCTTGGAGAAGTTTGGAGTCCAGAATGTGTTTATCTGCCAGTCAAGGTGGGACTTGTAGTTAAAAGAGAGTAACAACTACACATTTTCTGTTGCCCATTCAGCAGGTGAGAAGTTGTTTCTCAGGTAGAAGTGTGATAGAGATGTATAATATGATATAGATATATAATGTGCCTATTGTGCATATTAATGTGCATATTGTGGTTAATACAGTCCTCACAGCCTTTGGTTATAAATGTGGAAATGGGCTCATCTGTAAGAATCAAACTTTGAAAATCTACACTCCGTGCCTATAAGTCTGAGAACCCATTTTGGCAATGACAAACGTGTTTGAAGGGAAAACAGTATTTAAATCAGAGGGTCACACAACATTTTCTTGAAATTATAATTCAATAAAGAAATTGATGCTAATTAGTGTTTAAATCTCTCATCTTGTCAGCTCTGTGTGGTGCCTTGTTTGAAGTGAAATGTTTTTTGACACAGCCTTCCTAATGCAAAATTTGTTTTCTGTAGTTCTTTGATGTTGTTAAAGGGAAAGACATAAAAAAGCCTTTTTTTTGTTAGGAATAGTAGTAAAGGAGGGGAATTGAATTGATTTGATATTCATATTACTTCGTACGCAAAGCCCCAGAGGATTTATCAACAGCTCTGACCTATCTTCATCAAGAATGGAGGAAAAATGATGTATATTTTGTATTAGAGTTACACCTAGAGGCCCTTTTCAAAATAAATTTTATCAAATTTGATGTTATGCATGTCAGTGAGCATCTGTCCACCAAAAATTCACAAACAGGCCAGGAAATTACTCTAAGTAAAACTGGTGTTAAGTGCCCCTGTCTGCATTGCTTTGTGGAACTGAATGCAGCGATAGTAGTAGCAGCTCAAGGTGAGTTGAAGGAGGAGAAAATGGTGACAATGAAGGCTTCCTCCGAGAGCGTTGGTACTGTACCAGCTTGCACTGCTTCTGCACGACATACTGCTAATGCACTGTACTATAAACACACACGTGCTTGCTTTAAATGCTGTGATAGTGCTGTGCATTGTAATCTGCTGCTGTCTTGCACCTGGCAGATGCATAAAACAAAATATTCCAGGTGCAAGTGAAACAAATAATAAAATATGCATTATAATAGTTTGAGGGTGTGTTTGTTGGGGAATGTCTGGGTGCCTATAGACATTGTGTAAGTCATAAGCAAACCAAAATTATATAATATCATGCAAAAATAGCAGTGTTAAAGTAGCTTAATTAAAGTCAGCAAATTTAGCTTAGGAACTTGGAGGTGTTGTGAAGGTTTTTTCCCTGATCTCTGTTTAATATTTTCTTACCCTCTGCTGTTATTTCTTTGTGTACAGTCCCTATACCTGCTTTATTGCATCTAATTCAGTTCAAATAGAACAATTTATATCCTTGTTAGTATTCTAAGTTGTCTAATCATTACACATATAATATTAAAAATCGGTATTATTATCCAATTTATAGATTATTTTTTTCTGGATTTTTTTCACAAAAAGGATTAAAAAACATTTGAGTAGTAGGAAGTCTAGAACTGAGACAAATAGATTAAGTTCAAAATAGCAGTTTATTTGCCTGATCTAAGATGTCTAGGATCACGCATCTCTAGGCGCTGTTTGGTTCAAAATACAGTTCTTGCTTGGATCCACAGTTAAAAAGTTTGGATCTATATCCCTTCTACAAATACTCTACAGTCTCTTCAGCTAAGAACCTCAACAATGTAAAATGCAAGCATTTAACCATTTATGAAAGTTAACATTCTGATTTTGTCCAGTATTCTGTCTTTTCACTCAGTGAATATGTAAATGGAGAATTAAATTCACCATGGCAACATCCTTAAGACATGACTTTTTTTTCTGCAATATTTCTCCAGCTTTCATAGGGACATCCAAGCATGAAAATGTCACAACATTTTTGTGGGTGTTAGTAGTCTTTACGGATCCGCAAGGGGAGGTACGTGATATCCAACCACATTTCACATACAGTGTCAAGTAAAACAGTATCTGGTCAATTTCGAAGATATATTATGCACCCAGCAGTCAGTGTGACACATCATTTTATTATCTGCCTTATGTCATTGTCAGGAATGAAAACTGTAGGGCTGCCCACAAATGATGACTGAGTTAACAGAACACTCAACAGTAATGGGAGGCTATTTTTCTTTAAGTCAAAGAGAAAATATTGAAGGACTGGTAGGGGTTGGGTGGGTCTTGGGTTTGGGTTGGAAGATAGTTTGTATTTTTGTTGTTGTTGTTTTGGGGAGGTTTTGTGATACTTTGAGTTTAGTTGGTTGGAATTTTTTTTCTTCTTGAGACACAGTACAGAAGACAGTTGCTTACAACCAGAATAGCCTGTACTTGAGCATACTGTCTTGCATTTTAAAAAGAAATCAAATTTTGGTAGTGCATACTAAAAGGTTTAAAACTTTGTCTCTGAAATGAAATATAACAAAAGCAGTAAAAATAAGTTATATTAAGTCTGTGTGTATTTTGTTGTTGGGTTTTTTTTGGTTGGATTTTTTGTGTGTGTGTGTGTTTTGGGGGGGTTTTTTGTTTTGTTTTTTTTTTTTTTGTAATATCATAGGTTTTCTGAAGACACCCTGATCACTCTTGACTAGTATAAGAAATCATAATCATAAGTTGAGATAAACTTTGTTTACCAGATTTGAAAAAAATAGAAATCTACACTAAAATAGATTCTTATTCTCTCTACATAGCATAGAATTAGCTAGAATGCATGATACATCTAGAGGCTATTTCAAACACTGTATTAAAAGGATGTTTCATTTCTAGTGTTCTTAAATAATAATCAATTGCATGAAGCTTAAATTTCTGGATGGATTGATTCGTTCTGTCTGTATTATTAATGATGAATTGCAGTTGTAATGCTTGTTTATATTAATTATGCATCTTTAATCAATAAACATCTTCCAGCAAATATTCTAAAATGCTATCAAATCTGTTGGCATTTTCCATGGATTAATTTGTTTTGTATAATGCTGATTTTCTGCTCAGAAATTTTCTATCAAAATAGCAATTATCATAATGCGAACTTTGTGTGGAATATCTTTTATTAAGAAACCTAATAATTATTGCTTTCCTTATGATATGATATAGTTTTCCGTATGAATCCTATCATTTGTTAGCTTGGCAATTCGGAGATTTTCAGTCCTCCCTCACATCCTAAGGCAGCTCTAAATGTAACATGATAGTGCTGGAGAGCAGTGAGCGTAGAGAAACCATCTCATAGAGCTGTCTGAAAATCAATGCTAGTCATTAAAAATAAATTCTAATTTATCTTCTACTCCCAGATATTTTCCCTCCTTGGATTAGGTTATGTTGCATTGGAAGGTTTCTTCGTTCTTTCTTGCTGTGCTGTGAGAAAAGTTAAATCATTCAGGCTATTTTAATCATCTTTTTAAGTACTGTTAATACTGTCGGTTAGCTGATCCACAGTGGAGCATTATGAGTCAAATGAGTCATTTCCCATCCTTTAGCAATAAGTGTCATATTTAGAGATATTAATAGCACCTTCAGTTTGGGTAGATGTGGCACTCGTATTTCTGTGGCTTGGAAAGGTCTCAACTCTTGCTTCCGTAGGAAGAAATTATTTGTATGATCTCCAGGTCAGCTCTGCCTGGAAAAGTGTGCTTTGGCAGTGGGCGTGGGGGACAGCGCAGAGTGCGCTCCCTGTGGGCTGTTTTCTTCTCTCGTGTCACACGTTTGTGTGTTTCGGTCTGTGACTGCCACTTAGGTCCAGGGCAAGCTTTGACAAGGCTGTGCCTCTCTGTGACTGGAGCTCCAGGCTGTCTGTTCAGGCCTAAAGGAACTAATTGTAGTGTGAGCGTGGCATGTCAAAACATTTGTACAGTCAGTATTCATGGATTCTTTAATGTAGCACTTGCTTTTAGAGTTTTCTCAAAGTAAATTGGCACAGAACATCACTGATTGTATTTGTAATTACTACTTGCCTATGGAGCCATGTGAACACCCACTGTTTGCAAGAAATTCTAGGGTTCTTCAGCCCTTGCTTTGCCCATTTCAAAAATGTCATTGTTGTCAGACAATACATCACCATTTGTATGACCGCTTAAATGGCAGGGAAATTTCCTCTTGTCCTAGGGTAATATCTTAAATAGAAAATGGTAATATGTCAACCTTAATAAAATAAGAGGTTTTCTGTGTGAGGGGTTTTTTTGTGGGTTTTTTGTTTTTTGGGGTTTTTTTTAATATTATGTATCAAAAGACCTTTCCCTTTAAGTTCAAGTACTCTTTGGTAGGATTTTAATAAAGAAACTTTTTCATTACTGCAAGATCAGTTTAGCCTAGTAGCGCCACAAATACGAGGGACTGTCCATTTCAGACCTTTCCCTACCTCTGTCGTGTTGCCACCAAGTGCTGCCCATTTCTGAATTAGTGAGAAAATAATGGATCTGCCAGAGCAGTTTAAATATTTAGGAAATGTAGCCTGACAGGAGGGGTATTCTAACCGTGCTGGGGCTGCAAACAGAATACTGCTTGTCCTCAAGTTTATCTTTTTCAATATATAGTTATATCGAAGGTCTGGGTGCATTGGCTTGCTGAACCTCTCTGACATCTATACGTAAATCTGTTTTGTATCCATAATATATTTCATTTGCCTACAAGTATAAAAACTTTAGAAACTTGTTACTTTTCTCTTTGATAATGTTGGATGTATAGGTTTAGGGTTTTAGTCTCTGATTAATCAGGAGAGTAAGGAATTTTGCAGGAATGCCATCTGAATTTAGTTAATTGCATGTGGAAGATAAATCTGTATTCTAAACACAGCCCTCAAAGGCCCCAAGTTTAAAGGTATCCATGCTGTGCCTACATAATTCAGACAAGTATCCTGTGTGTAATGTGCATTTGCCCTCAAAGCTAAAAACTCCTGTATACTTGAAGCTAATATTGACTTGGAGCTAATGTTGCCTGTGGCTGTGCAGGTAAGTGACAATTTACAATCAGTATGCTTTGTATTGCATCTGTTTGTTTTCTCATAAAGAAATAAAATAGCAATAATTTTTCTATTTGTAAGCAAAACTCGTAAATTCTATGACTTTTAAAAATAATTTTATGTGTATTTGTATTCCATAAAAAATTTTGGGTGGCTGTTTTCTGATATTCTCCATATAATTCTAGTACTGACAATATGACCTCTGGTTCGCCTCTTTATTGCAAATATGGCTAACAAAATGTATTAATAGATAGATCTAGACATTACAAATATATATTATCACTTATTCAGTTCATTTAAAGGCAGAGATAATTTTTGAAAATACTTATGACTATGACTGACTACATCTGTAGAAATTATATCATGCTTGAGTACCTCTGAACTTTAGGGGAAATTAGGAGAAATGTGCATGATGGAAATCAGAACACTTGCTCGTACAGTGTAATACTTTTGCTACTGAATTATTTGAAGGAAAAAATAAACTGCATCTGAAGCAATTACTCATAATTAAGAAATGATCACAAGGTAATTCTGTAATGCCTTCTCAATGTTTATTTTCTTCTTGAGATAGATTTTGATGTTTTGGGTTCTTTTTAGCCAGTTTATATGGCAATTATTTGGAGTTCAGCCTGCCAGATAAACAAGCAGAGCAGTTTAAAGGAAACTTGCATTTTGTTATGTCAAGAGACATCAGGATAATTCTTCTCTTTAACCCTCTAAGACTAAGGGAGCTAAAAATATGCAGGGAGTGGGTGTGCTGGTACCCCAGAGAATTAGAAAGGCTGCACCCCTTTCTTTGTCATGGGAACACACTTCTGTGGAGTTGGAGGAAAGGAAGCTCAGGTGGAGAGAGTTCCTTTGGCAGAAGGCAGGCATCTGTAGGCTTCTGCTGTTTCATCCTTTAGGTCCGATGATATAAGGCTTTGATTTGGATGAGTGCATTTGAAGGTGCCTTTACTATATATTGGCTAGAATGAATGAGGAGGATCCAAAGGCCCTTAAACTTTGACTAAAATATCTGGAAGACAGAACACAGTCTGGATCTCTTGTCTCTGAAAGCAGTTAGGGTAGATTGTGAATAATTTTGATTTTTTGAGAAAGCACAGTCCTCAGGCCCAAAGACTTTAAATCTTGATTAGATTCAGGCCTCATGGGTTGGTCTTTAAATAAATTTATGTATTCAGTGCAAGAAGTTAAAAGAAATTGCTGTCTCTTGGAAAACGAATCGGCCTTTGCTGAAGAATCCCTTTAATTATATTTCTAGTCTACATTTTTTCCTTTGAATTTATTCAGCATAATCTTCATTATGCTGTATCCAAAATAGAACTTATTTTAGTTAATGGGCTGCTGAAAGTGAGCAGGCTCTTACGTAGCTCTTTCAGTGATAAGATGGGGAGTAGGCTGTATCCTCTTTGCAGAGCTCTCAGGACATGCATGCTGCTGCTGGCAAGAGCTGCTGCACTTTGGTTTAATGTTTGCTTTCCTTCTGTCTATATTCCAGACCAGCTGTATTTGTATATGTTTTCAAGCACAGCTCTGTCAGCTTATTTTTTGTCACTGTACAACTCCCATTTATTTCTTTGTAATATCCAACCATCGAAAAGCAAATTTTTTTTTTTTTGCAGTGGAGATTAGATGGCAGCGATTTATGAAGCCATCAAGTAAGTCTGCAGCTTTGGCCAGAAATGGATTTTTAAGCTAGATCATGGTGATAGAATGGCAGAGTAAGTAGTACAGAAGAGTCATTGGTGATATTAAAGTAATAACTTGGTAATTCTGTTCTTGTTATTGAACTGCTTGTCAAGTTGCAATAAAAATTATGACTATAAATAGTTTAAAAATATTTTTTAAAAAACTTCCATTAAGGAGTATTAAAAGGCTGAGATGTTCTGTCCAAATTTAGTTGCATGATGTTAAATACTTTAGAATAACTTCACAATATATTATCTTTAAAAAGATGAGTCCTTTGTGAAAAATGTTAGGGGAGTCCTTGAAGCAAGTGCTAGAAAATGGCTTTTCCATTACTTTGGAGGCAGCATTAAAGTACCATGAAATTCAGAGCTTCTGATTTTATTACAGGGATTTTTATACTAGTATTTAAGCATTTCCCTTATAGCCCTTATATTAACATCCAGCATTTTAGGAGAACCTATATACCTGGAGATGGATCACCAAGTGATAATTTAACAGCAAGTTATAAATCTGTTAGATTTTCTAAGTGTTGTAAATACCTGTATGTCTCTAGCTTATATTAAAAATGTATTAGGTGTTAATTAAAGTTCTACTATACATATAACTTGGTTATATAAAAGGAAGTTGTAGATTTAGTGCGCCTGAAGCAAATTATTGTTTTGTTGGGTTTTTTTTTCGTTTAGGTGGATCTTTTACAAGTTAAATTAAATTTTAAGTTTATGTTGCATAAATGAATAAACATCCAGAGATCATTCCAATTATAGTCACGATTTTTATGAAGTTTTCTCTCCTCTTGCAGTGTCATCTGCAGTCTATAGGAAAAAAAAAAAAAAATTGCATTTTATTTCTCACTCGAGACAGCTTACAGGAAAGAAAAATTAGTAGGTTAAACAGAGCAAGTCTGAAATACAGCACTTGTGCTGACTGTCCACCCTCCCATCCGTCTACTCGTTTCAGAAGACTCACTGAAGCAATATTTTTTTAGGCCTGCAGATTACTTAAGGTAGCTGTGGCTGATGACTCCAAGAGCACAGCTGCTAACACCTGGGTTATAAATAGGGGTAACTTCAGGGGAAGAGCAGATACATACCTGTCTCCAAGCCAAAATATTCTATTCAAGGGGCACTTCCAAAAAAAAGAACAGACTAGTACAATAGGAACAGTTTTGAAGAAATATGCACTGTGGCAGGGCAGGGCAAGAGGGGTTACAAAATAAGAGCAAATGCTTTTCTTAGTATCCAGAACTACAGCTTATAGAAATCCAAAAGGAGGGAGGAGCTGGACAAGAGGCTAGATGGGCATTGCCAAACATTTATTATGACGCTTCTTTTTCTTAAATACTGCAAGTAGAACATGTCTTTTACAGGTCACTTCCTTTTGGGAGATATTTGTGTGCCTGCCTAGCACATGAGACAGATGTAGTGTTCTATTCCTCAGTTACTGGTCAGATGACTGCTCTTTGAATGTTATAGTTAGTGTTAACATCACAGACAATATATTATCTTATACCATAGTGTTTTGTTGTCTTCTTTCACCATGATAAAGGACATGGCACAGGGAAGGCTGGTCAGTCCTTGATTGGTAGATCTATCAGGAGCTGGAGACAATTCATGGAACTGGTTGATGAAGGCTAAGGGGGATAAATGATTGCATTAATAGAACACTGCATAAGGTTTTTTCTCTTGGAAAAATTATAAATCTCAGATTTGATCGCTTGGAGTTTTGACACTCTATTTCACCTTTCCTAAGGTTCTTTCAGAAGTAACAACTACCGATGTTCAGACCAAATTTGATGTTAGGTAATTGTGTCTGTGTTGCAATGCTTCTAAAGCAGTGTGATCGCAGCCTCTCACAAAATATGATCTGCTGTTATTGCATCTTTTATAAAATAATTGTTCCTTCTTCCCTGAAGCGCATGTCTTGAAGGAGAATAGGCAAATTGTTTCTGATGGAATAATTTTAGGCAAGCTAGCAGGGAAAATAAGGTTTGCTAATACTTTCCATCATTAAAGTCTGCTTCCTGTAGCTTATAGTTTTACCAGACTTAAATTTCTGGTTTGGGGTTTTCCATGCTTGATCTCTGTTTTAGGGCAGATATAGACCGTTTGCATGGAATAAGGTTTTCAGGTGTTACACAGGCATATAATTATTTGAGCAGATTATTGCACATAAATTTGGGTTGCATTGGTGGACTTATTATTGCTATTTTTTGGACTCCTGCATGGTTTAAATAAAGCCAAACATTTCAGTAAAATTAATGTGGCGGTCTTGTGTTTGGATAATGTAAAATTAACTGAAAGCTGAGAAGGCAAAAGTTACCAAATACTGTATACATATATATAAAATGTATAATATTCTTTCCAGAAATTTAAGGTCAGTCTTTGTTATGGTGAATTCATACGTTTAAAATTAATTCATTTGTTTGGTAACCAACAAGCTAGAGGAGCCACCCAGAGGAAAGGCAATGCCCTCTGTTTCATGGTATTCTTTCATTGGATCACATTATTGTGGTTAAGAGGGAAAATTATCTAGATTTAAGTTTTTCATTTATTATGAGATCATATGAAGTATCACTTGAAATTATAATTCCAATTGACTTAAATACCCTTTGATGGAAAAAAAACTGAAAGGCAGTAATCAAAAACTACTGAGTGATCAATGGCAGTGCACTGATTATAAGAAGCAGGATCTATTGGGAGCAGCCCCAGTTGTTGGTACCACTGCCTATACCAAAAAAATGGTATTTCTTGTGAAAAATTTGCCACATTTACAAAACATGTAAATCACACTAAACTGGAAGAAGAAATAGATAATGGACTGCAAAGCAACTAACAATACAGAGAGGCAATAACAGATTTAAATTAGTTATAGGACACAGGGAAGAAAAACAATTTCAGATTTACTTTTAAAAAAAATCTTGTCCTGGTTGGGGGTATCTCTTTTTGTAGTACAGTATGTGGTATATAAGGATATAGTTTAGTGCCATCATGTTCTAGTGCAACAACATCAAAGCTGCACAGCTTGGTATTAGAAAGTTACATGCTGAAATAGAAAATCACATAAAATAAAGAGATCTAGAGTGCCTCAAGTTCACAGCATTTACATGAAACCCCTTGATGGTGTTCCTGCCATGTACACATTGCTCTCCTCTGGACTATACTGGGCACCTCTGCCAGTCCCAGACATACTTAGGAGAGCATTGGGTGTGGACAGAAGGGGATAAGTTCATAAGTTTAAACAGAGAGAAGACTAAGTGACACCAGAGTGGTGGTTTATGGCATAATGGCAAGGTCATGACAGAGAGCGGTAGTCAGCTTCTCTAGTAGAGGAGCTGGTCCTGGTGGAAGATGACATCAAGTGTGCTGCCTCATTCATACTGCCCCTCAGAAGGAAAAGCTGAAGTCCCCACATCACCTCAATAGTGTCTGAGTGAGTACTTTCTTCAACGAAAGAGGCACAGATAGTCAGTGGGGTGTCACCCATTAGAAATCTCTGTTGGTTAGTGATGTGAGTGCATGGTCACAGTTGTTTGTGTGGGCTGGAATGGCTTTGAGCCTGATCGTTCTCAGTAAGGAAATATAAGTAATGGGCTACAAAGAATCGTTATTAAGTATGCTAAATTAAGATAGGAAACCATGAAAGGTTCTGTTGGACTAGTTCCAAAAAATTTATAACCTAATGGATCATTGGTCTTATATATATATATATAACCTCCAATGTCTTCCACACGATTGAGATCAGCAGTGTATGCTACATGCCTTTAAAAAGCCATGAGTGACTCTGTTGGTAAGAAATTCCATCACTCTAATGATTATTGTTCTTCCCAACCTAATGTAGTTGATGGTTGTTAACCTGAGAATTATTAAGTGTGGGATCAATGATGGGTGCCATCTGTAACAATGAAATTGTAACTTAAAATGGCAGAAAGCATTAATGTCAATCACTGGGTCTTAGTAAAAAGGCTTCCATTAGAAATTCTGTAATTAACAGAATCAAGGAACTAATGAGATTTCACATCTAGTCCTATTGATTTCAAACATCTAGGTTTTGTTTTGGGACATAAAATAGAGATCTAAATGTAGATAGAAATCCCTAAGGAGTATCAGTGCACATTGTCAAAATTTAGAAAAGTTAAACTTACAAAAGTTTTTACAAAACCGAGCAATACCTCCAATTCTGAGAGAAGGATGTTGTGGGGGTTCATGTCAAAGGCCTTACATCCCGATAAATGACATGTGTAGCCCTTCCCTTGTCCACCAGTGTAGTCACTCCATCAAAGTAGGCTGCTAGGTTGGTCAGACAGGACTTGCCTGGAGGCACTTACAAAATACAAAATAGGCTGGTCATTAAGGTGTAGCATATTGTTTATGAAAAATAAGCAACTTGATTGCAATATATTTGATGTTATTATTGGACATTGAGGCAGATTTTCCACAATGAGAGTTATTATTACAAGGCATTTTCTCTGACACTTTTCCTACTCGGTCTACAGGCAGTTGCCAGTGAGTCCCTTGTTGTTGTGTAAAAAAATAGATTATAAAAGTTGTTTGTGAATATGTTCACATCAGTCACTTTGTATAAAAACAGAAATTCCATCTGAGCAGTGAGCTATGGAGAGAGGGCTAAAGAATGAGCAGTAGGATCTGTGCCAGTAGAATGTCTTATATCCTGAGGAGAATGGCTTTCTAAGATTAATTCATTTAAACAAGAGGAATCACCTTGTTTTATGACCATGCAGTAATCTCAAGATCTGGGCATTACATTTTGTCATTATGAAAGGGATCTGAAGTCCCATAAAGATATGACCTGTTAGAACAATCCGGTGCACAAAGCCTATTTGCAAAAATTGTTTTATAAATCATGATTCGATGTGATCGGTATGTAGTAGAAAAAAAAATCTTTTTCAGTGATGTATTCTTTTATGGCCTTCATTTTATACAGTTAAATTGGTTTACTACTTTGTTCTTTATCTGAGTTTTTAAATAGTTCTTACATCTTTGCTTGCAGATTTTCATGGGATCTATTTTATAGCACTGAAACCTTTAAAAGAAGGAAGTAGGTTTTTTCTTTCTTTTGTGTTTCATAGAGTCTTTCATTTGCACTCATGCATTAATGTTTCAAAAGCAAGGCAAAGCACGTTTTAGTCAAGTATCAACCTGCTCATTTTTGACCCAAATTGTGGACGATGCCTATTGTCAGGAGATTCCCTAAATCATCTGCACTACTGTCCTGGTCTATAAGTTGTAACCCAGAGGGCAGCAAACCGGCACTGCTAAGCATGACTGAGGTAGAAATCCTTCCTCACTTCTCCTTCTCTGCTACAGTGTGCCTGAGCTGTCACAGAGGTGGGAATGATTTGGAACGCCGTAAAACTGTCGCTATGTCCCTTTCCTTTGAGTTACTGCCTGATACAACTGCAGCTCTTGAGTTTCTCCCTTGGGTTTTGTATTGAAGGTAGAATTTAGTTTCTTTATGTAAGCTAAGCGTAGAGGTGTTTTCAGTCTTCATGAAGACTTCATTTTCACTGACTCTCAAGCGATTTAAAAGTATAGTTGTGGTCTAAAACGTGATGACAACACAGATTTGTAACTTTCCTTTACATGACATGAGATCAATTTACACCCCAATTTTTTTCATTCATCTGTGCTTGAAGTGCTTGAAAATAATTTTCTCTGCCAGCAAGTGCAGATAACAACTTACAGGCCCTCTGTATTTAAATACCCTGTGTATTTAAGAGTGTTGCCAGTTACCAAACTTCAACAGTGTAAGGAACAACAGATGGAGAGCATAATAACTTTACTATCTCGGTAGAAAGCCAAAAAGCATCAAACTGTTTGACACACGTGCTCAAGAGCACATACAGTTTATTTCACTGGAGAAATTTGAATCTAAGATCTCATTTCAAAATGCAAAAGGTACACTTGGACATACACAGTTTTCAATTTAAAAATGCATTTGCTCTAAGCTGTTTATGTTCACATAAGTACATTCAAGGATCTATACACATAATAATTAAAAAATAACTATTTATAACACTTCACTCTAAAAATCTCTGATATAGAGTACTCTATTATTGAACTGAGCAAGACTTATAAATCTTTCACTTGTGTGCAGAATCTCGAACTCTTCTACTGCAGACTAGCTAAATGTCCTTTCTTCTGCATACTATGATTAACTGTGTGCAGGCCTTTGAAACTCTGAGCTAAGCTTTTTTAAACATATCAGTGAATGATTTTTCTTTCTTTTTATTCCAATGACATGACTTCTGAATCAAATCATGCAATTGCCTTAGAATTAGTCTCTGATGCTTTGAGTGCAAGCCAGCAAGGGATGTGTAAATTATGCAGAGAGCAAATCCCAACTATGTGTCGTTTACTTGCACAACAAGCTCAACTTTAATTAAGCCAGGGCCTAAGATCCTTTGCCAAGTTGCTTTCAATACTGATTTTACAGTTCATAGAGCAACAGCCTCACCTACATGAAGCCTTTTTAACCCTTCCAAACCTTCCCTGTGGTAAAGGGCAGTCATAATTCAGCAGCTGACAGAAGACAATTCAATAAATATAATGAATTTAGCAGATTGCAGACCTGAATTAAAAGATGTGGATTTTTAGATTTCTTTAGTGTAACAGGTGTAATGGTTGACATGACCTACAACTATGGTATTGGTATTAAAACAGTGAGATTATCACCTACTGACATCAAAGGGGAAGGATTAGAAAGAGGTGACCTAAAGGGCACACTCAGGATTTGGAAGTGAGATAAATTCTCAAAATTCAAGAACTGGACCTCCCATGTGAGGAAGGTGTTTTCCATTGAGTGAGATCTATTTTAGGGTTGCACATTACCGTGTGAATTCTTTCCTTCTTGAGCAAATAAAATATTAATCCATTTTGCTTATATTCTACAGAGCTATATTTTTCAATTCTATTACAGCTGCCAGCTAGGAACTGTCACTTTTTCATTTTAGAGGGATTGTGGTTGCAGTAATTTATATTCTCATGTGTTAAACATTTTTTCTAAAACTGATAGGGTTTGATTTCCAGTAGTAAAATTCAGTGGTGCACCTAATTGCAAGATACATCTAAAATCTTCATTTTAAAAAAGAAGAAATTGAAAAAAAAAATTACAAAATTTAGCAATAGATGTAAATGGTTAAACTTGGCACATGTTGTTAGTGTTTTGGACTTAATTCAAGAAAATTAAAGAGAAAGAAGTTTTAAAGAAGAAATACAAGTAAAAAGATTGAAAGGCTTTTCTTTTTTTATATTGTGTTTTTTAAAATCACTGTACTAGCTCTGGTAAAGAACTTAGTGTGAGAGGCAGAACTTAGAAAACTAGTTACTTGTTGGTGGTTGGGGCGGGGGGGGTGGTGAGGGTTATTATGATTTTTGGTGTTGGGGGGGTGTTATGGTTTCTTTGATTTTCTTTTTCAATATTAGATGCCTCATCAATGTTCAAGAACTCTTTCTCATCCTATCTAATGAGCTTCAATAGGTTCTCCTTGCTTACTCAGTAATGTTAAGTTTCTGTTAGATCTTAGATGAGGATGGGGATTTGGAGTTTTAATTAAGACTAGAGGGAAATTTTGGCTGTTGGCAGTCTGTTTTAAAGATGCTACTCTGTGTCAAATACAGCCAAATTTGTTTCTTTTATTGGATTTCAAATGCTTTCATTTATTTATTAGCAATTTCAAAAATGGTTTAAGCTTCATTATGCCTCAAACCTTTTGAATTAAGTTCTCTGAAGCTTGGTGGTGATGGTTAAAATTACAAACTGCCGTGCATCCCGTTCATTGAGCTGAAAGCCATTATCAGGTAGTGCTGTTTGTAACACATTGCTCATATTTAGTTCTTATGTGTGCAGTGATATATTTTTATGAGATATTTCCCTTTAGTGCAATCTCTTGAAATGTGAGAAATACTGTAATAGTAGATGTGTGTAAATATTAATGTCTGGTTCAGGTAATATCTTCAACATTAGCTTATGTGCCAACATTGTTTCCTCTCTAATTTCTGTAAGACACTCAATGAATGGCTGAAGTTATCTGTTTGTGTTGGTATTTTAAAAACTCTGTATGGTGCTGAGTAAGTAAGATATTCTACTGGTTCCTTTTAATTTTCACCTCCTGGTCATGCAGAAAATCAGCAGTTGTAAGTTCCCCACTAGTCACCCTCTGTTTGACTGAACTTTTCTCTAGATTTTTTGGTTCAAGAATTTGCTACTGATAGTGATGTGAATATTAGGTATATGGTGAAAATTCAGTATTTAGTTATCAGATATACAGGCACAGTCTCCACAGAGACTCCGTGCCTTTTTGTTTCCTTTTGAAGGACTGCACACATCTCCATATCTTTTTTCCAGTTCTTTATTTTCCTTTCAGTAGCTTCTTTTAACGTCTCTTTTTCTAGTCATTATCTGCTCTTGTCATGAAAACTACAGTCTCATCATTGTGTTTTAATTTGTTAGTCAAAACAAATTGTCATGGTTTCCTTTTCCAGCTTCATAAAATTTTTGGTCTCCTCACCCAAATTTCATGCAATGTTTTTCTCTCTACTCATAAGTTAAATGCCAATTCATTTTAAGAAGATAAAGCCTGAAGAAGAGAAAGATCATCAGGGATATAACTGCAATTTTCAGTTAAACGTGGGGGAGGAGCATTTAAGAAAAAGAAATTGGATTCCTCTTGGAGGTGTGCACAAAGAAAGAACAAGTAGTAGCAAAGATTTGGTTGGACATACTGGGGTAAAAAGGTGCCCCAGTACACCCAGGCCTGTTCATTGAAGTGCAAGTTTTTGGATGAGCTGGGATAGATATGGGAGAGACAAAATTCCAGCATGAGTCTTGGTTCTTTTGCTGGGCTTGTATGGTGAGGAACAGATAGAAAGTTATCCAATACTCAGGTAACGTTAGCCATTTCTTGCCTCAGGCTCATATGAGGAATGGTTTTGAATATGCCCTAAAGAGACTATCAGGTATCTTTAATATATTGGATTAAACCCAATTTAGATCTCACAGGCATTACCAGCAACAGGAGGGGGAGGAAGGAAGGAAAAATAAGAGAAGAGACCTTCATAGGATTATGCCTATATCAGCAAAAGTTATACCCAAAAAAGGAGGTCACACTCGTGCTACGGAGAAAAAAAAATTAATTACAGTGACATTATGTTGCAGGAATTTCTATTTGTATTGTTTTTATTTGCTTTAATTTTTCATTCATGCATCACCCTTAACCTTTAGGGTAAAAGGTATTTCACATTAGCATAAATATTAAGCAGTTGCCATTTCTGCTACATAAAGAACTTTCAGCTAATCATTTTTCCATGCATTTAAATAGGAATATTAGAATGAGGGTAATTACTTCAGTTTTCCATGAGTGATCCATCAAGACATTGAATTTCCCTGTATTTTGTTGCACACATTAGTAAGTGTAGAATTAAATTACAAACCAGTGTTAGAATATTTGTAGTGTTTTGAAGTTTGATTTTTTTTTCCTAATGAAATTAGGGTTATATTTTGAAAATGTATAATATATATGTAATATTATGGCCTCTTATGAAAAGGTTATTTTGTCAGGAAACGTTACATCAGATTGGGTGATAGGAGAAAATTTTAGATTTAAGATATGGTCAGTTATACGAAGGAATAACCTAGGAATGAATTAGAGTGTGTGGAAAAATTAGGTAGAGAAGTTGCTTTAGATGTAAAGATTTTCAGATTGTAATTGTTGTCATTATTTGATTTCGCATCAAAGATAGCACTCTTCTCACTGGGGAAGGACAGCACGACCTTGTTGAAGCAAATGTTTTTGTGACAAAATCATAGAACTTCAACATAAATATTTCTAGGAGTTTTAGCTTTGGCTACCATTAAGTAAAAAGAGCTTTTATTTGCTTTTCCAGTTTTTGGCCGTTATACCCAGCGAAATTTTATTTTCCGAGTCTTTAGAAGTGGATTTCACATTAAAACATCACACTGAAATAAGCGCAAGAATGTATTGTTCATCCCCTTTCCAAGTGGAGGAGCTTTTTTTGTGCCCCTCTCTGCCTGACTCTATGCTTGAAAGCCAGTCATCAGCTGAGCAAGTGATGGGACTTGGAAAGAAATTTGCTTTTTGAGTAAAACAGAGTACATTGCCAGAATAATGTATGAGGAACTGCTTATTGCATGAGAGCAGATCTGATATTAACAGGATGCTTTGTTGGTTGGAAAAATCCTAAGTAGGCATTGACTTCTCTTGCCAATATCAAGATTTATTGGCACAAGACATATTGACTTCAGCAAATCCATGACATTATTATATCTCGAAGAGTAATAAATCTTGTTACCAGCCAAAAACATAAGTCAATGTAATTATGCTTGATGAGGCATGTTTTCCCTAAAGATCTCAGTGTCATGTTATACTTCCAAGAAATATCAAAAGATCAAGGGAAAAAAAAAAATCAGTATAAATAGCCACATTCACATGAGCATATGTCTTGTAGTCTCTGGGTATTCAAGAGAGTTAATTGCCTGTTTCTGTGTCATTTCATGTGCCTTTTGAAACAGGTTCTTTCCTTTTCAGAAGTTGGACTCCTTTTTAGCAATAGGATTTAATTTTTGTTATTGAAAAATACCAGATGACACATACATGCGTCCACAGGAATTTCTATATTCACAGATAGTCTTGTTTCCAAATTAAATTGTAAAATATGTAGACCTATTGGGCTACACGTGACTGTGGTCTGTTGAAGAGACTGTGTTTTATAATTCACAAAGGAAAACATTGCTGCAGTGTGCAATTTAAATAGAAAATCAAAAACATGCTCCTCAGTAACCTGATTTATTTTGAGTCAATTTATTGTTTTATGAAAACCAAAGTAGTTTTTATTGTAAAAAAACCCTCTGCTGTTGATTATACCAAAGGTTTATTTTCATTGGGCTTTTGTCTTGGGTTGTGTTCTTTACAGCAGAAGGAAGGCGGGGAAGGCCCAGGAAGGCTGCTCAGCTGTCCTGTGGTGGGAGGGAGCCCCCCTCACCACCCCTCCTGGGAATGACATGGTACCCAGCTGGGGTCTGAAACATGGATGCTCCTTGTTGGGAGGCAAGGACAGCATAGATGCTCAGGATCCAAAATTCTTGCTGCTAATGAGACCATGGGAACAGCATCACTCTGGGACTGTGTTTGTGGTTGTACTTTCATTCCTGGTTCTCTGGAAACTGTAATGAAAATTTCTTTGCCTGGACTAGTTTTGATTTCTTTCTTGATTTATAACTGATTTTTTAAAGTCTGAAGAAACTTCTGTCTGAAAATATATAAACTCTTCTCTGTTTCTCAAACTTACATATTTCAGTTATATCTTTTTAATTATCCTCTTGTTCAGCTCTTCTTAATTTTCTTTTTTGAAGCATGGTATTTTCTTAACCTCTTGACATAATCAGCAATAGCAGCTTTTCTTCCTGATTTACAAAGTAAGTGCCAATCATCTTATCATGGAAGTTTTGGTTTAATATGTTGACTTGCAAAAATATATTACATCAAATGTGGGAGCTATATTGCAGCAAATGTGCAAATTTCTGAAGAAAAATAAGACATTTCAGAAAATGTAATGATACATTAAATTACATGTTTGTATTTTTAAGAAGAGGATATTAAAATAAATCCTGATGTGACAACCCACAATCACTCAGCAGTGATGGTAACAGCTCTACACAGGAGTTGAATTCAGTTTTGCAAAAGGAAAACCAGTTATTGAAAATGCATTTGAATGAAATTGAAGATACTGATGGAGTTGAGGAAGAAGATAAGTTTAGGGCATTTATTTAAGAAGGAGGACAGTGTTAAGAATAGGTGCTCTGTCAGATCTGATATAGTTGAGGTCACAAAACAGTTTCCATATAATGTGAGGGGTTGTAAAGTATAAATGTCTTCATAAAATGTTCAGTTTGAACTTAAATTGGAAACTTTTGTAAAGGATAATAAAAAAAGTTTTTACAAATATATTAATGGCAAGAGGAAGGGTGAGACCAGCCTTTATTCTCTACCAGATGCAGGAGGGAACTTAATAACGGCAGATGAGGAGATGGCAGAGGTGCTTAATGCCTTCTTTGCCTCAGTCTTTAGTGGAAAGACAGCTTGTCCTCAGGACAACTATCCTCTTGGGATTTGGTAGATGGTGTCAGGGAGCAGAATGGTCCCCCTGTTATCCAGGAGGAAGCAGTGAGAGAACTGCTGAGATGCTTGGATACTCATAAATGTATGGGCCCAGATGGGCTCCATCCCAGGGTGATGAGGGAGCTGGCAGATGAGCTTGCAAAGCCACTCTTCGTATTTACCAACAGTCCTGGCTCACCGGTGAGGTTCCAGATGGCTGGAAACTGGCCAGTGTGACACCCATTCACAAAAAGGGTGGAAGGGAGGATCCTGGTAATTCTAGACCAGTCAGCCTGACCTCAAGTACCTGGCAAGATAATGGGACAGTTTATACTGAGTTTCATCACACAGAATTTACAGGATGACCAGGGTATCAGACCCAGCCAGCACAGATTTAGAAGAGGTCGGTCGTGTTTGACCAACCTGATCTCCTTTTCTGACCAGGTGACCCGCCTGGTGGATGCAGGAAGGGCTGTGGATGTTGTCTATTTGGATTTCAGCGAGGCCTTTGACACTGTCTCCCACAGCACACTCCTGGATAAGCTGGCAGCCCGTGGCTTGGACAGGAGCACTCTGTGCTGGGTTAGGAACTGGCTGGATGGCCGGGCCCAGAGAGTGGTGGTGAACGGTGCTGCATCCAGCTGGGGCCAGGCACCAGTGGTGTCCCTCAGGGGTCTGTGCTGGGGACAGTTCTGGTCAGTATTTTTATTGATGACATGGATGAGTAAATTTGCAGATGACACTCGGCTGGGAGTGTGTGTCGGTCTGTTGGAAGGTAGGAGGGCTCTGCGGAGAGATCTGGAACAGCTGGATGGATGGGCAGAGTCCAATAGGATGAAGTTTAATAAGTCCAAGTGCCGAGTGCTGCACTTTGGCCACAGTAACCCCCTGCAGCATTACAGCCTGGGGACGGTGTGGCTGGACAGTGCCCAGGAGGAAAGGGACCTGGGGGCACTGGTGACAGCAGCTGAGCATGAGCCAGCAGTGTACCCAGGTGGCCAAGAGGGCCAATGGCATCCTGGCCTGGATCAGGAATGGTGTGGCCACAGGAGCAGGGAGGTCATTCTTCCCCTGTACTTGGCACTGGTGAGGCCGCACCTCGAGTGCTGTGTCCAGTTCTGTCCCCTCAGTTTAGGAAGGACGTTGAGACGCTTGAGCGCGTCCAGAGGAGGCAGCGAGGCTGGTGAGGGGCTTGGGACACAAACCCTGTGAGGGACAGCTGAGGGAGCTGGGGTTGTTTACCCTGGAGAAAAGGAGACTCAGAGGTGACCTTATCACTCCCTACAACTTCCTGAAGGGTGGCTGTAGACAGCTGGGGGTTGGTCTCTTTCTCCAGGCAGTGACTGCCAGAATGAGAGGACACAGTCTCAGGCTGTGTCAAGGGAAATACAGGTTGGATATTAGGAAAAAGTACTGATAAAGTACTGGAATGGTCTGCCCAGGGAGGTGGTGGAGTCACCATCCCTGGGTGTGTTTTTAAAAAGACTGGATGTGGCACTCAGTGCCATAGTTTAGTTGAGATGTTAGGGCGTGGATTGGACTCGACGATCTTGAAGGTCTCTTCCAACCTTGTGATTCTGTAAAATCAGGCAGCAAAATCCCTTCCCATAATCTCCCTCTTTCTCCCAGTAATTATCTGGAGGATTGCTTTACTTCAGAGCAAGTCAGAACTGTCAAATACTTCTCAAAAGCACAGATTAGATCAGGGAGATTTAGCATGTTACAGGATTATATCAGTCAGTATTTTAATATTTAACCACATGATGTGCTTATATGTTATTCAAAAACTGAGACAGTTGGTTTTACATAATTTGAAGCAATTTACAGAGATTGGGGCTTCAGTGTTGGAGAGGATGTATGAACATAAATTTAAAAATCTGCATCCAAACGCTCATAGAATTACAACACCTCTTTTAACCTTGTCTATCCTGTGCTACTCACGGGTTTTAAGGCGGCACCGCCTCCTAGAACTGGGGCTTTTGTGCTGATAGAGACAGTATTAGCACTGCAGGAAGAAAACTGTTGCCACTTCATCTGTAGACGCAAAGAGCATGGATTTTTTACGTGTACTTGAAACTAAATTTTGTTGGATTACCCTTTTTTTTTTTAACCCTTTTTACCCTTCATATTTTAAAGACAATTTGAGAATATAGTTTCCCCCTTTATATGCTGTATTTGTTACAGCACAGCGCATACCACAGGTGCTTGTATAAAATAGAAGAGGTAATTGAGTGAATAGTAAAGTGTAACTTGGTAGTTTTCTGTTGTGTTAATCCTTCTACCTTTCCCCTCTGACTTGATGAAGGCTCATCTTTTTGTTAGTTAGTGATTGTCTCTGGCCTCTACAGTCATTTGGTAGAGATCACACCTACAAGTCTGCATGCTGATTTGGGGGGATTGCACTATCCTGTTGTGGTTTAGTGGACTGTCACATTCTGTAAAATCTGAATGTGTGGTCAGATTTACTGTTGTCTTCTCAGAAGGTCCTAGGATGGGGATGAAGCAAAATTTAGGGAAAAGCTGTACCAGAAAAAGGGAAAAGCATTATACTGTATACAGATACAGTCAAACAGTTAACTCCTTTTTGTGAAGGTAGTGGGGATTTAAAAAATAACCCCCAAAACTGTACAGCAAGAGTATCCCATGAAAACTAAAGACAAATCTTTATCCAGCTGGGAGGTATGCTCTGGAATCTGTGTTTATTTCTGGTGAAACCAAGGAAGAACTGTGATCTGCTGAAGTACATGTGACACATAAGAATTTCATTCCTTTACAACGCATGTGGGTCAGCTCTGTAGTAGGTCCTGGTGCAACTCTAAGGCAAAGCCTCTAAATCTCTAATTCAGCTGCATGTCTACAACAAAACAATTTTTTCATATTTCTAGTTCTTCATAGCAAACTTCACCAAGTTTTTTAAATTTTCATTTCCAGTTGGTTATAATAAAGATAGCATTGGTTGGCTGAGACACTATTACAATATTACATTATCCTAACTTTACTGACATATATTGTCTTTTTCAAGGTGAAACACAAGATTTCTTAGTAGTTAATGATAACGTGAAAGCAAAGATGGCACCTGCTGTTGTTTAAAAATTTTGGAGTAGCCTGGCTAGAGCCAGTTGACCCTGCAAATATTAAACCACTGCAATGAATTTCCTGATGAATTAATTGTTTATCTTTTTGCTTATGCTGTACCAATAGACTCAAAATACAGAATCCTCTACAGTATCCCTGATCTACTGGTCAAATCATTTAGTTTATGAGCCATATAAGATAGTGGTATATTGTACTGTGCACATGACTATAAACCTTTGCTGTCTGCTCTGGTAGGGGTTCAATTTGCAATCTTTGAATTCGAGCTATTGCTCATTCTTTTTATATTCTTAGCTCTCGGTTGGCTGAGTCCCAACACAGTTTGTTCTTTAAGCAAGCACTGGGAGCAATAGTCATTAACCTTTTTAAAGTGGCTTTTTAGCACGTCACGAGTTTATATGTCTTGCTTCTTTTTGCCATTAACCTTTCTGATGGGACAGTGCTGTGTTTTGCTTACTCCAGCACGTCATGCCCATTTTCACCCCTTGCCCATTTGCAGGCACTGTATTTCATTACAGGAAAGATGGGGAATATGGCGGGGAAAAGACAAAGGCAGTGCATGCCAGGCCTTTTCCCTAGGCACACGAGCAGACAGTATGACCCTGGTTAAGAAAAACAGCCCGTTAAAGATATATCCTTGTTCAGGTGCAGAAGCAATTCCTCTGGCACTGTTCCTGGCATTTGCTACAAGGCCATAATTGTCAACCATGGTAGGCATTGCAACCAGAGCCCTCTAAACAAATGCTGTTCATCTGAGGCCAGCATCAGTGAAAGGTTCAGTTATTCTTGCTTTACTGAGCATGAAATGGAATTGAAAGGCAATATTAAATGGGTTATTAAACTTAAGACATGGTTTCTTTTGATCTTCTCTTGCAATTGCCCTTACCACATGCATATATAATGTATTCTCAATTGGGTTAGTCATTTGTATGGCCTTTGAGTTTCAAAAAATGTTAGCATTGCAATTATTCAGTTGGCATTCTGTGATAAACTAAATATATAATTCCTTTGGAAATTAAACGTTTGTCTTCTGGTTATTTTCATCCTCTCTCTATACAGACAGGTATCTACCACAAATGATTAAGAAGTAGAAAGAATATACATATTTCTAGCACAGTTCCCCTGCCTCTCAGAAATCCTTAAAGGGAGTGTGCTTTGGTTTCTCTTCAACCTTAACACTTGTGTCTCAAGGTTGGGGTTTATTTTCTGTATATATGATTTCCCATATGTCCTTCTGAAATTGTTCCAGGACAGTTGATGTCTTTCCAGATAAACAAAACAACGTGAACTTAAACAGGAATGCCATTGTTTAATACCATCTTTATCAGAACCTCTTCTCCAGTGAACGTTGAACAGTGGTTTCAACCAACTGTAACTGGCTTCAGGGCAAGCCCAAGGGAATTGCATGAAGGTACATTTCTAGTACTGGATTCAGCATTTTTTCAGCTTACCTAGAAATCAGAAAAGAGCTGGAGCATCAAACAACCGGAATTATCTAAAGAGTATTTGCCGGTTAAACCCAGCAGCTGGTAGAGGTGCCTAGTAACATCATTTCCACTGTTTGCTCAAAAACTACAACCAAACTGGATTAGGAAACTTCCTTGTAAAAAAATGTCATTTACCTGGCAACAGAATTGTTTTCTAGATATTAATTATCTCCCTAAATAATTGAAAGACTTAAGCAAACTGGTCAGTTATCATCAGACAGGACAGTAGCATGAAGCAGAAGATGGGGGAACTGACACTGCACCTTACTGGCAATTAAGCAGAAGATAGAGCATGAGATAATTTTGCTAAATGAAGCTTAGCTGATATCCAATTTGTGTTTAACCATTTACCTGGGAGTTCTTGCTAAAGATCTGCAGAATTTAGAAGCAGGGAAAAAATATTTTCCTTGTGGAATGAAAGAAATGTCATAATTCCCAAAAGATATTGCTAGAAGTGTAATCACTTCTTCTAGGATTTGTCTGTCTTATTTTGACAGTTCATATTGAAAATGTCATCTCGACTTAGGAGTGGCTGAAAAATATGGTTTAAGTGTGTATACTTGTATTAGAATTTCTGGTATATATAACTGCAATGTATGAATGTATTTCTAAAACAGTAGTAAAGTAATTCCATTTTTTCTTTAATGATTCTGAAATATTTTTATTATCTCTTTAGTATTTCACCATGCTCTGGAAGATCTGTCAAACAATAAAATAAAAATAAGTATCAATACAGTCAAAGCATTCACAAATAGCCTTAGAGCATGAGAATATTGAATGGAATCAAAGATGCCACTGGGGGAGATTTGGGTTTAATCTAATGCGTTTGGTTTATGTCTGCTGACAGACAGGTCAACTGCCGTGGCTTCATTTTAACACTTTTCAAAATCATCTTCCAAATTACTAGAAGCACAAATAACATGTAAAGGCAACTCTCACTTGAAAAATTTCTGTATCAGAGGAAAAGTAAGGTTAGAATTGAATACTTTATCAGATCAGGTGTGAGTTGTTTGGCCCAATATGATGTAATGTTGCCCTAAAAATGCGCTGAAATTAGGATTCTATCTTATGCAGAACTGAAGCTATTTAGTTTCAGATATTTAAGGTCCTATCAATTGTTGGTGTGTTCTATGAGTAAGATTTTGGCTTATCCTAGTGGACTTTCACAGGAGATGCACCTCAACGTGTATCTAAATCCTGGATGTATTAATCATGAATAATTTTTCAGTCATAGTATTTTACAGCTATATATAAGGGGATAAAAGTATTTGTGCCAATGATTTTTGTGTATAATTCTTACTTTGATGTGCAGTAATTAAATCCCAAGTTGTATTTTTTTCACACCAGGCAATTTCTTTCTCACCATTAAGTCTTTCATTGTTCTTCAGCACAAGTGCCAGAGTCCTGGAGAATGCACAGAAATGCTTTTTATTTCAAATACTGACACTAGTGATCCAGCTTTCTCTGTTAAGGAAATGAGTAAATCCACTCTTTCTCCATGGCTCAATTGATTTCCTTTTGAAAGGGAAAACCTATGCTTCTTTTATCTTCAGACCATATGTTAGTATATCTGCTGTGTTATACAGACAATAGATTAGAGGGATTTTTTTCTTTCTCCCCATAAACCAACTAGACCACACTGCCTGTTTGCTCTGAAGTTCATGTTTGAAGTATGCTACAATTAATCCTTCAAGGACCGGTTTTAGCAGTTTGTGCTTCTCCCTGCAAAAGATTGCTTGTTCTCACTACTTCTGCTCTGTTTTCTCACGCTGATTCCACAATATAGATTCGCACTGGTGGTGCAGGGCTCTGTGCAACCAGGGATGCTGGGTGTGTTGTGTTCCAGGGACTCTGTGCACACAGTGAAGAGCAGGTTTTGAGTGTCTTCCATAGAGCTGCCGGTAGTGTCTATGTCCAAGCTACGTCCAAGCTTGCCGAGATCCACGACAAGAGCAGTGCACAGATATGTTGGGAATGCTTTGTGATTTTGTACAGTAATCTTTTCCATTCTAATTAAAGCATTAGATCTTAGAGGTTTGCTCTAAAACTGACAGAAAGACAGAGTTTCTACTTTGTAGGAAACTTCAGTTTGGGCCTAAAATTTGCCAAATTAGGTCAAATTTGGCTTGAATGCTTCAAATCCACCCTTTAGCTTCACTGTAAAGCTTTAATTATAGCAGGTACAGGAAGCTCAAGTACCTTTCTCTCCCCACCCGGCCCAGGGAATCCTGTTAGGAAGCCAGGCTTGTTTTCTTTAAACAGTTTTATGTTCAAGAAACATGAAATATTTTAAAAAAACCCCAACAAACTAAATCAGAATCCCACCCCCAAAAAAAGTTTATTAAGACTTACAGTTTCATTTTTAGAAGATCAACTATTCTTCCCTGAAAAATCTTTAGGCCAGTTCTGCCTGATGTGAATTGCAGCTCTCTGACAATGGCAAGGGCAGGGCCACAAATAGGTGAACATACTGTCTTCATAACATGTAGAAACTATATGGTGACATCCAAGAACTGGACACATTTATTTTGATTTTAGCTCCTACATCTTTTATTTATCCTGTTTTCCTTTTATAATTTGCAAAGCATATCTATTAATCAAACCAATAAAAGATTAATTTTATTTAGTCTAAATGCACATTTTTAACAGAACCTCAGTTTGATGTCTCAAACCCTTCACTGAGGACAGAAGTAAAAGTTTAGGTTGGTTTTCAGGTCTAGGATGGTATTCGAAATATGAGAGAGTATAATAGAGAGTATAAAACTGGATATGGTTGTCAATTCATCATCCCCCTTACTGTGTTCCCTTGGTAGAACAGTGACTTCTGTAACCTGTCAACAAATTTAGAGGCAGTTTAAGCTCAGCAGCTTTAAAAATATTTGAAATTGTTTTCTTTTTTTTTTTTTTTTTCCATTTTTAGGGTATATCTAAATCTCACTGGTGTCTGCTGTCTTTTGCAACAGCGATTCTTTTTTACTCTCTGGCAAGGCCTGTGACTCTAATCCATGTCTGCAGGTGCCCTGCAGTAAAGGCTTGTCAGAATAACTGCATCTTGCTGAGGATAGGCATAAGCATTCCTTCCCTTTTTCAAGATTCTTCTCTGTAAACTACCTGGCCTGAGCTGACTACTCTTCACGATGTGGGCAGGGAGTTTAAAGTGAAATTAGCTATGCACGTCCTGCTGTCATCCTGAGATCTCCATGGTTGACTTCTGTCAACCTTCTTGGCATGAAAACAATCTATTCTTCCCATGCTCTGCTTTATGAAAACAATGCCTGTCCATAAAAGTAAGGAAGAAGAAACAAAACAAAACCCTCTGTCATATGTTAGTTTATATCAAATTGTCCCAGAAACCAAACCTCACATGTTTATTAAGATGTGTCTCCCTGTTGCTGTGACCACCTGGCATTGGCTTGAATTGCAGAGAACAGAAAAGAAGTGATCGAGTGTGGATTTTTCCTCTTTATGTATTATACTTTAGTTTAGTCTCAGTCTGGCTCCTAAATAGAATAATCAATGCCATTATCTCTTCCACCCTTATCTAAATCACATCAGGAGATCAATAGCTACAACAAAGACGGCCAGTGCTTTCTTTCCACTGGGACTCATTACTTTGTTGCCCGAGATGGGGGTATAGATATTCTCGGGAAGGTTATCTGGTGTTCCCTGGTAGTTAACAACAACTGTCAGTTATTAATGGTGCTCTGCAGCCTCACCTTTACAGTGCTGTGACTGATAGCAGGACATGTTTATAACGAAATGAATCTCTGCTGCCTTTTTTCCTCAACCTCCTGAATCTTGTTCGTTCTTTAGTTTCCATCCTCCCTTCTGTCCGCTGTTGCAATCCTAGGCATTGTTTGAGAATATCAAATGTTGGGCACCTTCTCATTGAGATTCCTTACAAGTGCAGGTTTGCTTTTATACAGGCTAACATCTGCTGCAGTATTACAAAGACTAATTAAAATAAATTCAGATCCTAAATTAGTCTTTTCAGTAACGTTTATTACACAAGACACTGGGTGATAAAGTGTATTATATGGTTAAGCTGAATCAAAAGTCGTGTTTTTATTGGATTTGCTGGACAGTCAGGAGCAATCTCTGCAAAGAAGCTTATATTTGCAATACAGTATTTTCTACTAGACTAATAAGGAAGTCTACTACAATGTTCTCATGTTTATTTATACATATCAACAAAATGGAAAAAAAATACACTTAAAAAAAAAAAAAAAGGAGAAAAATACATTTCTCCTGTTAGTTTGGGCTACACTCCCCATTTTTCTTATCAAAACCAGCGAGTCAGTTTGCAAATCCTAGGTGAACTGATATGACAGACAATTCACACATCAAGTCACCAAATCCTCAAAGGGGTTGTTATCGGCTGATTTAATGGCTTCACTCTCTGCAGTGGAACAGCCTCCATTTAAGTAAAGCTCCCACCCTACACCACCCTTCTGCTGTGGGAAAGCTGGGCCTGGATCTTGGGTAACCCAAAATTTCTGTCTAGTGGTGAGCAAAGAGAAGCAAGGCAATGGTACCTGAAGTACAGTTTGTACATGTCAAGTGCTTACAGGAGTTAGAAATACATGGATAACCAGGACTGTGTTTATTCCTTAATAGGTGTGCCAGAGAAGCAGAACAGGGTGCTAAAACAACAACATTATTGCTTTTCTGACCTGCAAGGCTGTAAATGAATGAAAATGAGGGGAGAGCAGTTGTGAAGTTGTGCCTTCCAGACATGCTGAGCTAAGGAGCCAAAACATAAAGCAGTCATGCTGCATCTTTTTTCTAATACAACACCAGAATTTGCTTGTTGAATCTTATAGACCTGACCTTATGCCAAGTGAAAATAATGAAAGTTTAATGGTTGGATTTGATGGGAACAGGAGTCACCTTTCTCTGCAGGAAAATGAGGGAGTCTCTGACAGATGGATGAGAAAAGAATGTGGGATGTTTCAGGCCTTCAGTGAACAATACCATGATTTGAAATATATAGCCATAAAAAAAAAAAAAGGTTATCTTAATAAAAAACTAAGTTACTTGTATTTCCAGTTGAACTGCATATTATGAGAGGTTATTATGATGGGGTTTCTGTGACTGTGTGTTAATAATTCCTTTTAAATTTTTGTTGACTACTTTTATCTGCAGTCACACTTAATTTTTGATGAAATAGACTGAGAAAGAGCAGAAGACATTTTTACTTTTCTTTTGGTTGTTTCTCAGTGTACCTAAGAAAATATATATTGGGAATTTGGACTGTTGGGGGGATTGTTTTTCTTTGCCTGTGCAGCATTTCAAGTGCAAGACATCTTGGCCTGGACTGTTCCCATTTTAGGTGCCTTTTTGGTCATGTTTTTTCTTTAGATATTTTGACTTCTGCAGTTTAAAAAAAAACAAAAAACCTTTGACAATTAATAACTTGGCATCTGTACTGCTACACAAAGACTTTGTATGCTTTCCAGTGGGTGGGACATAAGTTAGTTGGGAAATATCTGCAGTTTATTCTGTATGAAATAGGGAAAAGCCTTGTATATGCTGTTTGCTTTGATAACTTTCATTCAGGACCAAAACTAAAGCTCAAGGACATAATTTCCAGTAGCTCTCCATTGGTTACTTTGTTTTCCATATATGAAAGGGCAAAGCAATGCAGGAGTTAATAAAAATACGGGTCTGTAAAAATGGTATAATATGTTGCAGACAACTCAGTAATGATATTTATGTTTTCTTTTACTCTGACAGTCCCCAGATTATAATATACAGATTGAGTATTTCCAAGGACACCACAGGGAAACGTGCATGGAAATAAAAATGGATTTTGGTAGGACATAAACAGAAACTGTCCAAAAAATAGCCTTGTAAATAACCAAGCTTCAGAATAAGAAAATATCAGCAAAATACTTAAAAGGAACAAAATGAATGAAATAAATTAACAGCAGAAGTGACTGAAGCTGTCTTCAACTAGAAAAACACAAGTGAAATGGAATTTTTTGTGTCTGAATTTCTTGAGAAATCTCTGTAAATTCTCTCTTTTATCTTATAATTTTTTTTGTGTTTTTTTGTTTTGGTTTTTTTTTTTTTTTTTTTTTTTGTGGGTTTTGTTGGTTGGTTGGGGTTTTTTGTTTTTGTTTTTTGGTTTCTTTCTTAATTTATTTGGGATATTTGTTGATTTGATTTACGGTTTTTTTGGTGGTGTAAATAAAATAATTTGTACCTAGTTTGTTCCCTAAAATCAGTCTAGCAGAAACATGAACTGGTAGTAAAATTTTGGTTTGGCTGTCATTGTTACATGGGTGTGACGTTGTGTCTTCATCTAACATTAAGATGAAAGGCTAGAGCGCAGCATTTTTTTCTTCATCTGACAATGTTTTTGAGCTTTGCTGATCTGGGGACTTTCTGTGCCATCCACTGTCTTTGCATTACTATTGCTGTCAGTACTTTTCAAGACCAGGGAAAGATAAAAACAAATGTCTTAGAATGAAAGTATGACTCTTAACTAACACAGCACATCTCTGCAGTATAAAAGTGGGAAGCTATATTAATACACGCCTTCACCTTTGTCATGCTGCGAAGTGAGTGCTTCTGGATTTTGGATCCAGTCTCACAGGAATAGTGCTGAAGGTTTGACCACGTCATTCCCAGAGCAGTGTTTGGCTACAGTTCAGCAGGAAGCGGAGAAGGGAGGAGTGAGGCAGAGAGACAGGCACACCACGCGGGACTGCTGGTGCTGATGAGACGTTTCACTAAGATGATTAATGCCCATTTCCAAAATTGGGCTATTAAAAAAATTGAGCATGCAGCTTAAAGGCTGCCTGGGTTAAAAGTGTCCCTGCCTGCTGACACCGCTTTCATGCCACACTGTTCCCTCTGTCCCATTGTGCTGTAATTATGGCTGAGCTTCTGTCCCAGGTGGCATTAGTCCAGGTCCTGCTCACTGCAACTGCTGCCATCTCTCCTGGTGTGTTGTGCCAGGTTGTGGGAGCGAGGGGACAAGGGAGCTCTTAATGGAAGGTGAGAGGTTTCCATTTATGGCTGTTATTTCACTGTGATTCTGGGGTAAGAGCCATTATAACGGTGTTTCAGAGCACAACAGGAAAAAAACTGCCATAACTGGGAGTGATGGCGTAAGGTTGAGCAAAGGCAAATGGAGGCCATTTCCTGACAGTGAGATCTATTAGACTGTGGAATAGATAAGTCTCCCAAGGGAAGTGATAGAAGTCCAAGTGCTTGAGTCATTTAAAACTACAGTAGACAAAGAGCTCATGAGTATATAATAGGGAATAATCTATCAGTGACCACAGAATGAAAGGCTAATGTAGTTTGTCCTTCCATCTCGAGTTTTTGGAATACATACAGTCTGACAGCAGGTTTCTAGCTTAGTTTCCTGCTAAACATATTTTGGAAAGTCCCATTTTCAAAGAAAGAAAAATACCTGCAAGTCTCTCTTAAAGGAACTACTGCTTGTTTCGTATTTGTGTTCCACAACTCTTTCTGTAGATGTTTCCTCTTCAGGTGACAAGTTTCAGGCTTTTGCAGTTGAATGAACTCCAGCTGAGGGGACAGCTTCCTTTTCAGATGTGCTGTTTTTCCTCCTCGTGCCCTTGTGGTCCATCACACCCTATACCCAAATATGCTTAGCACTGTTAATATTAGTTTCAGGCTCCTCCTGTACCTTGTTTAAGCGTTTCTATAAATAAACTAAAACGCTGAAATAAGGTTTCATCTCTGTCCTAACCACCTCCTTACCTTACAACGGAACATTGGCATGATGGAGTGGGCCGTGCAGGAAGAGGAGGTCATGGTCCTACAGTGAAAGTCAGGGGAGGGAAAGCACTTCCTGCATGAGGGACAGTAAAAGAGGGAAGCACAAAGAAAGTACCTGTGAGAAGCACAGCTAAGTCCATAAATATTAAAAGAGCAAGAGATGGGGGATGATGTGGTGCCAATGGAGAGCATCCAGGGTGGGAGCAATGGAGTTTATTAGTGTGCTTGATCATGAACATGTGATACAGAAGGGATCTGTGATCTGTGCAAAGCAGTGCCCTAGAGCAATAGACCCAAGATGCCAAGTTTTCTATAGCTTGGAGGTAGAATGAAATGCACTGAACAGGAGTCACTGAAGAGGGCAGAGAAACCCGTGAAATACTTCTGATTTTGGAAATTCCACTGCCTCCATTGGGCAATATTGATCTTATGATGTGCTGAATTAAAAACTGCATCTAACTTGTAGCCTTGTCCTTGCTTCACTGTTGCATTCATGGCATAAGCTTACATTAAACCACAGACTGCAGCATTCGCAAGCAGGTTGTGCCACGTATTTATGACTTGCTCCTCCTCTCAGGCTTCTACCCCTTAGTGGGTATTGACAGAACATACTATTAGCATAAGAAATGGCTTGATCTAATCTGCAGTGTTGTTTGTGCTAGAAAATGGAGAAGAAAATTGAAATGGATTATGTTCAATAAGCCCTAAGGGTGGGCTAATATACTCAGAAATCTTTAGCACCCTGTAATGATTTGCTGTCTTCAAAAGATTGGTTTCTTTTTAACTGTGGCTTGTATTTTTTAATGTTGCAAAATTATTTTTTTTACAAACTAGATCTGAATATTACCTTGCTTACTCCATATTTTTTACCTTCTTTCTGAGTTGTTTTTTTTTAACACTGATATGTTTCATATTTGCCATTTATATCTAAGCACACATGCATTGCAATCTCAAGATTCTCTAGCTAAAAGCCTTATCTAACAACTGAAACAAATACATTAACCATCTCTGAACTGTGTACATATCTCATTAAATCTTTATCTTGTGCTGTGTTTTATTTATCTATGAATGAGAGGCTTTATTTATATATGAGGGGTTTATTTATGTATTTAATTTTGGTTGATTCTAAAATTTCAACTTCCAAGATGTTAGTTTGATTAGTAACTGTATTGCACTGACGTAAGTGGTCAAGATTTTGTAAACAGTGCACTGTGATGCAACTTGGTGTGCCAGAAGAAAAGACAAGAATTTTATTAGTATTTTGCTAATTCAAAACTTCTATTTTGCTTGATGTGTAATTTCAGATTAACAGTGGCATCTTAAGACAATTTTATGTCTTTTCTGCTGTCTATATTAAGCAGATGTATTTGTTTCTCACTAGTTTGGTTTGTTTTGCAGAGGAAATCCATAAACACAGCATTGATTTGTATATAATAATAATAATAAAATTTAAATATCAGCATCGTACCTGAATAGCACTTGCTTTATCTGTATCTTATATTTGTAATGCTCTTTTATATTTAAAATAATAAAGAACTGTTTAAGGAGGAGCAAAATTCCAGTGACTATACTGGTATTTATCCATTAAATGAACACCTTTATTGTATCATTTATAAGAAAGATAGGTATATTAAAAGGCTTATGGTAGGATGCAGAGTGCGTGTGCATACTAAACACAGTCCAGTAGAAAGCTGTGCTGAGGTATGTAAATGGATTAGCACAGCATTCGTAACCATAGTCTATCTACCTATATATTTATATCAATATATATATTTCCATGTCACTTCTTGTAAAGTTCTCCAGGAGGGAAAAATAAAAGCATGTGAATGGAATACTGATTCCATTGGTGGTGGTGGCATCTGATCCAGAGAGATGGCTACTAGACTCAATTTGTTATCACCTACTGCCTTCTAGGCAGCTATTTTTCTACAGGATTTACCATAAAGATCAGAAAAACAGCTGGCAACTCTCAACTTCTTATAAAAAAGACCTTAAATGTTTTCTTCTGTTTAGCTGTGATGTAGTGTGACTTACTTTAAAACGTAGCTATTGAATGCACAAACTTATTCAAGACTCTGAACTCCATTTAGCTGGTAAAATCCTGCTGTGGCTTTAATTGTTTTTAGGTTTTCTGTGGGAATATGAGTCTGTGAAGAGCTGAAAGGGGGTGGGAGGAGGGGATGGACTGTGTTCTGGAAATTCTGTTCTGGAAATTCTGTTTCCAAGCTGTGACAAAAATGTTTCACTGGACACATTTGTTCTGTCATTAACAAGCAGGGAGCCACATGGTAAATATTACAGAAGGATAAAATATAGCAAGCTGCAGAAAAATATACCTTAAAAAGAAAATAAAAATAGGGGCTGAAGGAGGTGTTGGGTATTTAAAGCAGGGAAATAAATGAAATTATTATTTTTTATTTTTTTTCTGTCACTCAGTTGGAGCAGCGGTGCAGATGTACAGTCCATGTCATGCTCACTCTATACTGTGTGTGGGAATGGTGTATCTGCACCAGAGTCAATACTGAGAGAATTGGATTGGCATGATTCTGAAGATGGATTTTCAAGGCACATTCCATCCAAAGCAGAAAGCTATGAGAAAATGTAGTTGCTATCAGCTGGATTTTTATTCTATTTCTTTTGTAGGGTGTGAACTTGTTCTTCAGTTTTCCATACTCAGCCCTTTTATTTTTATTTTTCTTTCCCTCCACAATTCCTGGGGCTCTCTCTGTATTGCCAAGTACCTAATTCAGCTTTCATATCTGTTTTAGCCATCTCTTTGTTATAGCTACATTTCAACAAGCTATCCTGCTAGAATATCTTGTCTGAAAAATCAGTTTAACAGCTGAGAAGAGTGGGCTTGGATGGATGGATGGATAGATAAAGAGTTATCCAGAATAGCTCTCAGAGCCATCTATGTTAGCAAACTATTTAAGCTGTCAGCCTCTGCGTATTTATAGCCTACTTATTGCACTGCTATCTGAACACCTATCAATTTAGCATTAGAAATACAGTTCAAGTCTCAGCCCAATTGTAGAGACTCACTGACTGTTGCTTACTTGCTTTAGATGAGTAGAATAAAAGATGTGATATCCAGCCATGTTTTGCTTTTTCCTTTCTAGTCTATTATCTAAAAGCTTGATCTAGGACTTCCTAAATTATCAGGAAAGACTCTTGGATGATTCCTTAGCTCTTATTTGAAAAAGGTTTACCTCTTTATGAAAAGGATTTTTCACAGTTTTTTTTCTCCTTTCTTAGTTTTTTACCCCTTCCCATTTCTTTTATCGGTGGAGGTTTTGTTGTTGTTGTTTTTGTTTTTCACATTACTACTTGGGCAATATGTCAAAGAGAAAGTGAAGAGGGGTTTTGTTTGTTTGTTTGTTTGTCTTTCAGTAGTGAAAATGGGTAACGCTTCACCTGACAGTCAGAAATGCTAAGCTTTGAAAGTGAAGGTGTTCTGCAGGATTCTGAGCTGAGAGTCATCTAGAGAGGAGAAAAAGGAAATCCTAAACCAAATTGAATATGTTTCTTCCGATACCTTGACACTTGTTTTTTGGATTTTGTTTTGGGTTTCAGTTTAGGGGTTTTTTTGGTTGTTCAAGTTTTTTGTTCATGTAACAGGCTGTCATTATCTTGACCATGAAGACTGAGAGCAAGTTTTTTTTGCTCTTCTGATTCTCTGCCTTGTCCCACTGTAGGACAGTGATGAAGTGGACTAGGTGGGAGCTGGGCTGCCAAGCAGCCCCAGCCCACCACAGTCCTTAACTACCTAACTTTGGAAACAATGTAAGAGGTTGAGTCTGTCCTGTTGGAGATAAGAACTTGGTGTCAGCTCCTCCCTGCTATGCAGCTATATTTACTACTAACATATTTGCTGTTTTCGTAGGCTGCTTGCAATAGAAATATAAAGGCGAGAAAAGGACATGCATATAAATATAAATCTGTGGAGGTGTTAATGACACGTTTCCCTCAGAGGAAACAGCTGATCAATGTATAGGAAAGATGAAGGGGTGTGATCATGATCAGACAACAAGGTTAACCGTATCAATCAGGTCTCCTAAAATAGATGGAAGAGTTGCAGTTTCACATCTTCAGCTACAACCTGGCCTTGTTTTCTGGCTTCAAATATAAAATAGCAATAAAGCATCCATCTACCTGACATCCTTTTATGTTCTCTTTCAATCACGGGCTGCAAAATGTTTCTTTTCAGGTTTACTCTGGTTTGACATCCCTGTTATTGCCTATCACTTTAAGGAGTTGAAAGGCTGGGGATTGATTTCATTTTCTTTCAGCTCTCAAGGTTTTTTATGTGGGATCTGTTTCTCACTTGGTTTGCATTTCATCTAAGATAATGCTGGCTATCAGTGCTTGAATAATAATTGAACTGAAGCAAGCTGTTCAGCCTAAGGTCTCAAGCTGGGAAAGCTGTGTTTGTCATGTGTGGGTATTTCAAAAGAATTTAACATTCCAGAAATAAGTTGCAAGCAAACACAGAAGGAGGGGGAAATCTGTGCAGCTCTGGCTGTACAGCTGCACCACTGCCTTCAGTCATTCCTCACTGAATGTGAACTATCCTTTCATGTTGTTTTAAAAATTTTCATCAGTGGTATGTAGTAAAGCACTGAGAGGTGGAAAATTACATACTGGTAATTTTGAAACAAGGATGAGCCTTGTGGAATTGTTTCTCCTGCCCCCTCACATGCTGTTGAGTGGCCATTTAATAGTTACTCTGCTTGAAATTGAACTTTTATTTTGATACCGTTAGTGCTGCTAAAATATAGATGCTGTTTGTAGCTTTTATAATTATGTTGCTACACCTTTAGTTGACAATAACACTCTGCTATTACAGTTCCACCATCTATAATCTCTGGTAATAAGTATTTGAAATTGTAGCTCAACTGGTGGAAAAAGCAGACTTATTTTACAGTATCAGTCTGTAAGTGGATGGGTGACCATGCAATTTGAATATTGCTTATACTGAATGCCATTGTTTGACACATCCTACTAGAATTTGGCAGATCTTGGGAATTGGACATACAGTTTCAGGTTGCAGTTTGGGTTCACCTGCAGTGGTTGTTGATAAGCACCAAGTTTTCAGAAAGCAACATGACTCAGCTGTGACTTGGGGGTAGAGGAGCAGAAAATTTTTCACTTTGTGAAACTTAACAGATGTGTACAAAACTACTGTATTTTTTTTTTCATTATCTTGCTCTTTGAGCCATTCTAACAGTCACAATCTGATGGCTTGAAAACATGGGTTAATTAGAAAATTTGCAGACTGTTTTTGAAAAGCTTTAACTTTCTTCTGGCATATTTCATCCAGACATGGCAGTGAAAATTCACCAATATATTAGCACTTTTACATATTTTTTTAGTTATTCACATGCACCGTTACTGTGCTGCCAGTTAGACGATGTGATTTCTATGTGCTCTGGAGACCAGTGACAATGAAGGATGTGTTAAATATTAAGGAAAGATCTTTCTGCCATTTGCATAAAAGATGCCACAAGACACAAAAATGGGAGTTAATCACAGAGGTTAAACCATAAAAGAAAAAGTCATGCTTAGAGAGAGAGAGAGATTTCTGTTGTAGCTATCTATGAATTTATGATACTGCTGATGGATATCTTTTAAACTTCAGAATTAATGAGCACCCTGAGGACAATGAATGACAGTTGGTTAAAAAGGAATACAAGAGTGAATAGGCAGTATTGAATACAGAAGTTTTTGCTCTGCAGGGGTAGGCATGCTAAAATCCTTTTGCAAATAAATATCAAGTAACTTCTGTTTTGAAAAACATTATGCTTCAGCCAAATTAAAAATTGCACCAACAAGTACAGTATAGCTCCTACAGCTTAGGTCCCTTATACTATAAAAGAAAAGAGGTAAATAGCATAACTTAAAACAAAACTCTTAGCTTTTTCTTTACTTTCGAAACTTCAAGGAGAAATGCTAGGCTTCTAAACACTGAATTTTACCCCAACTGTTAATGGCTTCCTTTTTTTGAAAGAGTGGAACTAGTTGCTCTGAGACTGTACTTTGCTGTATAGATCAAGTTAGGACTATACACTCTTGAAACATCCCTTCCTGGGCAAGTGACCGCAGAATCCTGTAACAGGTACATTTTTTGCAGCCTTCCTGAACTCTTAAAATGTTGCTATTCAGTGTGAAGTACTTGCTTAGTATTTCCTTTCTTAGGTTTAAAGTGCTTCTCTCAATTTTGAGCATTCCAGATCAGCAATGAGGTTTACAGCCTTCGGCATTGCTCATGTTGATCCACATGATCTTGATGGGTTGATGGAGATTCTGACCAGCCTCAGACTGGCATTTATTTTAGAGTCCGACTACAAAGTAATGTTAGTTACACTTACAACAATCCTCGAGTTTTTCAAAATTCCTCGAGCTGTTCAAAATTCAGAATTCGGCTTTTTAAAAGGTTGCAAACATGGGCATGGGCGTCTTCTGGTGATGGATGGTCCCTATCATGGTGCAGGGGTTTGGATTCAGCTTCCCTCTCTTCACACTTCATTATCACATGCAGATTTGTGGATTGCACCTGCTCTCTTGCCTAGCTGTACCAAACCAGTGACCATAACTGTGTCAGCAGCGCATCAGTAAGTGACTTTTTTAGGTTGTAAGTCTGCTACCTGCCTGATGTAAGAAGGGAACCTTGTATTTTATGAAGTTGTCTTAGTCACATAACAATTTTTTTTCCTCCATATCATATGCCTTCACCTTGGCTCCATTTGGAGAATATTCCGGAAGTTGCCTGCAATTTTTCAACTTACATAGCATTTGATTGTGAAAGCAGTTTAATTTGCTGAAGTTCTTCCTTGCCTCTAGAAAAACTTTTCTTTTAGCCTTTAAAACATTAGTTCAGCAGTGTGTTTAAAAGCTCTGTATGAATGAGAAGCTTTTTTAATCTCACTTATCTGGTCATTCCTCTGCCTTGTCAGCCCTTGTCATGAGAACTCTTTCATAGGGGTATTTTTTTTCCTTATCTGTGCTGAGCAAGTGCCTTGCTGTTTAATATAAAGCACTGAGATTTCCCTGTTGTGATGGAGCTAAACAAGTAATTTCAACGAGCCTCATACTTTTTGAGTCTCAGGCTGGTCACTTTTTTTCTTTGCCAAAACAAACTTGTGACAGCTGAACAAGCAGATGAATATGTGACTGCAGTAAGTAGGACAACATCTTCCCTCCCCTTGCAGGTGGGAGTTCAAATGGTGAGGAGAAGGAATGTATGTAACTCTGGTTGGGTTATGTTATCAGGGCAAACAGCAATGCTGCATCTCTCAATCACAGCAGCTATCAGCTGAATATAATCTCCCAAGGCAGCAGAGAGGCTAGTAAGTGGATAATTGCCACCTTTTGATATTGAACTTGGTATGACGTCTTCTGGAGCACTGTATCTAGTCCTGAAGTCCCTGGTTCAAGAAGGAATGCAGCAGTTTGAGAAGGTCTCTGGTGAGCGTCTTGCAATGACTTTGTAAAGGATCTTAATTGGTTCAGTTGGTCAAGGAAATGGTTAAGAAAGAACCAGATTATTTTAGATTAGTATTGCACAGAGAGCAGAAATGTGATGTTAGAGGGCTTTGCAGTCCAGCTGACATGTATCTAACAAGTGGAAGCTAGAAAAAATTGAGAGAAATACAGTAATTAACCCTGGCAAAATGTTCCACGATCAAGGACAGATTTTCTAAATTACGTCAGTGGTGGAACTTGACTCAGTGTTTTCAAATTCAAACATACATTACTTCCAGGAATATCAGAGGTTCCTTCTAACCTCCCATATGAAAGTCTTTAAACAGTCATCCATAATACATCTTCCACCTTGCTCTTTAATTCTTCCATTCCTTATACTATGGGATAATGCTGTATTTCCAGACTCCCCAGCAGCTTCTCTTTCTGCTAGGCACAGAGCGTGTGTTGCATATCAGGGGCAGTCAGATCCTGATGGGGTTTGATCTGAGTGCAGAAATGGCAATATAAAATCTGAGAGTAATTATTTGATCTTTTTTTTTCTTGGCTTTGAAGCTGCTGTCTTAGAGGACAAAGGAGAATAGAGGCGCACAAAGGCATTTTTTATTCTTTTTTCAGAACTGTCACAGACCCTACTTGACAAACAAGTCTGTGCTAGTATTAGGTTTGAAGTGTTATCATTAGACTGCCCTACTAGCAACAAAAAGGTATATAAAGCCTTCTGTCCAGATTCCTACCTTAATTAAACATGGAGTTTTTAAATAATCATACCTGAAGCCCATTCCTTCACTCTACAATTCACTTACACTCATTGCATGGATCTCTTGAAAGCAATCCTTTCTTCTGTGGTCTCCTGAGCCTTCTCTAGGCCTATGGATGGCAGCTATGCCAAGTTATTTATTTATTTATTTATTTATTTAAATAAAGGTGGTTGCGTGCCTGCAGTACTTCATGCTCAGAATTGAGAAAAATGCAATGTGCTCCCAGCAAACATCAGAATATTTAATCCCCATGGCTAGGAGGTATGGTGTCTATATCTATATTTATTTCTCAAGAGGCTTTAATGTCTTGGGTTCCTTTTACAAAACAGGGATGTTTGCACTAGGTGTATTTTTTTTAAGATGAGGAGAATACAAACAAGACAATAATAACTTCCATTTTCATTAGCTACATCTCTCCCTGTCCTGACATATTCTGATGAATACCCCCTAGAATTGCAGCAGCAGCAACAACAAAAACTACCAACCTGAGGTTCTTTTAGCAGATTGAGAAACAGGGAAGGAGAAAAGAGAGGAATATTCTAAAAGTATATTGGCCGTGGCACGTGGCAGAATTTGGATCTGCTTCTGATGAATGTGAGCAAAAATACACTTGAGAAATGAGTAGGAAATTATTTATGTTCTCAGACACAGTTTGTATATCCTCTCTCCCAGTTTTCAAAAATATGAAACTCCTGAGTATGAGAGCCACTGTAATTTTGAAGCTTCATCTGCTCGGTGTGTAAATGGTATAAACCAACTACAAGTGGTGCCATTTGTTTCAAACAGCCTCATTCTATGGAGAGTTGGCTGACAAGTGGCTTTAAAAAATGGCAGCGGCCAGGAGGGCAGCTACGCCTATAGCTTTCTCAGCAGTGCTGAGTTGCTATTTGGTCTGAGCCCTCAAAATAAGTATGAGCAATTCCTGCAAAAAAAATTAGTGGCTAGACAAGCCTTTGCCTTTTTTTTTTTTTTTTTTTTTTTTTTTTTTTAAGTATTTCCAAATTTAATCCATACAATTATATATCTGCCCCAGTGTTTCTGTCTCCAGCAGTGGAGAGTATTAGATCTTGGAGAAAAGTGCTAAAACTCCCACAGTGGACAATTATGGAATAAGCTGCTCTAAGGAAAAGTTCTTTCCTAACCGCAGGATGCCTTGAAGTATTTCTGTTCTGTTTAATGTAATTGGAGATCTTCATATTAGTCCTATAAATGCCAAATCCCTTTATTAATCCTTCTGCAAGATTAGTTCTTTTAAAAGTCAGTTCTGCACAGTGGTTGTTCAAAAAAGTAGAAATTCAACTTTAAAAAAAAATCTTTCTGTTTTCAAAGCAGGACAAGATCTTACTGATGATTTTAAAATGTATTTTTCTTCATGACTAGCCTGATAGATTCCAGTTGAAAGATAAGCATGATAATTTATGCTGGCTGTAGGAAACAAAATGAATTCTGTTGCTGCTAGATAGAACGTTCTTGAGACTTCTTTTTATTTTTTATTTACCTGTTCCAGGTATTCCTGTAATTTGTGTAAGACTCATTCCCTAATCCTTTGAAGCATACCTCAGATGCTCTCTCCAGAGCATTATGCACCTTTTTTCTTTTCTGCAGGTTCATGATCTAAGTTTTAAACATCTAATTCACTACTAATCTTTATAAGAAATATGATCATAAACTCAGGCATTAAAGATAAATATTAGGTAAATTATGAGGCTAATGTGTTCCCAACTAAATAATTTTCTGATAAGCATTGACATTTCGGAAGACATTTAATTATTGATGCAATAGATCAAGAATGATTAATCAAAAGGGTATTGCAAGTTCAAATGGATATAAATTATAAGTTTTATAATGCTGACATTATTTCATTTACTAGGACTTCAGGTTAGTAGTCATCTTGGATTAGGCAATGTAGGGGCACAGTGTGGGAATATTAATTTTTTTCTGACTACCCACAGATTCTGAACTGGCAGGAACTGGCCACAATTGCCAAGTCTAAATCCTATTTCAAATTTCAATAGAAATGCATGCCTGAAAGACTGTTTAGCATGTATAATGATGTCAAACACAAGCAATCTTTTAAAAGAAAATTACATTGGCTTCAGTTTTCCAGGACTGGTAGGGAGGTGCTGTTTAACCTTCTAATGATCTTATCAGCAAGAACTATGTTGTACCAGAAGGTGGTGAAAAATACATGATCTATTTTTATCTAAGATGCCATATTTTAAGGTTACACTGAATAGTTTAGATGCTGTAGATTTGATTTTTCAACACCAATTTTTCTCTGATAGTGTAGCGCTGATACTGCTTTCTCATGAATATGTAACAGCATGAGGAAAGAGCTGGACAGTATGTGTTCTATATTAAGAAATCTATTTTCTCATCATTATAAAACACAAATATGTTCCTAACAGAACTATCCATACTGTTAAGTATGTTTAAGTCAGCTGTTAGACACTGGTTTCATGCAAAAATATGATTCTTGTCTATTCAGCTTCTGAGCATGCTGTCTATTGTGCATGCTATGTGCTATCTGACAGCTCCATTGCTGTCAGGGTTGGGTCTGTGGTGATGATTTCTCAGCCCTTGTGAAGATTGTATAAAGATGTGGCCTTTCAACTCTGAAATGGGTTGGGGTTTCAAAGTCAAACTGATGTCCAAAATGCCTTTTCCAGCTCAATAATCAACTTACAAAAAATCTTCTAGGTTAGCACAGTACCAAAGTAACTGTGATTCTAAAGCTTAAAAAAAACCCAGCCAAACAAACAACACTAAAAAAATCCCAGTCACCAAAAAAATTGAAAACATTTTAGTTCCCCTCAAGCAAATTTTTTTTTTTTTTAATGTGAAAATTTCCATGCAGTTTTAACTAGAGAATCTGTATGGGGAAATGCCAGCAGATAAAAGTGGTTGAGCAGTTTGGTATTTTCCCTCAATCTGACTTGTTCAATTATGCAAAGCAGATAGGAAGCCCACTATAAGGACCTTTGGTTATCAGTTCCCTTTAGTGTATTGCGGTAGTATTGCTCTTCCTGCAGCTTCCATGACAACTGAGGAATATTTAGAGGTTCTGTTCAGTGGCACACGTCAGTGACAGCAAGAAGACAATGGCTCTCTGAGAGTGACATGTCTGTTCTCATCAGCCTAGAGAACAAGCTAATGGAAGAAGAGATGCCCCATTTCTGCTACATGTCAGAGTGGTCCTGGCTTTGCCGGGATCTCGTGCATGGAAGTATCAGTGACTTCTTAAACATTTTTGCTTTCCCAACCCATTACTGGAAGTCGTGCATTACTTTTTTTGCCTTTTTTTTTCTTGGAATGGGTCACAACAATAACTGTACAGCCAATATTTTGTTAAAAAAGGTCATGTCCTTAATACGGGAGATTTCAGCCTTTATAATAATGAAAATTCATGTAATTTTTTTTTTATTACTATGATGTCTGCACAAAGACTGTGATAGCATCTTCAGTTTGGAAGAATTAAAGATCAAAGCATCTTAGAATTTGCTGAAAGGTCTTCAAAAGTTTTTGCCTATGAGTTTATAATTTTCAGTAATCTTTTCGTTGTGGTGGGCTGAACACTGCAGTATGACAATTGTTCTCTTTCTTTTTTCTCATATATCTCCATTTAAAGAAGGAATATATTTCAAGGGTGAAAATCAGTGAATTTTTAAAAAATTTCATCAAATTGCATTTTTAGAAGAGTCAGATTTCTACATCAAAAAACATCCAACAGCCTAAGTATTGAACCTGACTAGAAGTTATTTAACCAGCTGTAAGGCTGTGACTGTGTAACAAACCTTCCTATTCTATTGCTATTGACGTGGGATTTTTTAAAAAAATTCTTTGACTTCCACTATGCTTTCTTCATGCTCGTTGTACCTTTGAAAACACCGTGGTGTACAGTAACATAATTTTGAGCTGGCAGGTTCTGTATGAGTGCATATATTTTAGAGATGTGCGAGGAAATCTCCCTTGAAATCTTACTCATTAACATGTGTGTGCAGATGCCTTTACGGGGATTCCTGATTGTCTGCTCTGATTCTTTCATGATCAGCAGGTCTGCTTCTGATGTCTGAAGTTATTACTTTCATAGTGGCCTTTTCCTGTAAGCCTTACTTGATTTTTCAGGGGAGTGTGCTCTTTTCTCAACTGTGTGCTTGAGCTACTTAGGTGCAGGCCAGCACGGCTGGGATTTTGTTCAGGGTTTCAGCTTGAGTTTGGATAAATAATGATTTTGTTATTCACAAATCAATAATATAATTCAACAAAACTTTAATTAAAGTAAAAAAGAATAGAGAAATATAATTCCCTCCTGAGCATCATGTGGTTCACCTGGTAATGAAAGGATCGAACACCAAGAACTCACTGAAGATGAAGGGTAAGATGGTGTGTGATGAGGACATTTTATACTTAGTGTCACCCCAAACCAAGTTCTCATCTCTAGGGTTAAAGAATTCAAGTGCCATGATTACCAATGTCAAGGAAAGATTGGAAACCGCAATCAATACTCAGTGGAATAAATCTTGAGGGTTGCATGTAAGTTTGTGTACAGTAATTTTTAAATTGCATATTTTAATACACAAAATGCTGATTGGTTTGTAACTTCAGAAGATGCCGCAGAAATTATGATAGTTACTGTACTTTATAGAGTGCTTGTTATCTTCTTTTCTGTTTGTTTAATAACTTTGAAGCTTAAAAAAACCCCACATACTTTCATGCGTATTTAAGTTGTTTTGTGGGGAGTGAACCTTGTATCCTAGAAGCAAAACTCGTAAGCTACACATTGCATTTGGTCAGATTTAACTTCAGATTTTTGTTCAGATATATGCAGGGATCAGACGGCCAGAGTATTCTAAAGTGAGTTGCATTTATCTAAAGAGGTTTTTGCTATTTTCTTGTAAAAAGGCTCACGAGCACAGAGCTCATGAATTTGGAATGGGTAAAAATACAGAAAAGAGTAAGCATTTTGCACTTGAGAAATATTGGTGTATTCAAGGATGGCCTTATTTACCAGTAGAGATTTTATACTTCCTTTCCTCTTTACACACCATGAAATGTGGTTTAATACTGCTGATCTATTGCATGGTGTTTATGGTGCCTGGCTGCATGGGGAGGTGCAGGGAGCACTGTGCCTAGCTGAAGGCAATCTAGTCGGGACTCATTCCAGTGCTCCTGAGTTAAAAATGAATCTGTTTAGGGAGAGAATTTGTCTTACCCCTGTTCTTTAAACAGATGAGAAAAGGCCACTTCTGTGAAGGGTTAGAGGCTTTTCAGTAGTCAGAGTTGTCAGCCAAGTGAGTGCTCTGTTTGCTTTCCCTCTGCGGGGTCCTGTGTGCAAAGTGGAAATTCAAGGTTGAAATGGGATCTCTGCAGTCATTTATGTGAAAGTTGTACGATGATGCCCCTAGATGAAAAAATACATAAAAATTCATAAGATACATGAGGAGCAAATTTCATTAATATTTATCAGCCGCTTTCTTTGTGGAATATACAGATGTTAGCTCATTGTTGCATTTAAATGCAGTATACTCAAGACAGGAAAGAAGTAATGGGCAGTAAATTCCAGCAACCTAATGCTTCTGAGTACATGACCATGCAGCCAGAATGATAGTATCCCTGCTTTTAAAACAGTATTTTCATCTACTCTTTTTCTCATGTGAGTTTGTGAAAATTTAACAACTTCATTATCATCCCAAGTTAAGTATGGCTTTAAAGCCCTTTGTTGTTTAAAGGTTGCCCTTCAGAACTTTATCAATTGCTTACCATCACAGTGCCAGCAAGAATGGAAAATTAAACTATGGTGGTAAGACACGATTTCTGTTAGCATACCCGGGTTTTAATCTACTGCACTCTTTCTGAGAGAGGACAAAAGTTCAACCTGCAGCTCATCATTCAGTGCTGCTTCAGAAGTGTAGCTGAAGGGGAGAGGGTTATTTGGAGTTACCAATGTGTTAAAGCCTATCAAATTCTGCTGTGGCTACTTGTGTTCTCATGCTAGGGGGTAATTACTTGGAACCAAGGCTCTTGGCATATGCACTTTGTGCCATACCAGAAAAACAGGCAGAGCAGTGCAGTGTAATAAGCAGTTTTGTATAACATATTGTTCCAATTAGCTCATGCCAGGACCTATTAACAGCACTTTCTCCCATTTTTATCTCCCAGCTAAACACAACAGTAATACCCTAGAAAACACAAGAGAACAATTGCAATCAATCCATCAGTTCTTACCAAATGATAACACATAATGAGTTACTGAGGTGTCCTGCATTGTTTGTGGTGACTGAAGGGGCTACCCTGAGGTAAAACCAGAGTGTGAAAAGTCTTACTATGGCAATTCTGCTTCAGCCTCAAACTTAGCAGTTTATCTGGCAGAGTTCTCACCTGAGACTTCCTTGAACAAAATAGCATTCTGCTCTTCCAGGATATGAGAAAGATACCACCACCTAATGTCGTATAGAAAGGACACCTATCTTGGTTGAGAAATTCATGCAGTGCCACCAACTTCTTGTGATGTTGTGCTTATATGCAGTCATCATTTCTTGTTGTAGGCATTTGTTTTCATGACAGCCTCCAGGAGCCACGTGGTTTTGCTTTTTTCTTCTCTCTCCTTAGCTGCTGCAAGTCCTGGCTGCATCTGATGTTGGTTTCCAACAGCACATGTCTTCTCTTTGGAGTTTTTGGTTGAGCAAAATGCAATAGCTATTGAGAGAATTTCTCCTCAGCCCATTTCAGATCAGATATTTGTGCAGATCCAGGATATACTGAAATGCCGGAAACATCTGTGAGTTCCTGCTAAGTGGGCCCTCCAGTTTCACATTGGATTACTGTGAGAGTCAACTGTCAGCTGTAAGATGCATAGCAGCTAGATGCATACACATTCTCCGGGCTATCCAACAGACTTCAGAGAATTACAGCATTAATCTCAGTGTCAAAGGTGGAAAAAAGTTAAATAAAACAATCAAAATTGATGCAGTTCTCCCCACAGTGGAGGCTGGCTCTAATGGCCTGTCAGAGGCACAGAACTTTGTGTCAGACCTGGGCAGTGCTTGCTGCTCAACAGGCTATTGCAAAAATGGTACCAGAGGAGCAGTTTCAGAAAGCCCTAAGAGGGGAAAAAAAAAAATCAGTGATCTAGAAAAACAGGGTTGAGGAAATGATGATAGGGCTGTAAGAGTCCTGAAGGAATTGAGGACTCTGACCCTCAGAGGATTTTAACTAAATAGCTGCTTAGTTGATTGGATTTACTTGGGGGAGAGGGGCAGAGGAGCAGGGAGGAAAAAAGCTTAAATGAAGCTAGATGGAGAAAAGATTCTCTAATAGATCAGACAGAACAATAGTAAGAGCTTTATTACAGTCTTGTTAAAATTCCCCCAGCTGAACAGTTATTCAGTTATCATGTTAAGATCCCACTATAGCATGTTCCTAAGGGGATTTTTTCAGTCTCAGAGGTTATATTCATGCTACAGTAGAAACAAATCAGTATTTCTCCAGTTTATGTGCCAAGGGAAGAAGACTGAACTCATTCCTTGTGAGACATCTGCAGATTTCATCAGCCCAAAAAGGGCCAGGTATAAACTATTAGGTCAGACTTCTGCAACTATCTTTTTATCCAAGCCAGTGTGTCTTTAATTTCTTACTCTTTCCTATGTACACTCAGTTTGCTTCTTTTTTCTGCTGTGAAAATGTCACTCTGGTTTTCCTTCCTTGAAAGTCATGTGTATGTGAGTCATCCCAGCAACTTTTGGATCTCATTTTTAAAATCTGCTATTAACAATTACTGCTTTGTATTATCCTGAATACATTCCACTGCTCTAAATATCAGTGTCCCTCCTCCTTTCTCTTCCTCTAAACACTTCACATTGGCTGTAGCTCAAGAGCATTCTGATCTTACAGTAAGACTCTTCACATCCAGTGATGGCTCTCCAGCTTCAATGATCTTTTGCTTTCTCCAGCCAGGAAAATGAGTGGTAGAAGCCCAAACGTGTGTGATTGTCTGCCTGTGCACCACGGTGTTGTTGAAGGAGCACTTACTGCCTTACTTCATGTATTCCATTCAGGCAAATTTGTGAAGCTATCACACTGGGTCTAGGAGAAGGATGGTTAGGTGTTCCTATGCAAATGCAAAGATAAAACATGGTGCAAAGGATGGTGACAGAGAGGAATGTGTCAGCAGATGGCAAGCTGCTGCTGCTACTGGCTTATTTGTTTCCGTAGCAAAAAGCGTGCAGGAAAAAATACCTCTGGTCAACTAACTAAGCACCAGGTGCCGTGTGGATTCCTTGGGGCAATGTTTTACTTCTTTACGAGGGTCATAATGGCTGAGTTTGTTGTGTGATATCAACAGGGAGGTTTGACTAGATGACCTCCAGTAGTGAATTATCAGTGATGTTTATACAAATTATTTCCTTCCATAATCTTAGTAGCGTCCCTCTGAAATGGTTCTTTTTAAAATATAGCACATTCATAAACTATTTATTTTTAAAATTACTAGTAGAAATGTTTCTGTGTTTGCTTTAGTGCTCTGTAGAATGCAGATGGACCATTATGCTAACAATTTACAAGACTTGTAAATATGGGGGTGAAGTCTGAATTTAAATACTGATATAGGAATTAAGCTTTGCTTCAACAAAGACAATTCATGATAGTTCTTTGGAAACGCTGCAATCTGTTAAAGCTGAAATGACATTAAAATACACAGATTAAATATGTATTAGATAAATACTAAGACTGAAATATGCAAATTTTGGAGCTTGTAATTGCATTTTTTGTTTTCCTGATGTGTCTATTGATTTTTTTGATGACACTAAATTTTTCTCTTCTGATCTTTTAACATTAAAAAAAAAAAAGTAGCAGTACCAGGGTTAGCTGCATTATCGTCACATCCTCAGTGGGTTGTTCTGTTGAACTAGTGACTCACCTCACCTTCACTATTTACAAAGAACATTTGGTGTATCTTAGATATTAAGGGAAGTAAATAGGTATATAGAACCAATTTCCAGTCAAATGTCATTTGAGACTTTGGAGTAAATATTGCATTATTTTATGCACTATCATTTATTATTTGCACTGAATAAAAATAAGACTTTGACCTTCAGTGATTCAGTTGTTTTCTAGGACACAATGAAGGCTTTAGTAAATGTCATTTAATGGTCTAGGACATGGGTAAAAAGATGTGCAGATACAGACTGTATGGAAAAATGCTAATTATCTTAAATTTAATTACAGAAAAAGATCACGATGAGAATACATAAAAACCCTTGAAATGCAGCCAAAACATTTTCCAAAGAACATTAAAAATGATTGCTGTTTACTGATCACAGATGATGTAGACACAAAGCTGCAGCGAGAAAAACGTTCAAATCTCACCTATGTGGGTAGCAGTAGAAAATCTGGGCCAGATGTAGAGAAAACTGGGACCTTAATGTTATAGAAGAGTAATTTGTTTGAGGCTGAAGCACAGACTTCCCCATTACCTCGGAACTGTGCCAGCTGAACGTGTCAACAGCCTCCATACATGACAAATGTCGCCACACAGACTTCTCCACACATCCGTGAGTACCGCTGCACACAAAATTGCATGATCTTTGTGAGGAGCCCTGCAGCTTTTGGTGGTCTCCTTTTGTGTTTAATATAAAGTCTGAAGAGTACAGGTAGGAGAGAAATTATGGTGCATTGCAGCAGCATTACCCATCCAGTAACTGTGGGTATTCAAGGATTACTCTCTCTTAAAAGTAGCTGGAAACTTCCTTCATCATGGCAAAGATGGAAAGTTTGGCAATCCTGCATTTTCAGACAAGAAATATATAGTAGCCAGGGGTGAAGCAGCAAAGTCTGTTTATTGAAAGAATTGTTTATGACGGTTGATTTTCGTCTCAGGACTCTGACTTCCACTTCCCTTGAAGGTATTGCTAATATCTGAAAAGTCTAATTCTTATGTTGTTTTATCCCAACCTGAATACTGCTGTTCTGAGCCCCAGAATGCTAATTTTTTTCCCTATTAAATGTACTATTTGATATATTTGATAAATCACTAAATTCAAACGAGGATTAGGACATCCAAAACTAGAATTTCCTTTAATAACTTTTGCTTAAATCACTTTTTTACCACTGTTCCATTAAGGAAAAAAAGTGTAGATATTTGGACTGACTGTTGGTCTAGCTGGCTTCCAGTTGTCCTTCCTAGTTTGAGATCAATAGGAAGAAAAAACAGCAAATAAAAATATCCACAAAGAATGGACTGGGCTTCTCACTCCTTAATATCCAGCTGGTTTGTTTCAACCTTTATTTTCTCTAGAATGCTACTATTTCTCAGACTGCTAGGTAATATGAACTTAAACTTCCCAAACCTGAAAGTGAGGTAAGTGCAAATATGGTAAGACAAAGAAGAAATCCTCAGCTTATTCAAGGACAATCCTGAGACACAAGATCAGGATCATCTTCCTGATGGTCCATATAGTACTTGAAAGTATCACCTCCCTCATCCCACCCATTTCCTTTTTTATCATCCTGATAGATGAATTGATCAAGTGCGATTTAAAGTGAGAAAAGGATAGCGGCCTGAGGTGCTGCAGGTGAGAAGGGCAGTACTGGAAGGGAAGGAAGTGACCAGAGGGGCAGAGCGTGGGCTGAACGCGAATGCAGAGCAGTGCAGGTGAGCCTTGGTCCTGCGTCCCACACGTGCTTTCTGCTAACAGCAAGAGCTGGCCTGCCACTAACCTACCCCTGACAGCTGTTGAAAAACCCACAAGTAATGACCCATGGCCCACAGTAAGAAACCTCACGCAGCCTTGGCTGTGGATTTGGCATGTGCTTAGAAGACATTTTCAGGGAGCTTTTGTTCTGACCTCTTAAGCAATGAGTACTGTCAGCTGGTGTGGGGCTGGCCCCTATGCCCAAGTGGGAATAAAGGGAACTAGAGGAGCAAGACAAGTACCTGTCAGAGCTGCTGGAAGGCTGCTTGGCCTGGCGTGTTTGGGGAGAGAGGATTCATTATCATCTAGGCAAACTGGAAAACACTGTGGTTCATAGACCTTTCAGGCTGTGCAACAGATGGTGTTGTTTTGGCTGGCGCAGGAGGCAGGTGTTAAAGCAACTTCCAGAGATAATGGAGCTGCAACCAGCAGAGTTGAAAAGAGTACAGGGAATTAGAAGGCATAGCACATTTACATGGAGAAAAGGAGAAGAGGAGCTTTGAAACAAAGCTTGGACTTTAAAGGCAGCCATCTGACTTGTTTGCTGCTTCTAGGTGCCTGGAAAAAGGGAAACACTGCATGCATTTTTTAAAAAGGTAGAAAGTAAGACCCTGGGGACTACCAACCTGTCAGACTCACCTCTGTGCCTGGGAAGATCATGGAACAAATCCTCCCAGAGTATATGCTACGGCTAGTGGAGAACAGGGACAAGATTCAAGACAGCCAGCACAGCTTCACCAAGGGCGAGTCCTGCCTAAACAGCTCAGTGGCCTTGCACGATGGAATGCCTGTTTCAGTGGACAAGGGAAAAGCCATGGATGTCATTGGTCTGGAATCTGGAAGGCCTTTGACAGAGTCCCCCACAACATCCATCTCTCTGTGTCAGAGAGATAGAGATTTGAGGAGCAGACTGTTTAGTGGATGAGGAATTGGTTGGATGGTCACATCCGAAGAGTAGTGCTCGGAGTTGAGATGGACATCAGTGACAAGTGGTATCCCTCAGAGATACACATTTGGACCACTGCTATTTAAGGTCTTCATCAATGACATAAACAGGGGGATCAAGTGCACCCTCAACAAGTTTACAGATGGCACCAAGCTGTGGGGTGCAGCTGGCACACCTGAAGGGTGGGATGCTATCCAGAGGGACTTGGACATGCTTGAGAAGTGGGCCCATGGGATTCTCCTTTAGTTTTAACAAGACCAAGTACAAGATTCTGCACCTGAGTCAGGGCAACCCCCTGTATTAACACAGGCTGGGGGATGAACAGATCAAGAGCAGCCCTGCCACGGGCTTGCGGGGCTGGTGAGAAGAGGCACATGGGCTGGCAGCATGCATTTGCAGCCTAGAAAGCCAATTGGACCTTGGGCTGCATGAAAAGCAGTGTGGCCAGCAGGGTGAGGAAGGTGATTTTGCTCTTCTCCAAACTCATTAGACTGCACTTGGAGTACTGTGTCTAGCTCTGGGGTGTTCAACACAGGAAGGACATGGACTTGTTGGAGCAGGACCAGAGGAGGGCCATGATCAGAGGGCTGGAACATCTCTTTTATGAAGATAGGCTGAGAGAGTTGGGGGTTATTGTAGCCTTTCAGTACTCAAAGGGAGCTTATAAAAAAGATGGGGACAAACTTTTTAGCAGGGCTTGTTGTGATAGAACAAATGGCAAATATTTTAAACTAAAGGGGGGTAAATTTAGACTAGTTCAAAGAATTAAATTTCTCACAGCAAGGGGAGTAAAACACTGCAGCAGGTTGCCTGGAGAGGTGGTAAGATGTCCCTTTCTGGAAACACAGTCAAGCTGGACAAGACTCCCAATAACCTGATCTAGCAGAAGATGCCATGTGGTCCCTTCTAACCCAAACTGTTCTGTGATTCTAGAAAGAAAGGAGATATGATGGCATGATCTGCTTTGGGCTCCCTCAGGAATGGTGTAAATTGCTGAAAATACATAACCTTGTCTGGATGGAGACATTGTGGTTATCATCTTTTATTGCTGATGTTTTCCATCCTTATGTATCACTGAAAGAAGAGATTTGCTGTCTGGGAGAAGTAAAAGTTGTGAAAAACGGGTGTGGATGATCCTTGTGCATGGTGGCATTAATCCACCAGAGCAGTCAGAGCAGAGAAAATACGTTCAGCCAGGGAATGGGTCTTCAGTCTGCAGACAATCTTGTCTTCAGCGATTAATCCCCCCTGTCAGTTTCTGGGGTTTGTTTCTACCGTTGAATTGTGGGTTATAAGCCCTTGCTGGGCACACCTCTTCCAAGCCATAACTCCTACTCTGATGGTGGGCCTGGCCCGACCTCTCTGGTGTCTGCACTGCAGCTTCACCCCTCCACTGCAGTGTCCAGGGTGGAACACAGACCTGCAGGGCTGCAAGCCCTTGGGGCAGGTGCCCACACAGGGCCAGGCACTGCCTGAGAAGCCTGGCCTGGGACACATCCCGTTTATGTCATAATCAGCATTTGCTGCTGTGACCAAATAGTGCTGGCTAGCTAACAATACTCATTTAGTGATTAATTTAATGCTCGCTTGATTGCAACTAGGAGGACATACCTGATATTAAAGTGAAATTCCCAAGGCTTGTGGTACAGGCTTAATAGAAGGGCAATATTGAATCTTATTAACTCTCTACCCACATTAACTTGCCCCTTGGCAAATACCTACTGTCAGTGTGTTCAATTTATTTTGTGATTCAGGCAGCATTTCCCAAAAAGGGACACTTAAAAAAAAAAAAAAAAAAAAAAAAAGGTTTGTCACGCTCTGCGGGAGTAAAGTGCTGGATCCACCTGCGCAGTTTTTTTCCAGGTCAAATACAGGTACTGCTGCAACCCCATCAGGTCAAACAAGCCTTAAGAATGCAGAGAGCAGTACGTGTGATTCACATACAGTCATTGGTGTGTGCCCAGCTTCAGAGCCTCTGCCTGAGAGAATGACTTTTTAGGTATTGCTTTCGAGCTGTAATTTCAAGGGTTATTTCATCTTCTTCTTCTCTGTCTTATTTTAGTTAGATTTATTTTAATTTCGTTGTGATGTATTTCATCATTGTTACAGCAAAAGTAAATAGTAGCATGGTTGCTATAATAGTTGCTATGTACAGATGATTAAAGTAGAAAATATTATTCTACTCATTTCCTTTCACTAAGTTAATGAAGAGTCATTGAAAGTCTCAAATGCCACTTACTGTTTAAGATGCACTTCATGATTGTGTCAGCTGCTCACTTGGCAGATAATATAAAGAAATATGAGCTATGTGTCCCAGTTAGGGAACTGTAATAATACCTGGGTTATTGCATCATGGGGATTCTTTTCCTTCAAGGATTGTGTGAATAGATTTTGCAAAATATTTTAGAACTAGAATTCTTCTTACAAATTTGTCAATCATTTGATCTGCTCTTGAACGTATGCATGGATTATAACTGGATGAGCAGTTTATGGATGAGCAGAAAAAATAATATAGGAAATATGTCTCTTTTCTAATTTAGACTGCTGCAGTTAGTGCTGAAGGTTGCTTATCATCTGCCAGGAAGATTGACGCTCAGATTGCCTAAACAGGCAACTAGAAGTCTCCCTTTACAAAGGGAGCTACAAAACTGCTCATTTTCCAGTGAATAAATGATATAGATACTTATTATTCTTAAGTATGGTTCTATATTTAAGTAATTTGGGGACTTATCTTGCAATAGGACATTGTGTCTGAATTATTATGTCTACATAGGGCAACATTATGATACAATGCATGTTAAAACAGGTGCAGTACCAGTTGCCTCTTAGACTTTTCTGTGGGAGGGTGAGCAATCCACTGTTTGAACTATCTCTGGTCTGTGCATATCAGTTTTGGCTGTATTCTGTCTGGTATTCCCAAGCCCAAAACTTTCACCATTTGAGACTGACTTACCAAATGACAAAATAAACTCATCACCCACCCCGGGGGGCGGGGGGGGAAAATCTTGCATAGAAACACAATGCAAAGAATATTTAAATTGGGAGTTGGGGGGTTGGGGTTTGATACGGCAAAATGCTTACAGATTTCTTTTAAATTGTCTGTATAAAAGAATAGATATTTATACTTCATTTCTTGTTTTCTAGTCAAGCAGATTTTCCTCTCTTTCAGTAGGTGCTTTGAGGAACCCTTTGTAATTTAATTTGACATGTAGTTTGTATATGCTGCACAAATTTAGAATCTGTGGCACTCTAAACATGCTAAAGGTCTCAGTTTTACTGAGTTTTGCTAGGCAAAGAAGGATGAACAAAGTACAACAAAAAAAAAAAAAATTCTGATTGTGAGTCTTTGGAAAAGTCAAAATGTGTTCTTCCTTCCAAGTAGTGCATTTGTCTTGCCTCTGGCCTAAGTTCTCAATAAAATGTGAGATTTTACATGACAGTTGGTGCAAAGTTAGCAAGGTGATTTATTTCTTGGCAAGTATTAGCAACAAAAGATTTGAATACTATCATTAGTTTATAAAATTTGAATTGGCTTAATATTTAAGAATAGTTGGGTCTTGTTTTCCTTCTTTGAAGTATGAACTATCACAGCAAAATTGAAGTTTGAAGAAAGATCAGGAAGCATCTACTCCAATCTCCTGCTCAAAGTAGGCTGAACTATGAGTTCAGATGAAGTTGCTCAGGATTTTTTTCCAGTTGATCTTGAAATCTTCCAAGGATGGAGACTTTCAGCCTCTCTTGGCAGTCTCTTCCACTGCTTCATTGTCCAAGAAGTGAAAAAAACCTTTGTGTGATAAACTTCTCATTTCAGTTTATGCCTGTTTTCCCTCATTCTCCTGCTATACACCGCTGTGAAGAGCTGGCTCCATCTTCTCAATAACTTCCTTGTAGGTACCAGGAACTTCTGTCGGGTCTCACCAAAGCTATCTCTTCTCCAGATGGAACAAGTTTAGCTCCCTCAGTTTGTCCTCATGAGGCAAGTGTTCCAGGCCTGACCACTTTGGTAGTTAGCATCTGAATTCAGATGTTTATCAGTGCCGCTTGTGTATTGGATGAAGTGCTGGCTAGAGAGGGGCTGTAGTTTTGGGGCTCCTGTACCCACAGCCCTGGGTGCTGCTGGCTTCAGGTCAGCTCATCCCTGCACACACCCAAGGCCAGTGCCCTGAGAGCTGCTCCCCAGCCATTACTGTCACAGGAGTTATTCCTTCCCAGGTAGAAGGGGTTTCCATTTCTCCTTGTTGAGTTTCATAAGGCTTCTGTCAGCTCTCTCCTTCAGCCTGCCTTGCTTTCCTGGAATGGCAGCTCTTCTCCCAGGCATATTGATGGCTCCCACTGTCCTGGAAGTGAGCTGGAAACCTTGTGGCAGTGAGCTCTGCTACCTCGTCCGGGTCACTGATGAACTGGGTCACTGTTAACCGCAACAGGTCCAGGACAGACACCTGCATCTTAACCAGCCTCCTGGCAGAGCACAACCCATTGACCCAACCCTCTGAGCCCCACCAGACAGTAAGTTTTGTACCTGAATTGGCTGTAGCATCCTAATGTGGATTCAGGAGCATTGTGGGAGATGTGTTGCAAGCCTTACTGAGCTGAAAAGGGCTCCCTTGTTTCCTTGTTTGGCCTTTTACTTCAGAAGTATCTGTATTGTTTCTGTGTTTTAAGTGATGTTTGCTGTCACTCTGTCGCCCTGTTTTTTGGAAATTTTTGAAGCAGCTCTTTTGACTGACTGGATCAGAATGTTTTCTTCTAATGAGTGACTTTTCACTTTCATTTTATTGATTGAAAATCAGAATGAATGATAGTTATCATTTAATAAAAGAAGTAAATGGAGATTGTTCTGAAAAGGAGTAGTAAAATTTCATTGTTTGTTCAATAAATAGTGACGTGCTGTCAGACTCTCTTTTAGGCTTTTAAGAAATGCCTATTTGTAATGGAAGTTATTTTTAATAATTATAAAGACAAATTATAACACAAACTAATGGAAGGCTTTATTTTCATAGCAGTATCTTTTTAAAAGTTCATTCTTTTGGCAGGCTCTGTTTAGGCTGATTTTCACATCTATTCTTAGAGATATCCTGTCCAGCTAAGTCGTATTAGAATACAAAATTTCCAAGTAATTGCAGTCCTTCAATTACATAGTTTAGGGATTTGAATGTAATCTTTAGAGGTAAGAAGCTCCAATGTGTCTGTGTGCACGTGCACAAAACTTGGATCCTTGAGACCAAAATACTGAAGAACCTGAATTTCATTTCCCAATATGGCAGACACTGCAGATCAGGCTTCTAAAGCTGCCTGGGTATCAAAGGATTTATGGAAGCCTGAGATTATTAAACGCATCTGTTTATCTATCTCAGTCATATTTTACTTCTCTCAAATTCAGTCATCTTAAGCATACAGTCAAATAGAGTATCCTAGATTTCCCCAGCCATCCAGAGAGGGAGATCCAGCACAAAGTGAATTCTTCAGTGCAATCCAGATACCTCCTAGGTGTCTTGTGCACTGTACAGTTTTAGATTATACAGTGCTGCTGCAATTAAATATGAAACTCTGTTTTTGCCCAAATAGAATGATTGTGTGTACTTAGTAATTTGATATTTAAGACCTGAAAAATCTAATGCTTGTAAACGTTTATAAAATCATGTTTAAGAACTTTTTCAGCTCTGATTTTTATCATCCATATCTATTGCAAAAGCCTGACCTATAATTCTGAAAGACCTTGCGGACTCCTTTTTGCATGTAAAGGGAAATGCGAAAAATAAAAAAGTGTTCATAAATTATGTTAAAACATGTTTCTATGTATATTGGAGGGGATCTTCCTTTTGTAGTGTTTGTGTGGCAGTTTTCATGAGGGTAGCTATCTAGTTGTCTTCTGCTATATGTGGAAGAAAAGAGGAGCTTTCACTTTTCACTTCAGAGCTGGAATTGAAAACAGAGCATATGCACCAACTGCAGAACAGCTGCCTTGGCCAAACCCCACTCTGTTTTACCAGTTCAATTGCATTTTTTCTTCATGCATTCAGATAATAAGGAAAACAATGTGTTCTAATTTCTTCATCCTGTTAAAAGGGAAGTATGTATGCATCAAAACTAAGATTTTATTAATATTAAAGGAATAAAGTGTGCTTAGACAGGTCAGAGGTACTAAATGCAAATTCTCCAGAGAAATATTTCGCATTATGAGGAAATATTCATGCAGGCAGTAAAAGTCTGCATAAACAGCCTCCTTTTTATTCTGTGTGGTAAATGATAATGAATTTCTCATAGAAAGGTGTCTATGAGAAGCTATGGGACAGGATAAATTGCGGAAACATTCTTGTTTGGGATTTGAGCTCATCAAAATAACCAGATTGTGGGCTCCAGGTCCACAGCCGTTTTTCAGGGAACAGCACCTAGGTGTGGAAGGTAAATAGGTCCCACCTGTGTCAGCAGGCACTGCAGAGGCAGTGAGGACCCAGGTACTGCTGCTGTGGGCACAGCTTGAAGCAGCAGCCCTGGCCGGGGCGGTAGGAGAGGAGGGGGAGCGAGGTGGGGGGCACTAATGGGTACCTGGAGGCACACTGCAATCAGGAGGAGCAGCCAGTTCTCAGGCTCCTCAGCTCTGTCACCCTTCAGCTTGAAAAGAGATAAGTCAGTCGGTTAAACACAATAATTATATTCCTTCAAAAGCCAGTGAAAGTGGCACATGTTCAACATGGATCTCCTCCCCCCTTCTTGATTGTAACAGAAGATTTGGGCGGATTTCCTATTCGGAGGCAATCAGTGAATGTGGAGAGCGAGGGATGAAGGATGCCCTGGCTGACCTTCAGAAGAATTATTGTTTCTCTCACTCATAGTTTCTCCCCCCAACCCCACCCCCATCTCCCTTGTACAAGGCTTGGGAGCTACAGAAGCTTTTTATTTAAAAACAGGTGCATAAGTGGAGCTCTCTGCTGCAGGGATGTAATTGATTCAGGACAACAGTGCCCCTAATCAGACAGCTGCTTTTGTTGTCTTGCCCTTTTGTATGAGGAAATAGGGAAATAGCTATCACTATGTGTCTTAGTCAGGAAATATTCAGGAAATATTTGTCAAGTAAAGTGTGTTTAGAATATTGCTTAAAATTACACATATATTTAACGGTTTCCCCTCCTTTTCTGCTCCAAACTGCCAAGCTTTAAAGGATACAATTTAATTAGCATTGGCATTTTAATACAGTTACTTGCACTGGCTGTGCTCTATGCAAATGATTTATTTCATGGAAATTGTATTGGGATTGAAAACGTTTTTCCTTTCCCAAGAAGCATTATAATTCCTAATTGGTGGAAGCTTCACCGATTTAGAAATGTGCTCAAAGAAACCAAGGCACAAGTCAAGGGTATAGGGGGATTAAAGTTACTGTCACTCTTATGCAAATGTCTGTCACCCCACACAAGGCTCACAAATTAAAATTGAAGTGCTGGTTTGCTGCTGCAGTCATGCTTTTGGAATAATCAGTAATGAATTCAGCTACATACCACAACTGTTTCCTAAAACCAGAGCATTATTCCTGTGTAAAATGCCCCATTTATATTGTTAGAGAAAATTTATACCCATTTCATCCTACATTCAGATCTTTAAAGTTGCTAGATATGAACCAAGTGCCTTTGCCTACCCTGAAGATGAGTCTTCCATGTGCAGCAGCATGCTTGTCATTACAGATTAGTGCACCATTTAGAGGGAAAGGGAATAGATAGAATAGATAAAATATTTTGCATATGTATAATCAACACAATTGCAAATAAAGGCAAAAGTCTTGGGAGGCAAAACACAGCTGTAATGCTAATGCTGAGTGAATAATTTTCTTGATGAATTTAGCCTCTGTGTCTGCTCACCAAATAGCCTCAAACATATTGTAATTTCTGAAAATTTGGTCGTTCTTTAAAATTGCCGTGCTGTTTTGTGTGGGGTTTCTTGTTTGTTTTATTTTTAACTCTTTGGATTGCATTCAATTTGTGATTATCCAGCCTGCAGGCTTTATTAGATAGTACTGCCTATCATATAAAGATACCTACTGCTTGTAGCAGTGTAATTCCTTTAGGAATGCCCTCTGCAGTTTGCCCATAGCAAAGAGTTAGAGATTTATTTGTAGTGGTTCGTGGCATGGCCTAGGAACAGTTGCTTTCTGCGTGGAAGTGAAAATTTTAACATTTATGTAGCTGCAGTCTTTGAAGGAAGCAAAAGATAAAGTGGTGGTATTCTTCCCAAGGGACCTATGTATATGCTTTGCTTACCACATTTTCATCTACTTGGTCTGGTTGGACTTGCCATTTTTCTGTGGAAGGGAATGTTGATATTTATCTGATGTTTATAATTTAATTTATAGCCAATTTGATAATGACCACAAGCATTTTGAGAAAGGCAGTTCTTACTGAAAGGCATATCAGATTCTGTCTGAAAAGTGTTGTTCTTTCTGGCACAATATAAGCAATTTCTTAGTAAGGAATAAGGGAATAAGCATTATTTCAGAGCAGTTATTGTTCTTCCTAGAGTGATTAGATGATTGCTTGATATTTTGTGGTGGGAAGTATTTGCTTTAGTGGTAATAAGTTTCTTATTCTAATTATTGGAAAGGTACGTGGTGAGTCCTATAAGGCAGTTCACTATTGACACAGGCTCCACAATGATTTGGGAATAATTTCTGTGATTGTGTTCCAATGGATAGCAGACAAAAGCCATTACACAAAGTATAAAGCTATGAACCCTTTGAATCATTTTCATACAGAAATAAAACCCTATGTTTTCAAAAACAGTAAATCAAAACTGTGTGTCTTTGCAGCCTGAAAAAACACCAAGACAGTAGATGGACTTATATTAGGCCATGCAGTTTAAAGCTGCTTAGATGTAGAAGCACCAAACAGGCTGCTGCTTATCCCAGTAGTGTCTGTATTCTTGCATTTGCTTTTCCATAAATCCATTAGTCAGGCACCACTCTGCAACAACCTCTGCACTGGATTTTGTAAACCATTACAGTCAGTTATTAAAAAATCAGCAGTTTATGTATACCAGATAAACCCCAAGCACTGTGTTTAGCAGAGGCTCTGTATCAGTGGTAGGGCTGGAGTCAAGCTCCCGTAAATACAATATTGTTAATGGTTCTGATTGTGTAATAGTCACCCTCATAACACAGGGGAATGAATGATTGCCCAAAGCAAAACAGTGTGTGCAAAGAGCTCATTGTGTGCCATTTTCTTTCATGATGCATTTGATGACCGAGTCCAAAACCTTTCTAACTCCATAGCTGTTATTCAGGAACATGATTTGTTTTGATGTGAGGAAGGAAGGTCACACTCATTTAACAACACTGCACATTCGCCACCTGTGTCTTTCATATGTTTAGTGCACACATCCTGATTAACAAATCGTGGTTCTTAAGACCTTATTTGAGAAAAAAAATCTGGATGCAGCTTTTATGTGTCTTTGATGTGCACTGTTTTTTCAGGAACTATTAGAAGTAGATCAACCAAATGGATTCCTATAGTACCTGTAATTTTTATTATCCTTTTTGTCTTGCTGTCATCCTACCCACGTGAATCCAGTGAGGTAAGCAGTACTGCTCTTTGTCCAGCAGCGCTCTCAGGTCTGAAGGGTTTGCTTGGAGTTGAAATTGCTCCCTTATGGGAATAGCTTTAACTAAATAAATAAATAACTTTGTGATTTTTTAATTAACCATACACCTAAGTAAAGCATATTGGCTATTGTTACTCTTCTACATCACAAAGCAACAATTTACAAACTGGAACTACCTTTCTTTTCCCCTCTGAAAGTAATTATTAGCTACAAAGATGTAATAAATCAGAGCACTTAAGGACGCCTCAAGGGAGCTTTCATGTTTGTAAAACGTTTTCAGTCAGGGTTTGGTTTTGCAAAACTCCAAATGAACCCGTGTTTTTTATTTTGATTTTATTTCAATTTTCAGAGTAATGAAGCTGAGAAGGTTTGGCTTAAAGTTTCTTGTCGGGATTTTCTTTATTTTTTTTATTACTGTTATCAGTGATAGCTCAGATAGCAGATATAATAAATCAGTTCTCTTTAATTCCCAGACTGGCAAACATTTAAAATGAAATGAAGAAAATATACATGTTTTATATGTTTCTTAAAACTAATTAAGTGCACCCAGACCGTTAGGTGCTTATGTTACTCTGTATTTAAGGATTGTCTGCCTGAAGCAGAGAGATAACTTGCAGAAGGAGATGGATTGTGCTGTCAGCAGAGTGGCAGAGCTCATGCCACGTTCAGATGCACTGGAGTTGCAGATATTTCAGGTGCTCACAGAGGTTGTTGCAAACATGGATACCTTGGGTCATTGCATTACAGCAGCAACTTTATTTTACATGCTACAGATCTATGGATGTATTTCACATACAGGAAAGTGCCTGGAAGTACTTCAGCTAGAGGACACAAAATACACTGTAAGGGTGAGTAGGAAGAGATCCCTTGAAAGGAAAATTGCCACAGAACATTGGCAAAGACTGTGCAGTTACAGTGATCGGGGAAAAGAAAAGTGGCATCTTTATTCCTGAGTCTTTAGTTTTATCTCAGTAGGCTGGATTTTTTTTTTTTTTTTATTTTTTTTTTCCCAGTGAATTAGGTCAGCGTTTCCAAAGTTTATGTATTCATTCTTTTAACAATAGAACTGAACCTAATGGCAGTTTTTGGTAGGATGGGCAAGGTTAAAAGTATTGATGGAGAGAGGAGAATTATAGTCTGTCTAGAGAATATCTATTGGAATAGTTGGGGTTGCTTTAGCAAGGAGACTGTAGTTACAAGCCGTAAGTTGCTGCTTCCTATCTTTCTTGTTCAGGAAGTGTCTGGACAATGCTCTCAGGCACACGGTGTGATTCCTGGGGCTGTCCTATGCAGGGCCAGGAGCTGCACTTTGATGAGCCTTGTGGGTCTCTTCCAGCTCAGGATATTCTATTATTATAGGCAGTGAATCTGCTAACCAGTTAATACTTGTGTTGAAAAAAAAAAAAAAAAAAAAAAATGAGGCGTGGAGGGGGAGGTGTCTGATAAGTGCTAATGCACTCATTGAGGTGTATGATGACTATCAGAGGTATAAAGATTAACTGGTATATCTGCAGAAGGAAGACAGTAGCCCTATAGCATGGTTCAGGTGGGAACAGCCTGGAGCTGTTAATTCCTCGTGTTCTAAGTCTTTCCTCTCCTTTGCCTCTCTGCTCTACTGCAGCAAGAAAATAGTTCCCTTTCAGTGGGTGGTATATATTGTAAGCAATTTTTTGTTGATTGCCTAACCTATAACTGAAGCTGTTACTGTAATTCTTACTGTATTTGTAGAGTAGCTGCAGTTCTGATTAAAAAAAAAAAAAAAAAAACACCAAAAAAACCCAAAAAAACACCTTAAATTGGTAGGACTGTTAAACTGCTAGTGGTTAAATGTATTTGGAAATTTGGAAAAAGAAAACATTACTTTAGAACTTTAGTCTAGACCTAGGCATAATGACAGCAGTACTAAGGATTTAAAATCACTAGACCCTCATTAAAATAGACACCTTTTTACTATTATTGAAGAGTCATTGAAGTATGAGATAGAATGTCAGAAGAACAATGAAAAAGGAAAATTAAAGAACTGCAAATAGTTCTTCCCTTTCAAATGCTTTGTAATTAAATGCCTGGATAATTTCTACTGCTCATTAACTGAAATCGGCTAATGAAGAGTCCACCAGACAGTTGGGCTGTATCTCTGCAGTGCAATTGGTCTGGTGAATAAAATTGTTACCCAGCAGTAACAAAGTGTTACTGAAGCTGACTGATGGTAAAACTCCAACCGACCTCGTTGGGAAAAGAGAACAGCCAGGATCTTGTCACCCATGTTTATCTAGTGGAGAGGCTTCTAACATTATTGAAAAGGGAAAGATATTCAGCTTCAACCATTCATGGAAACACCTTAAATAAATAGCATTATACGTGTGTAAGCTGCTCTGATCTAAAATAAATTCATCAGATTAACAAGTGCATGCTCAAACAACTAAGTCTGCAGTCTGATTAAAGAGGGTGAATGGTAACTCTGAAATAAAGGCAACACATGTGAGTTCAAGTAATTCCTTTTCTAATTTCTCTACATGTGTATTGGGAGAAATAGTAAAAAAAAAAAAAAAAAATTAAAAAAAGTGGTTCTCAACTTTATTGGCACATTCCCAAATGACAGGAATCTTCCCCACTTCTAGCATGTTAAAATACACACACAAAGTCAGGCTTTGGATGAAAAGGAGCAAACATAAAAATGACCAGAGGGAAAGGCAAAACTCTGAAGAGCTAAACCAATTTACTTTGGTCCTTCAGTTGCTGTTCAGCTGAGCAGTGAGAAGCACAAGCTCCTTTTTGATTCTCCACAAAACTTCAGTGCCTTGGTTTTAGTTTTTTGTTTTGTTGTTGTTTTTTTTTTTTTCTCTTCAACCTCTCTTGGAGATGTCACTCCTTCCTCCCTAATAAATATCTGTGAGTCATGCGCATGTTAACTCCAAGCTCAGCAATCCTAATTTATAGGCTTTGTAGCTGCATGTGAAAGTGCAGTGCAGCTCCCAGCTGGCAGGCTGTCCAGATGCCTTCTGGGACAGCCCCTTGGACTGCACTCAGGCTGGACTCCTTCCAGCAGCTTTAGTCACCCCTTGCTAAACCTGCTAACAAGGATCTGGTGCCCATTTTTGCGTGAAGGGTGTAGTGACAGCAGCAACAGCTTCTTAGTTTTAAACTTGTTTACTGGTTTTTGGCAACTCTCTCCCCAATTCAAAGGGGCATCTGAGAGGTCACAGTTGCAGCCCTTCTGCTTTCTATCTCCACTGCAGGCACGTGCATTGTCTGTTTACCTTTCTTTAACAAGGTGAATCTTTTAATCTTCCAGTTCAAAGCCAAAACAAGAGAAAGGGTGTTCAAAAGCAATACTTTCTTTGCATTCTTCTCTAATGTCATAATTTTATTGTATTAATCAATGAGCTTCTGTGAGAAAGTCAAGAACATCTGGTCATGGAAAGGCGAGTATTAGGTGAAGATCTAGTTTTGACCCTTGTTCACCATGAAAAACTACTTTCTGTCAAAAGAATATATTTATTTGGCATTGTCTTATATTCATAAATCTCAGCTCCTTTTACTCTTGCCAAAATAGTTTTTATTTTGAAAAGAAACTGTCAGATAGTTGAGAACTTGAAGACTATTGTCTGAATTTTTTGCCATTGTATGGAAGATGCATGAGTGTCATAATGATGGGGAGAAATGTAAAAACCTTAAAAGAAACTTCTTTTGGACCTGGAATGATCCAATGAAATGAGTAGAGTTACTGTAGGATGAATCATGATTTGGCCCAAAGACTGCGTATTTGTGCAGGTTTGGTAATTGTATCTAAGGCCCTTGTAATTTTGTCAGTGTGCAGTGCGTGCAGTCAGTGTTGCCATTTCCTTCAGGCTAGCCCTAGCTGTGCTTGTTTCTGTAATTTTCTAAATGTGCTTTTTGGGCTGAATAGTGGCAGGCTTTTTCTTCACCTGTAAAGAAACACAAAAACAGGGAAAAGGTCCCATAATGCTTCCTTAAAGTGGATTGTTGACAAAGCCTACATAGTTTCCAGAGAAAGCAAATATTCTCTTATGTTTTCCTAGCACAGAAACTATCATCTCAAACCAGGAATAGTGCCAACAAACTCTGGCACTATAGAATAAGCAGTTTACTTGCTCAAACTCCCAGGCCATATGGGAATCAGCACTCTTCTCCCCCACAAATACCTCTGTTACTTGAAAGAAATAGTCCCTGTGTTGCACATATTGGCGATCAAGGGTTCGTACTTTAAACTCCAGTTGAAAGGGTTATTTTATGTAAAGCCTGATACCTTTCCTTCACTCAGCCTCTGCTAGGTATTCCAAGTTGGCAAATAACAAGGTGCAACTATACAAGCATGAGATTTTTTCCCCCATGTTTTTGCGGGATTAGATTGGATGTAGTCTGATGAAATTAAATTAAATTTTATCTTTGATACATTTGGTGTGCCTGATTTTAGAGTTCAAGGTTTTGGGTAGGCCCAGTACTGCTTGAAAGCTGATGGCTGGGGGAGGTGTCAAATCCTCTGTCATAACTTAAATGCCAGTGTCAGTGCAACATCCAGCATAAAGTTTTTTCAAATCTACCTCGGTCTGCTTCTAAGATCATGACAGAAGATGCTGAACAGGTTCAGGCACAAGATCTGGGGGTATGTGTTTGGTCGTTTGCCTTGAAAGCAGCAGGAACAAGTGGAAGTGTCAGGAGATCACCTGATACCTGTTAGGAGCTTGTGACACAGCTTGGCACATGCTGTTGCAGTTGAGTCTGCTTTGAATCACTGCCAGGCTGGAAGAGAAGTCGGGGGTGCTGTTAAAAAGCTGCATATATCCTCCTCAGTGGTACTGTGTGGCTGGTTTTTGGGGGACTGGGATTTTTTAAATCAGTTTCCTTAGTTTCTCTATTGGTTTCCTGTAATTCTCTGAAGAGAATGGAAAAGCTTTAATAGGTAATAAATTAGCCTTTTACGACAACAATAGTGAAGAAATTGCATTCATTTCTCCAACTAAGTTGTGTTGGGGGGGTATGTAGTACTTGGGGGAGGATTTTTTTTTTTTTTTTTAATAGTTATATTTTTCAATACTTACTGCATAAGTGGGAGCATGAGAAACTCAGGTGTGATCCAAAGTGATAGGGACTGTAAAGTCCTGGGTTTCGGGTTATTCCTGCTATGGGTGAAGGCACTGTAAACACTCACAGACTTCACAAAGGTGCAGAGACATCCAAAGTTATTTTCTCCTGGAAAAGGGTCAGAATTATCTGTCTTAGTGCTTATCTGCTGAGAAAATTTGCCAGTGTAATTAAACTGCTCTAGTTACACAGGTATAACTCCTTGCTCAGTCGCTCTTGTCGCAGGAGTGCCCAGGCAGGGAGTTTACACCAGAGTAACCGCAGCAGCACGCTGCCTTACGAGTACAGTGAGGCCATTTGCCAGCTGCTGCATGCCAGGGGGTTGCCATCTGAGATGCTCAGGACAGCACTGCTCATGGTGAAAAAAGTTGCTGAGTTGCGCCAGAGCCTTAGGCAGGCCATCAATATCCTGAAAATAAACATTTTAAATCACAAGTCATATTATTTCCCTAAGTATAGAAGCTCCATTGAAAATCTCCAATCACCACTTTCTTTTGCAGTTCAATTTAAGAAAAAGATGAATGTAACTGTTAATATTCTACGAGGCTTCTGAAGTTTGGTCCATAACTCAATTTCTCACAACCCTTCTTTTTCTCTACCTTGCCCTTGGCCACAGAATGATTCCTGACTGAGGAAACAGTTAGGAAAGACATGAGCTTGACTACCTGGAAGTATGGGCTACCTGGCTTTACATCCTCGCTTTGCGGTAGAATTTCTGTTTGGTCTTGGGTGAGACAGTTTCTCTGCAGTCACTTTTGCAGAATTTGTGTTTGGTCTTGGGTGATACAGTCACTCTGTAGTCACTCTTGCAGACCCCAGTCCTGCAAGGGTGAGGAGCAGCATGTCCACAACTCTGTGGAGAGTTGCAGGTTGTGGTAACCACGACAGAGCAGGTGAGTTATACAGGTTGTGCAAGATGAGAGATTGTGTCGGTACCTCAGCTGTGTTGCATTTCGCAGGAGACAGGAACTGAAACATTGTTCATTCCCCAGCCAGGCTGTTTTTCTGGAACAAATCCAGAGCTAGTCCCCCCTCCCTTTCTTCTACTGAGCAGTTGTCCAGAGCCTAAACTGTTCAAAGCATGTTCCTACTTGCCCTAATGCACTCAAAAGTATCTTTCTTAACTGGGATAATGCCCCTTGGAACCCTTTGTGACCTCTGATTATTACAGCCTGGAGAAATAATTGATTTTTAAGAAGGAAGGTTCATGTAACTTCTCAGGTCATTTGTCTTGCAGTGAGATTTGGCTGGAGAAAGACTCATTTAGAGACACAGACTGAAAAAGAGAAAAGGGAAAGGAAAAAGTGGGGAGTGGGGGAGACACACTAGGTTGGTCTTCATTTCTTCCTCATCCACGTGTAGGATCCCTTCTTCGTCTTGTCTGGACTGTAATTACTTTTTTGGTTAGTGGGTTTTTGTGGGGTATTCCTGAACTGCTGAATAATTGTGTTTATCATCTTGCATAATTTCCTTTTACTTATCTTACAGCAATGTCTGTCTGAGGAGGGGAAAAAAAAAAAAAAAGAAGCATATCTTATGTGGGAACTCTATTAGCTGATAAAGGCAGCTGTTTGAATCCTACTATCCAGTCTTTCCTTCATTTCAAATGGGACAATTCAGATTGTGAGTTTAGCTCAAGGATATATACAATGACGGTAATCAAACATCTTTATATGGCCTCAAATTTGTGCCATAAAGAACTGCAAAACGCATCCAAACACAACACTGGAAGTTAGAAGGCATTTTATGTCTATAGTGTAATCTGGCAGTCATTTCCCTGGCCTACAACAGGTTTGGAAGGGCTCTGCGCTGATTTGTACACCCTAGGAAAAAAGAGATCCTCATGAACATACACACATGCTGATGTCAAATGTATCTTCTGCGTTTCGGAATTTCTGTTTCCTTGCGTCACTGTAGGCACACAATATCCCTGACACAAAAAGGAAGGGATAGGCTGATGCTTTATCTATAATCCTCTGTGTTCTCTCTGGCAGCCATGTCTCTTTTCCAGCGTTCAGTGTCTCATGCTGGGACAGATAAGCCATAGCTTCTACCCGGTACATAGATTGTGTTGACTCTCTGATCTGATCCTTGGACAGAGTAATGGATGGGGTGATAGAGAATACTTTGCAGAGGGTAACTGCTGGGTCCTGTCCTTTTCCTAATCCAGACTTTGCTCAGGTTTCTCTCTGTCCACAGATTAATCAGTAGTCCAGTGGGGGCAGGGGCGCCCACCTCTGTTTTCTCTTAAAACCTGCCTCTGGTTAAGTGTTCCCTTTTATTTTTAATTCTCATTCTGCTGAGTATTTCTTCCTCCAGAAATATTTCGTTTCTCTTATTTCTTTCAAGATGCAAAGCAAACCAGCACTCAGTGCTTTCAGGCTAGTGACAGATCTTTGATGCTTTTTGTGAGGAGGCAGCTCAGGGGGGCACAGTCAGATCCCAATCCAATAGGCATTACTGTCCAGAGAAGGGGAATGAAGCTGGTGAAGGGTCTGGAGCACAAGTCCTGTGAGGAGAGGCTGAGGAGGGGCTGGGGGCATTTGGTCTGGAGAAAAGGAGACTCAGGAGTGATTTTATCACTCTACAACTCGTGAAAGGAGGCTGTAGCCAGGTAGGGGTCAGTCTCCTCTCCCAGGCAACCGGTGACAGGATGTGAGGACATGGCCTCAAGCTGTGCCAGGGCGCATTCAGGTTCAATATTCGGAAGAATTTCGTCATAGAAACGATGATGAGACGCTGGAATGGGATGCCCAGGGAGGTGGTGGAGTCACCGTCCCTGGAGGTGTTCAAGGCTGGGCACGGCACTCAGTGTTGTGGTATAGACAAGGTGGTGGTGTTCGGTCATACATAGGACTTGACGATCTCAGAGGTCTTTTCCAGTCTAATTGATTCTGTAATTGACGTGTGCATGAAACTAGAGCTGCTTTTGCAATCGAAGCTATTTAAAGGAAAGCCCACAGTACAGTCGGGGTTTCGTAGGATTCCATGAGTGCTCTCGCTTGGTTTCTGTGTTGGCTTAAACCGCGATGGTGGCGACGTTTTGCTTTGCTGAGGAACTAAAAAAAAAAAAGGCAAAACAAACACACACCACGGTATTTCTGCATGAGTGTAATTAGTAGTCTCCGGAGCGCCGCTAATTGCTAATTTTTGTAGCAGCTTTTCTGCGGACCTGCCGGGCTGTTCCCTGCGCTGCCCGCACCTTCGGGCCGGGCCTGAGCCGGCGGCGGCTCCGCGAGCGCGCGCTGCCACCTAGCGGCCGCCGCCGGGCACCGCGCCGCGGCCTTGGCGCCGCCTCGGGCACGGGGGCACAGGAAGAGCGACAAAACGAGTTTTAAAAGGCAGCAAAAGCCCGATCTGAGCGCACCAGGCTTCCCCCGGGCGCTGTGCGAGTTTCCTTGGCTGGCGGGCGGTGCTCGCTGGGCCGCCCGCCCTGTGGTGGGATCTTCGGGGTGCGCCCGCGTTGTCAGGTCAGGGATCTCTGCCATTTGCTTTTGTATTTGCGAATGAAGGAGAAGTCTGCTGAAGGAATACCCTAAGCCCACCGGAAAAAGTCCAGGCCAAATAGTTTCTTCCCAGCCAATCTCCAACAGAGTGAAAGACAAAGGAAGAAAATTGTAGAGCAGGTTAAACAGGCAGAAGAAAGGAAACCATGTTTTGCTTACGTGCAATGTACAAGATCACAACGCAAGCACAACATAAAAAGCTGATATTTTGTTCTAACTTAATAATCATAATTCTACTTGCAATGTGTTTTTTTTCAAAAAATTAAATACCTCCAATCAGGATGGTGATGAAACTTAAACAATTTAGCTGTTCAAACTGTTCTTTCAAATTATCTGGCATCTAGTAATTGAAATGAAGCTATGCCATTGGCTTTTGTCAAAGCCTAGGTTTGAAACTACAGATTTATTAGCCATTTCCAATTCCGTCACATAAGAACATCCCTACTGTAAGGTTGCCAGTATTTGCACTGTATTTTAGTATTAAGCACTGCAAGGTCACTGGGCTGTTTGTTGCACAGGAAAGTTGTTTCCTTGTGTGCTTCCCGCTATGCCACACTACCTTTCTGAAATCAATGGAACTCAGCACTCCGGAACACAGAGGACATCTTGAGCTGTTATGATATTCTGCACAGATCTGGACAAAATATAGATGAGGCCATCATTGTGGTTTATGGTAGAGAATTCGGATATAAACAAAATGCTAAGGGGCTCTGTTGGTGCTAAGAGATTTTGGGTTCCCCCCATTGCTAATGCCAGATAAGAAAAAGAACCTCAATTTTATTAACCTTATTACATTTTATACCTTTTAGATATTCGAGTTTATGTCCCTTCTCTGAGATCCTCAGTACATAAAACAACCTGATTTTCTTTGTGAAAATTAAACTTCTCACAAATGGTGTGATTCCAGGAGCTGAAGGTTAAAAAATAAAGCTCCGCTTATATGTGCATGAGAAAGTACAAAGTTATGAAAGTTATATTAATTAAATGATGGTATTATTGTTTGTGGGGCTTGTGTGTAATTTTTAGTTGTTAAAGCATCTATGGATATTATATATAGATGAACAGGAATGAGACTTACCAAAAATACTGCCAAATCTTGTTCTTTTAAAGCCAGTTGCTGGGGGAGGGGTGGGGGCACAGCCATCGCTTTTGCCAAGAGCCAGATTGGAACTCTATTGACATCTAGCCTTGGACCCTTTTTCCCCCATCAACTATCAAACCCTGAGTTAGCTTTGAAATGGTACTGTCAAGGAGTTTGATAAATATATTGCTGATTATTTATATACTCTGTATAATTCTGGCTCATTTTTGACAAGTAATCAGTCTTTGCTGCAGCCTAGCTTAGACTATAAATGTTTTACTCATGCTGCCTAATGTTAAGGTGAACACAAGGACTGTCTGGCTGCCCTTGTGATGGAGAAAACTGCCCTTGTGATGCTCCATGAGAAAATGGTGTTTAAAACTCTGTGTTTGCAAGTCTGAGCAAGAGAGGAAGAACATTGTTTACTGTTGTTTGCTGGGGACTTTCAGAAGAACAAATCAATTTCTTTTTAATTTCCAGTCAAGATCTGTTGACTGAAATCTACTTTCCCTTCTAGTATTTAGGGTTGTAAACCCAGTAATTGGTAGCAGCCTCCTAATAATGAGTAAGAAAGTTGTGTATGAAGGAACATGAACAACATAATTTACAGAGCCATTGGAAAGTTCAGAATAAAATTACTTTTTTCTCTTTCTTTCTGTCTTCTTTTGTTAAATTAACTGATAGCTTTAAAAAAAAAAAAAAAAAATCAGCATCAACCTTTAGTACATTTTTTCCAAAACACAAAATGTCCATGTGTAGGTAGGCCTGACTGAGCAGAGTGTCAGTGGTTTTCTGTTCTGTCTTCTAGCACGGGGAAATTATAGAGTAATGTGCTGTATTAGACATCCATGTAAGCACAAACCCACTTTTCCCAGAGATTGCTGGCATCACTCCTGCAGAAGTAACAGAGCTGGATAATGATTTTCTCTTCCCCCTCTGAAATGGCAGCGCTCTGTGTACATTGTCTGCAACACACATCACACCGTATATTGTCAACAACCTAAATAAGCAAAATTTAGGTCAGATGTAAATAAGGCAGCTAGCAGACATCAGGTATTTTTAAAAGTTTCTTCTTCTGATTTGGTTTGTATTGGTCTTTACCTAAGCTTAAAATTGCTGTTGTCAGTCTATCCAATATGGTGAACTCTGCTAAGGAAGAAATAATGAGCCACTTCCTTGGAAAACAGCTGAAAACACATTTTTTAAAAGCAGTAAATATTTCATGTGCGCTCCTTTGTTCAAGACAAACCCTTTCTTTGCTTGTATTGATGCCCAAGTGTCATGGTCTGTGCATGGGACATATGTGCACAGATACATTTCTCGTGTTAGTCTGGCTGCAGATGGAGAGCAATGTCATCTGCTGCCTTTTACTCACAGCCCCAAGGACCATAGCTCTGATCCAAGGAAATTACTTTGTGCTCCTCTGCTTGCAGTATTTCTAAGTGTTTCTTACATCTCACACAGGAGTTGACCTTGAGGTCCCAGCTTCATTTCAGGAGGGAAAGGTTACCTGCTACTCCAGATTCTGATTCATGCCAGAGTTTTCTGCTACAGAATCTATAAAGAAGAAAAGAGCAATGGGAGCTCTTCCTGTCAGCATCCTGATTTCAAAAAGTATCATTGTTCCTGCAAGGGAAGAGAGGAAAAAAAAAAAAAAAAACACAAAAAACACCCACATAAATAGCTAGAAAGCTAAAAACAGCACTTCCCTGCTCCTCCATTTTGGCAGAAGTATCTGGCAACTTGACAAAGTTTTAGTATGTGTCGATGCTGAAGACCTGTGTAGGGTTCCTGCAGGGTGAACATGCTGACCTCTGCTTTGAATTCCCAAACCCACCATGAACTTTACCATCCTCATTAGTGTCCCAACCCCTCTGAAGGCTCCATGCTCTTATAGTGTTGTAAATTTATGAAAACAAGAACTGAGAAAAACTGAGTAAAGGGGTTATAAAGTTTTTCCTAAGCAAATTTTCTTCTGTTGCTTACAAATCTCTGTAGCATAACAAGCAAGAAGAAATGGTAAAGTTTAAGGTTCTCTTAGCACAGCTGTGTCCAGATTTACTATATAGTTTGCATTTGGAGTCACCATCAGAGATGTTGGAGACCCTTTTATCTAATTTTGTCTTTATTAATAATCAGAGTCCTTTCTGTTGTGTTCTCATATACTCCTCTGTAATAAATGTGAAAAAACATTCCTCTCACCCCTCAGACTTTGTAGAACTGTTGCCATTTTATGTAAGAATTCTCAACTGTAAAGTTGAATCCAGTGTTAGAGAGTTTACTTTGAATTTAGAACTGTGCAATTTTATGATCAAAACTTGATATTTTTTGACCAAGTTGTATTTTGGGATGTTAAAGGAGGTCATGTGCACAGATAACAATGGGGACCTATAGCAGGGTTGTGTTTATGTTTGTCACAAGGATTCTTTTCAAGGATCTTCTACAGTGGTACATAGTGAAAACACAGTAATTTTTAATATCCAATTTTAATGTCCAATTTTTAATATTCTGACCACTGTTGCTTCTTATGCCCATAATACATGTTTAGCTTGTCTCTTATATTTTAGTTTGCTGAGTCTGATTTAAATTCCATTGACATTAATGAAGAACACTCATTGACTTCAATAATCTTTGAATTGTGTCTAGTATCAACTACATTACCATAATCAAGTGAGAGGCAATTGTTATGGATGCGTTATTTAGCACTGATTGGGGAGGTGCTGTCAGCTCCCTTGTCACAAGGTGTTAGATGTTTTTTTATAAGGGCTTGCTTATTAAATTAATATCGTAGGTCATAAATCTTGCAGTTGTGCTTTCACTTCTTATTGTGGAACAGTCTGTATTTGTGTTATAGTTCCCCTAAAGTGTACATTGGAAGAGTTCAGCCACTTTATATGGTTACCAAATCCGTAATCTCTTTTCTGTGAAGCGGCATTTCTTACAAACCAGAGTGAAGTGAGGGCCACAATGTGTATCACATTCCTTTCCACGTCCCCTAGCGAGATGTATTGCTGCTGGCAAGGCTTTGACTTGACACCACTTATTTGAGCATGAAGCATTAGGACAAAGAATATCAGAGCACTGATGGCACATCCTGGAATAGCTTCTGCAAGCCCTGTTCAGGGGATGTGATCAGCAGTCACGAAGCAGGCAGTTGCAATTAGGAAGCAGGACACTGGCAGGTCACACGCACATGGCAGTGCTCTGGCCCAGCTCTTTATTGTGACAGTGTTAGATGGTGCCCTGTCACGAGAGGATCTGCCTCTGCCCAGGATGGGCGGGTTTAAATTTTTTAAAATCAGCATTCAGTATCCAAGTCAAAATTATAGTGCATTTTGAATGAGCAAGTTCAGAGCCACAGTGGTGTAAAAACAGGAGACAGGATACTTTCTGCAGATATTTTTTCAGTTTTGTTAATATCTATGGGGCAGTTAAAAGTAGGTTTGGTGGTGATCAGAGTTTTCCTTCAAAGAGCTGCAGGGGACAAAGAATTCTTCTGCAAGTTAGCTGCAAGTCAGCTGTTTGCCTTAAAGGAGCATGTAATTTGGTGTTAGTGAAGTCCAGAATTATTAACTGTCATGTTAACCAATGCATAGACTTGTTTCAGCAGCAAGAATTTCACTTTAGATTCTAACTTTCAGACTGGTGGTCTTCTGTGCCGGTGCAAATGCTTCTTCAGTCAATAAAAGTCCATCTGAAACCTTATTTCATGTTGCAAAACTCAGACTTCCCGAAGTAAATCAGATGTGAAATCTTCCTCTGTTTGTGAGATCGGAATGAGTATTCTGCAGAATAATGTGATTTAAATTTTGGGATAGAGAAATGTGTGCATGTTGTATTGAGAACAGTAGTGTTACAGTGGACTGTCATAATCACCCACAGGATAAGGGAATTCTGAAGTGTGACAGCAGTGGGTAAAGAAGACCCCTCTCTGGGATGAGCTGCTCCATTTCTGCAGCTCAGAAAGGAGTGCAGGAACAAGCTCTGCTTCAGAAATAGGGCATGAAAAAACAGAATATACTTGTGCTTACCACTGGAAACGAATCTCAGAGCTAGATGATGAACATGTGAAAATGTTCAAGCCACATTTTCTGGGGGGGATCAATATAAAAGAACTTCAGGAAGGGTACATAAAGGTGATTTACTTTGCACCTTTCTCTGGTTTACTGCAGAAAAATGTAATTGAACTTCAACTGGTCTCTGAATTATTTGGCCTTCTGTTAAGGCAGCAGATAAAGATCTCTGATAGATGTTTATTATGATCCTGATGAAAGATTTTATGCTGTGTAGCATGAGAATCAAAATATTAAAAAAAAAAAAATACTTTTAAAGATGATTTCAACCATGCACCATTTCACCTCTGTGGTTTTCCTTGCTATGGGTATCCCAAATGTCAGCTTACAGGATCCTGCAGTGCACAGGCTGCCCTCACTCACCCTTTGCTCTCCTTTTCCACACTCCTCTCCAAATATTACTTCAAAACTAAGAACTCATTAGCATTTACATCACAGTTTCTCACCACAATATTTCTAACTGTGGAAATTGTTTCCTAGTTTTTTAAATGACTAATTTAAGATGAAGTAATTTTCAATATAAATTACATTTCATAACACGGTCTCAAATGCATCTCAAAATAAAATGACTAAGTAAAAATAAAGTACTGTTATCATGGCAATGTAATGGTTCTACAAAAATTCCTTAGCGCTTACGGTGGAGACATGTTTCCAAGCCACTGGGTTCAATGAACATGGTTCAAGGCAACAGGTAAGATATTGGAGACGTTCTGTTTGTAACTGGAAAGCCCAGAGGGTTAAAGATCCTTTGCAAAAGGACAAAGATGTCTGTGTTCCACAAATTGACAGAGTTATATTAATTTGCTGAATTGCAGGAATCAGAGAATAAAGCAAGAACAATGTATGTACCAATAACAGTTTGCTAATTTTTGCAAATCAAAGAGCTTGAAAAGCACTTAAAATAGATTTATTGCTGAATGACATCCTTTGAAGTTATTTATTTCTGAACAGATACAGGATGATCAGTATCCTGTTTAATTTAATTTTGTTTATATAAGTAGAACATGGAAACTATTAACTGAGGAAAAAAGTGCTGATTAAAGCTGCATCTAAATTTATTCCACATTGTTTGGGGATGGCACAGATCAGAATATCTGAAATCAGGTAGCTGGATTGTAAATTTCATCAGTGTGTTAAACAGCCCAAGTATATCCCAGGCCAAAGTGTGAAGTCAGAGTCCACTGTGGATGTTTCACTAGCCTGGGAAACTTTATAGGGTGTAAGCACAGCATTTCTATTCCCCTTTTCTTTTTGGCCCACTGAGCTAATTAAATGCTGCCTGAGAATGTTATAGTAGTTCAGGTTATACTAGTTCAGGTTATAGAAGCATAGATATTATGCTGTTATATATATATATATGTATGTATGTATGTATTATTAGGTGTTATGTAGAATTTCCTAGGCTGTGAGAAAGCAGAAGGTTTTTCTTATGTTTTTAATTAAACAGGCCAGTAGCATTACTGCTGTCACCCAGTGAAAACCACTGGGTAGGAGTTTGATGCCCAGCTGTTGAGGGGTCATCCCAGCCATGAGGGTGAAGTGTCACAGGCTGGCCCAGCTACCTCCCACCACTCCAGCCCCAGCAGAGGGTGCTGGGGCTCCCTAAGAGCCACTCCCTGCTTTACCTAGTTTTGCCTGCCTGCTTTTTGGAGTTGTGAAAAGAATCTGCAAGCGCAGCAAGGGCATCAGAGGAAGATGTTAAAGATAGAAACGTGGAAGAAAATATGAGCTTTTAAATGTTAAAACTTGTAGCTGTGGAGAACATTCATCTTGATGCAGTTTCCAAGGCAGTTAGGGCTGCAGCACTTGCAGTGCTCCCAGCTCATTAGGAAACGTCAAATGGTGTAGAGGGAATATTACCTCAGACCTCCGTGTGTCAGAAAAAGTAAAAGGTGGCAAAGGAAAAAAGGTTATTCAATGAATCCGGTGAGGGCTTGATGGTCATGTAAAGGTCTGCATCAGCATTTATTTTCCAATGTCTGGAACTTGAAAGATTTTGAGCCTTCACAAGGTTTACCTGTCAAGGCAGCTGACATGAGATTTAAAGATTGATGAAATAAATGACACATCTTGCACTGGAGTCTCCCACCTATCAGGCAGTCGTTAGGTTGTCATGGATTTCTCCCCTCTTCATCTTAAGGCAGAGGCTTGTTTCTAAACTCTGCCTCTCAGGGCTCAGACAGGTCTGCACCTCTGTGGAAAGGAAGACATAGCTTTTAGATATTCCCCGGATCTTGTTATCCCCATTTCTTAGAAAATTACCCGGCAAATTCTTCTGTGCTTTTCTTGGCACTTTGAGGGAGAGGGGTGTTAATTGTTAAAAGTTGCAATTATAAACCTATTTAAATACTTAAATATTTAAGTATTAAAATATAAATATTTAAAATTTTGTAACTTCTTCCTTTCACAGTAGTTTTGTGCATTAATCTGTAAATGTGTTGTGGCAGGCTCTATGTTTTTAATGTGTGGCTTATGATGAACTTTATCATATTTATATATGCAGCAAGCAGAATCCACACTTACATTCCATACACGGAATGTAACTTCATACACCTTAGGGACTTGAACTTCAGAGACTTTTAAATACAAGCCTCTGGCTTGAAACTGTCTTTCTCTTGGCTGCACATAGCACCCAGTAGAAGTTTGTATCTGGCTTGTCGTTTTTGAGGTGTGGCAGACTTAGAGATGTTAATACGAGTAGAAGTTTTACAAATGATTGTGTTAGAGACGTGTATGAATCCCCAAGTTCCTTTATTATAGGTTGTGGGAGCATTCAGTTAGCTGAGGCATACCTCGCTTTTGAATCATAAGGAAAATGCCACTACCCAGCTTGCTTGCAGACTTGCTGGTTTGCTTAGAAGCCTCATTGCATCAGCAAAAACAACAGTGTGTGTTTAGAGTGCTCTGTGGAGCACAATGTTTCCTTTTCTGCGTACAGTAATTTAAATGATTGGAGTGGTACTTTTGACAAGGAAGAAATCATTTTGTTGTTATGGATCATTTTTCAAGTGAAACTGAGTTTTGGAATAAAGTGATGGTGAGTAAACCGTGTGAATGGGGAAAGGGATTTTTATTGTTCTGAGTTTTATTCAGCAGTTTGTGAAAAGTAAGATGGAAGTGATTTTGCTATTCTCTCTGCAGGGTTATGTGTCTTTTATTAAGCGGAAAACATAATGTAGTTAGACAGTAACAGGCATGTTTGCTGTTGTGTTCCGTTGGGAAGTGGAATGTGATTTCTCTTTTCATATCAAGATACAAATCTGATTCACAGTTAGTTCATATGGCTTTCAGAAGAAACTGAAAGAGAAACATGTAAGCTCATTAAACAGATGTATTTTGTCATAGCAGCTGCTTTTAAGATAACTGCAACCCAGATTTTCAAGATCATTTGTGGTATTTCTATCTTAATATTTAAAGAGATGAGTTTTTTACTTTAAAAAAAGGAAAAAATAAAATCACAACCTAATTTCTTTTCTGATGGGGGGAAAAATTTTTAAAGGTGACTAATTATGACTGTTCTCTTTGAGAACAGTATTCTGCATGTTCTGTAAGTAGCTGTTTTATTTTTCCTTTTTTTTTTTTTTTTCCCCATCAAAATGCAACTAATATTTCAGTCACTGAATTATTGATTTCATCCAAAGTGAGACTGTGGGTTTTTTAAGTCCAAGTTTTACCCATAAGAGCAAGAAAGGCTAGACAGAATAATGCTGCTTAAGTAAAGGGAGGTACTTACATGCATAGCTGCAGGTTAGGACAAGTAAACTTTATTGTGCCTTCTCTCGTTGCTGATGGTAATCAGGACATTCATATTAGCCTGACAAAAAGGAAAAATCAACTGAAGGCTTTCTAAAGTTACTTAAAGAACACTTTCTTTTCTGAGGGAGAAAGGGAGCCTGATCTATCTGGTAAAGGTTATAATCAGTGTGTCTGGCTTATTGTCTCAGGCATTGCCACAGGCAGCCTTAGATCAGTTTGAGAAGCCACAGTAAAACCCATTACTACACTTGCTTACAAAGTGAATTGTACTTTGTTTGTGTGGTACACTATTCCCACAAAATCTTTCAGTTTCCATATTCTTAAAATGTCAGTAATTTCTTCTTGCTCTACTGGTGTATTTAGTCTGATGACACTGTTTCACCTGTCTCTAGGTCTTTCCTCCATTTGGGAGAGCATGATTAATACAAAACTCATTCAAATTTGCAAGGGCTTATTTGTAGTTCCTTGTTTTAAAAAAGGCAACTAAAGTAACCGTTCGGCTGTCCCACTGCTGAGAATACTGGAATACAAAAACAACCTGCATATTAGGGATGTATAAGTTAAGCTAGTCTTTTTCCATATAATAAAGTCTGCAAGCCATGAAGTTCTTCATTTTTTTGTGCTGTATGAGTGATTTGTGCTAATGTCATTAGCTCACAACAGCAGGTTTGCAAGTGGAAATGATTGTCCTGTTGAACCTTTAGGCCACAATCATGTAATTTGGTCATAAACCAAGAGGTTTTGGGTAAAGACAACCTCTGCGGTCGTCTGAACATGTATTTTGAACAGGTTGTCATGCATGGAAGTTACCTTTGCAACTTAGTTATATCAACTTCAAGTCCAATGACCACTTTGAAAATGCCTCCTGCATGTTTTTCTGTGTTAACTGGCTTAAATATATATTTTAAAAATAAGGCCAGGAGAAAATCTCAGTTTGTTCTTTTTTTGCAGTGACTGAGGGTTTTTACAAACTTTCTCCCGGAACAGTTGTACTTCCATCATCATCTAACTGTACTCTCTTCTTAGATGAGCTCTCTGCCAAGAGCAGAGCCCTTCACTCAAGACTGAGCATTAGAAATGCTACATGAAAAAGATGCAATGAAATGTTCTGTCTGTAGGATTTCCCTTTTCTTGAAATGAAAAATGGGGCTATGTTTGTGTGAACACTGATTTTAAAGATGTATTTTAAAAGAAAGGTGCCCAGAAATGTTGGTTGTAATTTCAAAAGAGGATAGCAAATGCTTTGCATTGCTGTGGAGGAAGCCAGCTGATTGTCATGAAGAAGATATGCTGGTGTTGACACCGGTAAGAGGTTTGCAGTAACACGGTTGTGCTGAGCCAAGATCTGGAAGGGATTCTCAAGTTGCTTTGCAGTGTGTCTCAGCACTGGAACCTGGTGAACTGGTTCCCCATGTGTCTTGACTATGGGCTTATCCAGCCAGCTTGGTGTGAGAGGAGTCAGGATATCTGGTCCTTACTGCATCATTGGTCTGAGACACGTCCCCTGTGAAAGATAGAAAGAAAACACTTTGAGGCACACTGAATGTTTCAAAGGCAGTAGCAGAGCCCTTCTGATCCACAGGCATTTTGCTTACACTTTTGAGTTTTAGTAATAAAATACATAGTACCAGAATGTGGCTTATGATGTCAGGATAGAAATGGTAACAGTGGTAGAAAAGTGTTTAACCGTAGTCATTTTCATTGAAAACTGGGAATGGTAGGGAGATCATTAGAGCAAGATGGCTGTTTGATGCAGGGATACCAAATCATGTGGAAGGATTGTGGGTTTGGTTTTTTTCCCTTTGTTTCATATTAGATGCTGATTTGCTGCCTATTTATATCTATGGCTCAGGTCTGGACTGTGATTCTCATCAAGGAATAATGAATGTGGAACTTCATTCACTTGACTTCCTTCATGGCTGCTGGTGTCCTGGGGTCAGGAGTCACTCTTGTGGGCTCAGAAGTACCCTGCCATCCTTAACATTGGCTCATTTCATTTGGGGTGCAGCTAATTGCAAACAAAATCTCTTGCTGATGGGGATTTTCTTCATGTAAATTCAGAACCTCTCTCTTCTGCTAGTTGGTGTCAGTTTAGCATTTGATACAGGTTGAGATGGGCACAGGAGTGTTAATTGCCAGGTCATGGTTTCTGTTATGGGGTCTGTCTAGCCACACGAATAGGATGTCCCAGTGTTTGCTATTGGCAAGTACAGTGTCACTCTGCTGAGGCTTTTGGGGTGTAGCTCAGAAACTTGGCTCTGCAGAACTGTAAGTTAACTCTGTGTGTTGCCAGCTTCACCACACAATGGGAAGAGTGATCACACTTTCCTTTAATTAAAGTGCTTGAAGCAAAAAGATAAGCTAAGCAGTTCTTTAGCAATAACATAAATAAAAGCACTAGTAGGATTTAAACATGAACACTGAAAAAAGCCATTGTTTAAGATGAAAGCAGCCCTTAGCTCGAGCACAGCAAGGGAGTAGACTGCATCTTCTCTTTGTTCCAAGTTCTGGTCACGTTGACTGTATCAGCTTCCCTTACCAAGCAGAGGTCCCATCATTTTTGAGAGGCCTCTTCTTGTCTGGATATAATCTGACAAAATCTGAAACGCTTTATGCACCACTGACCAGGTGGAAAGTTCAAATTCACATGCGTGAAGAAACTGCTGATCCATTTGCATGATAAGCCACAATCATGCTGGTTTTGTGTAGTTAGTTAGTAGATAGCAATATATTCTTCCATAGTAATTGTATATAGACTTTTTTTTCCCTCCTAATCATCTCTCCCATTTCACTCCCTCAGTGGTGAGGTTTTATATTTTGTGTCTCTTTCACCCCATCTATCAATCTGAAAGTGCTGTATCTACTGCACACCTATGTTTATTTTCTGTTGAGTCATCCAAATTCTAAAAATCTAAACCAAATGTTAACAGGTAATCTGCTCATCTGGAAGCCAATAATTTTTTTAGCATCAGGTTGAAGACTATATTCTTCCCCAGAGAAAAGACATATATATTGATGTGTTTATGTTTTGCAACAGTAATATTTGTCCATGTGAGAAAGTGTGAAGTTTTTTTCTCCTGCCACACCATATGGCTTATGACTATTTACAATCCAAACAGTAACAGCTGCTGCTGTGTAAGAGAACCCATTCCTCTGAGCTGGAGATGCTCTGAGTAGGGAATGACAAAGTGTGTGTCCACAGATGTATTCCAAATATCCTCATCTACCACTCAACATCCTGTCTATCTTTTTCCTCTTGGAAACCATTGGAGCTTTTTTCTTATATTCATAGCTGATGGGGAGAGCTTGACAGCTTTGTTTATCAGTTTGGGACCAGATAGGGGACTTATTTACAATAATGACTGCGCAAATGGGAGAACGAAAGGACATTCCGGTCGAGTGCTCAGCAAAATAAAAAGATGAATCATGCTCTTAACACCTTTCAAAGAAAAACCAATTGACTGTCTAAATAGTTGACTCTCCTAATCAATAAATTAGAAGTTACTAGTTAGAACAATAAACCAAGTAGTCTCTAGAACTTTAAAATATGTGTCACTTCATGCCCTTCATTGATGGCATTCTTAAAGCTTGGAACTCCATATTTCAAAGATGTATTTTGCATTCCTCAGATGGTTACCAGCCATTTTGAATTCCTATCAATTATCTGTTTGAACCACTTTTTCTTTCCTGCATTTTTCTGCTGGCCATTTTGGTAATTCCTGGATTTTTGTTTTAGGTGTTGTAAGAAAAGACTTTCCATTGTCAGTCCTTCCTGTCAGCAGCAGGAGGACACTTTCCAGATATTACATAAGTGATCTCCATGCATGGCCTTTACCTGTAGTGGTCTCATTGAAAATGGCATTTAAAGCACGTCCACACCTGTCAGCAGGTTCTCCCGTATTTGCACCAAGTTGTTCATGTACCTGCTCTTTCCCAATAGGCTAGACAATTGGCACATTACATTTGTTATGACTTATCTCACAAAAGCATATTCCAGGGAGGACAAAATGTTCAGCCGGGTATTCCCTGGACATATTCTTCCTGTCACACAATAATCTAGCAATGCTCATTAGCAAAGAAGAATTGCAGGTTTCTTGCAGTGGCTGCTTTATCTGCCATGAAGGCTTGCTGGTAAATAAAACCCAGTGGATTTTGTCCGACTTCAGCACGCGTTGAAAGGAGCTATGGATAGAAGTGAGCACACCTTCTAGCAACATTTCTGTTACACTGAACCCTTCTGATTGAAAAGCATTAAAATTAAACCAGATTAATTTCCTCACAGCGTATTTGCAACATTTGCAGTTCAGGTTTCTTAATGTATCTGCAGTAGACCTTTGCCACTGGGATTTATTCCTGTCAAGGCTATAGCTACCATAGAAACAAAAGAACTGAAAGGAACTTTCTGAGCTTTACTGGTAGTTAGGCTGGCAGCCCCAAACCTCACTGCTTCAGCAATCCTTTAATTTAGATGCCTTTGTGGCATCTAAATTAAACATATCTTACAGACATGTTTTTAACTTAAATGGTTTTCTTCCCTATGCTTGGTATGAGCGAATCCCCAGCTCAGACCCCACTTACCAAGGTCAACAGCCTCTGCTCCTCTCCTCATGTACGATAGATGCTCTGCTGCTGTGATTACACTGCCTGCTTATAATTTCTCTGTCATGGCTGTGCAGTGACCAGAAGGATTTTGAAGGAGGCACCCCACAGGAATGAATACACCCTGTGACCACTGATAATGACCTGTAGGGCAAATCCCATGTGCCATTTCAGCATGTAAGTAAAGTGGAAGTCCAGGTAGATACAGATCAAATCCCTTTATTGCCCAAGAAATGCTGCTTATAGTTAAGGCAAAACCTTTATAAATCTAAGCACCGTAATATGGCACCATGTAGTTGTGACTCCATAATTCATGCGCTGAGTCAGCTTATTCCCGCGTGAAGAAAGAAGTTACTTGAGAACGTGCTCCTTGATGTGAATTTCATCTTGCTTGTTACAGATAAAATGAAATTACCAGAAATATTTGTATCGAAAGTCATTAAGTGCAAGCTTAATCTACATCAGTGTTGCAGCAAAGTTCTAACGTATTCCTTCCAGAAAAAATAAGTGATAAGGTGCCATTTTCTCCCCCGTTTCTGCTACACTAGAAGAGAAAAATTACTTCAGCTTCCTTGGTTCAATGCAGCTGTGCCCGGATTAAACTAGGAACTGCATGGAGAGAAATCAATATAAAAAAAATGGCAGATGGGAAGAATTTCTCTGCATAAACTACAGCTATGTTTTGTCATGGCCTTTGCTTGCCAAAGCTGTTCTGTAAGCAGTAACAATGGGTTGCATAAACAAATTTAAGGGATTGATGGAATTTGATTTCATGCTTTGTTCTGGCTAGCTGTCTGCTGTGCTAAGTAGAGAATCCATTTCAATACTCACTATGCAAAATTCTAGAAACAGCTGTGAGTATTCACTTCTAGGGTGCTGCCTAGGGATAGCCGAGTTTCTTGGCAACTCTGTTAGTGCAGTCTGTCTAGAAATCACCTGGAGAATAAAATTGTTTTGCTGACTTCTGTCATGATTTGATGCCTTCAGTACCAGATAATAAAGCCTTTGCTTTTCCTCCAGTCCTGCTCTTAGTTAATACAACACTGAAACGAGCATTTGCTGGTGAAAGCTGTCTCTGCTTCTTAGCAGGGAACCAATGAGTGGAGATTGAATTTACGCTCATTCCTTTCTGCTGCCCCTTGGCTTTGGAAACACTGCTGAAATAAATTGTAGGGGGTCTGTGCTTCACTACCAGCTTTATAAGCTGGTGAAATTTGTCTCTCCTGCACAGAGTCAGTCTTGCATACTAAAATTGCTTAGCTTTGGGACTTCATAGGTGCTGTCTGCATTTTGGCTTCTGACCAGAAAGCTAGAATCTCAGAGAGTAATCTCTCAAATCCCATACATTTGCTTAGCATAGCAAGTTAGAGCAAGAAGCTGTACTTGGATGGCATCACAGTGAGACGCCATGGAAATCATGGAACCAGTTGATGTCAGAAACCTGTACCTTGATGTGAATCCTAGTGCTGCTGAAGCACAACTCTCAGAAACCTCCTCCTGGAGGTTAGGCTCATTGATTTGCACAGAGACCTCTGCCAGGACCCAAGTAAGAGATCTGAATGCACTTAAGCAATAACCTTGTGAAAACACACCCAGTAGCATCAGGCAAGCACCTCCAACAGCAATTGTTTGTATGGTTTTTCCTGCCATGCCAGAAAACCTTGAGCAAGGGATGAGGTAAAAGGGCATTTGGGGAAGTCTTCTCTCTGTGTCCTGCTCTAAAGCAAAGAAAGTCCTGCTCCTTCCATCTCACGTGTGTAAGGGATCTTCTTTCCTGTGCTTCCACAGGCTGATGCTATGAGGTCTCGTTTTGTTGGGAAATACAAGGTATGGATAGTAAGACAACGTGACAGCAGAATCTTAGAAGAGAAGAATTAAAGTGCAAAAGCTGCATCTTCCTCCTTTTCCCTGCAGAAATGTCCCATCTTAGCTCTGCCAAAGAGCAGGGATACCAACAGCAGGGAAGGCTCAGCAGGGTTGAGACTCAGGGATCCTTGGGAATCCTCAGGCCACACCGTACCATAGGAGAAGCATTTTGGGCCCTTTCCCCCAGCATGGCTGTCACTCCATAGCTCAGTAGCACAAAACAGTCTTTCAGTGGCCCAAGTGAGGGTCTGACAGGCTGAGAGCTGTGCACGGGCAGATAGGTTGGGAAGGCTTCAAGCATCTGCATGATCTGCTTTAATGCAGGCCATTTTAGATTAAAAATGCACTTGAACAATCATCCTAGATTAATTCCTGCAGCATGAATTGCACTTTACAGTGTCATTGTTCTCATTATTTCTTCAATTTCATTCCTTTTACTGTGGATTCTATTTGAAAAAAAATTTACTGTTCCCCACTTTGTACTGTCACTGGATAAACGTACTTTCTCCAATACCTGTACTAAACCAGTGGTGCAGATCCTCTGTTAAAAACCTGCAGCTGTTACAAGAATTTCAAATGTTCATCTTCAAAATCCATCTTTTGCCTCTTGATTTAATAGTCTTCTAAGCCATTACTTCAAAAAGGGATGTTGCCTATTTTTTATTTCTCAGGTTCAGTAGCTAGTGATAAATGAATCTCAAGAGAGAATAAAGCTGAAGATGATGAATAGAAGAAAAATGTTCATTATTAGCTCAGGCAGAAAATTAATCCCTTTTCAGAAATTCAGGAAGTTGATAATAGTGGGCTTTTTTTAATATAGATGATTACCCTCATGACAAATCTATCACTTTGCCTTCTCAAACAAGTATGATATGTTTTGTCTTTTTTTCTTCTTGACAAGGGAATTCACAACATAATGTCACCCTGTTGGAAAATGTGTATGTTTCTGGTAATTACTGGAAATGATGATGCTCTTAATTTCCATATTATGCAGGGTGGTAGTGATTAAAAAGTTAGACATTGGCATGCAAGAAAGTGCTGGGATAAGTCAGTTCATTTCTCCTAGCTATAGTAGATGTTTCTCTGTGAGGAGACACACTGCCACTCGTGTGTGCTTTTTTTAACTGTTTAATAGCAATCCCTGTACAAAGCAGAGCTGTGATCCCTCAGAAATGCTGAAATTTCTTACCATGTTCAGTAGATGTACCCCATCCCTCATGTAAATTTGTTCAGGAGCTCTGGGATACTTTTTTACTATTGCCACAGAAAACGAAAAAAAGAAGAAAGTAAGAACTGTCTTCTTACCCATTTCCAGGTCTATATGTATTATTTTCAGAGACAGCAGAGAGGTGAAACTCCCAGAGAGGTGAAACTCTATCTAAGCACCTCCCCTCACAGTGATGTGCTGCAGTGGAAACTCAGGCAGAGAATGGGGTGCCAAGCTGTCCTTCTTATCTGTAAATCTAAACAGGATCCCTGCCTTCTTAGACTTACCCTGCCTTTGGACTTAATTTAGTATTTCTCTCCAAATTGCTCTGTTAAGAAGTCAAAGCCAAGAGTGGCAGAACCACTCTGTCACCATGTCTACTGGTCACTCCTTGCACTTAAAGAGTGAAGTCACAGCTTGAGTTAAATCTTGCCCAGCCCTTATAACTCCTTAGCCGCATTCAACATGTCACATCTGGCCACCCTTAGGCGTGGTCGGCATCTTTATTCAAAAAGTGTGATGGAATGCTTACCTAAAATGTTTGCCAAACTAAAAAAATGAAGCAAAGCCAAGATTTAAGGTTCCCTTGGGAAATAGAAAGAGAGGCTGGCAGCAGGGCTGCTTCTAAAACTGCTGGGAGAGGAGTATTCAGTAAAGAAGGAGGAACCAGAAGAAGGGGTGATCTTCTTACCAGTACGTCAGAACAAGGCAGGGTGTGTGTTAATGGGTTGCTGCAACACAGACAAATCCTGAGAGCTTTCTGAACTTAGAAAAGGGGTTTTTTTTCTTTTTTTTTTCTTTTTTTTTTTTAAATTAAAGGATTACTCGTCTACTCATAGTAGAGAAGTAATCCTTTAATGCAGTGAGAATTTATAGTATTGCAACACATTTTTCACTCTCCAAGTTGGAGGAAGAGCCTAACTCCTGAAAAGCATTATAAATTCACAAACTAAAATTAATGAAATAAAAAATTAATCACATAATCTCCTTGTGTTTTCTGCCCCTTTTGCTTCAATTTTGTACCTTGTTTTGCCAATTTTGTCATTTAAAATTTCTAATCCTTAAAGAATTATTGCCACAGAAAATACAAATTTCTACAATAAGTGGTGTTCTTGGTAAATGGAAATATTTTATAGATATAAGATGTGTTTATAGAAAAAAATTTGCAGTTGACTCAACTTTACCCTTGAAAATAGTCCCTTTAAATTCATGAAGAATGCAGGTTAAGGGCCCTTGGTAATCTCTTCCCCTGGACTGTGGTTAAGGAATCTGGGCCCCATGGGCTCAGAAGACAAGATGAAAGTGGTTATATAGACTAGACCACAGTATAATCTAGATTGAGGAATGGCACTGATATCTATTGCATGTGGCCCAAAATGTTACAAAATTTCCTGTCCAAGGCGAAAGGATGAGCAAAGAAACCTTGTGTTAAGTGCCTAGATTAAATTCCAGTAAGCCACTGTGGTACAATTGAATGATTGACAGAGGAATAACACACTATAAAATGATGTAAAAAAGATGAATACCGTGCAAAAAGATTACTATGCTAATAAAGGGCAGGTTTTGCTCTGAACTAATTATAAAATCCACCTCCTGCAAATGACTGAATAGGCTCAAGTTGCTTCTTCCTAGAATTTATTGGTCGTTGGTAATCTTTTAGCAGGAAAGTTCATTACGTGCAGTGTAGTAGTATAATGAAAAGCAAGAGAAGGAATTGTCATCAGTTCAAGAGGATTTCGGTGGTTTTAATTTTGACAGGCTTTCTGGCAGTTTCATTTACCTTTCAAACATGCAGAAAATGCATTTCGATCTTGAATGCAATGTACAAAAGTCTCAAGCAGATGTTTTTAGCCTGAGCGAACACCAATCAAGAGAAGCGAAGCCCCGCACATATGCTCTGGAAGCGGATGTGTGATGATCCCTGCCTCTGCTCCAGGGTGCATACTGGATCACTTTGGCTTTATTGAAAAGGCTTTTTCAGGTGCAACTGACAAAAAAGCCATTCTGATATGATCGCTATGAAACTCTGAAGCACAAGGAGCTGTCAGGGTGCTGTTGGTGGAAACACAGGACAGCTGAGCCAGAGGAAGTCCAAGACCCTCCATCCGGTCCTGTGCTAGGCAGGCAGCAGGATGCAGTTGGTACTGCATAAACAGGACAGATGTGTGGCAACTCTCTCAAAAGGTTTCTTGTTCTCCTGCAAGACCCTCATTTGCAAAGTCACCTTGCTTTCACACAACTTTTGTGTGATCTCACCTCTCTCATGTAGCATCAGAGGCCTTTTGCTCATACCGAAAGCTGCCTAAAACTTGTGCTGCCTGAAAGAAGCCCTTCTTTATCTTTCTAAAGCATCTGTTCACCATTTAATTTCAAAGCATAGCTGAAAATCTTTTTTGTTTATTTGCTTTTTTCCCCATGCCAGTGCTTTTAAATTTCTTAATCACTTTGTTGTTGTTGTTTAATTTGTAAATTTTTAGATGTGGTCCCTTTTTTTCTTTTGAGAGCAAAGACTGCCTCAGGTGCTGCCTTATGCATGGCAACATATATCAGAAATTTATTAGTTAATAATACTTTTTTAAAAACCCTCACAATATCCTCATTCTGTTTAAATCAATGTAATGATTTGGGCCTGTTTTGTTGCACCTAACAAAAAAGCACAAGAAACAAACCAGTTCTTTGAGAAGACGAAATAGTTAACCCTGATGGATTTTCACCCACATCAATTGCGATCGATTTTTTTAAGATTTTTTTTTTCCCCTCCTAATGGTATAACTCCTCTGTCTGACAGTGGGATGCTTGTCATGACTCTGTAATTCATGGCATACAGAGAATGTATCCCCTCCTTAGTGCATGGAAGAATAACTTTGGTTTTTATTTCCTGTCCTTTACCTCCCTCTCCACCTCACTTTTTCTTCATCCATATTTATACCAACAGTGACAAAAAAAAGGAGAGTTACCTCCTACCATTTACTTCAAGGCTTAAGAATTTGGGGTAATTAACCAGTTGGGTTTCACTTTTCAGTTTATGGGGATTTATTTATTCTCTCAATTTATAGACTGAAGTCAGGAAATGCCTTCCTCTTGCAACCAAGGCTCTTAGAGAAAAAAGAGGAAGGGCAGCAAAGCTGGTGAAGGGGCTGGAGCTCAAATCTTAGGAGGAGCAGCTGAGGGAGCAGCATAGTTTAGCCTGGAGACATGGAGGTTCGGGGTGGATTTAATCACTCTCTACAAGTACCTGAAGGGAAGGTGTAGCTAGGTGGGTTCTTCTCCCAGGTGACAAGTGACAGGACAAGAGGGGATGGCTTTGAGTTGCACTAGGGGAGGTTTAGATTGGGTATTAGGAAAAAAATATTTATGGAAAGGGTTGTAAAGCATTGGAACAGACTGCCCAGGGAAGTGGTTGAGCCACCATCCCTGGAGGTGTTCAAAGAATGTGTGGACATGGTTTAATGATGGACACAGTTGCAGTCCAACTATCTAGGCTGATAGTTGGACTCAATGATATTAAAGTTCATTCCATCCTTAAAGAACTCTACAGCTCTCAGAACTTTTTCTTCCTTCTCCCCCCCAAACACCACCCCTTTTTCTTGAAATCTTGTTTTGGTCTAGACATTCTCATCTCAGCCAAACACATCTTTTAAATGGCATGCATACATACCTGATATTTTAAAATTCACTTTTCAAGTAAAAGGATTTCCAAGTAAAATTCATAGTCCTTAGTGGGGGTGGGAAAAGCTTTGAGAAGAGATATCCAAACACACCATGCTGAGCTTATGTCAGACGCTGCTTCTCCTGAGCACCTTCTCAGCCACGTTACTTGAGCCTGCTTTCACCAGTGCAGCTTTCCTAAACATTTTGACACGTGGTTAGCCTGCAAGCTGCATAAGTATGTTTGAAATCTGAGACTTAGACAAGACAAACTATATTTTCACCAGAAAACTGAAATTTTCATCGTACTCTTCCTTAAATAGTATTTTTGTGCCAAGTACTTTTTGTCTTCTACCAAATACTTGGGTTAAAACCTCCTTTTAAAAAATTATAATAATTATGAAAATAGCATTTATGTCTGCATAGTTCTCCAAAATGTTTGAACTATGGAAAATGCATCCTCCAAGAACAAGAAGTACAGATGATGTGAGTGTAGCAGTAAAAGTAATTGAAGTTGTAAAGGTATGAAGATGAAGAAACTTCACTAGAAGCATTCGTGCGATGTGATGGTTGCTGTTCCTCCCTCTGTAACAGATGCCAGTGGTTGAACATCAGGGTTTGGATGTATATACTCAGTTACTGTAAAACTCATCCTAATGAATCCAACAATCCCAAGAATTCAATTGAAAGGTTTGTAAAAAATATGTGAATGTTGAATGACATTTGTAGCAAATAAGAATTCTGCATCTATTGTCAATGCAGTAGTTTAGAGGGGAGGAAATCACATCTAAAAGCAGGTACAACAAGTATGATTTGCCTGAGTTTCTCCTTTGAACTTAGAGAAAAATGGTCTCCACCTAGGTGAGCAGGAGCCAGCTGCCTTCTTGCTTATACACATGCATGTCTGGTCCTGTAGAGTGGGCAGAAACTGAGCTGATGCACTGAGCAAGTGTAATTTAAATAACAGGTTTAATTGCACTCCTTGAACTGGAGTGTCAAGTTTGTGACAAACGTAGTAATTTCCACTGCACCATACAGAGTCAGCAAATGTTGATCAACAGGTACTGCTTATTTTAGTTTTTTGAAGTTTTAATTTAAAATAACTGAGATCAAACCAGTTCTAAGAACAAGATATGCCTGCACTGGATTCTTAAAGTTTATTCATTTTACCAATTCATTGTTTTTCACGGTACATATTCTTAATAGCAACAGAAGTTGCAAAGCAACTGCTATGAAAAGATAATATGGTATTAAAAAGCAATATTGTTGAGTGCTGGAAAAAAAGAAAAGGAGAAGTTAGCAGCTTTTGTACAGACTTAAAATCTGTGTGTGGTGACAGTTGATTTTCTGTATATTGGTGGTTGTCAATAACCACATCCTCTTCAGGGGATATGTCATCAAACTCTTCTAAAGGCTAAAAGCTATACATTTTCATTAATCAGCCAGAGCTGCATTCCCACAGCACTCGACAAATTTGTCCTTAAATCTTTCTTTTTGTTTATATTATGAAGGAAGCCTCTTATATTAAAATTATTTTGCCTCTGGTTAACAGAAATAATATTGTTAATGCAAAAAAAAAAAAGAAAAAAGAAAAAAAAAAAGAAAAGGTGCACAAGCAGGTTATTTTTAGAAGCCATTTTCTAAACATTTAATTTGTTTTATGTCCATTACCTACACTAAAAATGAATGGTGAATTGGGAATTATATTTTAGAAATAAACCTTTCTTCCTCATTAAAATATACTTCATGCATTTTTAGGCTCCCTGGAGAATTAGAGCAAATAGCTGATTCTCAGGAGGGCTTTGATTTGCTTAAAAGTGAGGATTATTCATTTTGCTTTTTTTACAGAACATGGTAGTCTAAAAGACATTATTCAAGCAAAATGGGTAGTTGAATTAATTTTCCTTTGTTTTTCCCAATATCTTTTGCTTTTCCAAAAGACTTTCCAAAAAAACCCACTTCCGTATATTTAAATATTTATTTGGTACTGTTAAATCAGTGTTAGAAATAAATAAATAAATTACTCCAGAACGTATTTCAAAATTCAAAACCTGTCAATTTCATTTTGTCCTTTGTAATGCAGACTCACTTTTTCTTCCTTTCTCCCTTGATTTTTCTTCCCTCTTCCCCTAAGTATCTGGAGCATTTCAAAAAAATGACTGCAGGATTTTTGCCTTGTTTCTATACTCCAATATTTCAGTCCAAGAAATAGGTTGTATCTAATCTGTTTAGTTTTGATGCTTCTGATGTCAAAACCCAAGGGACATAATAATGAATGCCACCTTGGTCTCTTCAAGATGAGATGCCAGTTTTATATTGTCTTATATCTGCCCTTATGTTTTCATAATGTTCAGTTAATAGAAAAGGGCTCATCCCTTGTGCTTTCAAATTAATAAGTTTTTTAAAAAAATCACTGAAAAAAATTTACTCTGTGTTAATTCTCTGCTCTTTTCCCTTGGCAAATTTTAGACAACCTTGTCAATTTCAATCATACTTGAAAAATAATACTTGAAAAAAAACTTGAAAAATACTTGAAAATTTTTGGTTTTCGTTTTCCAGCCATGTTTGTAAAGGCCTATGAAATAATTTAATAGAAAACATATGTTCTGTTTGCACACGAGCAGATTTTTGCTTTTCTACTTGCAGCGTGAGGATAAACAATTCCATTTATCAGATATTGAATGCAGGACCTGATGGCAAGACAGACAGTGAGAGTTTGATGAGCCCTACTGATTGTGAGCCATTGCAGTTGATCACAGTGAAAAGGCTGTGGCTCTGCACATTCTGCAGGCCCCCAGCCTGGTTCCCCTATTTCATACCTTTCCATCTGAGCATTCCTATCTTTGGACAGTGTCCTAGCATCCATAACTGACAAGATTGTGCGCTTTCAGTGTGTTGGTTCCAACCCCCCAGAAGGGACCCTCCCAAGAAGATTTATGTCACTTCTGCTCCAGAATATCCTGTGTGAATGTGAAGCTTGAGCTTTTCCCCACACAGAAAATGTCGTAAACTTGTCCATAGACTTGACTTGACAATTGCTACTCTGTAGTGTGATATGATACTGTGACTCCATGCTCCTCTTGGGATTGCTTCAGAGAAGTTGCTGTGCATGCCACTGCACCACAGGGAGAGTGGGATTATGTATGATCCCCCCAGGCTTTCTGCTTCTCTTAAAGCACTAAACAAGAAGCAGCCTCTGAACCAGGAGATCTAGGGGATGATGCTTTGGAGGTGTTCATGACTTTCTGTTGCAAAGTGGAAGAAAGATCTTCAAGAGTCACAGCAGGACTATCTGTGCTGGTTTTGCACTCTGTTATTATTGTCTCCTCAAGGGATGATAACAGCAATAACTCTGTTATGTACCAGTGGCCTTTTTCTGTCACTGATATAAATCTTTTAGGTGCTGTTGTTCATTCAGAAACAATCCAAAGAAAGGCTGGTTGGTTAGGACCCAGTTGTCTGATGTTATAAATACTGGCTTATGGCTTTGCCCTTAGTGACCTGAGAAGAACCACAGGTTGAATTTTTATTATCAGTACTTCCCCAATAAAGCTATTTTTCCTCAAACCTCACATATTAAATTGATTATGCACCATGTCATTTTAAAAGTATGCAGTTGCTGTTGATTTATATGGTCAGACTGGCTGCCAACTCAGCAATTTCCATCCTAAAATAACAGATCCAAAAAAACCCCAAGTCCCACAGTTGGCTGCTTAATGTTGTAATGAGTCAGCTGCAGATCTGTGCAACCACTCATTTCAGCCCATTTGTCCAAAGGGACAAGCAAAAACATGCAATTTTCTAGCAATTATAATCAGTGAAGAACTCTACATGGAAATGGTCAGCAGAAATATCAAGAAAATAATTTAGACCAGGAAACATTTTCTGCTTTTTTCTACATGTGCTCTCTCTCTGTCCATATATATATTTCCAGTAAACAATTAGATGACAATCACAAACCTAGTTGGCCAGTTTTAAGAAAAGAAAAAGAACATAAAAAGCTGAAACAAAACCTAAAAGAACCCCCAAACCTGATGAAGTCAATGAAGTTGCTGAAGGTTTGCAACTAAGGGTGTAGTTAAATGAACGGATGCTGGCAAGGCAGCGGAAGTTTTAGTAGTGTCTCTTAACACAGTAACAAAATGAATGAAAAATTTTCTACACGTGGTTGTTTCAGATGTAAACCAGCGAGGCCTTTGTGTCATGTGTGATTCTCGGCCACTGAACAGCACGCAGACTAACAGAGAGCAGTAGTAAATGTGGCAAATGTACTGTATTTCTAAAATCAAGGAGAGGTAGAGAGGCATCCTACACAGTAAATAACATTGCTGCATTCTTCATGTGTATAATGTGCATCTTGTTATTAATTAGGAAGAAGTAAGAGAAGAAATTAGTCTATGCTTGCTTCTAGTAGTTAAAGATACTGGGCTTGCAGATACAGATCTCTTCTGTGTTATTGCAGACCTGCCATGTGTTGACCACTTAAAACCCACTCCACTGTAGTGCTACAGGCCTTTCTCTGTGACTGGAACATGAAAAGCTGCAAATTCAGAGAAAGAAATGGCATCCTCAGAGTTTTCTAGTGACAGCAGGAAATGGGGAAAAAAAAAAAAAAATTCCAACCTATAGTGCAGTACATCTATACTAATGGGATGATAGAACCCATTTTCATTCTTTTCCCTTTTGGCACAATGAAAGGCACCAGGCACTGAGGTATCCTTTTCTGTTGTGAAAGAGCCAGCGACCATCTGACAATCACTGCAGATACCAGCTTATATAATTCCAGTTACTTATGACCATAATCATGTGTGACTGTGTCATTTTAAGGTGATCTATAGAGCTTTATACTTAACTTGTGTATTGTTTCTGTTAATGATTCGTAGTTAAGCCTAGAGCAGTAACGTAATGAGATGAATCAAACAGAGTTCATTTGTAGGGCCTGTGAAAAAAACATCTTTAACAGACCTTGCATTTAATGAGAATATGGTATTGATTAAATTAGATCCACAATGGCATAACAATAATACTGAGTTTTCAAAGTGTGCTGATTGAGCTACTACTTCAGATTTAGGCTCTGGGGTTAAAAGTGGGGTGACTGCATATCCATAAATAGTCTTTTCTTGGCATCAGCACTAATTAGTGTAATTATATGCCAATGTCATTTGCTTAATTTATGAGTTGGCAGCATGGCTAAAAGTAGGGGTTTTTTCTTGCCTTTTCTGTTTAGAATTTGGCTATTAGGATGAGGTCGTTAGTTTACAATTAAGTCACTTTATTTCATCTAGCTTTAATATTAATGGAACACTTCATCACTTGAGCCCATATCTTTCCTTTCTGGTAAATAGAGGGAGGAACTCCTATGGGGTTTAGCTTCCCACTCCATTATTAAAGCTGCAGGAAGAATTTCTTATATGCGTTATATGAGACAATGAGGCAATATCTTATTAAGTCATTTTTGTACACACATTCCCATCTTCATGCCTCGCGTGGGTTCTTTGGATCTTACCCCAACCCTCTGCTGGCACAGTCCATCAGTTCAGATGTGGAAGAAGGTTTTGCTTTGGAGAGAGGACAAGAGTGAAAGGAACTGGCTATAGTGACAGAGTTTTGTCAACCCAAATCGGCCCTAAACATTCAGTTCTAGGATATGTGTCTGGCAGCAGTTGACATCAGTCCCTCTGATGAAAGCTTTTTCTCCTTGATGTGGAAAGGGGATAAGGGAGACCTGTCCTTTGGATTACCCTAGACTGAGTGTGCCACATAAATCACCCCTGTTGTTATCACCATGTGATGCTTAAAAGTAACAAGCAAAGAGATCATAAAAAGCTAGGAGAGAATCCTTTTCTTTCTCTCCCTCCATGCCGTTCCCTCTAGTGGTGGATTAGAGGAGGAGCTGCTGCCTTCCTGCAGAAGCTGCTGCAGAGCGCAGAAAGCTACTTGCCATGGAACTGGAAGCAAATGTTTGAGTCGCCTTTCAAGACACTGGTTTAGAAGCAATTGTTCCTGTCGTTTCAAATGCTGTATTTTCCAGACAAGTATTCATATCTTTTCATAGGTTTTCTTTTTCTCCCCCCAGAAATAAATGACAGGTCCATACTACTGTTGTAAAGCACACACTTCCCTTTTGCAGTTCTCTTTGCTAGAAGTATCCAGTCAGAATGAGGCATGTTTTTATCCCAGTTCATTAGCTGTACCTTTAATTTTTCTAAGTCATTCTAGATACGATTTAAAAGAATCCCCAATCTAATGCCCTCAAGGGTGTGTGCAATGCCTTTTTACCAGCATAGCTGTGGTTTATGTACAGTTTATATGTCCCTGCATATAAACTCTGTGCCTGAACCTTCTGAACCAGCTGTCTTGAGTTCATTAAAAAAGCTCCTCTGTGGCTCCTGATGGAACCCCTGGGTAGCTGCAGTGGTGACCATGTGAGGATGTGTCAGAGCGGGACCCTTGCCAAGGCTGGCCTCCTTCCACCCTCTCTGTTTGCCCCTCAGCCTCTGGAGGAAGGTGCACACTGGAGAGCTCTGCCCTTTGACAGTGGAATTAGCTGTTTTTGCAATTTGCTGGAGTGGGTGGGAGTGCAGAAGGGCTGAAGCTGAGCAGCTGGCAGAGCTCTGAAAGCAGTTAAAGGGAGAGCTGGGGATATTGCCTGAGAGTGGAAGTCCTGTGCTGGCATTCCTTCATCCATCCTACATTCCAGCCTTCTGCATTCATCTCAGATGTCTTCCAGAAACCTTCCCAGGAGAAACGGCTGCCTCATGCTTAAAAGAGGAAATATTCAAAAGCTCCTGAGATATTAAATCTTGAATGATTGATGCAATTTCTCCTTTTTGACAACACAAACGTTGTTTAACTCATCACTTGCTACAGTCAGGGGCTGAAAGACTACCATAAAATTTTGTTTGTTTGAATAAAAGATGGTACCTTCTGCAGGTTCTCAATGGCCTTAGAAGCAGACAGCTCTTCGATATTAAATCATATAGCTTAACAAGATTTGAAAAGCCATATTGAGAAAAGGATTGCACTGATGTGATATTGGCCTGTATGTTCAAATTTACAGGATCTCTAAGTAGTTTAGGCTTGTTCATCTAAAAGTGGCACCTCGGTGGGTTTTTTGAAGTATTCACTAATAGTTAGGAGATTGATAGATAATTTAGCAAATATACAATTTTTGGCCCTTTGAGACCCTAAATATATTAAAAATAATAAGAAATTTAAAAAAAAAAAAAAAAAAAAAAAAATTGTGTGTGTTTCTGTCCTGCAGTGGCTGGAGTTTTATTCCAATGCCATTGGAAGGCAGAGACCAATATTGGTCTGATATGGGACTGACTCTTAGTGATTGCTCACCACAGAAGTAACAGCCTGACAAGAGTTTGGCAGAGAGGCTGAAGCCTGAACATCTACGCACATGGATACGTTTGTACTTGTATTGTTGTAAACAGGCAACTTCTGAGTTGGACTTGCAGCAGATTAATGTTAATTGTAAGTAAAGTACTGGTAGATACTCTGAGTCACAGACATATGGCCCCATTCTCGTAAGAGTGTGGGTCAGCTTGTGTTAACACTTTTGCAGCTGTAAACCCAGAGTAGCTCTCTAGGGGCAGTGGCTTTAACATAAAATTTGCCAGGGTGTAAAGGGGAACAGGTACCTGAAAAAGGGTGGTTAAGATATGGAAGGGAAGTCAATTGCTGTGGTAGAATCTGTAATTTTGCCAAAGGAGGGAGAGATGACATTGATATTCTTTAGAAAAATAAAAAGCAATTGTTCTTAAAGATAAAATACTTAAAGGTAGAAAACTTCCATAAATAAATACATATGAAGTATTTTTCCTTCTATATATTTCTTCCAACTTGCTTGCTTCACACATTTGACAACATTTTGAGGATGGCTGTGTTTGCTGCAACCCCTAGCATATTATTTAATCAGTTTTTAGTGTTGTGCTCGGGTCGCTGCTGTTAAGTGTTTGCTCGAGTACCAGCTGTATGCCTGGCATTGCCTGAGAACATGAGGATGACAGCTTGGAAAACCGCGAAGGCAGCTTAAAAATCAGTGTGTTTTTAAAGCAGTATGTTGGAAATATATCTGCCATATTCAGGTAAAACAGAGCTTTTGGGGAAATTCGGACAGAAGAGATGATATGGGGCAAAAGAAAAGGAAACTCCAAAAACCCTAGTAGGCAGGAGGTCTGGGAGGAAAGGGGAAGGTGTGGAGGGAAGCAAGAAGTTAAGATAAAGTGAAGATAAGTTTATGTATACATATAAACAAGATAAATTAAAAGGACCCAGAATTATACTGAGCTTGAAGGATGCTGGTGTGTTTTGATTCTGAAGGAAAGCTAATGGTGAAGTAAAAAATGGAGAGGTGGGAGAAGGAAAGAAGTGATTAAATTTTCAGGCAAGAAACACATGCTTAGTTGGCAGCACTTAGATTTGTATGGTTTTGTGCACACAGGAAGTTAGAAAGGGAGAGCGCAGGGTGCAGTAATGAAAATGGGAATACGTGTTAGAGATGAAGTAAAGGATTTCACTCTAAAGATGGAGATGAAAAGGTGAATTTTGAAGATGCTGAAGAGATTAGTATCAAGACATGGAGATGGTTTGGATGCAGCAAAAGGGGAAGACATTAAACACAATCCCCAAATGTGGGCTGAAGTAATCAAAAGAGAAGTGGTATTGGCAATAGAACTAGGAAAGTTTTGTGAGGAGAGGTAAATTTGTTTTGGCCATAACCCATCAAAAATGACAAAGAATTATAGACTTTCTTGGATAACTTATTCATACTTGAACAATGATTTTTTTCATGGAATTAACAGTATAAGCTACCAGAAACTGAAAGTTGCCAGCTTATTTCAAACCAGCTTAAATAGCTTGTAAAAGGCCTCATATTTTATAGCTCTGTTGAAATGGTTGGTAGTTTGGGGATTTTACAGGTTTTTCAGATACAAGTGGGGTAGGAGAAAAAGGAAAATATAACTGAAAGATTTGAAGCGCATAAGAAAATTTAAGGCAAAATGTTAGTACCTTAACTAGGTAACCTGTTTCTGCAAAGTGCTTGAGCAAGGATATTAGACCAGATGGACGCACTGTTGTCTCTTCCAACCTTACCTATTTTCTGGTTCTGTGACTAGTTACGAGTTGGTACTGCATTTTTTTGTGCATTCCAGATGGGGTTTGGTCTTCCTTGTTTCATTTCTACTTACAGTGACAACCTTCTATATTCATTCCAAGTGGCCTGACCTTGCTTCTATATCCTGTGTATTTTCTGCTTATGCTTAAGTAATAGCAGGAGTTCTTTATTCATCCAAATATCATGGCTGGTATTTCTCTTGATGCCTTCTTGGACCACAGTTCAGAAAAAAGCTGGACCATTCCTTGGCCACTATTAATTCAGCTACATAGAGCTGTTTTTCCCAAAGACAGTAACACAAAAACTACCGACTTTAGTCTAGATAGCTGAAAGTCATGGTTCTTTCTTTCAGGATTGACAGCAAGGTTTGTTTTCTGGCAGCTGTCAGGTCTAGGGTATCCATGAGAAATCACCTCCTAATGAACCATTGTGGACTTCCCAAGTGGAAGAGTCTGACAGCTGTTTGACATGCATTAATAAAGTGGCACCATCCTGATGCAGCTGATATACAGCATTGAAACAATGAGTTGCCAATATTATCATGGCATTCACACTACCAAAAAATTAGTGAATTATGCATTTCTTCCCCTCTTCCTTTGCTGTCGTCTGCTCCCAAAGTGGGATAATGCTGCTGATGCCAACCTGGCTATTCCTTCTAGGTAGGTAAGAGCTGTCCCCGCTCCTGAAGAAGGTCTGAGGGCAGCCACTTTCCTTCCATTCCTTCTGTCAGGCCCCTTGCAAAGTTCCACAGGGGCACACCTGGGTTGCCAGCCAAGGCATGTAGTTTTATGTAGTTTCCTGTGCCAGTGGGACACTCACAGTCATCGATCTACTGGGTGACAGAGCAGATCGAAATTCTTGAGGAGTGTGGTCCCTCTTATCAACATACTGAATGTACTACCTCTTGGTGCAAAAGAGAGTTTGTAGTGTGGTTGAGTTCAAGATGTTAAAATATATTTATAAACCTAATGCTTCCTCCAGCTGGGAGCTGGAGCAATTCATTTTACTCAAGGACAGTAATGGCTGGTCTGTGATAAGAGAAAATTACTCATGCAAAATGTCTGGAATACAGATTGCATCCTTTATTTTTAAACTATTAGAGGAAGGACGTGCACATGAGAGGTGGAAGGAAATAAAAAAAGTAAAAGTTTTAGGAAAGTCAGGCCACCTCCTGCCCCTCCCCTAAGCAAGTATTTCCTTGCACAACATCAAGGCCACTTCAGTCATTTATCAGCACTCCTGACTAAATGGGGAGGTCGTGGTAAACTGAAGGTCAGCAAATGCAATGCTGTCTACAAGAAAGGGGAAGAATCTGGACAACTACAGGCTGTTAGACTGATGTGGGTGCCAAAGAAGGTCATGGAGCAGATCATCCTGAGTGCCATCATGTGGCACATACAGGAAAAGCTCAGCCAGCTTGCATGTGTGAAAGGCAGGTCCTGCTTGGCCAACTCTGTCTTCTTCCATGATAAGGCGACCCACTTCATGGATGAGGGAAGGGCTGTGACTGTTGTCTACCTGGATATGTCTATGATTCTCTGATCAGGAGTTTTGCCTTCCTTGGTATTACTGTATGCTATCATCAGCTTACAGTATTTATTATTATTACTGAAGAAAACTGAGCTGAAAACTCCCCATTTTTAAACAAAGCATTGCTTGCTAATCAGGGTATTATATTTCATTTATGGAAATCACAGTGCTATTTCCTGCTAAGCAATCTATTATACTGGGGCGGGGAGGAAGCTTTAACTGCTGCTGCTACTGCTGTTTTGAAGTGCTGGTCTGCATTTTCTATACATAAAGTTTGGGGTTGCCTGTTTCATATGTATGTAATGATTAGGGAGAAGGTGCTTTAGAATGTTCTGATGAATTTCCTAATGAACCAGACTCTGCTGTTCCACCCCTTCTGGGACACTGTACAGGCAGTCAGAAGTGCAGAGAGCAAAAAGTGGCAGCTGTGGAGAAGCACCAGCAAACAAAGGTCTGCCCTTACCCCTTCAGCTGCAGGTTGAAAGTTATTTAGACCATGACAGCTGAACATTTATTTCCTTTGTAGCAATTACTCCCAACATAAGTTTCCTCTAGGATATAATTGGGTCACTTGCAGTGGGTTTTGCTACCTGTCTGCTATGAAGTCGTGCATGAAATGTAGAAATGGGTCAAGAACATTAAAATCTTGTGGGGAGCCATTTTCAGACTTAGACCAGGATCTGTGTGTGCGTGTTCACAGAGACCAGGCTTAAGGCATGTAGTCCTGCATACTTAGACTGTGTGCCGGCAGATGGGAGGTCTGTGCATCCTGAGAAGATTGACTTCTTTCCACTTGGACGGTGACAAGAATAAAGGAACATGTTAAGGTAGCCAAAAAAAAAAATTGAAACTAGATTATCCTATACTTGCTGCTAAGAAATGCAAAGAGAATCTCCATTCATGTAACATTTTTCCACTCAGGCCCTCAACTAAGGAGGCATGAGGCAGTGCAGATTTACTCTTGTTAGAAATAAAACAACCCTCATCTCCTGACTCAAAAACAGTGCTCTGTGGCTTCTGTTTGGCTGAAGCAGTAGCTTCTGTCTTGTATCCTTCCAGTTTTAGTATCGCTTACCTGTATATAGCTTTGCTTATCACAATCATCCAGTCTTTTACAAAAAAAAAGGCTGGTATTTTTTAAGGAAAACAATCACCTACAGACATTCTGTTTCAAAGCTCAAACCATCAAACTCATTGATTTCTTGCCTTGCTGCATTTTCAGGTTGACTTTTCAGATCACTTCCAAACACTGTCTTGGTGAAATATCAGAGCTTAATATGTACTTGCAGTGTCCATGACCAGAGTTCAATGATCCAGTCATGTCTTAACCACTACCTCTAAATGTTTGGTACCGATCTCTACCTTTTGCTGTCACACTGCAGCCTGTGCTCTGCTTTGATTTCCTCCTCTATTCATGCTTCACGTTGTTTTCTGGTTGGAGTGACTCAGCTTCCAGCATGGTTCTAGTGCACAGATGTTAATGCCAGAGAATCACTGGTATCACCTGCACAATATCCCTGTGCCAGGGATTTTGGCATGGAGCCCATTCAGTCTATGATTTATATTGGATCAGTGCTAGGTGCTAGATGCAGTCTGGTGGAGAGCATTCATCTTTGTCTCTCCTTGAGTTACAGAGGGACAGCTGTGAAACCACAAATAGTTTGACTTCAGCACTGTGACTGCATTTGTTGGTAAAGCCTGAAGTGGACAAAGATGAAGAGGAAGGCTATGGGGGAGGCAGGACATTTGTCATTCTCCAGGCACAATTTATCAGGAATTACATTTAGAATGGCTGAGCAATGGTAGCTGCTTTGTCCAGCTCTGTCTCTTTCCCGCATGAATGCACATATGTATTTGTACACACAAACACACACCCTCAGTCTTTCATGTAAATAGAATTTGTGCTGCTTGCTCAGCTCTTTTACCTGCGTGTGATTCCAGGTATAATATATGCTTCTGGGAGCACAGTAATGTAACTGTGCCAGCAGAGATCTGTGGGCAGTCGTCAGTCTCTGCTAAACAAACGTGCTCTTTGTCCTGATGAGATGCCATTTCTCATTTACTTCATCCCTCTTGCAGTACTGCATCCTTCAGGCTGGGGTCCTAGGAGGGCAAAGGAAGAAGGATGGCTTCAGGAGAGCTGTTGGCTCATCTCAAGTTGGCTTCTGAATGTCCAGGTGTTATTCTCAGTAGAAATGTAAACCACATCTGCCACTATAGATCGCATTATTCAGGAAGTGCCTTAAAATCTTGTGTGTATTTACTATAAAACCAAAAGATTCTTTTAAAAAATACCTGGTTTGCTTGCATGATCTGTGTCATGAAGTAAGCGAGCCGGAGCCCTGATGAGCAAATTGTAAAGCATGGTTTGGAAAACATGCAAATAAAAAAATAGTACATCAGATTTCAGGTGAGAAAAAGAAGAGGGAACAAAGATGTGAAAGTTTTCCCTAAAGCCAATATTGTTACTGTGCTTGGTGAAAGGGAGGAACTGTTCCGAAATACTGAAACCACCCAGACCCAAATGCTTAACTCTGTGTTCAAAGACTATACTATTTGGTTTTTGTGGTTTTTATATTTTTTGGTTTTTTGTGACCCACCTGCACATCAGGGGTAGATCATTCTTGCATTCATAAAAGTTGCTCCTTCTCTCCCTAGCGGTGCCACAAAGAAGCAGAAGGCTGTGCTTGGGTTCACTGAGCTGGAACAGCATATTGATATAAACAGACCTGGGACCTTCCGAAAGAGACGCTGCTTGGCACTAACACCACCTTGAGTTCAGGCAGGATGTGCATCTGTGTCTCATTGATAATGTAATAACCTTCATTACATTCTTGGCTGAGAGCACCTGTGCACAGCCCGTGATGTCAGCCCAGGGCAACCATTTTGATCGAGGTGATATTAACAGCTCTCATTAAAACCAATGACTATAGCAGTGCCCAATAGCCCTGCTGTACTAAAGCGTCTGTCAGCATTTCTGTTACAGGGCTCTGTTTTCAGGAGTTAATAATTTAGCCATAAAAGTTTTCCTACCTTCGAGCTGGAGTTTGAATACAAAATATGAGACTGGGATTTGTTAAAAAACCCACAACTGTTATCGTCTGACTTTCACTTTTTTTTTTTCCTTTTTTTTTTTCTTTTTTTTTTTCTTTCCCCTGAGTCTGCTTGTGCTTTGCTAATAGTGCAATTGCACTTGTCTGGCAATTGTAAGATGCCAAAAAAAAATCATCTGTCTTCCTAGGCTGAAATGGGAGAGCTGGAAATGCCTGAAAAGTCTTGGAAGTCCTTAGGTGGAGGCATCCTCCACTGGCCCTAGGAGGAACTGAAGCAGTCTATTACCTAACCTTTAACATTAGACATTGTGCTAAAGTATAGCAATGTGATTAATTTACTTGCACTTGAACTTTGGCTTTTTTTTAAACTAGATTTGAATGTATAGACTCTCAAGTAGTATTCCATGTCTGGAAAATAATCATCTCAGCAATAATGAGGGAATAATTATTTCGGATAAATATTCCTGGTTAAATATCTGTAGCTAGACATGCTTATTCAAAATAAGAGTATCATCTTAATACCAAGTTTTCATACTTTGGAGAGTGCATTTAAGTAATTTCCAAAATTTAGTCATTCTGATTTTGGAATGTAAATTTTTTTACAAAGCTATTCCTGAATGATGCTCATTTTAAATATACTTGCCTCTGGGGACAGGCCCAAAAAGACACTTATATTCATTTAAACATGTAAAGCTAATGCATAAATACAGATCCTGAAAATATCATCTTTCCCATGCTTAACTTTACTGGTGAATAACATTAATGTGTTTCAAGGGATTAAATCACAACATTTAATTATACAATTCTTTACAGGCACAGAACGACCCGCTAAATCAGTGGGGACTGCAAGACAGCAAATACATGTCAGCAAAAAAGAATGTGGATAAACAGCAATTATGAAACAGATCTGACAAGTCAAAAATCCAGCTGAGCTCTAGAAGTTTATATTTTGGCACCTGGCTCTTTGCCAGCACCAGTGTTTCATACTTGACACCTTACATGCACAGTGTGTGCTTCTGAGAATATTCTTACACAATTATGTGCATCTTGGCTAGCCAATGTCCCCCTTAGGGAAAGGAGGGGGTGGGAGAAAGAGAGGAGAGAACAAATAATGGGAACATTAGTGATGCCTCTTATTAGTCATATATTATATAATCACATAATAATTTAACTTGAAAGGGGTTTGTGGAAACCATTGAAGCAGGGCTAATTTCAAAGATGGATCAAGTCCTGTCCACTTTTGACTGTCTTCAGGGGTGCTAATTTTGCTCATTCTCTGGGCTCCCCTTTCAGTGCTGAGCCACTCTTGCTGTGAAGAACTTTGTCTTTCTGTCTAATCAGAGCTTCCCTTGTTCCAATTTGTGACTGCTGGCTCTTGTCCCATTGTCATTCATCTCTGAATAAAGTTTGGCTCTGTCTTCTCTACATTCCTGCTTTAGGTAAGAGAAGACTGGTTAGGTTGCCCTTCTGCCTTCTTTTGCCCAGGGTAAGCAGACATGGCAGCATTTGGCTTGGGCCCAGCCTCTGCTGCATTTCTCACTACTTTATGAGTATTTCTCTTGTGTTGTGTGGCCAAACTGGCCACGGTGGTTTGGATGTGATTTCAGGTTCTACAGAAAAGAGAAAAAACTTCTCCTCAGACCTGCTGGGTATTATCTTGCTCATGTAAGCTGGTAAAAAGCTAATCTCCACCACTGCAGGATTGCACTGGTGGCCAACATTCCACTTGTTCAAGAGGAGCCCATGGTGCTTTTCTGCAGGGCTGCTGGTTGGGCAGGTCAGGCTGTATCAGTGCCTCCTGTGGTCTCTCAATATAGTGATGGGTGATGTTGTAGGGGGTGTTGTGGTTGGTTGGTTGGTTGGTTGGTTGGTTGGTTGGTTGGTTTGCACACAACAAAACCACTCCGAGATTTCCATATAATCTTTTCAAAAAAGCATTGGAGGTGAGAGGGAGGGAAATTAGTTCCATTAGTCTATGGAATTAAGGCTATCAATGAAAGAAGGTCACTTCACAAGTAAGTCATATTCATTCTAGAACTGCTTAACATACATTTATAAAGTTTCATCATCCAGAAAATTTGGTTTGTATACAGGTGGGTAAAACAGGGTAGGCATCTTTTCCATATATGTTACCTAAAGCACAGCACAAGGGTACGCTAATTTAACATTCCTCCAAATGCTTCAGCAAGGAAGGGGGATAAACATTAAGAACACTGTAGGGAGGATAGGAAAACTGAGACACAGTGGTTCCATTGTTACCAGAGGTCCATGCAGTAAATCATTAAGGAAAACAATCCTCCTAAGTGATGTAGCAATCTGTTACCTAAGCTATAGATTATTTGTATTTTAAATCTAGTGTCTTTAAGCTTTTAGTAAAAATCATTTGAGGATGGTTTGAGGAACGTGTGAGTGTTCTGCATATTTAAGTTATGAGTTAACCAAGTGGTTCCTATTTTTGCCTTAAAAAGGCAAACACTTAGGAGAGGATAAATAAACTACAAATGAACATTAAAAAAAAATCATTTCCATTTTCACAAATGAAAGGACTTATGTCTTAATGTTAGAATGACTGCAATTTACAGGGGGAAAAACGCTCCAAATTGTATTTAAAAAGAATCAAACAGCAGTGAAATGGGCAGTAAATTTAAAAGAGTAAAAAAGTAAAGTTAAAAATAAAAGTAAAGTTAAAAGACTGAGACAAAAAGTGTGATTTGAGGAATGAGGTTCTCAGAATGCAAACACAGATCCTTAAATCTTTACTTTCTGGAGAAATCAATCTAAATAATGCCTTTGTGATCAGTCCTTCCCCGAGCAAATGGATGGTGCTCAGTGTGTTGGGTGGTTTAGATTAATTGACATGGAGTCTCCCAGCCAAACCAGAGAGATGGGAATGCAGATCAGCTGCTTGGCACTCCTCTGTAGCTGAACACAGCCAACAAGCTGTTCATGATGGCAGCAGATGTTCCTGCCTTTGCCTTGCTCCAAAGTTTGCCGTATGGACTTAGTTCATGGTCCAGTCCTCCCATTTGCAAATTCCAGTGCAGGCAAAAGCCCATCAGAGTAGAAAAATTGGATGCTGAGGCATCAAGACCTGGAAGTAGTTGGTGTTTTCAGATAGGTGAATGGTAGCATAACAGTAATGTGCAGTGTAGAAATGAGGTTATCAGAACTGATTTTCCTTCCAGACATTGTCCAGGCACGGGCTCTCTTTTGTTTCAGTACGTAAACACTGAGGTTTCTGTGGCTGGACCCCATTAAAATTTGCACTTCTGAAAGTCCATGTTTCTTTTGATGTAGACCATGAGTGTTCGGGGATAAGGTTCCTCAAGGCCCTGATCCAGCCCTATGGAAAGAATGCTGGCGTGGGTTTGTACAAGCAAATAATAATAAAGGAAGATTTTTTTATATGTACACTTCTTTTATCCAGAGAAATCGTGGTTTTGCTAATGAAGGGCTTCACAAACCAGCAAATTAAGGCCAGCCCTGTTGAAGAGGAGATTATCTCAAGAGGGAGATAAACAAACTTCATCATGTGCATCAGGGAGGAGGATACAAGAGCAAGCTCCTCTCTGGAAGCTCTGCATCCCTTCCGAGCCTCTGAAAGGCGAGCATGTGTCGACGCCATACGGAGAGCATGTGTGGAGCCTGCTCCAGCCTGCCGTGGGGAGCAAGCAAGGCTGTGCTGGCCAGAGCAGGGCTCCACCCGAGAGATGTGACTCAGGCTGCAGGACTAGAGCCTGTGCTCCATGGGAATGGCATTCAAACATCGCAGTCTTAAGTAAAGAGATCATAATTCCTTTTTAACTTGGGGAATTTGCAGGGTTTGGAGTGGGTTTGGTTTGTTGGGTTTTTTTTTAGAAAAAGAACCGGATGGCACGTTGCTTATAATTTTTAAGAAAATAGGTAATTTTTTCCAGTTGATCATTTAGCCTTACTGTAGTAAATATATTCATTACTTAATTTTTAAGTATGGAAAGTCAAATGGCTGGTTTTAAAATGCAGGGGTTTTACATATTACAGGAAGAGACCTGGAGCCATCTTCAATTTTTTGTTTCTTTTTGTGCAATCTTTTTCAGTGTGTACAAGTGCTTAATTATTTGTCTATTTTATTTTTTAAAAATCAGAAAATACCATGCAAAATTTCAGAAATTCAGATCATTTTTCACAAAACCTTTTTTTCTTGCACATATTGTACCATGAAGTTGACTCGTCCCATAGATGAGGAAGGCAGAAAGCCTTGTATGACAGTATTTCTATATCCATTACTGCAAGGGCATTTTTAAATATATCATCTTTCAAAAATGGAAATTTTGGAGTCCCATTAGGGAGTTTTGACTTTTATTCAGGCTAGAGTGAAACCTAACTGAACAGTATTCCAGAGCCTTTGGAAGTCTGTTCCTGATTTTCAAAACTGAAAGTATTTAAATCCATTTTGAAAATAGGACTTGGGTTGCAAGACCAATGTTGCCTCTGGAATGTCTTGCTTTTTGACTACACCACACCAGAATCACAGGATCTGGTTAGAATATGTTTAAAATGTACAGTGTGTCTGGCACCTAATGGCAGTGTGTAACATTTGTTTATTTTTTAAGAGGATGCACTGCAAACCCCATCTTTTTTATATTTGTTAGTTATATAGGCTTTAATTTTTCCACATGCTTACTGTTAGTTTGACAGAATTTTAAGCAAGCCTTGCATGGGAATCAATCCATGTGTTTTATGCACTGTGCTAAGAGTAATTTGATTGTCCCTATGGCTGAAAAAAAAAAAAAAAATCTGCATCTGTCCTGAATTGAAAACAGATCTGCATTAAAGAGCATTACCTCAGTATCACTGATACGCTAGAAATTAGTCAGCTGGGAAGTACATTTTCAAATAAAATAGGAAAAAATTACAAGCAATTAACTTCTTCCTTTGAGTAACAGAGAAATACGAAATACATGTTTTGTTCTTTAAAAACACCTCATGCTGTTAGTTAGAGAGTAAGATAGGAATAATGTGCTTAAAGAGTGGACTACACAGGTAAGAAGGAAATGTGCGCTGCAGAGCGTCAGGGACTGCTTCAGCCTCGCCCGTGAAAGCGGCAGATGTTCAGCCAGTTAAATGGCTGTCAGTCGTCACTGCTTCCTCCTCCAGCTGAAAATATGGCCTGACAGGTCCAGTCATGCTGGTGCCTTGATAACATCATATCAGGGTCTAAAATGTATTTTAGATTTGCTTTCACTGTGCAAGAAACTACAGCTCTGTAGGGCCAACATATTTTTTAATTCATATAATACAATTCTTAGGATTGAGCTTATTTGGGTACTAACCAAAAAATTACTTACATCACGAGCATTTTTAGCTCTCTCAAGGAACAAAGAGTACTCAGTAGTTAGGACTTCTTGATAGCCACCAAAATGTATTTAAAATCCTTTAGAAAGATAGGTTTTCCATTGCCCTTCCTCATTTTAAACATTATGTGTGATTGACTATGTGTGATTTTATTTCATTGAAGGAAGCATCATTTTAGCATATTAAAATGCAATATGTCAGTATCTCAACATTTAAACTCTGCATAAGGTATACTATAATCATTATCCAATGAGGATGTATTTAAGGACCAGCTTATGCTAGAGGTGATGGAGCAAAGCACTGAGAATTCTGCTGTAGCAAGTTATTCACTCTGAATCTGCCCTTGGCTATTTCACCTCCCTTAAAAGAAGTTAAAGAGTAAAGTTACACCACTTTGCTATTTTAGTCCATTGTTTTGGCATTTTAATGTGATATGAAGTCTCTTCTTGGCAACTGGGACAACAGTGACAGAAATTATAATTGAATTATCTAGATATATGGAGTTCAAAAAGTGGTTAACACAGATGGGACAACCACTTTGTTGATTGCTTTTGGATGGCCTGCTTGGGACGGGACAAGACCGTGGGAGGCAAAAAGCCTAATTTTTAAGGAAATGAGGTTGTGAATCAAAGACTGACTCTCTGCAGGAGGTATGAGTTACATCCAGTGACTAAAACCATGTGAAGGATAGGGAGCCAAATAGCTGACAAAAGTGGAAAAAAGGATTTTTGTTGATTCATTATAAGAGAAATAATGAAAACTAAAAAGATTTTGGAAAGCTTGAATAATAGCCACTGGGAGATTTTCTTCCTTTCTTTTAGAGCTGTTGGAAAAGTGGGAGAAGTTTCTGATCTACTCAGCTACCACTTTCTTTTTCCAAAGTCCATTGATCATAAATATTGTGATGGTGTTAAGAAAATTTATGTTACACGAGATTCTCATTACTGAAGTAATGATGCCTTGGCCAGAAGGTGATGTGTTCTTTAGACCGTCCAAAAGTTTGTTTTGTTTTGAGAACCTGCCAGCGTCTCTTAAGTGATGTCAGATTTTTATGTATGCCAGACATTACTGCAGAGTACCATGGGACTGTCCTTGCCTTAGAATCAGCCAGATTTTTATTTGGGTTTCTTTGGTGGCTTATTTGGATTCACCCAGCACTGAAATATCAAAACCATTGATTGACAGAATTAATAGATTACCAGTATCGCAAACCATTTGAGCAATGGGCAGTCAAGGGTCAGTTAAGGAAGTAGATTGATAGATAGCTCTTTCATCTCTGAGAATCCAGATCTTGTCCTTCGATTCATTTTTCATCAAAGTTAAAGACACTTTCCTTGTTTTTGACTCACTGGCCATGCTGCTGCCAGTCTTGTGGTGGCAGAGGAATACAAAGGCCAGAGAGACAGCGCGGTCCTGGGCATGAGATTGGGATGCGCTCTTTGTGTTCGGACACATCTTTCTGCATTACTTATGTAAAAGGAAGAAAACTATTGCTTAAATATTTTACCAGTGCACAAGCTGGGTTTTTTTAGAAGATACAATGCACTGTAATCATTAATTTAGGCTTATGTGTATGCTGTTATAGAAGAAACGTGACAATATTTGTCAGGAAAAAAAAATAATCTCTCTGTATTTGCTTTGTTTTCTCTGTACAGTTATCTGGTTCGTGTGCTTGTAAGATTACCTGGCATTCATAGAATTTGAGTTTAAAATGTTAGCAAAATCCCAAAAATTTCACAAGTTACTCCTGACTTTGCATGCTTTGCAGATTATTTTCAGGCATTAGTCACCTCTGTTCTGTAATCAGAGAGCAGGAGAAATAGTCAGCAGAAAAATAACCAAAAGTGGCAGTATTGTTTTACTAAATTTTTTAGGTACAAGTTATTAACATAAAATATGTTTTCCTTAATAGATCAAAGGAAGGTGCCATATAAATTAGGGGAGAAACACAGAACAATACGAGGGTGTGGCTGTTGTGCCATCACAGCAACTGGTGTTACTGGGTATATTTTAGATCAGGGAAGATCCTTACCTTCGCCCTGAGAAATCTGCATTTGCCATCTGTTAGATTAGATAATGAAGCTATTTTGTGGAAAAAAAACTTCAACTTCACATAAATTTAGTGGTAATGATGTGGCTGCATTAGCCCTGCCCAGGGCACAGTGATGAGTGGCCTGTTGCAAGCTCTGATAAATCTGCCATGATAAATCCACCATCTAATTGGCTCAGAAGGTTACACCATATACTCAAGTGACTCTTATTTCCTCATCTAACAAGAGTCCTGTCTTGCAGGATTTGATGTTTAAGAATCCATTTAATTGTAATAAAATAAATAGTTGAATTGAGGTGACCCACATTCTTATTCTTAAATGCATGAATAATTATCCTGTTGGACTGACACCACAGCACTTTCCAGCATCTTGTCAGAGCAAGATATCGGTTTATTATTCAGCAAAACAAAATAACATAAGCCGTGTATGGGTGTCTACACTACACTTAGAACCATTTCAGGACATCCAACTGTAAGGTTTTGCCCACCATTATGGGCCTTTTATTTCTTATTTAGTTGGTTGGCTGATTGAAGGAATTTTTGGTTTGTGTGTGTGTTGAACCACTATTAGAGTGGCTGAAGAATGATGTTTAATTCTCTTTGTAACCATCCCGAGATGAGGATTTTTCCACATTGTCATTACCAGCAACATTTATTCTTTCAACTTTTCAAAAAGCTGATACTCTAATAAAGAGTAGCTTTCTTGTTTTGACTGGCAAATGTAGCAGAGAAGAACAAGACTAATAAACCCAATCATGACTCTTCGTTGACCACATCACCAAAACTTTCTATATCTTGTGTATCAATGCACATCCGTATCTAGTATTGTGCTTTCATTATCAAAGCTTTTTACAGTAGAAAAAAAAAAAATCCTCATTTTCAATGGGAAAAAATTTATTTTATTCCCAGATATAGTCTGTGTGCTTATTTTTTCATGCATTAACATCAGGAATAGGCATTTATTTTATTTATAATTTTTGAAGGATTCCTGTCATCTGAGCATTTCAAAGGGAAAGAGGTGATGTGCATTGAATAATACTCTATATGCTTTTATTAGTGAGCAGCAATGCCAAATGATTTGAAAGCAGGTTAGTACCTTAGAGGCAGCTATCAGAAAGGCTTTCTTCATCTATTCAGTTATAGACCAAATGACATAAAGGACAAATAAGTGTCAAGAACTCAGGTGAGAATTATACTCTCTTGCTTTCTGCAGTGTTTCAAGAGTCTTGTAATTTCAATCTCTGTTTGCTTGGCAATATACCAAGTTTTTAAAATTCAGTATATATGTACATTTTGGCATGCATGTAGAAGCTGTTAAATTTATTCTCTCTATTACCATTGTTGTGAGCATCATTGCAATTACTGCTTCGAGAAACCCAAAATTTCTCTGGTCTGCAAGGGATATAATCTTTTTCAGGCTGTCAAACCTGAAGAGAATTTAAATTTGAGAGCTTTCAAAGGAATTACTGGTGACATTTTAAAGTTTATGACAGAAAGACAGATAATAAAGTTCTGTCTGAAGCAAAGGCACCCAAATGAAGCACCATGTTTGCCTTTACACAAGGCTGTTCAATGTCAGCCTCCTCTCAGGAGGATCCACGGCAGTGTTAATAACATCAAGATTGCTGCAGGTAATTCTCTGGCTTCCTTAGGGTAAGTTTCAACCTGAACTAGACTGTTTGAAAAAGTGCAATTTAACTAAGTAGTCTGTAACCTCTTCTTTTTCCTAATCTGACCTGAATTCTCACCCCTTTGTCACTCACCTTAATCGCATTAGACACCTGATAACAGTTAACGTCGTTAGCGAAGGAGAAACAACAAAATCTTCACGTGCATTAGAGGTCTCTGCGGCGCACGTTTGCTTTAGGTTTCTCTTGAAGTGTGGATCAAAGCATTTCCTGATCCCTACAGTTCATCTACTGTGCTTTCTTAGGCCTCCGAACACAGGAAGTTTACAGCTCAGGCTGCACTTTGATTCAAGTATAAGATATGTAAGTACAGCAAAGGTATTTGCCCATTCTCAAGTAATTATTCCACAGGGTAATTTACATTTTGACTAGTGTGTCTCTGAGTCTTGCTTGAATATATATATATATATATATATAGCTTTTGCCTGGTATGCATCATTATTTATTATTCTTTGCAAGTTAAAGTTCATCTGGTAAGATAATTTTATAAAGGTATTCTGCAAGGAATACAGGGTAAAAAAAAAGCATGTTTTCTTTTTGAAATGGCTGATACTTTTGTTTATTCTTTGGGGACTGGAAATTATATCCCTTAGGGGGGAAAAATAGTCCCCTTTGGAACAGTTGTTCCTTTCTGTTGTGCAAAAATACAGCGGAGCAATGTTGCCTAAGCCATCACTACTTCTGTCAGTCACATAAGGTTTTGCAAGCACTCAGAGCAAATTTGCCTCACTGGAGAAGCAGTGCCCCACACTGTCAGGAGAATTCTATTGCTGAATTCCATCATATGAAAAGTTAAGTGTTCTTCACACATGGAGACCTCTTTGCAAGTGTTTTCCATTATCTAAACTGTTGGCCCAGATCCACTGGCAAGAGCAATAGTGGGAGTGTAGGACAAGTGGTGAATATGGTTGTCTCTTTTTGGTTTATTACATTTCTCATGATATTTGGTATTTTTACTAATCCCTTGTTGCTGAATACAGTGATTATATGGGAAAGAACTTCCATTTAAATAACATAAATGAGAAGTTGCATCAGTGCTAAAATTCAGGCATTGCTTTTGTGAAGAAACATTTGAAAACATATACTCTGGAGGTGGAAAACTCCAAATGGAAAAAGAACCCTGAAATCTGCCATTTATACAGTAATTTAAGCTACTGTAGGACACTGGGGAGTGCAAGATGCAATATTTAATTTAGGGCAAATGCACTGCAGACCACCCATTCCTCGCTAGCTTTAGAAAGTAGCACATCAGCCAGGAACTGCCAATTTACATCTGAGCAAAACCTCTTTTGCCAAGCGAGATGGGAATAGATGAAGTTGCTGGGGGACTGGGCACTTGCAGATAACACCAGATGCATGCTAAAAGTGATATGCGGCATTCTCCTGCTCTTTTAAAATAGCTTTGAAAATTAGAAGGTGGTGGTGTTTGCAAAAATGAACAAATTCAAACTTTAAATACTAAGCCAGTGAGATTTAATTGAGATGACATAGTTCAGGTCATATTTGTTTGCTAGGACCAAAACAAGACCAAAAAACCAAATCTTAAAATGCGGGTTCAATGCAGTGAGCGATGTGGGTGAGCAAGGCAATTTCTAAAATCCAGCTGAATACTTGAAGAAACCATGTTGATGTGAGCCGGGGCAGGAATTACGGGCCGGCAGCAGGGAGTCGGGATCCCCGGGGCAGCGTTATTCGGCTGTCCCAGTTCTGAACCCATGCTCCAGGGGGCCCTGCGTAGCCAAAAGTGATGCTCCCTTCACTCACCATCTGCAAGCCAGGGGGTTGTGCTGCTGCAAAGGCTGTGAAACGCGCCTTTGCAGTCCCACATTAAATAAAGTATCCCGGGGCAGCCTCTTCTGCCCAGGTCTTGCACACTTCCAAGATTCACTGCTTGCTTTTTACAAACCACAGATTGTTGTAGGAGTTTATTTAGAGAGAAGTATTTTATTTCCAAATAAGACAGCCAACATGAAGAGCAATTAATTCTCCGTGTGTTGTGCTTGCATGTTTGTGATTGTTTCCAGATTTAAAAAAAAAAAAAAAAAAAAGTGGTCCAGCAGGGGCTTTTAGAGCTTGTTATTTGTTTTGTTTGTGAACTGAGGTAGAAGGAAAACAGGTTTTTAGTTATTGGTTTTATGTAGTCTTGCTGCTTCACAGTGTTAAAACAACTGTAAGTGCACCTCTTGGGAGATTCCTGACCTTTGTCACGTTGGGGTCTGTATCTCTGCTGCCCTCCTCTACCTGTAGCCTTCGAGATCCTCCCTGCAAAACTGATGCACATCGCGAAGGGTGAGAGCAGCTGATTCAGTTAGCTGTAGAATGTTTGGACTGTCCAACACCTTTTGCGTCCTTTAAGTAAAAGAGTGCTTCCAGGTCCCTGAACAGAAATTCAGACTTCCACCTTTTCTTTTTACTGCTTGGGTTTCAGCTGTACTTGGTCATGTGGCCTCTGGCACTGTACAAGAAAAGCAACCTGTCCCTTTAACAGTTCCTGTCATTGAGACGGGAACCCTTCTTCAGGAAGATCCTGGGAAGTTTTAACCAGCAGTATTCCCTGTGGGAGAAGAGACTTGAAATGACACTTCTCAGAGCTTGGCTAACCTCAGGAGCCATGGACTCTTTCCTAATAAGCTTTAGTTATTTCAAAAAGCAGTGATTTAGAAGTTGAAGTTTTGGAGTTGAGAGCAATATTTTTTCTTTTGTAGGCAGCCTCTAGTTCTTCTGTACACAAGCAGACACAAGACAGTTTTCTGAAATAAGGGGAGGGAATACAATGAATCAGGCTTGCCTGTTGGATGTAGTTGGTTTTGTTTTCTCAGATCAATAGAAACTGTGACAGGTCACAGAGTAAGACTTAACTTCTTTGGCTGCCTGCAGATTTCTATAAAATGCTTACCTAGTTTTGTCTCATTGATGGCTGCAGTCCAGAAGATATAAAACTGCTTAATCTTAACAACAGTGATCATTCTCGCTTCAAAGACCTTCAAAAATATCTGTGTGGCAGACCTGGGACGCCACTTAAAGATGCAGTTAGAGGCTGCCATGGTCATAATCATGGCCTGTTTCCACAGGGCACTATTACCAAGCTTATAAAAAATTGTGCCCAGCTTTATTTAGCTTTACAAGGCTTTATCTTCATTCTAGCAGAACTGCATGAGCCTGTTTCCCCACACACTGCCATGACAAGGAGACAAAGCTTAAAAGGGGGGCCAAGCTACAACTAATGAATACCTGAACTGTGCCCATAAATGCTACTTCTCAGGGGCATCCGAGAGGGCTTTGGCTGTGGTTCCACATCAAGGAGCAGCACTGTTTGAATAACACCTCCCACAGAGCAACCTTCTTTCTTTGCTCATGTCCACCCCAGGCTATGCCAACAGAAGTGTTCTTGCGGCTTCCTGATGTACCTGATCACAGTCGTGGTCAGGATGGAAAAAAATTTTTTCAGGTTCCTTTTCTCCCCACCCAGATCAGCTCCTTGAAACATTTTACCACACAGCTGTGCAAATAGCTGGCTTTGGCAGAGCACAGCGAGCGAAGTGGGGCAGGCACCAACGTCCAAAGAAGGAGAGCCAGGGCTGTACAAACTATCCTTGCCATCAGAGAAATGCTCCCAGAAACACAGTCCCGACTGCATGAAGTCCAAAAGCACAGGTCTAGATTGCCAGCTGCTTTCAGTGTGTATGAAGAACCTGTACAAAACTGGGAGGCCACTGCCCACAGATATGAGGCTAGCTCTGATCTGTTTCTTTTGTGGGGGCTGTTCTCAGTGCTATGGACCGTGCTGGTTGTTCAGCGTTATGTTCTTGGATACCATCCAGAAGTAGCTTTGCACCTGTAAAAATGCAGCTTCCAGTGGTAGATTAAAGTGACCTTTGAAATGAGTGGTGCAAGTGCTGAGGTCCCACACACGTCCAGCCTACTTACCATGCCATTAAGATCAGACCTGTGCAACACCAGATCCAGATCAACTGGCAACATAGAAGTGTCCTGTATCAGACGTGGGTGCATGGTTACTCCATTAGCCTGCAAAATAGCCTGCAAACTAGCATGTATTTCAGACTTCTGTTTATGCTGGATTCAGAGGACAGACCGTTCCTGGTCAGGAGTAATGCCTGCCAGAACAAAAAAAAAAGTTATCCTTCAGAAATACTTCAAAACAAAGTATAACCAGAAATGTAATTTTGGACAGATTTGGTGGTTTATGCCAAATAGATAAGTTTTATTTTATGTAGTACTATGTGCCCTAGAACCAGGGTTAGCGCATTGTGTGACAACAACCCAATATTCTGCATGAAAGTTACAATAGGAATGGGGGGGAAAAAAAAAAAAATCAGCTAAAAAACCCCAGCTAAATTCAGTTTGCTAAAATCCAGCTAACAAACTCTAAAACACCTACTGGTTGTGAAGTCTAGCCTGTTTTCTCTACTTTTAATGCCTCAGACTTACAAAATGCTCTGAGACAGCTGAATGAAAAGTACTAAGAGCTTCTTGTTTTGTTTTCTTGGTGTCTTCTGTGGAGGGGTCACTGTTAATGTTGGTAGCTACAGCAATGGAGAGCAGCATCCCTAAATATTACTGAGTCGGTGGGTGTGTATTTTTTAGGTACCCAGGAAAAAGCTTTTTACACGATGAGTTAAGCTCTTTGTGATTTGAGGGTTTTGAAGATGTCTCTGGAGGTGGTTGTACCATAGTCTGTGTGGACACGTTACTGAATACCTGCCAGCCGTCTGCATCTGACTGAGCAGGGTGTTTTGAAGAATCCTTCTGGAAGGAAAACTGGTCACAGAGGTCTGTTTGAACACTTGGGATGATGGCAGAAAGGAACAAACCAAATTTTTATGGAGTTCCGTCCTACAGGTCACAGAAAGCAATCCGCAAACATTGAAGAAATGTCAGGGAAAAGAAAGGTAACACGGTCCAAAAGCATCAGTGAAAAATTACGTAGCCCAGATGGCTGAAATTATTTTCACATTCATTGCACATGTAGTCTGGTTTTAGCTATCTCCAGTGCAGTCATTCTGCTGATCTATGGAAGTTATTCCCCCCTCAGTGCATGAGCATGTTTCCCATTCACATAAATAAGAGTTATGTCTTTGTATCCAGGGAGAGGGGATTTTGTCTAGTGCCCAAAGCAGCTTCTCACAGGACTGTTTTCCTCCCACACTCTCAGTTGTGTTCAGCTCTCCTGACCTGTGTTTTCTTTGTTTTGATCTGTTTGAACTTCCATATTTTAGTTTGAACTTCTATATTAATAAATGTTAAGAAACTATGGAAAAGATGACAGGCTAAAAATGGGACCCTTACTAGGTTAAACAACCTCAACCTAAAATATGAGAGGTGGCTAAAAAGAGAGAAAAAGATTTGGAAAGTGTTGCAGCATAGAAGTAATTTGATTTTATGTGATGATATCACCACATTTTCCTCTCTCCTTTCCCCTGGTACCTATCAATGAGAACCTTGTTTTGCTGTATGTGGGAAAGTTTGTTCTTATTTCCAGGGCTACTGTCAATTGCTTTTAAAGTATCTGTCATAAGGTACTATTCAAGCAGTGCCAGGGATGACTACGGCTATCACGGCTAAACAGTTCTCAGCCATGGAGCATGGGTTTCTCTGGTATGAGTTTAGGTGGTTTAATTAATGGAGTGCAATTCTGATGACCAGGATACCTCAGCCCAAACAGGCACTGGTGCATAGCAGTCTCAGGGTCTCATTTTGACACCTCCCATTTATTTTCCAAGACTATTGCTGGGAGAGTAGAGCTAAGGTTTACTCAACATTAAGTTTGACATACCAGGGTTTTCTGAAGCAAAAGTCTGTCAAGTTTGAATAGTCATTTTTTGCCATTTGTTCTTCCCCTATTTAGTTCATTTGGTTATAGGCATGCTGTGATGAGGATGGGTGTGCTCTTCTCTGTGTGAGTTTCTAGAAGTGTTGATGATCTGTCTGCTTCTTGTCCCCTCATTTTCTTGTTGGGGAAGGGGGGAGACATGGGAGAAGAGGAAGAAAGCAGCAATAGCATTTTAATTATTTTTAAATTTTTTTTAATTTTTAAAATTTCTTTTATTCCTCTGTTGCTATTACAGACTAGGTCTTCTAGCCATTCCAACCTGTCTCCTTCTGTGTGACAGAAGCTGTCATGCAATGACAGCATTCCTGATGGTGATATTCTCTTTACCTTTTCTGTCTCTTTTCTTTGGAGGCAAGTTTTCCTAACATACTCGCTGTCTGGATAATCAAACAAACTGAGATGCAGCCGCCTTGGGAAACAATTGTATAACTGGAGAGACCAGGGAGAAGGCAGGGGGGGTGTCGGCAGCATATAGTCAGTAGCAATGTGGGGATGAATGAGCTCCTGGATAGCACTGCAGGCCTGTTAGCATCCCCTCAGCTGGCTCCTGTATAAATCAGCTAAAACAGCTGGGGAGGGGGGTTTTGCTTGTACTCTCAAGCAAGTGCTCTATAGGGTCCTTGGTCACTATAGCTCTAGAATAACTCAGCATCGGCCTATGGATAAATCCTGCTCTTTTGTGGGATCCTCTGTACTGCTGAAAAGCAGTTTCCCCTCAACTCCTCGCGGCGCTGGACAAGCGTCCTGTTTGCCCGGCCGCTCCCCGGGTTATCGGGACTGCAGGAGAAGCAGATTTGGGCCATTCACACCAGCAGTTTCCTTAGTGCCTTTGCGAGACTGATAACCCCCGGCGGAGAGGCAGTGACGCCAGCAGGCAGCAATCTCGTCCCCAGGGAGAGCTGCCGGCCCTGCGTGTGTGTTTATCCCCGCAGGTGTGGCTCCTGGAAACCCTGTCTCTCCCTGTGGTTTTTGGCGCCTGCAGCAGTCTCCCAGACCGGTCATCGCGGCTTGTCCGGCTCTAGCCGTTCTCCCTAGGGAGCCTCCTCTGGGCAGGATCTCGGGGAAGCGTTGCTCAACAGCAGCCTCATCCTTCACAGGTGCCTTTATGGCGCTGCCAAGGGAGTGTGTGCTGAGCCAGCCCGGCTGTGGCACGGCACGGCACGCACCCCTGTTTCCTCCCTGCCGCCTGTGGGGAGAGGTGTTGGCTTCAGAAAACAAGACGGGCTAGGCGAGCAGACAAGAAGAGGCATGAGAAGGGCCAGGTTTAATCCCTGAGCACCTGCGTGCTGCCGGTCGGACGGCAGGGCGCAGCCCGAGGAGCCCGGGATGCGTGGCCGGGAAGCGGGCCCGGCCGCAGGCACGCGCGGCTCCATGGCTCCGGCCAGGCCGCGCCCGGGAGCGCCGCCAGCCCAGGGGCTGCGCCTCGCTGTCCGCAGAGCCCCTTCCCGCAGGGAGGGGCAGCGCTGGGGGCGGGCATGCTGCCCTCACCTTCGGCAGGTCGCGAAAGAGAACTCTGAGGATTATTGCACGGGGCTGTGAATGTGTATTAGCTGGCTTGGCCCAGGATGTAGCGAGCCGCTGAGGAGGAGTGTTTACTGAAGTGTACCCTGGCATCCTTATCCTTCCTTTGCAGCTGCTATTTACCAGACAGCATTTGTGGTGAATGTAGCTGGCAGGGAACATCGTCTGGAATGAACTGGTAGAGTTAAAGAATTTTTCACAGTAACATTGTTGCAGGCATTTGAAAATACTTCACATGAGGGCATATTTTCGTAACACCGAATTAAATTAGCATTGCGTGAAGCTGGCTCAACGAAATCGAATTTACCATCAAAATATTTTGTGCTTTTGTTTTGGTCCGTCCCTGCCTTGTTTACAGCTCCTTTGTGTTAGGCTCTGTGTTGCAGAGAATCATCTCCATCCGCTCTATTGACACCTTGTATGACAAATGTGGCAGCAGCACAGCTGGTTCATCAGTGCTGGGTGGGGCGTGTGCCGGGGGGAGGAGGGGGGGAGATTTAGGCTTTCTCTTGGCGATTTAAGAAACTGAATATGAAAATGCACATATTCCTGTTTTAGTCAAAATGGCCTGCTATGACACTATTTCTTTAAGAAACTTTGATTGCTTAACTAGAATGGGAACATCTTCTTTAAAAATTGCCGGAATAAAGTAGCAAGATTATTTATTCTGTAGGCTGGTCTGAGATTCAGAAATTGCTTTCTTGATTCCAGACTTGACAGTCAGATATAATAATTTGTCATGTAGTTTGGTTACCCACGACTGGAACTTTTTCTTTATTTGTCATTCCAAAAAATGAGAAAACTGCTTAAAAAGAGATCAGATTCCACAAAAACAGAGAGCCATTAATATGCATGTCACCCCACCATGCTGAGTCTTTCTTTGTAGCTTGTGCAATCTACTCCTTCCTTTACTCATTGCCTTTGTTTTCTTACTTTTTCCTTATTTAGGTTTCATGTAGTACTGTTTTTCTCTATTTTTTTTTTTTTTTTCCTTGAGAAAGCTTCTAGCAGATTGTGGCTGGTATAGCTTTATGGGAACAGACTATTTTGGTCGAGTTATTTATTTGAATTGGGACTCGCTAAAACCCCCTCCTTGTCATGAGTCTAATAGAGATGTTCCAAGAGTGTATTAGTCATTACTGGGTTGACATGAAGCAGAGTGGAGTTCTGGAGATGTCCTTCCAGTGAAAGACACTGAGCTTTAAACCCTCTTCACAGATGTGCAGAGCTGTGCTAGCCATGCCTAACTCCCTTGCAAGCTTAATCATCTTTTTGCCTATAAATCCCCATGTGCCATTGAGATACTGGATCCTTAGTGGTAGGGCTGGATTTAATGGGAAGCCTGGATGTCTCTGATTTATCTCACAGCTCCAGCCCTCAGTGTTGCTTATGGGGATGGGTGGAGTGCACTGCTGCTGCCACCCTGGTAAAAGCAGAGGGAAAAGATCTCCCTGCCCAGCACCCAGAAACAGGCTCAGAGCTGGGGCTTTGTCTCCAGAGCTCTGACAGCAGCATGGCCATGCAACAGATGAAGTAAACAAACCAACAATACGGGCATTTTTGTACAGAATAGGTCTATTATTCTTCCTGACAGCATGACTTGGAATTTGAGTTGTCATTCTTTGTATTGTTCCTTATTTAAAAAGAAAGAGAAAGCAGAACAAGGAACAAATGAGACAGCCTGGGGCTTTTGCTTGCCTGTAGGATATTCTTTAGGTTCTGTTGGTGCTACAAATTGGAACCATTTTGTAACCAGGTCCCTGAACCCAGCTGTATTCTTAAAGCAGTTGGGCATAGAAGTCTGACATGCTGGTGTGATTGATTCACCCAGGACTGTTATGCAGACCAATATCCAGGAATCCGTAACCAATCCCTTACCAAGACCAGTTCATTGATCACTCAGTGTACAGGGTTTCCCTTAGCTGGCTGCTGTAGCTCGCAGTCATACAGTGTAGCATCCTTCTCCTTTTCAGCCCTGGGGGAGGTTTGGGCAGGAGGGTGTTGGTTGGGCTGTGGCAGGGGTGCACACTGCTGCTCCTGGGCACTCTGAGCCGGGAGCCCTGTCTGTGGAAGGCTGCCAGGCTGGATTCTGCCCTGACTGTCCCTGCCAGGCAGTGGCTTCTGTTGGGAGTCCATGGCCAGAAGTCTGCTGGAAAGGTGCACGAAGCTCTCAGGGCTTTCAGACAGCAGTTTGTTGCGACCCTAACTCAGTAAAGCTTAAAAAAAATTGCATTAGATGAATTTTGACCCCTTTCTGGTCATTTGGACTGGAAATCCATACTGTCTGCTGGACACAGAAAAGCCAAGATGGATTCTAGGAGATAGCCTTTTCTTCCTTACTCCAGCAGCGACTGGCTGTATATGAAAAGCAGTCCCTGGGTTTGCTGAAGTATCAAACTTCCTGCCAGGGGGTAAGAATTTTGTGTTATCTGCATGGCAACCTCCTCACCTGGCCAAGGAAGTCTTCTGGAGCATTCCCTTGGCTGGGGGAGGTATGGCTGCAGGGAACTCTGCCTGTGGGAGAGTTGATGGAGGGTCTGTTGAAACCCTCCCATTCTCCTCACGCTGCTTTTTTCAGCTCTAGGCAGCCATAGCAAGGGAAAAGCAATAAAACCTTCATCACTGAAATGAGATGCACTGTTACCATAATCAAATTAGCAATCCTGATCCTGCTTCAGGAAAGAGTACATCAGGAAGACTAGGTAGAAAATTGCTCTGTGTTTAAAAATTGTTAGTTAATGATTGTTTATGTGAAAAGCATAATTTCTTGAGTTGTTTCATACCATTTCTGGCTTTATCTGTGCACTTCTGATTTTCTAGGGGGACAGATGGCATAAATCCTTATTCTACTTTTCAAGACTGTGTCTAAACCTCAGTTTAACTGGGCAGCCTGGAAGGTCTTTCATTCCACTAGATACCATTTCTGTTTACACATCTGTAGCATTTAAACATTGCAGGATTGTTTAAATGCATTTAACATTTAATGCATTTCTGTTTATGTTTAAATGCATAAACAATGCATAGATTTTGTTTAAAGGCATAAACATTGCATGACAAACTCAGTTCGTCGTCTTAAATAATTGGGGGACTTGGCCTGAAGCAAACAAACTGACAGTGGAGGAATTAACGGGAACCACAGAATGTCTCTCCATTATTGACAGGTAATAGATAACAGAATAACTTTATTGGCAGATAAATGAATAAATGACTGAGAATCATATCCATTAATGGCAACCAGCAAACATCTTCCCCACTTAGTCTCTTGGTACAGTTTGTGAAGTCAGTGCCTGGATGCCCAGGAATGCCTCTTGCCTTCCTCTTGCAGCAGGAGCTGGGAAAATGGAGTGGACAAGCAGCAAGGAGAAGAGGCTGCCTGACAGAAAGGAGGAAGAATGAGGCATGCTGGTAGACAAGTCAGATGCAATTAAAAAGTCTTTGCCTGAGAGACATCGAAAAATGAGGAAGCAAGCTCACAAAGGCATCCAGCAAGAGAGGCAAATGGGAGCAGACACAGATTCTGCTACAGGAGAGCATTAAAATGTCCTGAGCAGGAGATGTGGAGGGAGAGCATAAGGGAACACATAAATATTTTATTTAGAGCAGACTGTGGTAATCATTGAGGGTCAAGGCAAGGAGGCACAACAGGAGGAAAAGGGTCACACATGGGTTAATGCCTCATGCTCACAGACACAGGTACCTGGAGCTGTTAGAGAAATCCACACTGGGAGGACACAGGGTACACACAGGATTGCTGGCATGGGGACACCATGGTCAGCTCCAGGAACTTCCTGCGTGGCCCTGGGAGAAGTTCAGTCCCTTTCTCCCCATGTCTTTATTGTCTAGTAGATGCATAGTAGAGGCAGCATATGCAGTGAGACTGTCTTCAGCAGTGCACTACACAAGACAGATGACAATACAATTTCTTCAGGAAAATATATTATGCATTTGTTATTTTCAATAAATATGAGATGGGAGAACCAGCTAAAGGTAATTCACTGGCTTACTTCCTACTCATATTTAAAATTTGGAAGCTTAAGCCTTCTCTTTCTGAAGTTGTGGCTGTTCAGCAGAGGTTGTAAAGCTTTGCTTTCAGCGGGGAAATCAATCAACTTGAAAACTGAAAATTGTCTGTCTGACACTGCAATACAAATAAGACAGAGTGCAGTGTCCCTTTTATGCTATAGATTTCCTAGTGTGGGGTAGTTGTACCAGGTTTGTCAATGCACACTAACCGGGTATTTGTTATTAAACATTTATAAAGTTCACAAACATACAAAGCATATGGGATTTAGTTCCTTCGTGACGATACAACCATTTGAATCCTTGAATCAGACTGAATCATGAGGTTAAAAATAGATTGGTAAAGTCTTCAGATTTACTCTCTAAATTTTAAACCCTGTGGAGGCATATGGAAGAATTTAAAGTTAGCTCATTTTAATCTTTTTTTCTGATACCAGAAGGAGTAAACAAGGGGGGTTTCCTTTCTTTTAATGAAAACAGGAGATTCTCAAGACTTGAAATGAAGCCTTGAGAAGAGGCAACAGCTTGTTTCCTGCTTCCTTCCTATTTTTCTGCCAGGAACTCTCAGCTGCTGGGCTTGGCCCCCAACCCTCCTGCACCCTCATCTCACATGTTGTCCTTTCCCTGGTGCTTCTGCCTCTTGCATGGATGGTTGGCATTGTGCTTGGATGGGCTAAGGCTGCTCCTGCTCACTTTGGCCACAAGGCCATTGCCACTGAATGTAAATGTGAGTGTAAATCCCTGTCCTGGACTGTGAGGATGGTGGCTATTTGTGGTGTGCATCTCACCTAATCTCAGACCTCATTCCTCTTCCCACAGCAGCAGGGATGGTTGGTGCGGTTGGGATGTTGTGCAGTTCTAGCCTGTGCTCTTTGTCCCCATACTGAGGTCACGCCCTCTTTGTCCTCATAGGAGTGTAGCAGAACCAGACTGTCCAGGAGCTGCCCAGTTTAACAGCTGCAGATGAAAAGGCCACCTGTAGCAGCTGGAAAGATCTGCTGCTACAGCACAGCTTTGCTTTGCAAATGCAGGAATTGCTGAGTTGCAAAGGTGAGCTTATGTAATGCAGGTAATGGAGTGTGGGGCAATTATTTAAAATCATCACAGTCACCGTCATCATTAGGCCACTTCTGGTACTTCAGAACTACAACGTCATTTTTGCTCTTCTAAGAAAGACATCAAGACATTTGTAACCTGAAAGGTTGAAGTCTGAGAGCATCACCGACTTACAATAGTGTGGTGGGACTTTACAAATGACACTCCATCTCAGAATCATTTTTCCCCTTTTGAACTTGTAGTAATATGTCTTTGATAGAGCATTTTTTTTTTTTTAATTTGCTTTCATATAGAGCTAAAAAGGTATTTTAGAAAATTATATGCAGGGATCTTGCTACAGGCCTAACATTTAAAATCTTTCATGCGTGTGTGTGGGCATATGCCTAAGAGAAATTTTTGTGCGTTATGTATACGTCACAAGTCACGGTTTTCAACACGTTTGCTTGCTTTCTGCATTCCAAGCTCCCTTTCATTTGTGCAGCTACAAAACTTCTGCTGTTTTTAGTCCTAGATAACATTCAGAGGGCCACAACAAATTGGCAGTACAATCCTTATCAGCCGTTTTCACAACTGGCAGAACTCGAGTTGGTCCAGTCTGGAGGGGAAGCTGTGAAGGCACCAGCCTGGGCAGGGCCAAACCTGCAGTCTCTGGGTGAAGGGTACCCTCAGGGTGATGCTGGAGTGCTGCTGGGGAGCAGGACTGGCTGCTCCCTTCTCAAGCTGGAGAACCCGTATTCCAGGCACAGACCTGACACCGCAGTGCTCTGGCAGTCGGTGTTAGTGACAGCCGGCACGCGGTGGTGGAAGTGACACGTCTAGCAGGAAAGGAAGAAGGTGTTTTCAAAGGGGGGGGCTGCAGCTGGGTGGCTCTGCCTTTGTTTGAAATGTAGTGCTGGGGAGTCAGCAAGGCCTTTGGCTCAGCTCCTCTGAGCCTTTGTATGTTCCCGTCAATATAGTTTTTGTATTTTAAGGAGTGGTTACGCCGCATTTTTAGGACACGTGGCTCTTCCTCAGGAATGGGGCTGTTTGGCTTGCTGATGCTTTTTATCAGGAGTATGAAGTACTGCTTTGATGGCTGATAGGGTTTTTGCCTTTTCTGGGTCTGGAAGTTGATGGAGAAGTGAGTGGCACAGATGCTTTGGAGAACAGTGTAGGCTGTAAAGAAGAATAAACTTAATAATCCCTGTCAAGGCAGTTGCTGTTCATCAGTGTCAGATGGTAAGTCACTGAGATCACTCCATCTTCATGTATTTCTATATTGTGCCTTCAAACTATAGACTACATTGATGCTTTTTAGAAATCTATCATATAGTTGATTATAGCTGAATTGACGAGTTCCTGGCATTGAATGTTTGACTGAAAATAGTTAATTTCAAATTGGTTTCACCTGAGAAATAGAAGGATTACAGTTCTGCTGCTCCCTGTCTTCTTATCACAAAAGGTAAGAAATTAAATTTGATAATTGTAAGATTTGGCTTATACTTTTAATTGGCTTATACTTATCATTATAGATAAGATGTTGGCTTATACTTTTCATTTGTCCCTTAGAATAAAGTTTGTGGATAAATAGGATCGTGAGGAGTGTTTAAATTGAAAGGAAAGAGAGTGATAAATATAAATTTTGAGTAGTGGGATGTGGATAAAAAGTTAGTTGTGCAGGATACTGTTTTCTCTTTCTGCTTCAGATACTAGTGAAAACTTTCTTGAATTTAGTTTGAATTCCGGCTGTTTTCCATTTGCTACATCATCTAATTAGTCATCTATTGACAGTGTTTTAGAGGCAAGAGAAACTGAATGTTGCTCTTACGTGTTCACTTGGTTTAGGGCTAATTTTCTGTTCAGGACACCCATATGGGAGAACATTAAAAAAACTTCAATGATTCAATGGGTGGCTGAAGCTATTAGTACTCCCCAGGGATGGTACAAGAAATGAAATCTCAATTAAGAGTGACTTTTCCTTACAAAGTAAAGCCTTTGAATCAGAGCATACCTCTGAGCCTTTTGTCTGCCAAATGGGTGGGGGTAATTCAGTTGAGAAAATGCAGTCAAGATGTGAAAAAAGTGCCTGGGGGCATCCAAGGCCTGTTTCCAATGATGCACGGATGTTAGCAACATGCTGAGCTTTAAGATCCCAGAGCACAATACGACAGAATATTCCCTTCTCAGTCTCTGGGAATTAAATTAGGTGTCAAACCAAAGGCCTTTAGGGAACTAAAATCAGAAAACGTTTGGTTTTCAGTTGGAACTTTTACATGGCTTACAAACTTGCTGTGTGTGAAATCGTATGATAATAATGGCTCTTTGCTGGCATCGAAATGAGGACTTGTCACTATTTTAATGGCAGTGCTTTTTGTATAAGCCGGTTGCAACTTTTAAACTCAGAAACTTCAAAAAATTCAGACTATACTTCAGCAAAATGAATTGAAAGTATAAAGTGTACTTTATAGTAGTTTACAGTATATACACTTTATAATAGATGGTATAAAATTGATCTTAAGATTCTTAATTCCTGAAATTATGTGTAGAATGGTACTAAATTATTTTTAAATTATTCCAAAATATTTAAATTTAAAAATTATATTTATATAAATTTATATTTAAATTTTCATTTAAATCATTACATAATATTAAATTGTTTTTAAATTATTTAAATTATTTTAAAGTTCCAGCAGAGACCCCTGTTCCAACTAAGTAAGTGGATTTCTACAAGTTGATCATCTCACATATTCTGTTACATAAGAATTTTAAATGGAAAAAAAAAAAAAAGAGGACTGAAGCTAAATGTGTATTTTTCCAAAAGAAGAAGGTAGACAAAAGTCAATAAAAGTGAAGTATATTGTAGTGGTGCTTTTTAAACATTTTAAATGAATTTGAAGTGCACCACTTGAAATATCTTGTATGAAGGTATCACTGTGGAGGGAAGATCTCTTAAGTGCAGATTGTCTGTTTTAAGATAAAATAATAAAAAACTAAAGAAACTGGATCTTATTCTATGGTTCTTCATAAAATATGAAGAACATCTTTAATGCTTTCAATTTTCTTCCTCTTATAGACTGTTGTAAATAGGCAGTGTTCTTGATGTCAGCTGCTCAACTTTAGGCTTCCTGAATAATGAGAATTCTCCTGTAAGCAATTCTCCCCCAGTACATCTTTTGTTTCTTTTTATGCTCAGTGGATTTTTTTCAGTATTTGAAATATACTGAAATTGTATTTTCATGCACTGTAAAATCCAAATTGCTAAAAATCTCTTCTTTCTTCTCCATTTCCATTGAAAAAAAAAGAAAGAAGCCTATATAATTTCATGTGTTTATAGGGGGGCGAGGAAATGCCAGCTGTTATAAATTCTTAAGTTGAAGATCTTGCAACTGAGCTAGTGGTAACTCCCAGGCAGTTGGTTTTTTTAGAAGGACGTGTTTTGTAGACCTAATCACTAGGCCTCTAGGTTATTTAAGGTCTTCTCTTCTGGACTCTTCATAACTGGTTAAGATTTTTTTTTGAAGTGCAGTGTCAGGAATGAGTCTCATAGCCCAGATGATGGAGGTCTTGCAATGCTGAGGAGAACAAAAGATTTATTTTACGTGCCATCTGTTAGTAAATCTTTATGTAATGGTTGCTTTTCTATGACAGCAAGAAAGAAGTTGACTCATGTTCAGCCTGAAGCCTGTAGATCCTTTTGTGAAAACTGCCTTGGGGCCAGCTGTCTCCCATCTCCTGCTTATGCTCCTAACTTATTTCTTCCCGAGTGAAGTATTTTGCAACAATATGTCCTTTTTGCATACTGCTTCCCCTTTGTCTTAGCCCATTTCTCCAATTTCCATATCCATCTGTGTATCTAATCTGCTCTCTGTTATTCCTGCAGCTCCTTCTAGCTTTCCGCAGTCTGAAAACTCAGAAATCAAGTTGTATCATCCTCATCAACAGACGTGGTCCTCTCTTACTCATGGTTTTTAGTTCTTTCTGCTGTCCTCTGCAGGCTCAGGCACTTCTTGCAGATTTCTGCTGAGCACCATGATCTGGTGAGTATGGTCACTGAGGCCCCAGAAGAGCCTCAAAATGGATGTCTTGGTCACAAGACTCAAAATATGAATAGTTCCAAAACAAGCACGCTGTAAAAATATTGAATAGTGTCAAAATGCCTTGATACATCTTTCCAGTTTGATGAGGAACTACTGACAAGTACTTTTTGATGTGGTTTCCCTGTCCTGCACAGTTTCATGTAAATCATTCTCTTCATGAATATGCCACATGAAGCAGCATTGGGAGCCATATAAAAATGGAGCTAGATCTTATTTGCTTCCTTCTTATTTGTAAGGTGTATTATTGAACAAAAAATAACTTAATTTGACAATAATTTACAAAACTTCTCACAAAGGCAAGTGACCTCAAAATCTTTACATGCTTACAAAATAGGATGTGTGATTCTTTTCAAACTTTTCCCCGCAAATTTAGGTCAGACTGAAAGGTCGGTGGGGCTCCTGTGAAACCTACTTTTGGCTCATAGAGATAAACATTTACTTGCCTTTTCTCTGTCTTCTGCGCTGTTGTGCCTGGATCTGTGCTATTGACCTCTCCAGACTTGTGTGGAGGAGGATTTTGCTCTCCGTGGCTATGACAGCCGGAGGGAGGAGGCAGCGTGGACCAGGGTCCCGGTGTGGGGAAGCCCTGCAAGGGGCTGGCGAGTTGGCATCAACCCAGACCGTGCCAGTGACCTCTCTCGGAGTTAGAGGACTCAGTCTCTCTCTCCCTGTCCCATGCCCAACCACATCTGCCATGGCCACTTCCTTTCACATATCAAAAATATACTTAGTAGCCTGTGGTGTTTGTGTTTCAGCAGCATTTGGGTAGTTAGGTCATTCTGCTTACCAGCAGGTTCTGCTGAGTGTGATACTAGTCAGGAAAAATCTTTATTCAACCTGCTTTATATCTGATGTAGTCATCTGTAGTAGGTGTTGAACAGTAACCGTTGTTATTTTCCTCCCTTATTAATGTCCCCAAACTAACTGGGCTTTCTGCTCTGAGTTTGGGATGAGTTTAGGTTACCTCTGAAATACACCCGCAGGCCTCTCCCCTGTCTATCATTCCCAAACGAGCTGTACATTTTCTACATCAGTGCTTCAGTTGTGTGAATTCCAAGAAAGTTTCTCTTGTGCCAGTTAAAGCTGTTACTTTTTTTAGCAATAAGACATCTGGTTCCTCCTGGTTAATTCTTCATGGTTATTTTATTAGCACACAGGCTTTTAATATGATGGCCAGAGTTTGCTATTTGTTCTTGTCCCTTTTGTGACCTTACAGTGAACTCCAGTATCTCTTTTCCCCTCTCCCCCTCTTCATAGTTTGTGCTCTTTTTTTTCCTTTTTCTATCACTTTCCTGGGTTTTGACAGTTAGTCTGCATTGTTTTAGTTGAGAGGGGAGAATATAGTTCACTTTGTTGTTTTCTGTCTTTCTTCACTAGATGGGTAACAGAAGAATAGCAGGGAATCTGTCATGAAGCCATTATTCTGGGATCAAAGAAGTCGAAGCATTCTTGGCAGTGTCCTCTGCAGAGCCTGTGCATGCAGCCCCATCGTGTCCACGTGCGCCCACATGTCCATGCATGCCCCTCTCTGCCTGGTGCTTTACTCCAGTTGGTAGGGTTTAAAGCGATGCTGAGGTAGCCCCATACACCTTCCTGCTTAACCCAATTATTGTCCAAATTTGTCCCACTTTCCCTAGGAAACCATGGGTTTGTTTTTGTGCATTTCCTGTTCCATTTTTTGAAGAGAAGCTTTCCATCCTTCCTGAAAGAGGCCGGAACTCTGGATGGCAGGAGGTCACTGAGGTATCTGAGCACCTGGAGAGGAGCAGAGCACTTCCCACACAGGCAGGGCATGTCTGGCCTCCTGATAAATTGAAGAGCAAACCACAACAAGGGAAGAAAATCATGGTCCTGACCAAGGAAAACAAACTTCTAAATAGTTTAAAAAAAAACTTGAGAGAAAAATCTTGTGATGTCTTAAAAGTCTTTGTCATTTCCTTGAAAATATTGTGGCCACTTCCCCACTTGATTGCTCTCTCCTCCTTACTTCAAAGGTGGCGCAGTGTAACGCAGTGTACGTGTATTTGAGGGCCTCTGTGCTACTTAGTCACCTCCCTCCTTGGACTTTGCCATGAGAATCGATTACTAACCTGACCCGGAATAAGCAATTATCCCACATATTTTTTGCTTGTAATAATTTCCGCAGATTAATTGTGGCTGCCATTAGTACTTATTACTTAAATGGCTTTCCCTGCGTGTTTAATCATTTATCTAGCTTTTCTAGTTAGTTTCAGACTCTCAACAGCAAAAGTGATTTGCAACTTTTATGTACTCTTGAAGATGCTTAGGCACAGATGCAAATCAGTCTGATTATTAAAAACTTGAGAAATTTTCTTAATGACTTTATAAGGACTTCATTAAGATACTTAGTAAAGTCTCAGAAGTCCATGAACCACGAGCAGAAAACTACAGCTTCAGATACAATCTGTTAGAAATTAGTGGTGAATTCACAGTGTTTGTTACCTGCATTGCTGCTAGGAATGCAGGAAAACAAACTCATGGTTTCCTAGGGAAAGTGGGACAAAGAAGTGGGACAAGAGGAAGCATCTGATACCTATTTAAGCAGCAAAGATTAGCAGCAGAGGTTTCAAAAGCAGTCAGTTTACTCCATTGATGTTGATCTGGAAAGGCCTTCAGGATCTAGATTATTCTGAATGTCTCATTTCCTGCCTTTCACCATATTGCCATATAGTTTTCATTGTGGGGAAACATGAAATCCAGAAAGATGTGAGAGCCTGAAATGAAGAGATATTGCTGTTAATCATATAAACCTTGGTTAGTGCAATTGTTAGTTAAATACTCTGTGATTCCTCATCTTTAGTACAGTATTAGTAAATGATGACCATGGGTCCCCTATGATGTAGTACCCACTACTTCTATAGTTATCATTAGTATAATTTTACATGGAAAATACAATTGAAATATAACTCTCTGTCCCTATGCTACCCTCCACAATGATCATGGTGCTGATAAAATTCTCCCAACTATAATACTTTTAGTTCGGATGTATCAAGTTTCCTTGCAAAAATACTTCAAAAATATTTGGTGTTTCAGTTTCTTCTGAAACTGCATTTTGTGTGCACTTTATAGTACAGCGTTATTACTTTGCAGCAAATGCTTCCATGTCTTTACATGATTTGGGATTTTCTTACAGAGCATTTCCCCTTCCCATTTACAAGAGTGTCTCTTTCAGCCGCTTATTTTCTCCTGGTGTTGCTGTAATTTTTTTAGAGGGCTTGTTATACTTCATTGTATAGAAGTTGTACAGCAAAATAGAAAATTTCCTAAAATATCTTTGCTTTCCTGGAGTCATGGAGCATGTGATGTGCAGCCTGTAGTGGTGCATGATTATTTACAGCACAAGGAGTACAGACAACATGGTCCAGTTGGCAGTGCCCTGGAGCACAACTTTGGAATACTCTGATTTCCTTTTTGGCTCAATTACTTATTTGCTGTGTTTCTCATTGCAGATAACTTTAACTTTGTGCATCTTCATTCTCTATTTCTGGCTCAGATGTAGAGTAAAAATGCTTTTACTCTATAAGCAATGTTTAGTACAATAGGACAGATCTTGTTCTTTAGGTAATGCTTCTGTAATAAACACTCAATGCATGCAAGTAATATTTAGAAGAGGTACCAAAACATCTTAGAAAGTGAAACAATATAGGAGATCTATTTGGGCAAACATTTGTCAGAAAAAAATTCATCATAGTCCCACTATTTCTAATTTTCTACTTCTGTATTTATTCCTGCATTATTTATTTCTAGACTTTTCAGAACCTTATGTATAGACAAAAGCTCCTGTTTTACTTCATATGTTCCTCTCACTTCAGTAACTCTAATTTTGGTAACATTGTCACTCATTATTACTGCAAGAATTATAATACCTTGACTTCTGGGTGGCTGGCATCGTAGCAGTTCAGACAAGTTGCTTTGAAAAGAGGGAACTCCTTTTTACAGCTGTCATATTTTCAGCTATGATGAAGTCCAACCACTGATGGTTTTATACTGAGTTTGGGTTTTAACAGAGAAGATAGTCCTACCAAGGAGGAAAAAAACTCTTTTCAGAAGCTTTGGTCATAATTTTGTATCCACGTCAACACTAATTTTCTGGTTTGTGCAAATTTCATTACTTTTCAGCCATTTTAATGCAAGCATAAATGGCTAATGCTGAGAGGCTGCAGGAAGGGAGTGCTGGGATTTGTGTCAGTTCAGTGCAACAGGGAGAACACTCCCTCCCCTCAAATACAAATATCCCCTGGATATTGAAGGAGAAAGGAAGCTTCTTGCTACTCCTTTGCACTGCGCTTGTTTCCAGGGAAATGAGTGGGCGAATTACGATTGGCATTGTACCTTTTGCAATATGCAGACTTAGAATTTACTACAAATGTGTTTATACACTTCTGGCAGGGAAATGAGATACATTAAGTGTAAACTGTCAACTAAATTCTTCTTTCAAAATTTGTATTTGAGGGCAGGGAGTGTTTTCCCATCAGCGGAGTCTTTAGCTATAGTTTTTGCACCTTCAAAGTTACAACAAAACTTACTCTGACTTTCGTGGTATGGCAAAATTATGGAAAGGGTTTCTCTTTTTTCACCTTCTGATATAAAATGCTACTAAAAAAAAATAAAATTCCAAACTTTTCCAAAGTTCTTTTGCTGCAGAAAGCTCTAGCACAAAGAGGCCTTTGTTTCACAGGAGTATTTAAATCTGTGGTTAACTCTTGCTCTTTTGTATTTCGGGTTTTTTTTTTCTTCCTCAGACAGGTGCCAGGGAGCTCTTTGACATTTGTAGAGCAGATGGGATGCCATTTTACTGTTGTATCTAATTGACAGAACCTTACATACACTCTCCATGCATCCTGCCTTGGAAAGTGTGGGCCATGGAGTTTTAGCACTCTTTTCCACAGCAGCAGAAGCTTGTTTAATTCACTGCCAGATGAGGAGTGAGAGCGGTAACTCACTAACTGGTCTGTGAAACCTCTTGGGAATTCATACCTTCTTGGTGCTGAATTTGCCATTTTGGCAGGCTGGTTGCTTGCTGTTGACTTGGCTGCCATACATTGTATTAGGTACAGCCACAGATGTTATTGTGTGCAGGTATTTTAATATAAATAGCAGCACTGTCTGTGAAAGCCCCTAATGACAGACGTAATTGAGTATGTGTTAGAAACACAAAGATGTCTATGAAATGCTGTCTCTGGATATGTGTGAATGCACACATCCCTCCACGCCTTCTTCCCATTTCACACTCCCAAAGGAGGGATTTTGCAAATGTCCAGTTTTGGGATTCCAAAAATGGTGAGGGTCTTATTTCCAAAAGGCTGGTGGGTGAGAAGGTCTGAGAGAAGAAAATATGTCCCAATTATTTCTGCTAATCTTGGCATGCCACCATCATGCTCGGTTCTTACACATACATATGTCTCATACTTAAAACACATAATAACTCTTTCAAGTGTAACTTCTCCTGAAGGTTGTACACTCCCTGGCAGGTCTGGTTTACACATAAAGCTCCATTTGCAATGTGCTTCCAGCATTTAAGTCCTGAAAGATATATATGTTTGCCCAGCAATTGCCTCTTTGGAGAAAGCAGGTGATGATTTCACTTTCAGAAAGGTAGCTGTAATTATAGTGATTGTCACTGAATATGACCAAGAGGGGTAGGAATACCCAAACAAGTATTTAATGCATTTCAGTTGGAGTATAAGTGAACTAACAAACCCCTTGCCCATGAGCAGCTGTAATTTTTAGAATTATTCTTATGAAGCATATTGAGTTAGAGATTCTTGGCTTCCTTCTGCAGCAGCCTGTCCCTCTGGCAACTGCCATCCTCAGTCATATCAGTTACATCCTGCCACAGCCACTCAAACTTATCTTGTGCAAATGTTAATATTAAAAGCAGACCAGGTGGTTGCAAACTCTGGGATAGAACTTCAGTTCAATAAGAAAATCAGAGGATTTACAAATAGCCTGTATAAAAATTCTCCAGTTCTCCAGGTGACAGTGATTGTTCCTGTGGCACTGGCATAAAAAGCATTTCAATGCCCTTTGTGGTATCCTTGATACCTGTAAACTCTAATTCTAACTTGCAGCATTGTATTTGGCATGAGTGCCATTCAGACGTCCTTTGGAGTAAGTGCTGGCTGCTGTGCAAAGGACTTTCACAGTCTGGTTCTAAAGAATTGAAATACAAAATGTATCTATAAAAACAAACAAACAAAAGAGGAAAAAAAAAAAAAAAAAAAGAGAGACAGAGAGAGAAATCTTAAGAGGTAATGTAGCCAACTCCAAGCCCCAGAGCGGAATCCGTTGTACCAAAATAATGGGAAGTTGGGAGGCTCTCAAGAACAGGTTAGACAGTGATGAAGGCAGTGCACTGACCCCAGGCAATCAATTCCATTACTTTTATGAACCTTGCAGTTAGAAAGCTTTCTCAGGTGTTTAACCGAACATTGCCCCAGCTGCGATTAAACCTGTTCATTCTTGCCCTATCCCAAATAAATAGAGAAGTTAATTTTTCTTAGTGAAACAAAGATTTTACATATTTGAAAATTATTATCTTATTCTCTGACAATCTTCTTTTGTCTTGGATAGAGCATCCTCATTTTTTCAATCTCTGCTTGTAAACATCTCATTTATGTGGTTGTCTTCTACATTTTCTCTCATTAGTCCATGGCAGTCTTTATATCTAGGGCACACTGGATCCGATAAAGCGCAACCCAGAGCTCCAGCTGATGGCTTGGGCTTGGTGAGCAGTGCACAGATTGCTACATCTTGCCCGTGGTTCTGTATCCTCCTGGCTGTACTGGGTATGTCCACTATGAAACTTGCTCTTCTGCAGCAAGATGACTTTTTTTGATGCATGTTCAGGAGCTGTTTTCAAGCACTCTGAGCTGTCTGTATCTGTAAATTTAATGAGCATATTCTCTATTCTGCTGGACAGTCTGTTAATTAAAACATTGAAAAACAGATCCCTGCAAAACCTCACTCAATATATATTTTTCCCTTTGGTGCCAGCCACTGAAAACTAATCTCTGAAAGTGTTTCTTTCAACCACTTGTGTACCACCTTATAATGGCATCAGCTGTGTTGAATAAGGTGGAAACCTTGTTAAATTCAATATGCATTCCAACAGCTGCTATGTCTTATCCACTACCATTTATCCTCCAAAGTAGGAAATTACATTGATTTGACAAAATGGGGATCCTTTGAATTATTTTCTGTTTGCAGACAAACATAAACACTAGCTAGGCAAGTACAGGCAATAGAAAGCATATGTTTAAATCATGTTTTGTACACTGAAAACTGATTCAAGTAACTATCCAAGAGGATAATTATATTTCCTTTCTATTCATAAGAAGTCCATATCTATTAATATGTATTTGGAAAATGTAGGAGTTAAAAAAGGTATCACAACACTTGGAGAATGCTTTTAAGAAGTAAGGAATTTGTCTTTTTGACAAGTCAAAAGGCAATCTTTTCTTAGATCTGTCTGCCCATGTGGTTTACATATACAAATATAATAAATGAATAATAATAAAAATAATAATTTTTAGCTCTAGGAGTTTTAGATTTGTATATAAACCCCTGAAAATTGGTGAGTAATGAAAATTGTCTGCATGAGACCTAATACCTTCCTGAAATCTTACTGTGTGCTTATGTATTCCCTAAATGCCTCCTGTGTTACCATGGGAAACCTAAGGGCCACATAGGCTTTTCAGAATTCTAAGCTATTGCTCAGATAGCATTCCTCTTAGAATTATCCATTAAAACCACCCAAAATAATTCATGGAGCTGCAAGTCATGTGAAATTAGGTCATGGATTGTATCTAGCCCAAAGCCTTGTGGGCTCACCACCCATCCCTGCTGCTGCCTCCTCAGTGGTAGAGATAGCAAATATAAGAGTGAATCCATAAGGTCACTTGGCATGTCCCTAAGACACAGGGTTACTACTGCTCTCTCTTATATTCCTCTCACTAATATAGCCAATTTTTTTTGTTCCTTTTAATTCCCTTTCACATATTCCATCCTCAGTGACATACAGCAATGACCAAAATGACCTGTTCGTATACACAAATAATGTCATCATTTTATGAGCCAGTATTTCAGGGCTTAAAACCACATACATTTATCTCATTGCCCTGAGTTACACCCTCTTGAGCTTTCGTCTGCAATCTGATTTTCCCCTTGGTGTTTACACACCCTTCATGCTTTCAGATAATCGCTGCATCCTTTCCAGTCTCTTTAACCTTCATTTACCCAAGCAACAGTTGTTTGTTTAAATTTATTCTCACAAATCGTGTGATGCACTTCTGGGATCAAGTGTATTAGTAATTTTCAAAAACCCAAGTCTCAATTACTTTTCATTAGTATTATGTTGCCACAGGACACACATTGTATTGAAGCAGCATATTTGGCCTTGTAAAACAGAATTGCCTAATTATTAAATCCTTGCAAATGCTTTTTTTTTTTCTTTTTTTCCTGAGAACTAGAGCTACCAGCCTACTCTACATATACTTAAACAAAAAAAAACTTCCCTGTAAAACTTCATCAACATGAAGCCAGTGCAGTATGCACACTGCCCTCAAGGGCTGTTTTATCATCATTGATGCAGTTGGTTGAGTTGTGGAGGGTTAATTCCTCCCACTCACACCACCACAGTCACAATAACCCTTCTGTTCATGAACTTCCCAAAATATTTATTGAGAGAATAGCTTGGAGATATGTTTTCAGCAATGCTTAAGCCTGTTTTCACTTGTCTTTTTTTTTTTTTTTTTTTTTTTAATTACATTTTGGGAAGGGGTTGGCCAGTGCTTAAAAGCTGGAGTCTCAAATAGATGGCTTCTTCTCATTTTAATTATTTTGACAGGCACCTCTCCTTTCCAGCTGAGTTACCCTAACTGGAAGCAGCTGCTCCTTGGAATTACTCCCCCTCCTCGCTGTGTTGCAGAAGTAATTAAGTGTCTCATGCCCCTTCAATGAATTTATGGACATGAAGTGCAGCATGGGCCTGCTTATATAGAGATGTTTCTCTCTTTTCTGTATTATTCAATGAAGTTTTATGAAGTGAAACATGCCATTAGCAATATAGGAAAAATTAAATGTACAGATTGGATATGATTCTCCATTTCTTTCATAATTCTTGTTAGTGAGTGCAAAGCAGGTTTTATTATGCTTTTCCCTGGCAATTTGAAACTCTGATTTGAGAGAGAGTCCAGAATGATTGATGGTACAGCTTGCTGGGCAGTGAAGAGTAAGGCTTCTCTAGAGGAGTGCAGACTCTGTGAATCAAGCTCATGCCTGTGTTTACAGCCACAGCTGAAATGAATACTTATCATCTTGACTACATTGTCAGGGTCTTGTGAATGCTCCAGATTTCATCACCGGCCTGATGATTTATTTAACATCCTAGCACCTGCAGTGATGCAAAAACTTCAATTTGCTGCTGTTTTTTAAATAATAGAAATGGAAATTCCAGGTTTTATTTTTCAGTAAAAGGATGAAGATGTGACCTAAGTGCACCCTAATGACTTAGACAATTGAAGCCGAAGCACTCCAAAAGTCTTACTTTTAAAATTTTATTATATTTAAATGCAAATGTAGTATTCAGGTGCCTGACATCTCTGATTTTTGAACACTAATCATTACAACAGAAATTGCAACAGAACTGCTTTCCTGCTTGCTGGTCAACTGCCATTTGTTTTTCCATAAACTCTCTCTTTATGTACATATCTGGGCTTGCTGCATGGCACACAGGTCAGCCAGGGGCGCCGCTCTGACATGGGGAGGACACCCATGTTTTAGTCAGATGTGGTGTTTTGGAGAATGGGCAGAAAGCATTTAAAAGGAAAGATGGGGCAGCTGTTTGGAAAATGAGGGAAGAGAGCTGATGAGAGCTGTTTCTATGGATGGAAGCGAGAGGAGAAGCTCTGGTGATGTAGCAGGAATTACCCCAAGAGAAACTGATCTGAAAGAAGAGGTTGAAGCCAGTGCATTGTTCTCCAGTGGCTGCAGGAGGGAGAATTGGCCTCAAGCTGACATAACACACAAGCAAACATCAAATTATCACGTCTGGTCACCTGTGTCTAGCTGAGAGCATCAAGCAAGTTCCTTTGGTCAGCTTCTGCATTAGCTAGGCTCACCTACCCCTTCCCTGCCAATACATTTATGTGACTTCCAACGTAAGCTTAAAAAGTGCAAAGCCTAAGCTCAGTTCCAAATCCTTGTGGGACTGAAAGTCAGTCTTTGATAAGGTCTGTTTTCTGCTGGTTCAGATGAGGGGGAGGGGAGGGGGAATGTATTCACTTTCACAGAAACACTTGAAAAATGTTTATTCTGCTATGTTTTGGGGCAGTATTTAATTGGTAAATTGGGGAATGGGTGTTAGGTGAAGTGTGGAGGAGGTGACTTTTGGACGGAAGCAACCTGTTCTGAATGAGAAGCAAAGCAATTCTTCCTCTTTCGTTGTCTTCCAACTGTCTACAGTTGACGTGTTTGGGTCACATGTACTTTGTTGTAATAATATTTGTTAAGGGCACATCTGTAAAGTTTTATCTCTGTAATAGGCAGATAACTTTTTTTTTTTAAGACCTACATTTGCATTTCATACTTGGTTGCTTTTGCAAAGGTACAATTAATGAAACCGAAATGAATGAAAGCTCTTGGGTTTCTTTTTCCAGGAAGTATTACTTTTAAAAATGTTACTTTCCCTTTCAAAGGGAAATGCAATCAGCATCATATCTGGGGCACGTATATTTTTATTTTAAAAACCTGTGCTGGTCACAAAGTGAGTAATAATATAGGTGTCACTCTGTGAGATTGGTCATCTCTGTTGATGCTCTTCTCAGCTTACCACAGCTAACTTAAGAGTGATATTTACATCAGCACGGAGCATCTCTGAAATACACAGTTATCACACACTACCGAGTTGTACCTTATGCCACGTTTATGATGTCCTTTGGGATGAGATCATCAGACTCCTTTTCATTAGTAACTTACTAGGAGTTTCGACAAAGGAATCAAAGGACGCCGCATTTGGAAAAAGGACAGGCTGAAGTTGTATTCCCAGGTTTGAGGCTAGCTTTTCATTTTTTTTACTTCCACAGTTCTAAAATTATTTGGGAGAAGAGCAGCCAAAGGACACTGAGCTAAATACTTGTGTCTCTATGGCCTTTGTAAGTCTCTTACAAAAAAGATTTGTATGCATCTCTTCTAGCAGCCACTTACAAAAGCAATTCAATCTGTTGAGCAACCTCCTGTGAATGACAGTGCAGAGACTATCCCTAGGTATCTCCAAGGATGCTGAACGCCTTTCTGAAAAATTATTAAGGTTTAGAAAACATTTTGTAAAAATTGCTGCAGAAAGCTAAGAAAAAAGTGAATGCTAACTATCTCAATGTTGACAGGAAAAAAACAACACATCAAAACTGGCTTTGCTGTCCAGGTAGAGAAGAGGGGATGCTGAGTTTAGGTGGAGAAGGCAGAAGTAACACAAAGAACAAGAGTCTTAGTAATTTCTGGAAAATCTCCAGACATTGTGGGACATTGTGGGAAGCAGTTGGAGTCCTGATCTGTGGGCACTTCTGGAGTGACTTGATGTGCACCTAAGCAGGATCATGGCTGTGGTTTCCCTTGGGATATGTTCCTTACCAGTCAGGCTCCAGCTCCCAGAGCCTTTCCACTGGCTGAGCTAGTGCTACTGCCTCCCAGTCAAGAAATGTGATGCTGTGCTCCATGACAGACAAGGGACCTGGGCAGGATATGAGAGGCCTCTGTGGAGTATATCTGTGGGCAGGAAGGAAAGGATGTGAACCTTTCCTTTCTCCTTATGAGTCAAAACATATCCTTCTAGGAGGGCTGCGGTGCTTGCTGTGTTTAGATTTCTTTTTCTTATATGATTTGTCATGTAAAGTCATAGCTACTGTATTTTAAATGAAGCCTGACAAGCTTCACAGTACTTCTGTGTCTACTGAGTGTGGTGCTAGCCCAAAATATTAAGAATTTATTAATAAGGAAAAATTTCCCTGTGCGTATGTCTCTCTCACCTTCTAATTCTTTAATCTAGTAGAGTAGTGATATCTAGGGGAATAATAGATCGTGTGCAATGTGCAGTTCAGACTTTTATCAGAATAAAGCAATTTGTTGTTCCTAACTGCTTTCTACTGATAGAATTAAACAGACTTAACTCCATCTGGTTTGTGTTGGGTATATTAGTGTGCTGCTCTCACTGGGATGTGCTGCTCTAATCATGAGGCTGGTGGTAAGACTGGGAGCTGACAGCTAAACCTCTGAAAGAATAAATAATGATTTCTGACCATACAGCATATAGAGTATGATCTAAACACTGTCCATTTTAAAGCCATTGGATAAGTACTGTCTGTATCACTTCTAAAATCAGGAACATTTGATTTTCTATAGTTGTGTAACTGTCAGGGGGTGCTGAAATGTGATCCTTTTGGAATATGTAGAAGTCTGATGTGAAAATGGATGGATCATGGATGCATGATGGATCTTGTACTCTCTCATAGTTCGTGCATGTCCATTCTAGGAGTGTCTGGGACCATGACAGCCGGTTTGTCAGATCGACTGATGGGTCAGGTGTGTGTGTCCCCATTCTATCCCACAGCAGAGTGCAGTTTCTGAAGCAGCTGCTGGCATGTCTGCTTTCTGTTGGAGAGCAGCTGCTGGCCCCTTTGGCTGATACAGGTGATCCTTTATTCCAAAGGACTGTGATACCAGAAATAATAATAATAATAATAAATTTCTTAAGTAAAATCATTCAAAAATTAAATTCAGAGGAGAGGTAAAAGAAATTATATTTCAGAAGGACTTTGAAAAAAAATGTAGCAAGGACAATGAGATAAAATTGTTTTAAGATGGATCTTGATAAGTTGATGGGATGGAGCCTACAACCACTGAGAGCTGCATTTCCAATCAAAGACTGTGATGTGAAACTTTGAGTGTTTCAATTTGATGACTTCCACCAAGCAGGAAGCGGGGGAGAGCTGAAAGGAGATGCAATCACTGGTCATGGTGTGTTCCATTGTAGTGTGCTTGTGTTAAGAGTTTTAGGGCTTTGGTAGGTCACCTGCAGGAGCTAGCCGGAATTTTTATTTCTCCCTTTCCCTGCAGCCTCTCTGCATACAATGGCTTGCATATTTATTTCTCTGAGGCTTTGATGTTCCGATTTGGACTTGATCTACTGGGCAGGGTGTTGTTAGTGATGTTGAGAAACCTCATGTGTTTTGTTCATGCATGCAGAGTTAATTGCCAGGTCTCTGAGCAGGAAGACATTTCCCTCAGGTCATCTATCAGGAACCCATGAAGTTCTGTGTCCATTTACTCTGTGGAGCATAATCCCCTTTCCAAGGCAACCTGATATCACCCTCTCGCACCCTAGTTTAAAACTGATATCAAAGTGCTCGAGGTTGTAGATTTCCTGGATTAAATGTCTTTCATGTGGGTGACAACAGTTGTGATAGTCCAGTTATGATATTGCATGTTGGCTTTTCCAGTTTATTTTGAGCATATTTCAATTTTTCCATATTAAATATTTTGTTGAAACACTTATGTGACATTGTGGTGAGGTGGCACACGCCGCTTTGGAGCAGAAAGTTTGTCACCTATTGCCTTAATGACTCAGAGGTTTGTGTTTGAGATTTGTGCTTCTCCCAGAGAAAGAATTTGTCCTAGTGAAGGCCATCTCCCTAAACCCTCAGTAAAGAAAGGAGAAAAATGAGCTTCTCTGTGGCCACCTTAACCTGGAGCTAGGATCCTGCTCTGAGTATTCCTCTAGGAGTCCATGTCTCCTGAATACAGACCAGTGCTCTCCAAGTTGGTTAGTCCTGCCTGGTTTGTATATGTGGGGAACTTATATCAACTTTACATCCCCATGCAGCTGATGCAGCAGTAGAAAGACAGGCTCATATGCACAGTGCATCTGCCATAACTTGGCGAGTCTCGACTGACCGCGTGTCAGTTGTTTCCTTCTCCTCTTCAATGATTTGCAGAACAAACATTTTGTAAAAATGTTCAGGGAGCTTCACAGCCACATTGCAAGTGTAACACACTGGGGATTTATGTCACCATTGCTGCCCTGAAGGTGCACAGTGACCATTTTTTAAGAGTTCCGAATGTTATGCACCTGGTCAGAGCTCTTGTGAAATGTCACAAAAATCTCAGAAAACTGACCAGATTTGTTTCTTCCAATAGCTGAAGAGAGGTTCAGCACAATATGCTTTTAGAGAGCAGTCTTTTGTAGATGCTCAAATTATCGTCTAGGTAAATACAGATAAAACTGCAAACAAAAACTGTATTCTAACATGCCAAATTTCAAATAATTTGTTATTTTCTAGTAGCAGCTGTAATACAAAATACTGCACTCAAAGCTGGTCTTCAAAACCCTTGTAAAATCTGAGTTTCTGCTTGTTCTAAAACTCTCATACTCTTGTTGCAGCTGATTTTTGTAAAATACTCCTGGGATTTAGTTCTGCAGAACACTGGCTTCATTAAAATTGAGGAACCCTCTCCTGTCTAGAAGGAGGAAGTGCTTCTACTTGAGGGAAGAGCAGGGAATTATTTTAGCATGTCATATTTATTGAATGTCTTGTGAAAATGGCATGTTGTGAATGTCTGAAAATGCTCAAATACTATAGTTGCAAGACTAGACAATGGTAGCTATTGTAAACCGCCATGTATTTGGTTTGATTCTCTCATCTCCATTTGGTTTTAAAGCCACTGCTCCTGGAGTCATGTGATTTTGTAAGATCTTTCTTTCCTTATCTCACTTTCCTCAAATCAAAGGCTCTGTGTCTCAAATTAAAGGCTGAGGGGAAGACTGCCTCAGCCATGCATCATGCTCCTCTGATGAAAGCTGCTGCCTCCACAAAAGGTGTGACATAATGGCTCAGGAAACAACTCTGGGACCACCACAGTTTATAATCTAGTTTCTGTTACCTGTACTGCAAGGCTGAAAAGTGTGGCTATTCAGGACCTGATTCTGCAAGTGGTGTAGTCATCATTGCACAGAAGCAATGAGCTCGGTGGTCAGGGAGGGGCCAGGCAAGTGGGAGCACTGCCCCTTGCACCTATTTGATCTTAATCTGTTGCCACCCAAGACACAACAATGAGGGGGTTTAGGCTTTGTGCTGCAGAGTTGGTTTTTTGGTTGTTTTTTGTTTGTTTGTTTGTTTCCTTAATATTGCCTCCATCTATAAAAAGAGGCAAAGTACAGAAGATAGTATGTATGACGAGCCCAGAATACTTAAATCCTGAGATCAAGAGTGCCTTGTTTAGATATTTTAAAGTAGACTGACATTACTACTGTAAGTGGTTCAACATGAATTTCTGAGGGTCAGTCAGTAAATTACCCCAGACTAATTAAACCAGTTTTGAGTTATGCAAGCCATCTCAGAGTACTGAGAGACTTCACTGACACGCCTTTAGTCTCGTACTTCATAGGCTTATAGTTGTGTACAATTTAAAGGTCAAATAGAAGAGATTTTATACCTGGTTTGGGCTTTTCGTTATTTCTCTTTACTAGTCAATAAGGTGCATTACCCAGGGTGTATTCTACATGTGCATCCTAAAGGAGGGTCGGTAAAATCGTGCATATTTCTACTTCGTTGGTGATTTCTTTACCACTTTCTCTCAGCATAATTCTCCTTTAGTTTTCTTGCCCCTGCTCTCTGCCTCCTTTTCTCTGTTCAGTTTGTGCTGTTGACCACTCCAGCAAAGCCGCAGTAACAAAATGCTTAGAAAAGTCTTGTCCCTTTCTTTGTGTGGCAGTTGATGAGAAAGGAAGTGTTTTGGCCACTGCTAGGCTACAAACTAAAATACACGATCTTAGCTTTGAGGACAGAAAAAGAGAAGATGAGTGCAGTAACCCCACTTTGCCTTTATTCATTCTCCAGATACTATTCTTAGCCTTGACAGCAAATGGTATCATTTGTTGCTCCAGCCCTCCCGGGCCACCGGTGCTGTGCCCTCGTCAGCTGTAGGGCTGGTGAGTGGGCTGAGGGGAGCCTGGTGCCCAGGAGACCCTGGGCCTGAACAGAGAGCCTGGAGGGGAGCAGCGGTTCTAGGGCAGGCTCTGAGTTGTGTTTGGGTGGTGCAGGACATGTAACATACAGCCTGGGAGTGAGCAGGGCAGGGGGCACGTTGGAGGATCTACTACTGACTGCTCAGATTTGTGAGCTCTCAAAATGCTTGGCCAGTGTGACAGCTGCATATCCATTCACTGCATCACTTTCCCCGCCACCCCTTGCAGACAGGTGCTTCCAATAAATGGCAGCTCGAAACAGTAGCTTTTCAAGAAGCATCTAAACATTTCAAAGCTTAGGAATGAGCGCTAAGAGTAAAGGATTTCCTTGCTGCTGGTCACAGCAGAAGCTGGGAGTGAGGTGTGCGGTGGTGGGTAGGTCTTCAGGTCGTTCTTCTGCCGACCTCTGCTACTTCTTCCATCCACGGGCAGGGGGGTTTGGCCACTGTAATTTAGTGTGCCTTCCCCAAGAAGTGCGTGTGTGTGGGCACTTAGCAGTTTCCCGAGTAGAATGCAGGTGCATCGCTGCTGCTGTCTGTAGTTAGTAATTATTTAATTTGACTGTAATGGGGACTGGGGGTGGTACCAGGGAGCATGAGGCACAGACGTAGGGGAGGCAGCGTTCTCGCAGTCCCTCCCCAAGGGCGATAGGTGACAGACCGCTCCTCAGGATAACGAGGCCGTCCCGGTTCCCAAACTCTAAACCTGAACAGCGCGCCCCTTGCCCTGCCGCCGTGTAATGCGTGCGGCTGACATCTCTTCCCCGACTCTTTCCCCGGTGTTAAGAAAGCGCTGTTGACTTGGCCGCTGGAGCTCCCGGCCGTCAGGCGAGGCACCGGCACGGGGGTAAAGAGGATGGCAACAACAAGAGCCAGCGACCACGCGTGTCCCCACGGCGGCTCTTGACTTTTGGGGTGCGTGCAGCCGCCGGGGCGGCGCTGGGGCCCTTTGTTGCCGCCCTGGGGCGGCCACATGCGCCGGGCGAGCCCACGGGCGGGCCGGGAAGGAGGGGTTTTGGGCCGCAGCGGCTCCGGCGGCCGCTCTGTCGTTGGGTCGAAAGTTTGAGGCGCGGCGGCGGCGGGGCCGTGCCGCGGTGTCCCGGGGCGGGCCGGAGCGGGGCGGGGGAGGATGGCGGGGCGGGGCGGGCCGGCCGCGGCGGCGGCGGCGGGGAGCCGGCGTTGATCCGACGGCGGGGCCGGGGCATGGAGGGGGAGCGGGCGGACGGCCCCGCCGGCCCGGCGGAGAGCGGCACGTCGGAGGTGTTCGCCCAGCTGTGGGCGGACGTGATGGGCATCCTGGTGAGTGCGGCGGGGACGGGGTGTGGGAGCGGGGCGGCCGCGGGGGCAGCCTTCCGAGGCACGAGTGTTCGGGGTTCGGGAGTGGAGATGCTGCGGGGCGCCCGCCGGTCTTCCCGGCACCTGCTGCGGAGTTTGCCCGAGTTGGAGCGTGCCCGCCATGCGCGGGCGCGTAGATCCCAGAAAAACTAACTTCACGGGCAAAGACGCGGGTTGTGCCGGTGACCGCCTTCGTCGCGGTTCCGGAGTAGAGCTGCCCGGGCTGTCGTGGTGGAAAGGGCGGAAGGGCCGCGCCGAGCACCGCCAAGGAGCGGGTCCGCGCAGGGCTGCCCGCCGGCCGGGACGCGCCCGGGAGCGCCGGCTCAGCCGGATCAATGGGCGCATTGTGCCCCGGCGTGCCGCCGATTCAGGGCAGGTTGGGCTGCAGGCGGCGTCGCTGCCGCCTTTGCATCCCCCGCACGCGTTTCGGGGTGAAGCCCCGCGCGTGGGGGGCGCTGCCCCGGGGCCCCCGGGCACGGCCGCCCGGCCCGCGGCGCTCCCGGCGCCCTTTGGAGCTCTTACTCCCGGTAGTTTTTCGGAGACGAGTTGCTCGGTTACGGCCCGTGGAGTTTCTGCGCCGGTGATCTTCTGAGGAGGGACTAATCCTCGTAATTCACTGGTTGCAGACAAAAGAGATGGCCCCAGTAACGAGGGCTCAGGGAATTACGTTTAATGGGCACGTCGCGTACCGACAGGACGGACTGGATGGCAAACAGTAAAAATACAGGAAGAGTCAATCCTTTATTTCTACTTGCAGCGAGAGAATAATATTTACTTTAGGTGCAAGATGATAATTACCGCAGAGGACTGCCACTCAGCAAAAAAACAAATACTAACGTTATATACGTACTGGAGCTGGCAGCCTTCCAGTGATACAGGAATGTGGTAATCAACAGTGGAGTGCCTGTTTATTCCTTTTAAAAGCAAATGAATAGGCTTGATGCGTGTTAGTTTTTGTTGTTAACATTTAACCAGCAGACATTCAAGAATATTATGAGAAGTACTATTTGGAAAACTGCCGTGGAACGTAGTGAATGGTAAACCCATAGTGTCTTAATGCAGAAGAAATGTTATAGAATCGAATAGAGAATTCAATTAGTATTTTTTGCTGAATTTTTCTGCCACATGGACTTTATTTTCGATATTCAAAGTCAGGTTAAAAAACCTATCTCATTCCTTTTCTTCATGGAAATTCTCCATTGACTTGACGTTCAGTTTAATAGCACCCAACTGCGTACGCTTTTTCACTGTTGATGATTTTAATCTAAGAATGCAAGCAGAGTCAGTTCTGCCAGTTTGTATGGAGTACACAGTTGGTACTTTATGAACGGTCTCTTTCTCTCTTTTCCTGGCAGGTTTCAGTACTGCATTTAGTAAGAGCAAAGTGCTATTGGATGCCGGGGAAGGAGTGTTTGAGGAGGCCAGACCAACAGCCTAGCATGCTGAAGCTCAGTGCAGAAAAAGATCTGACTGTCACACAACTAATAATTTGAATAGGTTTCTTCTGGCCATACAAGCTAGTTTCCTTCTTGGGAATACAGAGCTATTTATTATTTGTCTTCTAATAAAACTATGCTGAAATAATTTGTCTTAGAGTTGGTCAGTTTTATAGAAAGGAATCATAATCTTGTGATTATGAAGTTGCTGGTTTATATCAGTTGCAAACATCACCCAGCATTATTAGCATTTCTTACTTGTTTTGTGTTGCAACACAATTATAAATATGAAAAGATACCTTGTGTTGGGTCTCCTGTAAGAGGGAAGACAGAAGCTCTTCTCACTGCACGCTGTCAGTTTTCTTCAGATGTAGATTTTTAAAGAGTTTCTACTCTTTTGGGCTGCAAAATAAGCTCCTAATATGAACTGAGTATGAACTTATTTATTTCTCTGTCCTTGTTTGAAGGCAAGGAAGAGGTAGCTCCAGTGCCATTTCCACTGCTCATCTTTGTGGTACGTAGAGCTTTGTCTTGTTCAAACCTGTGCTGCAAAAGGCAAGCAGTAGACTAGAGCTGTGGCTTCCAAATGGGAGGCTGTACCTGGTTAGTTGTAGTCCATGATGCCACTTCAGTGGCCTGTGTAGCTGGCTTACTTCTTTTACATTGTCAATTATCTGAAAACATGGGTCTTAATTTCCTGGGATGTGTAGCAGTTCATGACTCAAACTGCCTGGGGGGCACAGATGTAAACACCAGAGTGATTCCCTGGGGATGGCTCTATAAATGAAAAAGTTGGTGCTGTGATATGCTGGCCAGGTTGGCCCTGCAACAGCCTGGAAGCTACCAAAGGAATGCACTAGCAGAGGGAGAGAGGAGAGGAGAGCCAAGATCACTCTTGTGAGGCTCCTACCTGCAGTGCTCCATCCAACTCTGGGGTCCCCAATAGGGAAAGAACATGGACCTGTTAGAGCAAGTCCAGAGCAAGGCTGCCAAGATGGTCAGAGGGATAGAACGTCTCTCCTGTGAAGAAAAGGCTAAGAGATTGGAATTGTTCTGCCTGGAGAAGAGGAGGGTTCAGGGTGACCTAGTTGCAGACTTCCAGTACCTGCAGGGAGCCTACAACAAATGTGAAGACTTTCTATAAGGGCGTGCAGTGACAGGACATGGGGGGGAGTAGCTTTAAACTAGTAGAGGGTAGATTTAGATAAGATATTAGGAAGAAATTCTTTACTTTGAGGGTGCTTAGGCACTGGAACAAATTGTGGGTGCCTGCCCCATTCCTGTAAGTGTTCAAGGCCAGCTTGGATGGGGAACTCTGAGCAAACTGGTCTAGTGAAAGGTGTCCCTGCCCATGGCAGGCGCACTGGAACTCGATGATCCTTAAGGTCAGTTCCAACAGACATCATTCTATGTTTCTGTGGTCTTGGAAGGAAGAAAACTAGACTGAAATTAAGAAAGAAGATGATCATCAAAAGTTTGTTGATGGAATGAAAGAGAAAAATGCATTCTTAAGCCATGATTGTAGGATGATGCAGGGTAGAAAGAACCTCAGGCAGCATCTAGCCTATCCGCAAGCTGAAACAGGGAGAGCTCTGAGGTCAGGTGAGGTTGCCTGGGGCTTTATTCAGTTGTTTCTTGAAAACCTCCAGGGACAGAAACTGCACAGTTTCTCTGGGCAGCCTGTTCCAGCAATTTGCTGTGATTATGATAAAAGAAGATGTTTTTCATAGAATGATAAAATGCCTGATTCTTCCCTCCTCATACTGAGAAGTTAGAGCGGTGGAGAACAGCAAGGGAAGGTTTTGCTTTCTTCCCGCTGGAAACCTTGTGGAGTGTGGTGGTGTCTGCTGTCGGTGCTGAATTAGGAGGAGAGGCCATAGTGCCACCCCAGCCAGTTTTCAGTACTGAAGTTACTTGAAATACATATTGAGCCCCTCTCCATATTTATATGGATAAATATATTTCATTGTTTGTGTATTTTTAGTCACATTCCTTAAAATAGGGCCTCATTAGGAGGAACCTGTGATGGTAGATCCCAGGTCCGGAGAGGAAGCAAATAGTTGTCAAGTGCTGCTTGTAAGGAGCATATTTCATGGACTTTGAAGTCATATAATAGCCCTATACTTGATAAATGCTGAGTGTATGATCGCAGCTGTACTAGGTCTTGCTGAAGTGAATGTGGCTTTTCCCTTTTGCTCTTTTCTTATGAAATATTCTGTAGGTGCAGCTGTGGTATAAGCGCCTCAAGCTATTTGTGCTGTTAACTCAGCTTGCTAGATAACAAAATTATACCCAAAAGCTTTTGCTTAGTCTGTAGCAAGCACATGCTGGATCGTATTGGATAATTATAATTTTCAGTGTTTCAGAGCAGCGGTGGATTTTGGAAGTGTGTTAAGGTTTTAGAGAGAGGCAGACTGTGAGTAGTAATAAAGAAATTCTCTGCATTGCCAGAAGTCAATGCTATAAAAAAATTATATTTTGATATAGAATCATGTATTGATGTGGTGATAAAATCTCTTTGTTGCTAAAGGTCTAAAAGTTTGTACGTTACAAGATCTGAGAACAGATTTTAATATGGAATGAAAATCATGAACTTCATTCTTTTAAAGATGTGCTTTCAAAACATGGGCTGTTGACCTTAGTACAGGGAAATCATTCCAGCGCCCTTCTTGTTTATGCAAAGTTCTTCTTTCCTGTGAATATACATATATACATACATATATATATATGTATGAGAGATATCTGGGTCAAATCCTGACATTAATGAAATCACTGACAAAACTCTGATCAATTTTAATAGAACAGGTGTTTCACTGAGGAAAGTGTCTTATTTGTGTGAGATTTTGTCTTCGATGGCCATGATACAAAAGATACAACAGAACTTGAAAGAAATTCCACAGAATTAGAAGTCTTTCCAGCTTTTTATTTCAAAGCAGTAGCTAGTTTCTTGTTTTAAACTACTGAATCAATTATGACAGCTGAAACAAACAAACAAACAAAAATCTTTTTCCATAGTATTTTGCAGTTATATGGAGAGAAAACCAGTCCTTTCCTACCCTCTTCTGTTAGTTGAAGAGAACAGAGTATTTTGAGGACAATAAAGCTTACTTGGCTACCAAGAGCCCTACTATTTACATATATAATCTATCTTGGTCTCTGTGTTTAAGTGATTATTTGAATTTCTTATCAAAGTAATAAAGAAAAAAACCAACAGAGAGAAAGACACCAGCTGATAATACTACTGTGATAACATGTAATTGGCTACTGGCTAACATACTTTGGGAAGAGGAATTTGATATTAAGCCAGGGAGTCTGGATATCTGGAAGGATCAGGGAAGTAGATCCTGGACTGATAAAAGCAGTTGTAGAACTGCCAGGAGGAGTTGCGTTAGCTAACACCAGCCAAAAACTTCTTGCAGGATTGCTCTTCCTTAAACCCTCGTTAAATCACTGTAACCTCCTATGGAAATCTTTGCTCTGTTGCTCTCTCAGTTTCTCCTTGAGTGACTCTGTTTTTCTGGTGTCAGATTGGCACCAAAAGGCCTCTCCAGCTGACATCATGGACACTCAGCACAGCTCTGTGGAAATGCACAGGTAACTGAACAGCTGCTTCAGGTAGAATGTTCTTTTGAGAATGCAGTATACTTGTTTTTTATGATTTTTATTGATGGCATGTCAGCAAGGTACCAGTGGCACTGTGTAATTAACTCAAAAAACGCTTTGGGACATTCTGATTTAAAACGGTTTTGTTCTGACTTCTGTTTGGAGCGTGTTTTCTAAAGCATATCCCACTTGCCACAATCAGGATAAACCCAGAAGGCCTGGCCTCTGCTTTCAAACTAGCGGATATTATTTTTTCTATTTTACAAAATCATGGAGGGTATTTTGCTTTCAAATAAGTCAAAAGAGAGAGCGACTGACTGTCAGTTTAGGTGTTGGATTCAATTTTATAATTTAAACTTAACCTGTTGTATCTCCTTTGCCTTTTCCTGAAATGTTATGCCTGGCAATGCTAATCCCTTTATGAGGAAAGACAGCTCACAGAGATAACCTTCGGTCTAGGCTTTTTCTTGCACGTCAGGGCACATAAAACAGATGTCTCCATCAGAGAGTTTAGTCCCCATAAGACCCTACACCATGAGGAGTGATAAGAGCTTTTGATTCTGATGCCACCTTCATTCTTTCTTGAAAGCAAATTCTTTCTCTTGCTGATCTGCTGTGAATACCAACTTGGAAATACTATTTTCCTTCATACTTGTTTTCATCTTTTGAAAGTCAGTCAACCAAGCTCTCTCTTTTTTATAAGAGTGGGGGAATACAAGGTTGCTAGAATTTGCCTGTAATGATGCCTACTTCCTTATGTGGATATGAAAAGGATGGCAGTCTCTAAGCAGAAAGAAGATGTGAAAATTGATGTGGAAAAAGAAAAGGTGTTGCACATGAGCACTTAAAGGACTTTTATTACATGGAATGCAATATACTATGCTACACACGTTGGCTGCCATTTCTACAGCCGGGTGAAAACCTTTTATTTTTGGTGTATTTTAGAGCATATGACATTTTAAAGAAGTGGGTAATGGTTAATTTAACTTAGTCTGATGCTGTGTAAATTAGTACTGATTGTATAAAGTGCTGTGCAAACTGGAGCAGAGTGGAGGGAGCGTGGCACAGAAATGGAGCACAGGGTCACTGCTGGCTGTGGCACAGGGCCAAGGGACAGAGGTGGTGCCCAGGGCAAGGCAGTTTGAGTCAGAATCTCTCCTTCCAGATCCAGGTTGAACTGTTCCAGTTTCGGCCCTGGGCTGTGTTCCTTCAGGATTTTTTTCCCCTTCAGAGGTGGCATTGTGAAGGAGAGGGTGCTCGGTGCTGGTGCACCCAGCCTGGCTTCCTGCGCCTTTCCAGGTCACCCTCTTGTCATTTGGAATCTATGGTTGTAGCTTTTCCTTCGTGCAGCAGCCCAGGCCATCTTCTTTTCTGCTTACCGTGTTGTGACAGTATTAATGGCCACAGAGTGCATGCTGTGTTCGGCCTTCAGGAGGCTCAGAAACAGGAGGAATAGGAATTACTTTGTAATGACCCAGCAAAGTGATTTGTCACAATACCTGTTTTAACATTGAATGCTGCTAACAATTTTCCTCTTGGTGATTGCTTGACACAGCTGATGACTAATGAACCTGCTGCTTTGTCTGATGGCATTATTAGTGGTGGGAGGAGGAGGAAGGTGGTTGTGATTGCAGGGATGCTGAGGTGGCTTTGCAAGTATCTGGATTCCATGTTTTTCATGAGAAAAGGGACAAAAGGAGGAAACTGGGTTTCACATGTGCAAGTCTGAAAATCAGGTTTCTACTATAAAAACATGTTCTCCATAAAAATATATGTAGACATGTTGTGTGATAAGGTAAAGAGATATGAAGGGGTTTTATTTCTGCTTGATCTCAAGAGACAACTCATTGGCAGGGAAAAAATACAACACAGATTTCCATTATTGAAAATAATGACATTAAAAATAAAAGGAGCTACCTGTGCCTTCTCCCCTCACTTTGCAGTTGCTGTGGAGTGGGTCAGGTGTGGGCATGCTGGCTCTGCTTTCGTCTTCTTGAGGCAAGGGGAGCGTTTTTCCTGGCTTATGGTAATAGCAGAACTTTCTTGTCTACTGCCATGTTTTGAAACACAGACTTAAAATGTACTGGGTTGATTTGAACTAAGATTAGTATTATAAAATGCTTAACAGTTTAAGTTCTAATGACACTGGTATAAGCATTTTTGAGCTACATACTCGTTTTAGAGGCATGTTTCCTATGAAGAGCTGGAAATTGAGAATGGGGATTGTACGACCTATCTGGGAAACAGTTTTAGGCAGGATGTAGCTGGAAAATTGGATGGACAAGTTTAAGAGTATAATACAACAATGATTTATAAATCACACTTTCAGGCTTTTTATTGGAAAGTCATGCAGTAAATTGGAGAACTGTTTTCTAATATCTGCGTCACAGTCTGAGTGTGATCTGGTTGGAGTGCTGTTGCAGATCTGCTGTCCTACAAGCTCATTAGACTTTGGTGATTTGACTTCCCCGTGGCCCTGCAAGGACGTGGGGATATGCTCTTGAGATCAGTTTGCATCATCAGGCCTCCAGATGGAGAAGATATGTCTGTTTTCATGTGTGTGGGCAAACATACGCCGTGAAGGTTACAAGCATGGTAATAAAATTATCTGGAGTATAAATACATCCTTTTATGTTTCATTATTGTCACTGTATTATGATGATATACAGTGCTTTTTGCTCTTTGTACGTAACAGCCTACTAATATTTAATCTCACAGTGTCTTCTACCTGCAATATATCCTTTGTGCACGGGAGTCTGTGTAAAGGAGGTTAGGTAACTGTTTAATATAATAATAAAAGCAATGCTTTGAAAGCTTTGCAGCAAACATGATGAGAGCTCATAGATGATAGTGGAAGCAGCACCATGCTTGTTACAATATTAAGTTGAGAGTATCTCTTGAGAGCCAGATGCTCCTAACCCTCTCACCTGCAACTGAAGATGCTTTGTGCAGTGCTGATAGGTATGACAAAAACAGAAGATAAACAGAAGATAAAGGGTCTACTCTCTGCACTGTTTACATAAAAACTTCAGGAGCCTAAGGCACAAGTTTATTTATAGCGGAGCAGTGTGTGGCCTGTAGGCTTTTAAGAAAAAAGGAAAATGCATCTTTTGTTGCTCTTTCACGAGTTCAGATGAGTTGAGCCTCCTGCCCCTTTCGATGCCAGCACCAGGCTGACCCTGCTCTGCAGAGCTTGCTCTTTGCTTCACTGCAACCTCAGCACAGCTCCATGGAGGAAACATGAGAGCTCCTTGCACCGTGGTGGCACTGTTAAAAGTTCTGTCAGCGAGTGCATGTCCACAGCTGGAGCTTGGATGAAAACACATGCCAGAGCTCATTGCATAGCATTACATTGCACTTCAGGAAAAAAAAGGCGTTTTAGGCTTTTAAGGAATTTTGCTTGGAAGGGTAATATCTTGCGAGTCACAATATATACCTTTGGAAATGATAGGTCACTGCTGAAGAATCTGTGGGTTTACACATTTTACATTTGCAGGCATGTTTGGATGTTTGTGTTCTGGCTGTGTATTATCTCTGTTTATCCATATCTGTTACAGTTCTGAAATATTTTCGTTCTCTTTTGATTCTGTGCTTGCTGTTTTCCAGCAGACACGTGCTGCATACTGCAACTCAGCCAAAAGGGGTTCTTACACCAGAAATTTCTAGTGCAATCCTAGAGATGGAGTGCAAATTGAAAATACTTACTTTCTATTGCTAAATTAAGTCATCTCCTTTCACCATCTGTGTCAGACATGCTTCATATTGTTATCAGTATCACTGCATAGACTTAATGCAGCCTTCAGTTACACAGAATAATATTTAATATTTGTGAGTTTTGGAGCTTTAGTGGTTGGCCACTTTGGTGCAGTAGTTCTAAAAGCTGAAGATAAATCCTTTGCATTTAAACTGTAGTTTATAATCTCTGAGGATGAAAATAAGAAAAACCCTGTCTTATACATAAATGTGTTTGTATTCATACATAATATCCACCAACACTTGGAGGTTGTGATTTCCACTCCATTATTAGGCTTCTTTCCCACCTTAGAATTCATAAATAACCATTGTAAAACAGGAAAAGGTGTGGGCAGACTACGTTGTATGTCAGTTGTGGTTCCTGTCTTCGAGTTTCCATCTTCAAGATGACTGTATGTTTACACTTTAAAAACACAATGCTTCAGAGTGTGTTTGGGGATATATCATGCTTTATACAAAGGTTGGAGGGAAAGATGTCCATGTGCAATATCTTATCAGAGGACTGGTAATGATACTGTACTTCAAAACCAAAAAACCTGGTAAGGAGAGGAAATTTCTAGGGGCAGTTTTTCTTCTGAGGTTTGGGGGAAGGGTCTGGTTTGTTTCTTGTTTATTAAGTGGAGACTGCTCTGTTGTAGGTAGTGCAAAAGGACTGCCCATCCTTAAAAATTCTGTTTTCCTCTGTAATTACACCTACCTTTATTCTGAGTTGTCTACAATGAGACAAGAAATGGAGTCTAATCCTTGAAGTCCCGCTCCACTGTGGTGCCATGTTCTGATGTGTACTGAATTGAAGGGATACTGGGATGTTTCAGTTCAGTGAGGTGTATTGTTGCCTGCTCAGCCCAAAGCCTGTAATGCATTGTTTAGATTTTGTGTCAGGGAGTGAGTATATATGTGCAGATGGATAAACTTTGTAAAACCTAAACTTTGTAAAACCTAGGCTTTGCACGATAGCTATCTAAACTCAGGAAATTAACAGAGAACATAAGGTCAAGGACCTCACCAAAATACCGGTATGATGGTGATGATAAAGAATAGCTTCATACCACATATGGTGTGTGGTCACACATAAATGAGAAGGGAAAAGGGATCCTTCTGCGTATCCTTGTTATCCTAGTCATGATGAGTCTCACTGGGTTTGGTTAGTGTGGAGTTTGAGTTCCTGATTACCAAAAGTAGGAGGAAAAAAGAAGAGGTGAATGTTCTCAATGCTGCTTTTTCTCTCAGATGGAATGGTACTTTCTTCAAGTAATCTTTGCCAAGTTATTTGTTGGTTTTAATCCTTGTCTCAAGTGTAGATAGAATACAAAAGATTGTACAAATCTTCATTTTTCATCTGCCAAACCTAATAACTACTGCAGAATGCTTACACATAGTTAATTATTTTTCGAACTGCCATGAAAGAGAGAGGAAAGGGGGATAAAAAGGTATGTTAACTCCTGCTGACCCTTCTGCCTTTCTTAGGCAGATCTGTTGCTGGGGGGGCTTGAGCAACTTACAAAACCAAAACATTAAAGAAAAGCGAAGCAGGGGTTTTTCTCCGGATTCATGCCTCTCTTAGGAAAACACCTCTCATATAAAGCGGAAACAGAGGATGACAGGGGATGGAGAGGCACTGAATCAGCATCCAGAGCTGCATTTCTGTGGCCAGAAAAGCAAAAAGAGTCCCAGCTGGGAAGGGTAGCTTGCAACTGCTAGGAAGAGGGATTTAGAAGGATCATGTGAAAGGAAGAATTGCCGCCTTCATGGCAGGAAATGGCTGGAGCACGCACCGGGACCTTGGCAGGGGAAGGTCAGCGGACAGGCTGGTTTCCAGGATGCCCAGAGGAGGTGGCTGAATGGTGCGGACGTCAGGGAGCATGTGGGAAATAAATAATGGAGATTTAAGCTTGGTTCACAAATGAAAAGTGCCTTATTTCAGGCACTGAGTAGGGATATCAGAGTGCAAAGTATGTCTTCGTGTCTAGTTGGGCACACCTTGTTTTGTTTTTGCTTAGAGACAAATGCGGGCTATAGGTGGGTAACCATTGATGTGTGTATGAGTCATGTGAAACGAAACCATCAAGGTATTGCTAGCAGATGCTTTGAATGGGTAATTGGTAGCAGAGGTCTGGTTGTCTGAAACAAGCTGGGGATGAGAGTGCAATTTACTATTCTCCTAGAGACAGTCTGATGCCCTGTTTTCCTTTTCCCATGTAACTAACTTCTTCTGAACCAGCCCTTAGACCTCTCAAGCTTTGAAGAGATTGCCATATCTGAAAATACATGATTTTCCTTTTCATTTGAAAATCATACAGCAAAATCTTTGTTTTCTTTCAAATCCTAATTCTCTGTGAATGAAGGAGATTATTTACTATACATCCTTTGTTTTGAAATTGATAATGGTGCAGACTGTGAAAAGTGGTGTAACATCTTCTTGCTCAGAGAGCTCCCTGCTGGTTTTGTGTTGCTTCAGATGAAGCCTGGTACCAAGGTTGTCCTACCTCTCTTGCTGGGTTTATGGGGTGGTGTTGCCTGAAACTGCAGTCGCTTTTTTCATCTGAGAAGCAGAGCCTGTGAGGAAACTCCTTCTATCTGAGACTTTCTTTTCGTGTTACTGTCACTTTTACAACTAGGTGAGATGTTTTTCTTTGGCATGACAACTGTCCTGACAAATGGTTAGTTAGCAGGATGTTCTCCTTTTGATGTTCATATCACTATGCATGAAGAAGTTGCTCAAGTGACGGCTTAGCTTGCCATCCAAGTCCAAGTGTCTTTATCTACACTTGTTTTCTTCCAGCCTATCGTTCAGGGCCTTGGGTCAGTGATAATCAGCTACCGGGTTTTGTACAGGTTTTTTTGTGGGCTTCATTAACACTGGGGTTCTGCCAGTTTCTGCTTTTTATGACCTCTTTAGCCATAGGGGCCTTTTCAAACTGTTTTGTGCCGCAGTTTGAGGTGCATCTCTCTGATGTGCAACATTGAGCAACCAATTCAGTTTCCAGTAAAAGCAACATAAAATCACAGAATATATAAGCTGGAAGGGACCCATAAGGATCATTTAGTCCCAACTTCCTGCTCCTCACAGGGTACCTAAAACTGAACGATAAGACTAAAAGCATTGTCAGATGCTGCTTGAACTCTGGCGGGCTTTGTGCTATGACCAATTCCATGAAGAGCCTGTTTCAGTGGTGGACCACAATCTTAGTGAAGAACTTTTTCCTAGTGTCCCATCTGAGCTTCCTCTGATGCAGCTTCATTCCATGTCCTCATGTCTCTCATCAGTGGGCAGAGCCACAGCAGCCACAGGATTAAGCACTTAATTGAAACAAGCACATAACATCCTTCATGTTCCCCCTTCAGAAAAATATGGGCTTGAAATACCTGGGAGATATGGCAAAATGGCACAATTATTCAAGCCCAGACTCTGTAGGATGTGCTCTGCTGATAGTTAGAAATATTCCTCTTTTATTTGTGTAAGAGGCCTGTTTAGCCTAATTAGGAAGTGCTTTGGCAATGATGAAGCAGTGTGAGCACACAGGAACGCAAAAAGCCCTTCTTCATTGTACACAGATAAAGGGAAATGAGTAAATAAAATACGGAAAACCAGAGTGGAAAGGATTATAAACTGGCAAGCGAGAGTTCTCATTGCTAGGTCGATATCCCTAATTGATATAAACATGAAGCCCTGTGCAATCTGGGGTACTTAAAAGATATGCATCTAAATAATATTTAAATAGATTCTTCATTTTTAAGACCCACTGGAGTATAATTGTATTCAGCTTAATTAAATGAACTGAAACCCCTTGCTAACTGTGCTTTACTGTTCCTAAATAAAACTCTCTCCAAAGAGACCTGAGGAAGCTTAGTTAAGGCAATAAAAAACCTGAGCCCAGCGCCATGAAGTTTTGCATGAGCAGTATTATATTTAGTTCATCTGTACGCTACCTACGGTGGTTGAGACTGTGTTAACAGTGCCATACGTCTGTTAAGACTCAAAAGCTTCACTGAGGTGCTTCAGGGCAGAGTCAGCCTTTCTGGTTTCAGATTTGTATGAATCTGGAGTATCTATTTAAGCTAGTTTATTAATTCTGCCCCTCTGTGCCAGCACAGAGCATGTGGTCCCTGCAGGAGTGAGGGTTTGCAGGGATAGCACAGGCAGGCGGGATGGGGGGCGTTGGTGAAGGGGAGCCTGGGCACAGTTTGCTTACGGGAGCTACAGGAAACCATTTCTTCTGCTGCTAAGATTACAGGGAGAAACATGGATTGCTGCCATGCTCAATTACAGTTGTTTCCTTTCCTGGTAAAAGACGTCCTGTCAGGGAGCGGTAGGAGTGAAGGCAAGGTTAGTCTCTGCTTCTGTAGAAGTGTTGGGTGTATCCTCTAGGCTGCAAGCTGCTGAATTTCTAGCAGGAAAGAACAGAAAAATATCAGAGTTTGAGAAAGCAGTCTAAACATCAGCATTCCAGCTTTCCGTGGCTGGCAGCTGGGCTGCCCTCTGCACTTGCAACAGTAGATCAAGGGCTGTGCTTCTGGGGCACACAGAGCCTGTGCTGCTGGGCACCTCACCCAGGATTGCTGATTTCCATACCTATTCCCAAAAAAGAGGAGTGATCCTGTCATGCCTTGGGGTGTGCAGAGCAGTGTTTTTTCATGCCTCGTAAAAACAATTCGAAATGAAGGCAGATATTCGAAATTTCCTTTTGCCCTTTCTGAAATCTTAACATGCATAGCAGGAGAGCACCTTCCTCTTGGAAGTCAGCATCTAAAATGGCACAAGTGGGAGTAAGTAATTGTGCTTGCTGTCACACCCAGCCTCCTAAGAGCAGCATTTCCAAATGCTGGGATGCTGACTGCCGAGCTGGGTGATGCAAGGTGCAGTGCTGCCCCGTAGCTCTTGCCGTGTAAGTGCAGATGAGGTAATAGGCTCATCCAGCCATGAGAAATGTGGGGTGACTGAATCCCTGCTGGGCTTTCCCAGTGCTGCAGAGTAGGAGAGGACTGTGCTCTCTCCTCTACCCTTCAGCAGTTGTAGTTGGGGGGAAGGTCCCATGCAGGGTTTAGCTGCTGGAGTGGTAAGAAATGAGGGAAGGCATGGGGTGGTCTCCTTTACTGGTGCATCTCCAAAGCCAGTACTGCTGGGTTTTGGTGGGCTGGGGGAAACTGCTGTCCCCAGGGACCTGCCCAGGATCCTGGGCCTGGCTCTCAAAGTAAAGCAGCGAGGAGAGCACCATAGTACACTGAAGAGACAAGCGGGAACAGAGAAAGGAAGATGAAGAGTTTCTTTTTGAGTGAACTTTCCTTTTTCTGGACAAGGTATGTCCTCCTTCTGCCAAACTGTCCAGGGGAAAAGCATAGCACAGTTCAATTTAAGGGCACTCATTATCTCCTGCCTTGACACTTGTAAAAGTAGCTTTGTTAGTAAACTAGCACATAACCATTACCAAAGTTTGCTTTCTCTGACTTTAACACTTTGGGGAAATACTTTAAACCAGACTTGAGCTTCCACATTTGTCCTGAGATACTGATGACTACTCTGTTTGTTTCGCCATTGAATATCCAAATATGTTTTCTTTACATGTTTTCTGTTTAGATTTTTCAGACTACTTTTAATGATTACTCGCACCTCAGTTATGTAGTCCCATATATCACAGAAGATCTGGGTTTGTCATACTCTGCTACTACTAAATATAAGGAAAAACGCTTTAATGAGACCTCCTTCACTATTGCAGCTGACATGCTAACTCCCTGAAATATTTATTTCATCATCTACTTGAGATGTTTGCCTTTTGCATATCTATTTCATTAGACCCTAACTTATCTCAGACATGAAGCCACCCCCGTAATATATGCTAAATTTCCCAAATCTGAAACAAGAAATTCACCTCCATCTCCTTAATGGTGCTTTAATCAGATATATGTACATTTCTTAACCCTTGCCGTTCTTTTGTTTACCATTTGTCTCTGCTCCAAGTCTCAGGCTAGAACCCACTGCAGCTGGTGCCCTTCAAGTGACAAATTTTCACTCAATTTGAGAAGAAGTCTCAGCAGAGTGTGCAAAAGGAGGAGGCAGTGAGAGGAAGGGAGGCAAAACTAATGAGAGGTGATGTCAGGTGCAGCTATTACATGGCTTAAGGAGTTAACTTGTTCTGCTTTACAAGCTGGCAATGGCAGCTTGTAGCTGACTGCTGACCAGACTGGTGCACGGTGGTGTCCTTTTAGGTATCAGAGCAGACAAGGGGTTGGAGTTACATTTTGAGCTTAGTGCAGAGCACCTCAGGGAAAGGAGGATAGAAGATAATATACTGTTATTAGGGAAGCTGGACATTAAGGGTGCTTTGAACTAACTTTCATGAATAAAATTTGCATATATTCTTGTCTGTCAAGACCTGGTTCTACTTGTGATAAATACTAACTTTTTAAGTGTGTTGGAATGTACATTTGCATAGATGCAACTTTTTTGTTAGCAAGCCTATTTTTATTTTTTCCATAGAGGACTTCCTTGGTTGCAAGCCACAGAAAGGGATCCCAATAGTGTACTTTTAAATTTATTTTAATTTACAGAGGGACAATAAGAAATCACATTCAGAATCTTTTTTCCAGAGATGCTTTGATATACTTTCTTAACAAAGACTTTGGGTTTTTACAGTAAAAGAGGGGAGAAAAAAACTGCAGTGCTACTGGTGAAGGAAACCCTTTATTTGAAGAATTTTGAAAAGAGTAAGAAGGTTTTTGATGTAAAAATAGGGCAAAATTATATATATATGTATGAAAAAAACTTACATAACTCTATGGTTTAATATGAAATTTTTGGGTCTAGAGTGACTGTGCTCTAAACTCAGTGGATTGTATCTGGTAAGTGGCGCAAAATCTTTGCTATCAAAGTAGACCATTGTACTTTCTGCTTATTGTACAGAATCTATAACTGTTTTTACCATTCTGCAGAGAGCTTGACACATAGTATCACATCTATTTTTGTAACTCTGTCTGTAAAGCCACATAGTTTAATGACTCAACCCTCAGATGCCATAAAAATTAATGGAAAGTCTATTGAATCAGTCTGGTCTGTATGTTCATTTTGTTCTCACAGTGTCTGGCTATGGAGGGGTCAAGGGAACCGTGACAACTTTTCAGCATCCTCAAAAATAGCTCTTCTCAGTATAAAAATGTCATGACTTGTACACTGACTATTTTATGCCTTGTGAATATCAAGGCATGCGCTGGCTGCCTGGCCTTGCACTTCTGTCTCATTCACATTTCTGACCCTGCTGACTGTCAAGACAGGCTTTGAACCTGTCATTGCACGGATAGTGGAATTGTTAACTCTGCTGAATGGAAGACTGTCCTTGCCAAGCCCTAGGAATAGAAGGGAATATTTCTCTAGCAGCTTGTTGGGTTCATTTTTAATGCAAGCATTTTGAAGCTGTGCCAAAACATCAGCCCTGTTCCTAGGCAGAAATACATTGGTAGCAAGGGACAGGTAAGAGGGTGAGAAATGTGTAACAGATAGTTTACTGCAGTAACACAGAGTGGGGACAGGCATCTGTAGGAAAACCTGCAGAGCTGCATTATAATTCTGAGACACAAGCTCTAGCATGAGAGGTGGACACAGGTTTAATTAACTCTTCTGTTTGGAAAAGGTTTGTATCTTATTTCAGTCCCCTCTTTAGAAAGAACTGTGAAGGAACCTGGAATACAATGTCTCAGATTCATCAACTGTAGTCTGAATTCAGGTATTAGTATATTTTGGAATGCAGGGAGTTCTGCCACAAGTCCATGGTCCCTTAGGGAAGGATGCAAAGTTTTTCAAGCTTTTATGGTGAGTAAAAATATCTAAAAAGGGGCGACATCTTAGTCAAAGTTGTCCTATGAAAATCTGATCATTCCTTGCTTTCTAGCTAAGCTAGTTCTGCTTAACTTAAAACATCTCGTAGGATGTGTGCCATGTGTAGATGAAGTCCTGTCCAAAACAAGGTGTTTACTAGGCACAAATATGTTTTCCTGCAGTAGATGTTCTCATTTCACTGCTTTTTTGTCCCTCCTCCCTCTTACCCGTCTCCCCTCCCCGAACAAGTCTGTTTTCTCTGGCCCACGTTCTGGCTTTCATTTATGTACTTCTTAGAGCTATCCAAACCAAAGGTATTATTGAAATGCAAGGTCATGTTCCACAAATTTTTAGTAGGCGTCCCTGTTAAAATCTAACTGCCAGAAATAAGCTGCTAATGTTTAAAGTAACTCTCCACACAGTAGTCCTGTGTTTCAGGCATGGAAATGGATTTTTCTCATCTTAGCCTGTAAAGGTCAAGCACTGTGCCTTTGCCAGGGTATGATTGCTGCGTGCTGTGAAAGAGCGCCTTCCCTTCACCAGTGCCATTTCCACGTCCGTTTTTACTTTAATAGGAAGAAAAGTCAGATTGTCTTCCCGGTTTCTGACCTATTGCTAAGATCCCAGATTATGCACGTGCTGTGGCCCTAGCTGTGGTGGCTTTTAAGCTTTGAACTCATAGTTGCATTGTATGCTGTAAGCTGCATTGCCACATGCAGATGGAGATTCATCTGTTTCGCTGAACAGACAGGCTTGTAGCATCCACATCTTTTTACATTTCTGAGATTCATGCAGTTGCATGAGCGTATATATCCAGTAATCAAGACCTCTTTCCTGACATTCCCAATATCTGCCAGAATAGGAGGAGAATATGCTGGAATATGCAGCTTTGTAACAATTTTTTCAGATTCTGAGACAGAAAAGAACGGAGTAAAATAGTTGTATTTTTGGAAGATTTTTCTAAAAATCTTATTCCGCATAGAAATTTATGCAGAAAGTATGCATGCTCTGCTAGTGCCTAATATTTAGGTACACGTACAGGTTCGTCAAATGTTTTTGTTACTTAGTAAGATCTGTTATTCATCCTTAGCTATAAGTGTTTTTATTTCGCTATTAAAATATGAATGTATTCTTACTCAATTTTACAGCCAGCAGAGCTCTCTAGCAAAACATTTTTCTCTTTTACACTTTCAGATATTAAATACAAAGGATTCTGCCAAGGCGTTAAACTAACTGATGTGCAGTGACCGATAAAGTCTAACTTTATAATAAGTGCCAAATCATTCCAACTTTTCTTTGTAGTCATTCCATTAACAGGAATCCCAGTGGATTCCTCTGGTATTCACATGCATATCAGAATTAATTCTCTGGGAATTTTAGGGCAATTCATCATTTTGCTCGGTGTTTTATGATGCCGAAAAATGTTGCCTGCATACATTATAAAATTTAGGAACACACTTGACAACTGAAAATAGAAATCTGAGATAACTTCTGTTTTCATTAGACTATTAAACTTCATTTTGCATTTAACCCATTAGAAATAATGGCTTGTGTACTTTCCTGGCTATCAAACTATTTTGTGCAAGTGTCTATGCAGCAGTGAAGTCTTAAGGGAAACATGTAACTTTTTGCCAATAAAGTGTTTGGGGAATGGTTTTTCTGCTTGATATTTGTATTGCTCACAAATTTTTTTCCACCAGAGAAGATTTGTTGGATAATATAGTGGGAACATTGCAGTAGTTGTGAATACAATCGGTGTAAAACACTCTTCATGTTAGTGCTTTTTTTAACTGTTAAATTTGTAACAAAACGAGAGAGTTTATTATGAGGCTTTGGTTTTTAAAATGTTACTGACAGTTCAGCACGTTTCAGAGGCTTCTGAATTACAGGTATATCAGTAAGAACGAATTTGAACGCTGTATATTTTTTATTGTTCACATAAGCTGTCTCAAATATGCAACACACCTCTGTCAAAATGGGACATAATGGTACATGATTGTATTATAAATTACATTGGCTTATTATTTTTTTGTATCAAGTAACTGCATGCTTTTTCCTGCCTGTGAAGCTAAAATGGCACTCCACATTTGTATAAATCTATGAAAATTACCACTGGATCTTACTCTTTGTGCATCAGAGTGAAATATTTTTAAAATATTTTTAGTTAGACTTTTAGTGTTCTATTTCATTAATAATTCTAGAGATTTTTAAAAACTTTCTGGACTAATCTATCTCTGTTAAGTAGGGCAATGCATGACTTATCAAGCTGAAGCTAATGTCTTGCATATGGATATTTTTTAAATAGTCAAAACCAAAATAGAATTGCAAAGCACACTGCTGGTGATTTTGTGCAAGAGTTTAGAATTATTTGGAGACATTGGAGGGTCAATTTAAAAAATAGATGAAATGTCATGGTTCTCCAGATGGGTTATACTTGTCGTTTGGTGATATCTAAAGTAGGTCTTGGCCATTATTTGTGCAGTAGAAAAATGAAGCGTCTTCTCTTTTCTAAGTTTTGCCATGTTTTTAGTAGCGTTTGAAGAATAAAGGAGGATGATGGAGATAACTCTTTGTAGGGATCAAATTTGAGGTCATATAAATTAAATATACAATCCTTTGTTAAGTTATGACATTTACTTACATGAAACAGGAGTGGATGCTGCGGGTTGTGAGATGCTTGCTGTCTTTGGCTAGGGTTGGTTTATGTATCCGTATTTCTTCTGACAAAACCAATGCTCTCTGCATTGCCTGCACGCATAAATTCATTAAAGCGACTCACAGCTCTTGGCCACAGACACAAATCCTTCAACTGGCATTTTCCACTGCACCTTTCTGGCAAGGTGAGGTGCAAAGGCAAACATTTGTGGTTTTGTTTTAAATTTGAAGCTATGGGGCTTCAAATCCCAAAGCTGTTTGCATCTAGTGGAGAGGGTGCACGCGGCCTTTGTGGAATGGCAACTGCGTAAAGCTGTAGCTGCCCTCGGTCTGGTAACCCAGCAGAAACATGTGGCAGGGCTGTAACAAGTACGTGTGCCAGCTCTCTGTTCTCGTCTCTAAGATCTTGTGGGAATTTTTCTGTTCCTTCATCTTTTTCTGGACATCACCCTTGTTTCCATTTGCAGCGTAGGCCCCTTGTGCAGCCCCGAGCACTGCCAGCAGTCCCTGCTGTCAGTCGGGCGGGCTGATGCCTGCAGCTCTGCTCCTCTGGACACGGCGGCACTGGTGGACCGGGTCACTCGTGAATAGGCCTTTCTTTGCAGCCGCGTGCTCGCTGGCAGCGGGGCCGCCCGCCTTCCGTGGGCTTTAATTGGGGTGCTGCAATCGAGCTAATTTTGTTCTTGGGACAGTCAGAAGCCTTCAGCCTTGTGGAGGCTACCTTTAAAAATAGCACTGTGAACTGCACGCCAGCACAAGTGAAAAAGGAGCGCTTGTCCAGCGGTGTTTGATCCACTGGCAGTGCCATTGCTATCCTGCAAATGGTCTGTGGCTGAGGAGGTGTGGGGAGGAGCACTGGAGCAGCGTGCTGAGATCCTCAGTTCTGTCTGGCTCTCTGCTAAGCTAAAGTTCACGTGATGTGTTTGGATTTGGAGTATTTCAGGCAATTTCAAAGTCATGAATTACCTTTGAAAATTATGGATATTTTGGAGCAGGTTAACTTTATGGAATGTATGGATTCCAGAATTGTGAGAGGAGATGGATTGCTATGTAGTTTTCATGCTGTTCTAGTAAAATGATGCTTCCCTGTGTTGCTCTTCTATCATGACTGTTTCCACCTCCAATTCTTAACTGGCAAAGGTTATCAAGGAATAAACAGACTCTGGCTGGGGAAGATTCTCCAAAGTGGGAACTTCTGATAACCCTTAGACTAGAGGGATGTTTGTTATGATTGAGTGGCTGGGATTCAGATGTCACATCATCTCTTTGGAAGTCATACAGATTCTCTTACTGCTCATGAGAATGAGCAAATGAAGGTTAAATTTTGGAGTTACTTTTTCAGTTTGGTGTTCTTTTTTTTTTTCTCCAGGAGTGCAGCCCTGGTTATTCCTACTGGGTGTTTAAACACCGAAAGCAGCATGTAGCCCCTGTGGGATTAGAAAGCACACCCTCAGCCACCAGAGGAGTGTCCAGTGGCACAGGGAAATTTGTGGAACTGGTACAGGCAATGAGTCCAAGTTTCTTCCCCAGCTTGTTGGGAAGTGATAGATGTCAAGGTTGGAGGAAGACCTAGTCTTCTGCTGTGAGCAGGTAGCGCTGTGGCCCCTGTAGAAAGGCAGTGTAGCCCGGCTGTGTTCTCAGAGGTGCTGGCTTTTTCCCCGTGTCAACTATACGTCTGCTTAGCCGCACGGGAAGTTGTTTGTCCAAAGCTCTGGAAAGTCTGAAGTTCCCAGAAGCATATTTTTATAAGGATCCCAATCTTTTAATGCTTGAAACATCTCCTGTGAGAGATCTTTGGCAGGCTGAGAGAGATAGGAACTACAGTAAAAAAATACATACATATAGGGGCAGGGCACAAAGTGTAACAATTTTGCTTCTGCTGCTCCAAAAAGTGACCTGCAAATTGTTTTCCACCTGTACTGAGTGCAGTAGTGTTGAGAAAGTGCAAGCTGTTCTAAATTTTGGGAATGAGAGCTCTGCAAAAGTTTCTGGGGAATTTGCAAAAGTTTCAGGAGATAACTGTTTTGCCTGTGGAATTACACTTTAAAAGAGTAGAAAGTAGTTTTCACGGACTCTTGAGATTTAATAGGCTTTCAGTTCAATTTAAACTGGAACGTTTTTTCCAGTTCTCTGGAAGTGATACTTCATTAGAGCAATCCTTCCTTTGCAGCATAGTCCAGAACCCTGAGAGTGAGACCATGTGCTTATTTCCAAGTAACAATAGCTTCAGTAAGGCGTGGTTACTGAGTTCCTCCTAGCTCGTATGCTATAACTCAACCTTGCAATTTATGTATATTATTAGCATAATTATTTTTACATTGTTTCTCTATTGCTTAGCTTTTTCTTAATAATAAAGACGTAATTTTATATGTGTGCATCTATTAACAGCAGCAATGAAATAATAGTCTGCAGTGTATTCTTGTCCTTTCAGGACAGGCACAGAGAGCAGATTGTTACCTTCTGAAGAATGCACACAGTAACGTACATGCTATTTCATAAGTTAGACAAATAGGGACACAAGATTACTCCATCCCATCTTTTGGACCTGTTTTAAGTGTGTGCATTTGTACCTACCCACCACCTCACTTCCCAGGTGCAGCATACATAATCTGATGTTTAGAAAGGTTTCTCATGATGCTTAAAATTCAGCCTTTTTATTGTTTTGGTCTTATTTTCTTCATTCATAATTTTTAAAGTATGAATTTGGACTGTAAAGAGATTATTAAAATTAAATTTCTGGCTATAGCCATTTTATTAGTAGTGTAGCAATCCTGCCCTGCAAAGCGGATGTTTGGGACTCGACAAACCATGTTGGCACGTCCAGTACCTCTTAAAAGACCAGCTTGCAGAGTGTCTTTGTGGGTGTCATTGCAGTCTGGCTAATTTGGTGTATTGGCAAGAAATGTAATGATTTTAATTGCAGTTAGTCATCATCACAAAGCAGGGCTGCTCTCAATAAGGTCAGTGAAATGTGTGTAAGGACTGGCTCTTGGAAGAGCGAGCTGCTGCTTGGGAGAACCAGGTTCTGGTGGGAGGGAATTGAGGCAGATAGTCCCTGAGGATGTTCCACTGCCCTGCCTTGTTGTCCCTGCCTTTTTTCTGTAGGAATTAACAAAGTCCCACCTGATTGTGAGGTTCTGGTACTGCAGTTCCCAGCTGTTCTTGCTGCTAGTGTGACCTCGGATAAGGATTGAGAGGATGACCTGAGCACGATGTGCTGCAGGGAGAGGGGTTTTCCTTCATAATTGTGGTGCTACCTTTACATTAAAACTTTAAAATTGATTAGCCTGTTTTCTTTGTCTTCCCTGTAGGACGGGTCACTGGGAAATATTGATGATCTGGCACAGCAGTATGCAGACTACTATAACACCTGCTTCACAGATGTGTGTGAGAGGATGGAAGAGCTGCGCAAGCGAAGGGTTTCCCAAGACCTTGATTTGGTATGTAAAAAAGTTACGACTTTATTAACAGATAATTGCAATTCATGCTCCAGATGAAGAATCAATATTACAGCTTGAAGAATTCTGTCCAGGGAAATAACTGTATGTGGTTGTGTCACACATGCAAACATTTCAGCCAAGTCAATTAAACACTAGGAATTAGCTGGATTAGGTTTTTTCTAGGTTTTTTTTTTTTATGATTCATTAAGCCTTGGAGTCTGCATTTCTTATTTGTTCTTTAATTAGAGTACTTCTTGAATACATTTAGTTGCAATCCTCAACTCTTGGAGGCAAGATACCGTCTGACGAAAACATCCTTTCCTTGCTCCAAGATGCTCCCAGTGTGAGCACAATGAAACTGTCCAGGTTTTCAGTTGCACTGTACAAACAGTAAAGAATGCTTCTCATAAGTCCAGGGTGCACATAGTATTTCCAAGCTCCCAAATGTAAGAAGTTCTGCGAACCTCTTACGATTATTTTATACATTATAGAACCTGTAGCTGGAGATACGGGGTTGCAGAGCCTTTCAGGATGGAAGGGACCTCAGGAGGTCCCTAATCCAGCATTCAGCTCAAAGCATTGTCAACGCTGAATTCAGACCAGGTTGCCCAGGGCTTTATCTGATAGAGTTTGAAGACCTCCAGGGACGCAGATGTTGCACCGTCTCTGCGAAATCTGTTAATACTGCTTTGCTATCTTCATAGCGAACTTCTGTTTTTAAATAATATTCTGTGAGATCTTCCCTATGGCAATTTATACCTGTTGTCTATTGCTCTCATGCTGCACATCTTTTTGATTACCTCCCCATGCATAGCAGTAGATCTTCTTGGAACTGTCTTTTCCCCCAGCTGAATCTCCCAACTCTTCTTGCCGGGCACAGGCACAAGTCCTTGAGAGCACCTTGGTTAACAGCTGTACCTGATGATGTGGATTATTTAAGGCTACTTTCTTTCTTTTGGGGATTCCAGGATAGTAACTGAGAGGCTTCCAGAGTTTATAGAGACTACAAACTTCAGTTACACAATTAATGGCTGCAGAATCAAGGCAGGGAGTCACCTTCTGCCTCACTGAATTTGTTAGTTCATTCTTTATTGTTAAATAGGAAAAAAGCAAACATTTTTGCAGATCTGTTGTTGCCAGGAACTTCCAAGGGTTAAACAAAAGGCTATTTCAGGAAATTCTTTTGTAGACAGACCCTTGAAGCTTCTGTGCAGAGAAGCTGATGGCACAGAACTGTGGTTCTCATGAAAACCCCTGCGCCTGGCAGGCCTGGTATTCTCGGTACTGTTGGCAGCAATGAAATCCCCTTTCCTGGTGCTCTTGGAAGGCAGCTCCTGTGCTGGGTAATGGAGTGTGCCTTATGGCGGGAGAGCACCCTTTCCATTTAGACAGATGGGTCTAATTTGGCTCCCTTCGCTTCTGAAGCTGCAGAAGCCAGGCTGGAGAAAGCCATGTGAGTTTAATTAACTCACATCAAAGGTGCGGATCTTCATGCTGGTTTAGATAGATGTGAGCTAACCAAAGACAGACCATTGAGTGATTCATTCTACTCCAGAGAATCTATAGTCAGAGAAAGTGGCTGTGTGAAAAACAGCCTGGAGATTCCTCTTCAGTATCTCTGAGTTTGCTTACTCTAGTGGTCTAATAATGACTTCTTGAACTGTCAGGTCAGAGAGAAGATAATGCAAATTGAAAATTACGTTAGTGCTCCATTTTTGCTACATCTGTCACTCCTGTGATAGTTTCTAGACATAAGATAGCCATTCTGCTGATAACATATGAGACCATAGATATTAGCTAACTTGCCCAACAACCACATTCAAACAGTGCTGACTGCAGCTGAAACGTGAAACAGACAGGCTTGACTTAACTACACAGGGAGGGTGAAATGGCCATGTAGACCAGAATGTGATTTTAGTGTGATGGACAGAAGAGTGAGTGACTTCTGGTGTTTTTCCTCTCTATACACCTTAAGGAAAGGTAGTGTATTGGCAGACATTTAGACATAGTGAATGGGAAGTAATGCTGGAGAGAAATGCCCAGGGCACATCCCAGGTGTGCTATGTTAGGAAAGAAAAAAAAAAAAAAAAGTACAGATAGCAAATATATGAAGCTCCAAAATTATTATGCACCAGTATTGTTGGTCTGTTAGTGTAGCCTGACCTTGCTCTTGCCATACATTGCCCTTCCAGCAGGGATGAAGAGGGCAGTGCTATCTCTACAGCCTCTCTTCCCAGCAGTGGAGTTGTGCCAGAGCTGGAGGTGGACAGCTCTGGCACAACCCCAGTGGTCTTCTCCCTCTCTTTAGTGAAGTGAACAGAGCAGATCTGACATGCATGGAGTATGAGTGCAGATTTTCAGGGGTTTGCTTGAGTGACGGTTACTGAATCCATACGAAAATGCAGTATTGAGTGCATAATACTTACCAAAAACATAAAAGGGCAAAGTTAGCCTTTTACTGAATGCTCTGAGCAAAGAGAGAGAGCAGGTCACCCCAGGAGTCGAAGTGCACTCTAAACCCTGCATGGAGAGGCCCTGTCAGGAGGAGCAGTGTAATAACAAAGACGTGCCTGAGCTGGCAGAGCTTTGGTAGGAACATTTATTTAGCACCAGCTCGCCCAGATTGCCCTTTGTAGCACATCCACTAGAAAGACAGAAATATGAACTGTTTATTGCTGCTTCTGTACCCTTTGAAATAATTTTAAGCTGTTTGGGTGCAAGTGTTGATATCTTAATTGTACACTGTACTTTCTAATCAGTTCTCCAGCCTTTCCTATCAGACCGTGGCCATTTCAGCCTAGATATCCTGCTCTGAAGTTGAATTTTTTTAAAAAATCACTTGGTAAAATTGTTTGGGAAAGCAGCATATCTTGTAACAAAACAGTGGGTGCAGATGGAGCTGAACACAGAGTATTTTTCCAAATGGTAATGCTGTTAAGGATTGTTAGTTGTCCCTAAATACGATAACAGCTTTCTGTGTTTGGAATTTTGCCTATGTTTTTGTAATGGAGAATGTGCTTGGGTTTGGGCACTAATGTTTGTGAACAGCATGGGAGTTGCCCACATTTCCTAGCATTTGGCCTATTCCTGTACACCATGTGGGCATTTGGCTGAGGAAAGACTGCAGGTGGAGTGGATATAGTGGATTTTCAGACCCATAATGAATGTGTAACTGGTTATATTGAGGTGGACATCTGCTAGAATACAGTTATGGCCAGAGAAGTGACTCTGTGAGGTTGGTATTTTGTAAGTGTTCATATGACATCCTTGTCTTTAAACTGGAGAGACGTGAATTAGGTGGATGAACCACTCAGGTGTATAAGGAATTGGCTGGATGGCCACACACCAATGGCTCAATATCCAAATGGAGATCAGTGACAAGAAGTGTTCCTTAGGGATCAGTATTTGGATTGCTGCTGTTTAACATCTTTGCTGGTGACAGGGAGAGTGGGTTCTAGTGCATCCTCAGCAAGTTTGCTGGTGACTCCAAGCTGAGTGGGGTGATCAACACGCTGCAGAGAAGGGATGCCATCCAGAGGGATCTGGACAGGCTTGAGAGATTGGCCTGTGAAGCCTCAGGAAATTCAAAAAGACCAAGTGCAAGGTGCAGCACATGGGTTGGGGCAATCCTGAGCACAGATACAGGCTGGGAGGAGAATGAATGAATGAATGAAGAGCAGCCCTGGGGATAAGGTCTTAGGGGTGTTGGTGGATGAAGAGCTTGACGTGACTTGCAGTATGTGCCCACAGCCCAGAAAGCCGACGAGATCCTGGTCTGCATCAAAAGGAGTGTGGCCAGCAGATCAAGGGAGGTGATTCTTCCCTTCTGCACTGCTCTGCATCCAGCTCTGGGGTCCCCAGCACAGGAAAGCTGTGAGAGAACTGGGTTTGTTCAGCCTTGAGAAGAAAAGGTTCCAGGGGGACCTCACTGCAGCCTTCCAGTAGTTAAAGTGGTCTACAAGAGAGCTGGAGGGGCACTTTTGAGTGATAGGGGTGAGACACTGGAACAGAGAAGTTGTGGGTGCCTCATCCCTGGAAGTGTTCAAAGCCAGGTCCCACGGGGCTTTGAGCAACCCCATTGCAGTGAGGTTGAAACTAGCTGATCTTCAAGATGCGTTTCAACACAAACTATTCCATGATCTGCTTCCATTGTGTCGCTGGGGTCATATCTGCCTGTGTCACTGATAAAAGCAGCTTTGCCTTTTGTCAGTGGGGCAGGACAGCATTGACTTAGCCATGCAAGACCGAACTGCATTCTGTTGTCTCGTCTGTCACTGACAGTGGCCAGTAACTGCTGCTGCCGAGGTCTGTATTGTAGCTGATGGTCTTGAAGTCAAAGAATGGCTTGAGGTTTTTTGATGGGTTCTGACAGCTGCAGCTGGGGCTCTGAAAAGTTGCATCTGTCTTTTGTCTTGCAAATTATATAAAATTAATGCCCCTGAAAAGCAAAATGGCATAGTAGTATCCTTTTCCCCCACATTCATGCAATACAATTTCATTGTGTAGACGGGAAAGTGTTCAGAATCTCTCTGTACACTGTGGTGTAAAGTACAATGCATGTATTTGGAAAATTTAATTTCCTTTATCCCATGTGTTTTTACAATACCTGAGCATGAACACAGGCAAAGCCGGAGTATAGAAATGAACATAAAATGATCATAAGTTTCTTGTCCTACTTCCAACATCCATGTAGTCTTCCTAAGTCTTGTCTGTGCATGGTTTTAAAAGATGCTCAACGACTAGTTGTTTGATTACAGACGGAGTTGACTATCTAGGTAATGTCATCACATATAAATGGTATGTCCAGCAAAAAAAAAAAAGGGGGAGGAAAAGCAGCAAAAGTAATTAGTAATTTGAGCAATAGAGTAATAACGATTTTTTTCCTCTTTAGAGATGCGTATGTCTGGTATAATACTACTGGGTTGGCAATATCATCAGGCTATTTGAGAAATTAGCCAGCCTTTGCTGAAGCACACTAAAACACCCAGAACAGTTGCAGTCGGTGATTGATGTATATTTACAAAATCTTCAAGGGAGTTAACCATCAAAGCTGGAGTTGGGATGCTGAACATGTTTGTGGAGTGTGCCTGTGTCTCTCTAGCTGACACTAGTCGTGTCCACCATTCTTTGCATCTTACATTAATATTTCAGGATCCTAGAACAGAGTGCTTATTCCTGCTATGAAATGACCTCTGCTTTGCAAATTCAGTACTGGCTGCTGTTAAGATTTGTCCTGAGAGGACACCTCTGTATCTCAGTGGAACAGGATCCCACTGTTTTGTTTTGTCTTGCTGGCTGCAAGAGGCCTTCCAGAGTATAAACAACATCTGAGTTTAATTAAAAAGGTATCTACAACACATACACACACCCACACACACACACAAAAATAAAAAAAGCTGGAGAACACAGAGATAAGATTTCCTAATTTTTTTGAAAGTTTCCAGGCTTTATGGGTCAGACACGCAGAGGAAAAAGTAGCAGTAGAAGGGTGTGGACTTGCAAGCATCATTGTAGGTTTTTTTCCTCAGTATAGATTGAACTAGGAGGGATTTAGCCTGAGTAGGAGTTACATAAAGTAGACTCACGTAGAAAATATTTAATGGAGATTTACTGTGTGTAGTCTCAGTCTCTCAGTGTTTTAGGCTTATCTTTGTAAGTTAGATTCATAGTGACATTTTCATCATTAATGGAGCTTCAAAGGGAGACACAATGGAAATTCTGGAACAGACAGGCTATTTTTAGTGTCTCATATCACAGACCGAGGCAGCAAAGGCATTTAAATATAGAGCTAGCGTTAAACATGAAAACAAAGCAAGGCTTGTTCTGTATGCAGCCAAGTGAATACCATTCTTAAACAGTTCTTAGTTCACTTAATACTAGCAGACTAAGTAAAAATCTCTCCACTTTCTGCAAGCTAATGATCTCCTGCAGTCTCACCACTGTTTTTGTTGGAAGGCCATTTATGGATAATCCCTTAGGCAAAATCTGTTCATTTATAGGCTGGAGACTCAGTGGACTTTGCAGCTGTGGTGGTTTGGGTGACCTTATCTTCCTTCCATACTTTTGGAGGATCCTTGCTTTTTGGAGTAGGATCTTCTGTTTAACACTTCTGGTCTTCTGAAGTATTTTTGATAATGTCAGTGTTATAGGAAAAATAGGTTGTCAAAGGTAATTGTTTTTTGTTTGTATTTTTCTGAGCTGGTAATACTGTTATAAACAAAATAATATTTATGTTATAAATAGAAAAGATAACTCATTTCTGTCAGTCTGACTGGTAATTGTGGAGGGGAGAAATTCTCTTTAGCTTTATAAATGTTTTTGTAGATATTCTTAATCTTCTAACCTCATTTGTAATAATTTTCTTGCCCCTTTACATACAGCAGGAATTTTCTTTGAACCGTAGATCGGCTGAATATATTCTTACTGTGCTCTTCTTTAATGCCAGAAACAGCACAGAACTGGTGAAACTGACAGACTAGATTTGTATTAACTCTGTGATTTAATCTCATTGGAGCCTGAGGACTAGAGGGAAAGGGTAATTGATTGACTAACTTTAGCTCCCTTTGTGTAGTGGGGGTTTTTTTTGTGTTTTTTTTTTTTTTTTTTTTTTTCTTCCTTTCTCTACTTGGAATTTAAAAGTGGCAGCAAAACTGGAAATGTACAGCATCATGCTGGTAAATTTCATTGCAGTGGATAGAGTTCTTTAAAAAGAGAGCAAATTAAATTGTCGTTTAAGAAGGTGCATCTCTGAGGGAAAAGAAAACCCCGACAAAACAACCAGAAAAAACAAAACCAACAAACAAAAATAACTCAAGCCCCCCCCAAACTCTGTGGTGAACAGTTTCAGTGATGTGCAGCCCAACTTGCCATTCACCTATTACTAGATTTCCAAGACACCCAGCTGAGTGGCATTACTCTGGGAAGGACAGCAGTGTGTATTGGCTGTGTTAGAAGAGTGTCAGACTTTTGTAATGTGATTGCAGCTAAACCAACAGAGGAATGAACCTAAAAGATGTAATGTCTTCTATTAAGATTACTCCTCTTTGTCCTTGCATAGCATCAGCTTGACTCCCCAGGCAGCTCTCTATGCTCCCCTGTGTTCCCTAGCCACTGCTCACCAGTCTGTCTATGTGTGTTGAAGACAGCTGGCAGCAACTTCAAATGTCAGCTAATTGTAGCACTTGCTTGTGCTTTTTCTGGGTCCCCAAGTGGGGAAACACCACTGTGTGTCCTCGAGGAATAGTAGGGATACTGCTCAAGATAGGTGTCTTGAGGTTAGTTGAAAAATCTCACTTGTAAGAACCATAACAGCCTTGCAGGTCATTAGGGAAAACAAACAGGTCTTAATCAATAATAAATCAAGAGCATGTTGTGAGGAGAATGAGAAACACATCGTGAGTATTGGTGCACATCTGGATGTGCTTTGGAACGTCTGTTTCTCCGCAGCAGAAGGACACTCTTCCAACAAAGATGCCCAGAGGAAGGCAGGCCTCCATCTGTGAATTCAAAGGGACAGATCACTTTTTTTTCTCTTCTGCTGGCCTGGCCCCTCCTCTTCATGATGTAGGTTCTGATGCTCCACAGCTACTTTCCTTTGATCTTTCCATGCTTTATCTTCTCTCAGTGTTGTGTAGGTTTCCTGTTTCAGCAGTGTCGCCTGAAGCACACAGAGAAATGCTCCATTTCAAACAAGATGCTCTGTGAATTTTGTGTTTGAAGGAGAACTCAAGCAGTTTGAAGAGACATGGTTTCTTTGGTGAATGATCAATCTGTTTTCCACAAAATAATGGAAAGGAATGGCTATCAGCTGGAAATCCCTCTTCCTGACTCCCATATGTCATATCCCTCTTGATTTATATTTTTAGGTTTTCCCCAATGGTTTAGATTGCAGTTCTATTTTACTTAAGGGAACAAAGTAATCTGGGATTACTACATCCAGATTTTCCCCAATTCTAAAGCTTCTCGGGCTGTTCAAGCAAATAGAGTTGGGAAAGGCAATAATCATGTAAAAATATACATATGAAAATGAATGGGTAATATGTTCAAAAGAATTCCATTTCAGTTCCTTATCAGAGGGATTAATCTCTTGCAATGCTTGTGGGCATGTTGAATAAAATCAGTTGTGGATTAGAAACTAATTAAAGAAAAAGAGTTGAAATTATTAGCAAAATTTGGAATTCATAAGCTCGTTATGAAGCGCATACTGGTAATTTTTTGTTTATGCCAGTGTCTTTTGCCTGTTGCTGTTGAAGTTCCTGGTAAGACCACAGTTACAATTGTTTGGTTTACAATTCCTGTGAGACTAGTGGCAGTAGAATTGTGTACCCGGGCGCATTTAAGGCTGTAAAGATGATAGGAATAGCATAATAATGAATCAGTGTTTATAGATGTGGAAAAATAGACAAGCTTTTCATCATATAAGGTTTTATTCACAAGACATCCAGATAAATTAGAAGATCAAAAAGGTAACAAAAGAAAAATCAGAATTTATAAGCTTTAAGACAAAATAGGCTGATAAACAGTATTTGAAAGAAGTCCCCTTTCCCTTCCCAGGGCCACACAATTCAGGCTTCTGACAGCTTTCTGTCTTGGTGTGTGCACAGACCACAGAATAAGTGTCTTCTGAGTTGGAAGAGATCCACAAGGCTCATCAAGTCCACCTCTTAAGTGAACGGTCCATACAGGGATTGAGCCCACAACCTTGGCGGATTTTTGGTTTTGCCACCGGGCTTTAACCAGCCGAGCTAATCTCAGGGTCATGGTGGCCCAGCAGAGATTAAGCTGTAGTTGAAGTACATTTTGAACAAAGAGAGAGATTTTAAAGTTTTGAAGCATGTGCCAGGTGCTGAAAGTCACACAAATGAGAAGTAAGAGGGAAGTCAGTCATCAGAATAGCTTTATTTTGTTCATGTGGTTAACTGTTGAAAGCTACATAATTGGAGCCTTCAGCTGCTAGCCTACACAGAAGCTCACCAAATAGTTTTATTTCTCCTTTGTGTAGCACTTTCCACCCTCAAAACCCTTTAAAAACATTAATTAGCCTCTGTTGCGTCCTTTGAAGCTGGTGATTTTAGTATTATTATCCCTATTTAAGCCTCGTCTCCCTGAGATTCAGCCACGGATGAAGATTTACCTGTGTAACTCCCTAATTCCTCCTCTGTAGCTACATTTGCAACAGAGTAACCTGAAACTTATAGTACGTTCAGAACAACTTAGTAATACATTGTGGTGTAGCTGTAAAGAAATCCAGGCGGGTGAAGCAACGCGGGGCCAGTGGTGGCAGACACTATCGATGACCTGTAGCTCAAGCCTCAAATCCAGTTCATTAGGACACACTTCAAAAAAACAAAATTCAGATGTTCTTCAAAATTGTGCTAGACTCATACAGTGTTCCTGGTCTAGCAACTTCCCCTTGCAGCTGGAATGTGGAGGTCTGATGAAGAGTCTAGCTCTCCTGGTCAGTAGCTGACTGCCAGCCATCTCTCCTTCCTACCATCCTGCCTCTGCTTGAAATAATTGTCTGACGTATGGCAGGGATAATAGAAATGCAGAGGTGCTGTGGAAGAGACTTGATTTCTTCAGTGTGTTAATTTCACTGGCATAATGTCAGTTGGTGATGACTGAAAAAAAAAAAAAAAAGCTCATGTTAAACCCTAAATGAGTTATTTCATTTTGAGCACCTGTGGGAAAGCATGAGAAATGAAGGGCATGGTGTGCAAAGTAGGAGGTGGTGGTTTGATCCACTGCTGTAGAAAACCAAAGTTTGGTTCTTCCTCTGCCTGAGGAAACTTGAACTCTTATCTCTTACCTTGAAGCACAGTGCTCTGCAATTTAATATTCTGTCTTAACCTTATCTGTTGATCAACCCTGTTCACATATGTAAACAGTTCCTGGTGTAGCAATGGGAGTAGCAATGTCTCATTTTCCAGGTAGGCATCTTGACAAAGTTAGTGGATCTTTTCTTTTCTACTTGCAGGTTAAAAGATTCAAATATTTTAAACATGGTTCAACAGGAATGGAGCAGGAATGTGAATCTTAACCCAGTGTTTTTTGACACCCTTTTTATTTTTATGTTATACAGTTTTATATAAATTAAAGAATAATATAATTCTATTTATATATTTTTAATTATTTTATATATTTTGGTTACTTCACAACAGAATGATTCTCTAAAAAGGAACTAAGCTGCTGATCCTCTAGCAGAATTCAAATTTATTATTCTTGATTGCTGTTTCTTTTACTCCATAATTAATTTGGATAATATTTTGTTTGTAGGATAGACAATAGCAGAAAAATTACCTCCCTCAATCTCTTTTTCTTTGAGTAGCCTCTTAACAACAAGACTAGCTTAATGCTCAGCTGGATGAGCATTTTGAGGGACTTGGTAACTTTGGTTTTCCTCCTTTGAACTGAATTATGTTTACCCTTGGTGAAATAGTTTTCTTGTGGCTGTTGAATTGCGGGTGGTTCCTGTAAACTCACACCTTTGTTCTTGAAATATATACAGATGTTTTGTAGCAGACATCTTAATTTGCAAAGAAATGTTAATGTCCTTCAAATTTTCTTTAAACAGTGGAAATGGAATAACACCAAGAATTGCATCAACTCTACACTTGTATTTGGTAACACGGAAATATGAAGTATCTCATGAGGCTTTCCATGACTGAATGACAGAGCGTATTTAGACATGGAACACATGTTGTAGATAAATTAAATACATTCTTTTCAGTGTTTTACATTTTGGCTAAAGTAAACAGTTTTTTACAGAAGCTAAGTAGCCATCAAGTTTTCTAGCTGAAATTTTGGTCTGAAGGTAGAAAAGGACATCAGGAGGAAAAAAATGTGAATGCAAATTATGGTGGTTGGATTTGCCTTTTTCAGAGCTTCCTGCTCGCTTTTTCCACTCTTACAGGTTTTGTTTGGATTTTGGGTTTTTTGAGGCAGAGGAGGTGATATGTGCTCAAGGAAGAAGCCTCAGCTTGGGGGCAAAAAGCGTGGGGTAAGGAGTCTGAGAGCATCAGGAGCAGGTGCCCCAGGAGCTGGGACCTCTCACTGCATTTGTCAGGTGGAAGAAGAGGAAAGAAGGAGGTTTGGTCATTGCTTGCTTACAAGAGTAAGGAGTGAAAGGTTAGAACATTGGGTGAGTAGGTCACTAAAAAACTAAGCTGGAGTAAGGAAAAACAGGTGATGCACTCTTGTGTCTGCAAAGGGTGAAAAGTGCCGCAAGACAGCAAGATACTTGTTCTTATGTGAGCCCTGAATTGTCTGCATGGACCAGAATATTGCAATAGTGCAACATAATTAATGATAATAAGTAATAACTAAAAAAATCCCACAGTAATGTAGCACAACTGGTCATTTTAAGGCACAAAAAAAAAGTTATGATCCGTTAAGAGTTAGAGCTAGAATGGTTGCCGCTTCTTGCCAGAAGCATCTTCCCTGATCACCAGTGCACTCTTTTTCTGTGAGTCTGTCATGGTCACTGGCCATAATTCAGGCTTGATTTGATGATGCACAAGGTCAAAGGTGGAGATTTTGAGTAGCAGTGATGACCTTTTCATTATAGGTACTACAGGGGAAGTGGTGAGCCACAGTCAAGGTTCTGCCAGTACAGTAGGTTGTTCTGGAACTTTGACTGCTCCAAGATGAAACTAATGAGAAAAGAGAAGTGAAAGAATTGAAAAGGAAAGTCATGGAAAGGTTGAACAATTTTTTTCTTAGAGTGTTTTATACACCTGGAAACACCTAGGGAGCAAAAGAATAAAATTGAAGTTAGTCCTGTCTTACTCCAGCTTCACGAAATGACAGAAGGAGTTAAAACTGTTAACGTTTAAGAATGAACTGCAGAAGTTCAATGAAAAACCTAAGAATACAGAAGGTATCTACTGGATTATAGCTTCATTTGGAGCAGTGGAAGGGCACAAGTATTCCTTGGGTTTGCATCCTAAATGCATTTCTTCTGCTCTTTAAATTACAAAAATAGAAATACCTTCCTGACCATAGTTCAGTCAGCAAATGGAGAAGAAAGCAAGAAGACATTTTATCTGAGTGAGTGATACCAAACCTCTGAGTTGTGCAATGAAGTTGAAGGAGATGGGCATTTTGCCAGAAGTCACTTTAGCGGGAAGCATAGCAAAGTATGGTGGGAAACGCTCTGTGTTTTCCTCTATATCCATGCTACACGCAACAGGAAATGTTATTGTTTTCCCTAAATAGTGCGAACACAATTGATTTTCTCTTCTTAGTGATCCATTGAGATTCTTCTGATTGAAACTATATAGATTTCTAAAACAAGCACTATTCTATAGTGGCCTTTGTTGACAGTAAAAGGGGTATAGTTAGGGCAAGACATAACCACTGGGTTTACAGCAGATTACCTGTTGTTTCCTTTCATCCTTTCACATAAATGGCTTTTTTAATTCTTCTCTGTTGAATTTTGAGGTCCTCTCAGCACTGAAGAATATTTTATAATTCATTATCATTGACATACTGCGAGATGATTCCTTTGAAAGGATATTTCTGGTTGCACAGTAGCAGCACTTCAAGTATGAAAGCTTTCTTTAGAGATTATCACAGCACTTTTCAAATTTCTACCTATAAACTTAGGGACTCTCTTAAAAAGAGAAGCACTCTTAGTGTTCTTGCATCTTTTTCATGATCTCTGGGACGTATTTTTTGTATTTTATACCTATTTCCCTTTATCATTTTATGACCACAGTCCTTTTCACCCTCTATCAGTCTCGAAAACAGGAATATTTTCTGTATGAGATCAGAAGTTTGCCATGAGCTGAGGCATAACAATTTCCATCTTAAAAAAAAAAAAATCTGAATTTAATCTTATACATTAGACAGTGCCATTCTAGGTCCTACTGCTAATGCAATTCCTTGTAATTTATCCCTTAGCTCAGGAACACCTTCAAAGTTAGTGACTTCATTTATTTGCAGGGAGAGATATTTTGTCAATGAGTAAATCCTAAAAATTTGGTGGCGGTGTTTATCTATTTCCTTTTCCATATAAGTGCATATCCTATCATGGTACATAACGTAATGTACGTAATGTAATGTAACACTTAAAACACAGAAATGCTGACACCGTAGCACATAGATTATTTATACCCCGAACCCACCCAAAATGGAATGATACAAAATGGGCTGTGTTTTGTCTCACCTTTTTAACTGGAGGGAAATGGAACATTTTTTTCACTTCACACCTAATAGAAACACCAAAGGAGATTTGGAAATCCAAAAGAGTGTCTTACATAAATTGCTCTTTAAGCTGTCTGAACAGTGGAGTGAAAGCAAAATGAAGACTTCTTGTGAACAAGTATTTAATGTATTTTAACAGCTCCTTTTATTAAGAGTGGCCTATCAGAAGTTGTTAAGGAACCTATTGATTGTCCATCTCTGGCCATGGTAGAGTTCAGTATCTATAGTAAGAGTGTGCAAAAAGTCATCTTATGCTTCATACTAAGAAAATTAAATTTACTTGGAATGAATCACACTGCTTATTGTGGTCTTACCTGCTGTTGCTCAGCTCAGGACTGGACAGGTGAGGAAGGCTTACAGAAGTCAGTTCTGTTTCTTATCCTGGTTCATTACCTTCAGAACATGGTAAACTCTTTTGAGCAAGAATATGTAAGCCTGCAGAAAGGGGTTATGTGAAAGAAAGACATTTCTTGAAACGCAGGCATATCAATCTTCATACCCTTTCTCTTACCAGCAGCTTCAGATCAACACAGATACAGTTATGTTGAGTGGCAAGATATTTTCCAAATGGGGAACGTTATGGATTATTTATCTCCAAGTTTGAGCATTAGACTTTTATTTCCACCACTGTGTCAGAGCAGCTAAGTGGCAGATGAAAGGCTTTGATCACCAGTGCTGGATTTGTCAGCCTCTTTCCCAGAGCAGATAGAGGACAAAATACCCGAGGAAGCTGCTTTGTTCTAGATTCATCACTTCTAGCCCTCAGTGAGAGCTCAGATATTGCCTCTATACTGCCTTGTTACAGGAGACATGAAGTTACAGAAAATCCTGTATGTTTTTTCTCTACTGACTCTCCTTCCATGATGCCATCTTTGTTCTCTAGGCTGTTCTTACTAGTCGCTGTCATCTTCCCCTTTCATCCCATTCCTTAGTAGCTCAGCCATGCCCTTCTGCCTTCCTCATGTTACTCCACCCATGCATCTTCTCAAAGCTCCACAGAATTTCCTCGCTTCAGTACTCGAAGTAAAAGTCCTTACAGCAACCTTTCTCCATTCACTTTGTCCCACATGCTTCATTTTATTTTTCCTTGATCACCTCCTCACCCTTCTTTTTTTCCATCCTTCTATAGTCCTTATTCTTTCTTGTATTTGTTTCCCTGGTTTGGATGTTGTTACCTATTGGAGAGCAGTGATTTTGTGCAACCAGCTATGCTACTTTTGCAGAATAGCAATAGAAAGACTAGAAAAGATCAGAAATCTATGCAAATGCAAGCCCTTGAAGACTAGTGAGTTGAGGGTAGTGCGTGTGTGAAATGTCCCTTGAAACACAGATAAATGAAAAGTGAAGCTGTTTATTTAACTTCTCTGCTTACAGCTTTGGATTAGGCATCACCATAAGCAGTCTGCATCTCAGCTACACCAGATTAAGTTTGCAGCATCTGCTCTGGGATAAAATTTCCAGGTATTGCAAAAGGAGGAGTGGAAATTATCTTTGTAGTTATGTGTGAAATGCATAAACCAGAAGTGAAACACAAATACAACAATATCTGAATTTTTTCTTTTTTTTTTTTTTTTGTGGTTGAAGGTGTGTTACCAAACTTATTTTGTTGTAAGTACTGTTGTATTTCATGGAATTTACCATGGCTTTGTTTTATAATTTTGAGAAATCACCTGGCGCCTCCTTTGCCTCAAGATAGATTCAGCTGTCCTTATCATGCTTAACAGATGTTGATCAGACCTGTCTTTAAACTGTCCCAGCATGTTAATTCCACTGTCTCCCTAGGCAAACTATTTTAGCATTCATTATATCTCTAATAGAATGGTGGTTCTTTACACAACAGTGTGATACTAAGCCTTGTCTTTACCTTGTGATTCACTGTAATCCTTGCATCCTTTTTAGCCAACCTGTTAGCTCCCCAGATGTTCCCCACCCTGAATGTCTTTGTCAGGGTAGTTTTGTTGAAATGCAGTACCTTTCAGTTTTCCATATTACACAGCATCTGATTCCCAAACATTGGGCCAAAATAACCTGCTTTTTCAGTTATTTCCCTAGAAGTGGTGGTGGATTGGCACTCTAATGGGTAATGACAGTACCTTCCAGCCCTGTGCTCCTTGGTAACAGAAGCAGGCAACAGATCTTTCACCAGAGATCAAGCATATGTTTATTGATCTGATATGTATGTGTGAGCCAATATGTGTATATTCATATAGATTTCACTAGCTTTGGCTAGAATTAGTTTTTAATTGCCCAGTGATGGAGGCATTTTTTCAGCTCCTTCTGAAAAGCATATGCCATTGTGGATATTTGCAGGAAAGGGTCAGTCTGTAAGAGTGACAGTGGAGGCTCCAGAGAACACCCTGTATTTACATGTGACCTTGCACGAAAATGGAAGATAACTTAACCTGTCTCATCACAGAGGTCACGGTGCAAAATGCTAAGTAGTTTGTTCAGTGCAAATTATATTACATGGATTGATTTGGCATGTACTTGGCTATGTAGAAAATTTTGCTATCCTCTCAAGTGGAGTTACCAGTATTAGGAAGTGGTTTTATTCATAATGCCTTTTTTGGTTTTTGGTCACTGTTTATTGATTTTCGTAGTAGGCCCTTCCATAAATTTCGTAGTTAATTACTTGATCTTGAACCCTGGAGGACTTATTTATTGCTTGAAAATTAAGAACTCAACTCAGGCTGTAAGACAAGTTTTATCCAAGCTTTCTTTCAAAAGAATTGACCTGCAAAATTAAGTGGGTTTTTTGTTGTGGTTTTGTTTTTCCTCAGTTTTATGTAATATTAATACCTCTGTTTTGTATATGCTTTGAAATTCTCCTGAGCTGTCTATAAACTGAACACAGTTGCATTCTTCTGTGCCTGGTGACTTTGAAATCAAATGACAAACTATATTGCCCAGATTTACATTATGTAACAGCTTTGTGATATAAAATAATTTGTGTAACTTGTTTTCCCTTGTCAAACATTCTGTTGTTCTGTGGAACTGCATTTTAGAATCCTGACTTATTTTTTATTGTTTCAGAAGCAATAGCCTGAACATATCTTATGGGGAAAGCTGTATTGTTTTTAATAGTTTTTGTGTAACTCTCTATATACATAAATACATACAAATTTCTATTATGTGTTTATATATATTTAATATAAATTTTAATATATTTTCTGCCAATTTCTTAGTTCACAGTTTATTTTATGATCTGGTTTTCATAAACATGAAAGAATACCATACACACAAACTCCTGCTGAAATTGTTTTCATATTTCCCCACCAACATCCCCCTTCTTTTCCTCTGGAAAATACTGTTCTCTATTGTCCTAGGGTAACTTTATGATGCCTGTATTCCCAATCGTCTGTTCTGTTTGTGCTGTACATTGAGTCCTGTGCCTTTAAGACTGGTTCTAAGAGCAAGGAGAAGCGCGGAGTTTGTTTTGAGAAAGCTGCCTGACTCCTCCACATTCTTCTGCGGACAGCGTGTTCGGCGGAGGCTTGGAGAGACGGCAGGACAGAGATCTTTTTTTTGCTTTTAGTTAGTTTCAGCTAGCTAGGGCAGAGAAGTTCCCTGGACTGTTTTTTTCCCTTTTTCTTGAAACTGTTTAAACCTGCTCTGGACTGAAAACCCAGGGGAGCACTGGGGGCTGCACCTGCGGCCCACCGGGGCCTGGACCTCGGCATTTTCCAGCAGCGCCGGAGGGACTGGGACTGAGGAGAGGCACTGAGAGAGAGAGCCGAGCTACCCCCACAGCAAGGACTTTCTCAATTTGCCATCTCACTTCAGAAGGAGAGGTTTTATTGTTTCATACTGTTCATTCTTTATACTTGTATGCACTTCATTTGTTTAGTAAAATAGTTTTTTCCACTTTTCTCCAAAGAGAGTTTTGGGTTTTTTTTTTCCGGACCGGTGAGAAGGAGAGATCCTATACAGGAGTTTTCTCCCAAATTTGTCCCAAACCAGGACATCTATCAAAAGTTTAAAACCATGCAGGAGGGCAGATTTCTGCTGTGCTCATTTGATTTGTCTGTGAAAATCATTTTAGAAGTGTACAGACATGTCATGTAACATACCTTCTCTCCTTCGTCATCACGGCACCTCTTTCTGAAAACACATTTTAAGGTAGTGGTTTATGACTGCCCTGAAGAGGCTTTATAGGAGTTTTGTCTTGGTACTGTGGTGCTGCTGTGTAGACAGACAGATTATTGTTACATACGATTTGCATCTGTGCATTGAATGCTGAAATATCTATTTTGCAGAAAGTTTAACAGAGGTGTTCAGATGTTGAGTAATTTGTTGGCAGTATTTGGCTTTGATGTAGCATCTACTGACAAAAATCATTTTCTTGACTGGGTATGGAACAAGCCCGTGATGAAACAGTGGAATTGACTGGATTTGAGCAATGACAAGTGATGTCTCTTCAGTGACTGAGAAATACCACAGCAAGTGGGTGTTCCTGGTGTTTGGCATGCAGGATGTTCTGCTGCCTTTGGTTTCCCCATTTTTTTGACAGTTTGCTGTGGACCACTCCTGCATTTTCATTTGCCAAGACAAATTTTCTCTAAATTGCAAGAAAATAAATTAAGCTTGCCAGTGTTGAATTGTAGCAATGCTCATTCTCTGAACTTGATGAAAATTGCAGGACATTAATTCATATGTGCTTTCTGCACCCTCAAGTGCAGAAAGTAGCACTTAGCCAAAGGAACCGAAATTAGCATTTGAAGGAATTGCAGCAAAAATTAAGGGCGTGCTGTTTAAGAAACACCAAGTCAGAAGGAAAAAAGGAAACATATTCATGATGCTGTCCCTTTAATTAATATACAAAAGGTAGCATTTTTTTTTGCAGTCAGGTGAGATTTTTCTAGAGGAGCAGAAAGCTCTCTATGCATGGTTCCCATTTCTCATTAGTGCGAGACAGAGCCTAAGTCTCCTTTGCATTGCTGGACAAGGACCTTATCTTAAGCAGTCAGCAAGGCAGTGCTGATAATTTGAAAACATTTGTGTATACCAAGAAATTAACTTATAGAAGCATTTCATTTTAGCTTCAGAGGGAATTTATGGAGACCATAAATATACTGGTTTAATTAGGGGCACAGTGCTAACTGCTGACATATTCTCCTCAAAGTCTGCTTTCAGAGCACAATTACTAAATGTTTTCTTTCAAAGCACAGGAAGCTTGAGGATGAAAATTAAGTTAGATAATTCAGTTGAGGTTTTTGTGGGTTTGAAATACAGTCACAGTCCATGAAGTCTACTGGGCTGCTCATGACTGTGTATCCAGAATCACAGCCAGAGCTGAGAAAGAGCAAATCATGAATTGCTGCATAGATTAAAAATTATAACAGTAAGAGATGTTATCTCTTGGCAAACACTCTTTTAATAAAGCATGGCAAATTGAGAAAAATGAGTTTTCAGGGATTTAGGATGCTATTAAAAAAAACAGTTGTACTCTTTTGTTCCCCCCCCGTTTCTTTTTTCAAAATTGTTATTTACTATGAAAATCAAGGGCCTGAGAGTAGCCATGCAATACATAAGGCAGGCTGAACTATTTAACCTACTCACCATGACTTTATCTGTTTGCTGGGGCTTTTGCCAACTTTGCTTTCATAAAGACTAGTTGCAAAATAGCTCCTTTCTGTCTGTGTTGTCTCTTTCTGCTTTCTCAGACCACTAGAGATAGTTAGCCCTGCCTTTACTGATCAGGTCTAATTAAAATCTAGTCTGTCTAATGAAAATATGCAGGCAGAAACACCAGGTACAGATCCCTCTAAGAATATGGAGAGGTTTGTGTGGTACTGAGTGGGAGACAATCAGGGTGTTTTGTGGTTACTTTCTCAGCGATTATCCCACCAGTGGCTTTCAAGGCTGGTTTTGGCAAGGGGGTGGTTGCTGTAGCAGAGTCCTCTCCTCTCCTGTAAATGCAGGACACCAAGGAAAGGAGATGTACTCTGTGCTTCCAGTTACTTACACCTCCGTAGGTCTTTCCTGAGGTGTGTCAGCAGCTCTGACAAAGCTGTGAAATACAGTAGGTAAGAATTGTTTTCAGGCAAATATATTGAGACACAAAGGATTTAAGTAACCTCCTGAAATAATACAGAAAGCCAGAAGCGCAAATAGAAGAGGGACTGAATATTTTTATTATCTAGATGTCCTTCTTGCTGTTTTGGGAGTGCCATTCATAGAAAGAGAGAGGTAAAACACTATAATATCTGTGCTGTGTTTATGGTGGGTTTGGGTTTTTCACTTGGGTTCATACCCCAAGAGGACTCCCTTTTATCTTTTAACAGATAATTCTCGTTCTTTTCTTTGGGCACTGTAGGAGGCATGTTACGAATGTTTTTGGCAATTCAAGGCAGAACAGGCACAAGTAATAGCTGTATTTTCCTTTCTGTGGTGTCATAGTCCAGGCCATTCAAGCTCCAGAATCCTGGAGGGTCTTGTTCAGGCTGTTTGCAGCCAGAACATGTGAAAATAGCAGAGAGGGCTCTTTCTCTTTATGGGTTTGCTGGATGAACTCTGAGTCACTCAGCACTGCACTGAGCTAGTTTATTACAAGAAGTAGGAAAACCCTTGCTGTCCATTGGAAGATTACAGCAGTCTGAATAATGTCAAGTCTAATTTGGACGCATCAGCACTGCACTGCTGCTGATTTTGTCTCCAGCTGTTTCCTCTCAAGGAACGCCATCTTCTGAAGCAATCTCCTGTGTGTTTGGGCTTTGTGCCTTGTTCTCTTCTGACCATCACACCGTACCTTTCCCAGTTTTTACTGCTCAGGTGCTGATCTGCTCCTCAGCAGCACCAATGAGAGAGTTCAAAGCAGTATGACAGATGTGAACCCGGTGGTGGGAGGTATTAGTCTTAAGACTGAGTAGGTTTGGGATTAGTTTTTCTCTTCCTGGGAATAGCAGTGCATTGTGTGTTTCATGATCACCACATAAATCATGTCACTTACATATGTGCTGTGGAAAACACCCCTTGGGAGCAGGTCCAGCAGAGACAAGGACAGTGTACAGTAAAACAGCTCGAAAAGGCAAATATTTCACTTGAGGCAATGCAAAGTGCAAAATATGCAGAAGAAAATTCCGGAGAAAACTTTTTTTCCTCTCTGAAGACTTTTACTTTCCCTTTTCATAGTGTGGAGGACATCAAAATTTATCACTGTAGTATACATGAAATCGGAAAGATGGGAAAAACAGTTGGAAAGAGAAATGGGCTCAAATTAGCCTTGCATGCCAGCCTCTAAAACTGCAGCGGTCTTTCTGTAACTCATCCTATTTTACATGGAGTGCTAGCCAAAAATTTCATTATTTTTAATTTTGCTGAAAATAGTGATTACAAGCCTATTTAGAGCTACCAAGAAACTGATTTTCAAGATAGTAAAGCAAGTAGTTCATTCATTTTTTCATTCTGATAATCTTATACATTTCTTTTTTGCAGTAAACTTCAAAATGTCTTTTTGTCCTCTAACAGTGAGACTTGAAGTGATAGAAAGGAATGGTGTAAAAGACAAGTGTTTGCCAGTGCTAGAGAAGCCAAGGACGTGCAAAGAAAACAGATTAATTTAGTGGCGAACAGGCAGAGACCATGAAGAACATTTCTTACAGCAGATACGTTGCACAGCCAGCAAAGGGACTGGAGCGAGCGTGATCTACCGAGATAACCTCACATTTTAGTAGTCAAACAGCAGCAGCAGCATTTTGAATCCTTGTAGGCGTTTCAAGGCCTTGTCAAGGGGGGCAGATGCAGAAGAGCTGTGAGAATCCATTCAGTGGGAAGCGTTGTGCTGTAAGAATTGCTGCTTAATTAGATCCGAAGGATGCCAAAGGAGTGAGGAAACAAAACTGTTAATGTGAAAGGCTAATAATTGAGTTTATGTAATTAATAGTGTCTGATTCAAGCTGAGAGCTGGGAAGTAAATTAGTTACTGTTTAAAAAGTTTAAAGATAAAGATCATGGTAAATCAATTCCATCACCTTACTTAAGCTTAAGTTTTGGCATTTTAAATGTCATAGTAAGCTATGTGAGATATGAAAACAGGTGCTGTTATAGTTATATCCTTTTATCATGGATTACGTTCAAGAAGCTAGAATTGAGTACTTTTTGAGGACAAGAAAGAAGCATTTAATGAAATTACAATTTCATTAAGATTTGGAATTTGTTTTCAAGAGTGCAGAGTACCAGTAGATTTTTGACATCTAAGGAATTCTGTTACATCCACTTTTGCAGTCATAGGAGCCCTCGTGGAATTTCAGTGCAAAAGGGGTACACCTGGGTGTTAGGATTTTCATGAATTTATAAGGAACGTTGAATTATGAAACAGGCTCCAGGTAATCTCCCTGTCATTGCTGCAGCCCCCCCTCAGCACCGACTAGTTTCCACCCTCTTGTCTTCTTTCCTTTTGTGATGTGATGCGCTGATGAAGAGTGGCCTCTGGATATGCTGGGGCAGCAAGTGATTTTTTTTTTTTTTTTTCCCAAATTTGAAAAGGTGTATCTGTCCTGTAAAGCCTTGGATAGTTGTATAGAAACTGCAGCTTATGCACTGTGAAATAAAATCTGCAGTTTCTTCAAGGACTGCAATCCTGTGCAATGAAAAATGAAGGTATCCTGTATTATTTACTAACTTGTCTTACTACTAGTGCTGTGCTGTGTGATCAGGACTTAATGCAGTAAAGCATGCAAAAACATGCCAAGGTTTAAAAACACTAGTACTGTTGCCAGACATGTGCTTAAATACTTTGTTGTCCTAACCCCTCAATATCTCTGAAAATACATATATATTAAAATATATATGTAAGAATCACCACAGAGTAAGTGAAATGAAGAGCAGATGAGGCAAGGAATAAAAATTGATGCTGATGGACTTCAGTGTGTCTCTCTGCTTTGAAAGTCAGTGGAAGTGCATAAACTCATAGTTGCTTTATAGAAATGAGTAGCATGCTGAGCACGTTGCAATACACTTAATCTAATTTCTGTGAGATTGGCGGGACCTGTTGGTGTATGTGAAAGTCTAGTGTAGCATATGGGATATTTTTCTGTAGTTTCAGCTACATTTACTAATATACTATTTTTATTTTACTTATTTTTTAACAAAACCTTGTGTAATTGACAACTCGTTCTGTGTCCATTGGCAAGCACTTACAGACTGCGCATAACCTTGAATAAGAGACAGTATTGTTGAGGAGAAGTTTGTGTTAGAACTGGATCTGAATCTATAAAAACTTCAAAAGAAATGGTTTACGCACTAATAGAGCCTCGAGCTGTTGTAACTAAACCCTGTTAGGGCCATAACCTGGAAAAAAATCCCTAAGGTACGAAGAGGAGCGTGAGCAGAAAAAACCCCAGGTTTTGGTCAAGACATTTTGTTGCTGTCCTGATTAGGGCAGGTTTGTTTCCAAGAAGTCTGGACTGCTTTCCCTGCTGAAGACAGTTGAGCAGAGGAATTTGTACCGTGGACACTCCCATAACAGTGGCAGCACCTGCCCAAACAAGCAGGTCTTGGCTACAAAACCCCAGGCATTTAGAAATTCTTGCAGGTGTTTGTACAGCTTAAGTTTTACTTCGCCCAGGTTTTCCATACCATGGTAAATTAATTTAGTTGGAGTGCCTACCAGCAAACTGAGTCATACTGCTTGCACAAAGACATTTGCAAAGACAGGGTGTTTTTGTGATTTGTTCGTGGAGCTTTGCATTTGTAATTTACATTTGCTGGTGTGAAAAGGAGACAAGAATGAGCATGCTCCCTTCCTGCAGCAAACCCTTGGCTTGTTGCAGGCAGGCGGCTCCAAGTGCGCTTGCTCCCTGGGATGGCAGCAGGGACAAAGCAGAACTGAAAGTGCTTAGCAGCAAATTATTAACTGAAGTGGTTTGACTTCAGTAGCTTTTCCCCAGTCTAAAGCTTTGACTGCCATTTGGTTTAGATTGAAATCGAGAATTGTTGTTGCTCGCAGCAGTACTGTAATGTTGAGAGGCGCCAAGGTTTCTGGACTTGCGGGTCTCATTTACTAGTTGTTTGTGAGTTTTATGTTTCTTTGGTACCTTTGCTACTGCCTTTCTCTTTGTGGGTTTTGTGCAGCTGGTTGGGGTTTGTTAGGTTTTGCTGATCGTATTTTAGTCCAGGTATTTTATCTCCAGGATGAAATCTGACTCAACACTTCTTACCTTGAGGATTACAGTGTACAGTCTGCTTTGGACTTTCTCTTACTACAAATTTCCCAACTGTCGGCATTTTCTTTGTCACTTCTAGTCTTGAGCTTTGTTATGTCATTGCCCATAATATTTCATTTTTCTTTCTGGTTTTTGGTGGGTTGTTTTTTTGTCTGTTTCTGTTCAATGTACACACTTATTTAGAGGATTATTGGCAAGACTTTGTTACATGAAGTAGGAGTCAGGATGAAGCCGCAGGTTTCTGCAGCATGACAGTAACAGATGGTCTTTATATTGACCTTAAATTAACTGGGCTTTTAATGCAGAGCTTCCTTGCTCTAGCTGCCCTTCAATGTACTGTGGTTTAACCTCAGCTGGCAACTAAACCCAGCACAGCCACTCACTCACCCACTCCCCTGCCCAAAAATGTTCCTGAATTATTGACATTGTCTCCAGCACAAATCCAAAACAGAGCCCTATACTAGCCACTGTGAGGAAAATTAACTATATCCCAGCCCAAACCAGCACATTCTCTACTCTTCATTCATTATGATTTACATCATTCTCACGTACCACACTGTCCAACACATCCTCATTATTTGCACCCCTCTTCTCATCCCATGATACAATTCACAGGTATTATTTCCCCTGACATGTGGACTATGCTTGTAAAATGTTCATAAATGTCCACTGAGTTTATTCAGGACAGGAGAGGTGGTGTGGTGTGTGGAATTATTGGACACCAAAGCCCGTTCAAATCCGTTTGCTGCTGCCCTTGGAACTGTTTTTTGTCCTCCACTGCTTTGTCTGGTTCCTGCTATAGCCATTCCTCTGACATGCAACCCAAATTATGGGTTACAATGTTTTAAACCTATATCCATTACAATCTCTACCCCTTGTCCCTTTGAGCCAGACCATAACATTGAACATTCCTTCTCTTGCTCCTAGCCCGGCTGGGATTTATCCACAGACTGTAATTCTGTATGGCTATGCCTGCTCCAAGCAGAGCTTTTATCTGAGCCACGGTCACTTCGGGGTTACACCTGCCATGGCCTGGGCCTATCCACAGTCACAGTTGCTTTGAGGTGCACTTGCTCCAGTGTGGCCTTACCCTCAGCCACAGCCCCTTCAGGAATAAACCTGTTCCTTCACGTAATCTTAATCACTGTAACCTTACCCACGGCCGCAGTTCTTCCAGGGGAATACCTGCTCTCTTGTGGGATTATCCATGGCCACACGCTTTCAGCGCTCCAGCATGGGCTATCCACCTGCTGCAGCGCAGACTCACCCCGGGCCTGCATCCCTGCAGAGGTGTTCCTGCTGCTGCTCCATCCGCGGGTCGGTCCCTGTGACCGCAGCTCAGGCCGGCAGCACGGACACGCAGCCGGTCCCCGGCCGCCTGCCAGCCCCGGCACGCCCGGGGCTCTCGTCGCAGTGATCCCAGGCACGGCACAGGGAGGGGACAAAGCAGCACAGCGGCAGCGACAGCAAAAACCGGCCGCTAATGAGCACCGGGCTCTCGTGTACAGTCAGGCAAGCAAGGCTCCTGACAAGCACCTGCCGATTAATAGCTAATCAGCAATTACAGCTAGAAATCCAATCTAGCGCATTCCAGTCAAACCTGTTCTTATCTTGAACCCTGCAAAACCCACGTTAGGCACCAAGAAGGACCCGAGCTGGCAACTGTGCCCCACAGAGCCGTTAATTCACTCCCCTACAGTGGGATGTGAAGAGAATCGGAAGCAGTACAGGTGAGGCATTACTCCTTTAATGTCCTAGCTTTGTCTGCTTCATCAGGACATTGCTGTAACTTCTGGCCAGCTCTTGTGCTGCTAGATTGCCTGCATAAGTTTACTGTTTAGTGATAATAGCAAAAGGGCAGGGTTTTGAATGGACCTCTGAATAAAAGCAGTTATTCGTTCCTGAGGCCTCTGTTCCTATGTTTGAAAGACAAGTTAGTAAAAGGCACGCTGGCCTTTTTAATGCCACAATTTGATTACCTGCGACAGTACTCCTTTAATAGTAAAACGTGGCCATTGGTGGACAGGGGCAAAAAGAAGGTGCATGAGGGAATGCAAAGCTGCACAGGCTTTGCTGGAATGAAGTGCATGTGCTACATGTACACGCTGCGTCACTGAAAAACTATGGGTGGCTCCTGGAGTGCAAGACTGCCCTGCACTTTTGCTTCCAGTTGTTTCTGCAAGGCTAGTTCTGTGCATCCCTCTTAAAGTCAAGTGTGACCTGAAGTGTGGTGGAGAAAGAGGCTAAAGTTTCAAGTGGAACTTGGGAAGAAGTCTGTTGTAGTCGGTGCTTCAGGAGCAACTTAAGGAATAAGTAAGGAGGAAATGTTACTCGAGAGAATAATTTGTAAGGCTTTGCTGCAGCACTCTTAATTCTCCAGTGAATAGTTGTAGATAATGATTGTAGATGATTTGCTTGGAACAGTGGTGGCAGCTTTCTTTGCAGATTCCTCTGGCCTGAGTTATCTGTAGTGGCTGAAGGATGGATGTTTGCTGAGGTGGAAATTCTTTGTCCGTAAGCAGCACGTGTCATTTTTTTCTCTGCAGACATTCTTGGTACTAAGTTTGTTCACCGTTCAGCAGTTGGCCTTTTGTTTGGAAAGGACCCTCGCTCAGTCTGTGATGGGATAACCACATGTTGCATACCAACCCAACGAGGCAAAGCAGAATTGTGCATCGCCACCCTGTGCTAGCCTGAAAGTGGAGCGATGCCCCTGAGCTGGAGGGAGCAGCAATGGGGCCCAGGGGCTGCACAAGCCGATCTTACCAGGAGGCTGCTGTGGCCCCAGGGTTCTGGCCCCCACTGTCCTCTTCTGGGGAAAATCTCTGCCCCTCCTGCTTTGAACAAAGAAAGGAGCATTTTACAGCTGCTTGGTGAATCCTCAGAATTCAGATTTGTGGCCCTTTAGATTTAATAATCACTGAAACGAGTGTTAAGTACTTTTCTGCTGTTTGGCCTGTGTGCCAGAGCAAGCCCCACCCTCTCCCCCAATTGTTGGTCATGTGGCAGGAGCCCACTTGCTCGTTTTCAGCAGAACAGCTGAGCTTTGCGAAAACAGCCCGGCTCTGCAGCTGGGCTGGAGCCTGGCCCGGCAGCGGGAGCTGTTAATGGCATGATTGAAGCCTTTAATTTAACCCCTTTCCAGCAGTTGTGCTGACTAGTTGGAGCTGTCAGATGTCACTGTCGCACCATTACCCTTCAGAGCAAAGCATGCAGCAGTAATCCCATCGAGCAAGGCTCCTGTTTGCTGCACCTCCAGTTGGGGCTCTTCCTGGTAACTACTACATCTATGGCGTATGAATTTCTAGCCCAGTCTTACTTTAAATGTAAATAGAAAAGGGAGAATATTTCTATCAGTAGTTGTGTAGATAATGATTTTTATCATGAACGTGTAGAAGGCAATAATTATTTCTTGATGTTCTCAAATAAGGATGTTGCAAATCTTCTGTGTAAATAACCAAATTGTACCCAAGTAGTCTAGTGATGTTCAGTAATCATTTTTCCCTCTGATGGGAGCAATGTTCCATGATGACTGAGAGCATCAGGTTTGATTTGAAATTTAGTTTTGTAGTAATGATCATATGATGACCAGTGATGAAGATTTAACTAAGGTTTTGGCCCGAAGCATCTATCAAATACAGGCTTCAATTTCAAACGTAAAGAGAGACCAGCTAATTTAAAAGTTCTTTTATCAAAGGTAGTTTTTATAGCAGGAAGAATGAGTAAGTACAGACTAGCAATTTGTGGTCTAGTCCTTTTTTTTTGCATTAATATGATTAATTTGTTTTCAGTTCTTTTGTTCAAGAAATTAATTTCTCCTCTCACTTTGTAGGAGGCTTTGAAGTTAGCATCCAGCTATCAACCTTTGTCTCTCTCCCCTCACCCACTCACATTCCTGGAATGGGTTTATGCAGGTTGAGAGCAAGAAGTGCAGTGCCCAGCTCCAGGGAATGGAATCATATTATGAGTCTTAACTTTCAGGTGTTCAGTTTCCCATATCAACCTACTAACCAGAACCAGTTTGATTTCAAGTTAAACATTTATTCTGCTTTTTAAAAATGGTTGTAAAACTCATATTTTAAAAATGTGTATCTATTATAAAACTTTTCCCAGTATGACCAGTTTCTTTCCTGCTTCAAGTGCTTCTTAAAAAGGATCCTGAAATAAACTTTCTTCAAAATGAGTTTATTGTAATGAAGGAATGTCATCAGTGTTGGTTCCCAATATGCTGACACAAGTTTGTCTGATAGAAATTTTTTTTCAAAACCTTTTCTCATTTGTATTACTGCTGTTTCCGTTGTCAAAGTGGCTGAAATGCAGGTCAGACCCCACCAGCCCTCCGTGTTTATAAGTCCTGAAATATGCAGCATATGTCATGTTACTACAGCTTTTCAACTCCAGTCCTCTCATGAAATAACACGGAACATAGAAATCACTAAGGAGGATCTGAAGTGAATTTAAAAAATTGAAGTGGTAGTGAAAATCAGCTGAAAGTACCTAGCCAGTCTCAACCACAAAGAATGGATGGCTTGAGAGCTTGGGCTGCAAAGCTTACTGCCAACTAAGACCTGAGTTCAGGATGTCTGCTTTTTTGAGTGAGCAGCTGTTGGTGTTTTTAACTTCTGAAAGGGGAAAATAGAGGTGCAGTGTTACTGTCAGCTGGAAAGCAAGAATCTGTTTTGCCCAAATGTTTATAATTTGGATGTAACTATTTTTGCACAAAAAGATGCAACAGTAGACTGAATTTCTTCATGGAAAGATGAGAAAACCAGTAAATGTGCATGTGGGCGCAGCCTCATGATAAGACTACTTGCCAGGGATAATGTGACTCAGGTCCTGACTCAGCACAACTCTCTATTACATGGTTTTGTTGTCTCTTTTTCCAGGTGGGGTTGGTTTGGGATTTTTTTCCTGTGTTTTTAGTGGGGGTTGTATTGTTTGTGAGTTTTGTTATGTTTTTTACTGGATTCTTTCACGTCTCTAAAAAGTTCAAAGTTAAATCTATTTCTTGAACAATAGCACTAAAAGTTTCAGAAATTCTGTGCTGGGTGTGAGAAAGTCTTAAATTGGTTTTCTTGAATTAAACAATGGCTTTAGTCATGCTCTGAAAGATTCAATTTCATGTTTAAAAAAACCCACAGAGCAGGTATATGCACATCTATACATATGGACTTTTTAAAACTGGAAACGTGGATGTAGATACAGATTTTTCTAGAGGCTTATGAAGGAGGAAGAAGTCAGGAGCTCTGAAGAGCATGACCTGATAGCACACACAGGCAGCCCAAGGATCCACAGTTATAGAAAAAAAATGGTTGTTCCAAATTTTTCCACTGCCCACCATGCTGAGTTGAGTTCCGTATTTTGGGTTTGCCTTCTACAGCTAGAGAACCTAACAGAAAGAGTTGGATCTTTTTCATATGTGCTTGGGTCTGGACTTGAGTCTCTGCAATGTGAGGTGTCTCAAGTAAAAAAAAAAAAAAATAGAGATAACTGTCTAATTCTATTGTGCATTGCAGTGACTGTATGATGGAAGTTCATGACACAAAATGCCTTTCAACTTATCGGTTTGTCATAAATTAGAAAAGAAAAAAAGAAAAAGAAAAGTGAGGAAGTTTAAAACTAAAATGTCCTTTGTTTTCCTCTACATAACATCTATAATTTTTAAAAAAATCTGTCTCCTTTTTTAACAAAGTAAAGCAAATCACTGCTTTCTCAGAATGAAATTAATGCAAAATATTGGCATTTTTTCCCCATGAAATGGGGGACTTCCTTGCTGATACTCCATACATCTGTGGTAAAAACCCATTTGTAGGTCTCTTAATGAGCAGTGCTTTCTCTTGATTTACCTCCTCCTCAGTTTTACCAGGGTTTTCAAGTAACTCAAAGTCGACTTAGTTTTTGATCTTCTTGGTAAATTAGTTTGGTACAACATAAAGTGTTATCTATCACAGTGATGATGTGAAAGGGGGGTACTTGCAAAAGGTCATCAGTATTAAGGTAATAATCCATTTTACAAGAATCCCTGAACCTTGAGCATGTTGATTCATCCAGCACAAAAGCTTCCATTCATTTGCGGTAGAGATCATCTGAAATTCCATGTGCTAGAGACGTGGATATCGGCACGTAGGTACACGAGTATAGTATCAGTATGAATGTGACAGTGGACCTGTGTTAGCCTCTGTTTCCATGGTATGTCTGAAAGGATTTATAGCATGGATGTAGAAGTTTTCTTGGAGGCATTGGTCTAAGTCTGAGCTTCCCCTTCTCTTTCCTTGCCACTTTTCAAAAAGAAAATACATTTTTTGTTGTTCTTGGAAACACTGAACAGAAATTGAGAAAATGGCAAATAACCTTAATAGCAATATAGTACAGCTTTGTGTACATGAAAATGAAGAATTGGTAGGATCTGGGAAATGGAGAACATCATTGACCCTTAAGAATAGGTGGCCTTAACTTGAAAAGCGCATAAAAACAAATGAGAACCATTGGTATTCAGAGAGAGATTTGCCATGTTCAGCCATGGCTTTTATGGCAAGGAGCTCCTCGTGGCTGTTTTCTCATCTTATCAGTGAGTGGTTCATTTCAAAACCACTCAAAATTCCTAGCCCCACAGTTACAGAAAGCAGGGTGGTGCTGATAGGGACGTGTGGCTCACAGGGGCGCTGCTTTCCTCATTAATTGTGGGCATTTGTTCAGGAAGTGACTGAGGCCAAGGTACAGCACTCTGCCCTTAGCCATCCTCGCCAGAGGGCCAGCATCTGGGCAAGGAATCTGGACTTGGCTGACCAGACTGTTCCTACCCCAAAGTACCCTGTAGCAAACCGTTATTTGCTTGTTTGTTTATTCATTTATTTTCTCTCTTCCTTTTGTTGTGCTTTTCCCACAGGACAAAATGCTCTCACTGGGGGAAGTGGTGGCTCTTCCCCAGGCCCATTGTCAGCTCTTGAACAAGAAGGGCCCCATTTGGGCAGTATCCAGTTGGGCTTTACCTCATGCCTCCCTTGTCTGTGTCACATCCTGAGTCCTCTGGCTTCCCATTTAACTGTTCTTGATGTGGTTTCTTTAGGATTTTTTCATTCCACTGAAACATTACAGCTCTTCCTGATGCCAAAACCACTCTCCCTATCTTAAAGTCCTCCCTGGAAACCCGTGTCTTTCACTGTTTTCCAACATTATTTCACAAAGGTTCTTTTTGGCCTTACCTGTACAATAGAAGTCACTGCTGACAAATGCAAGGATTTTTAGGCGGAGCTAGCAGGTCTTACTCATCCTTGTTATACCAGCAAGAGTTCTACTACAGAGGCAGTTCCTGCCAGCAGCAAGAACACTTTAGTATTGTACCATTTGAGTAACAAGTGTAAAATGCATCAATCAAAGACCTGCTGTGTCTCAATCACATATTGGCTTTTACATTAATACGGTTTTAGCACAAAGATAGCTGCCATAGTTCTGGGCTTGCTTCATCTTCTTTGGAAAATTGATCAGAAGGTATTTGATTTCCCTGCTGCAGAATGCTGTGTCCCCGTATCGACTTTCCTTTCTCTGAAGCCCATTTCTATTGAGGTTTTTTTTTTTTTATTCGTGCCATTAATTTTTCTCTGCTTCTGTTTGTTATAAGTGAATTTGTGTCTTAGCGCTGCCTCACTTTTTATTGTTACAGGGCTTTACAAAAGCTGCCGTTTCTCTATAATTGCTAATGAATTATGTTTCTCAAAATCATTGTGAAATGTTTTTCAGCCCTGTGGGTCCCAGCCTTAGTGTTGAATGCAGTATATTTGAGATGGGTGAAAAAACCCCTTCTACTTTCATTGTTGGCAGAGGGGAGAGAGAGGGTCCGATGTTTGCCCTGAGATGTGTTAGGTTTTATAGATTCTGGTGTTTGCATCAAGCTGAGAGGCAGGATATTTCTTCCCCTCTCCAATACTAAAAGAAGACATGAGAGCGCTCTAACAGTGTGTTCTCTCTGAAGCTGCATTTCATCACTAGTTAAGCTGAGTGTTTACCAATGTCTGTACTTTTGTATGAAGCATTGAAACACTTGGACTTTTGTTTTGTGCTTAGAAGTATTTATTGTTTGATTTTTTATTTTTTTTTTTTAAACCATCTCTCCTCTGTAACTCATTTCCTTGATCCAGAGTTTTGCTGCTGCTGCTGCAGGATGCTATCATTTTGCATGTGGCAGCTCAGGCTCTAATGTGCAAGAGCAATGGTACAGAAAAACCTTCTCTCTTTGCTGAAACAGCTAAGGGGATGGTCCAGAGGTTGTGGTGTAAAACTCAAAATGGGACTTTAACTAATCTGTACCACTGGAAACTCACCAAATTGTTGGTACCCTCAAACACTTGGTGAAGTGTTCTTCACAGGAATAGGTCTTTTTTATTTCTTTATTCTGGCCTGTGGCTCATTTCTAGTGACTCGTAGGCAATTTCCATTACATATCTGCATACCTGTGCTGTCTCTTTATGGGGTTTTCCCTGCTTCTTCCCCAGCACCTCTCCAGAGGTTGAAATATAGAGTATTCCAGGCAGAATTATTGCTCTCAAAGTAAATCAAACACTTAGAAACCTTCAGTGCTCTGCTGTCTTTCAGATACATCTTTGTTTAATCATTTTAGAAGCTAGACTAGAACATGCAGTGCGTGTTCAGAGCAGAGAGAAAACATTTGGGGAAAGATGGGCAGAATTCTCTTGCAGAAGTTTTCTGCTATATATATACACTTTATTTACGCCTGTTGAAATAGTTTAATAAAATTATTTATACATCTATGAGCTTTTAAGTCGTCTCCTTTTTACTGGTTATGTCGCTGTATTTTCCCAGCACTCGTCTGGGTCTCGCTTTGCACGATTTCTGTCTGTACAGTGAGATTAATCCTGTCTTGGGATCTGCAGAGGAGTGCTTAAATTTACGATTCAAATGGATACAGCTCCTGTGGCAGAAATTGTGAAAAGGTTCATGAATTTTTAATTAGAAGGGATTCATTCAATGAATATAATTTCCTAAACTAAGTTGTGGTGTGGAGCATAGATGTGGCTTAATATTTAAGTAATTAAAATTTGCACATTCCCTGTAGAATGTGTGAGCCATACCCTGGATAACCAAGTTTCCTTTCAGATGCTCTTGTCCGCTGTGCTTGTATATTTCAGGAGCAGACCAGTAATGCCTTTAGATAGGCTGTGATACGCCTCTTATATGTTACATTACGTACAAAACAAGTGAACTGAAGTTGCCATGGAAGGAAAAGTCCCTCATGAATTCAAAACCTGCCATTCCAGTCAGGAAATGGTTTTCCAGATTCCTTCCCATCTATTTTGTGCTTCGTACTTTCTTCCTGGTTGCATTTTTCAGACTTAGCTCATAAACGGTTGTAAAGCTGTTTTGAAGATTTTTATGAGGAAAGTAGTATATAAAAGCAAAATCACAATATTTAGAAACCTGCAGTAATTTGAAAAGAAAATGTATGCAAATGGTCACATAAATTCAATGTACAAAGTAGGCAGACAAAGCTACCTGTGAAGGAAGCTTCTTTCTTGATCCCTAAGGCAAATAACTAAAGGTTTGAAGCACAAGCTACAAATCCTGCTTGTTAAGCTTACTATACACATTTTCTTCCAGAACAAGAGATTTGTAAAAAGCATTTCCCCAACTTGCACTTCCGCACCAGGGCTCCCAAGGCTACCAGTGTGGCTCTGCAGTCCCTGTCTGAGGCACCCACAGTGCAGAAGGGTTAGTGATCCCAAGCAGTTCCTGGGCAGCACGACACCTGACATCCATCCCTTCCTCCAGCTGCTGGATCAGAGCTTCTGCCAGGACCTCAGGCCCTTGTCCTGCACCCATCCTCTTGATGGTATTGGCTTTGGATGAAGGAGGGGGGAAAAAAGGGAAATAGGATTGTTAAGAAATGGCTTTAAAGGTGGGAGAACAAAATTCCCCTGCAAGCTGAGATTGTTTTAAATCAGGTGTGGGTGACTTGGTGGAGGAATCCCTACTTTAAATTCAGTGGGCTTACTCTACAGATTATTAGCATTACTAATTTTTAAAACTTCCCCCTGGGTTTATTTTCAGTATTTGAGATTCTGTGCTGTGCTGACATTGGACCTCAAGAGGAGCTGAGCAAGCTGGTGCTAAGCCGCTGTTCGCCTTCCATCTAATGTGTTCCCTGGGGATTGTGTACAATGTATAGACATCTCAGTTTCTGCAGAGTCTTCAGATCTGAAGATTAGTTGCTGGTTTTAATAGTGTATTGAACAAGTTCAATACGCACCAACAGTTTCTGGGTACAGGACAGGTGCCCTGCCTAGGGCCCCTTAAATCCAGAAACCATGCAAGTAAATCAGTCATCTTTGGGAAACATTGGATTTAATAGTGTAGCTTAAGGAGCCTGCCACGTGATCAGGTACTTTCTCAGATCATTGGGTTTCTTCAGAGCACTGTGTAGCATGTAAGTGATACAAATTTTCTGATGCATCCCAGATAAGCTTTATGGGCACATGTGGAGGGCAGTTATCAGAAGGTAACTATTGTTCCGATGCCTGCTTTTGTCTAGACAAGAGCTCTGGAAATGCAGGCTAAGGATGTCTCTTACTGCAGGCACTGTTTCTATAAGCCCAGGCTGTCCTTGGTTTCATTTTTAAGTTTTGGCTCAGAAGGATGAAAGATATACTTTAATGAAATTAACCTTTAAAAATATTTTCTGAAAAGATTGTGTAACGTGCTAGAGAATATGCCAACAGTACAACATTTGCTCAACCTTCTAGAATTAGCCTTTGGTAAAAAAGGGCCCTGATCCCGATGGATTAAAGTCAACACAACCTGTGGATTTTAAAGTGAGGTTTAATGTGAGGTTTAATGGATTTTAACCAAAATAAATAGAATTGCTTGAGGTTGATGAAAGTTCTACGATCTCTGATACAAATCTAAGCCAGAAGTTTAGTTGAGAGTACTATTTCCCCAAGTATTTTCCTTTGGTTTCTTGTATTAATAGCAGTAGAAAAAAATACCATTCTGCTGGAAAGGCAGGTAGGAATATTAATCACAGCAGTGCAGGACTATCAAGTGTTTTGCATTCCAGCATTGCAAAGTAGTGCTCTAGAGGAGGGAGAGGAACGCTGTCCATGCTTCGGCCCTCCACAGTCATCTTGGTCCTATGAAACAGTTCCTGTTCTAACAGGGTGAGCTTGACAGCAGATGAGAAAAAAGAAAGTAAATACAGGAAGATTTTTTAGGATTTAGTTACATGGGATGCAGCTGACTGTTCAGCTGAGTAGTTTTATGCTGAAAGTAGGAACTTTTCATCTAATTGTAGTCTTAGGCTTCAACTTCACAAGCAACGGCTCAAGCACAAGATTTGGCATGGGAGGCCAGGCAGCATATAATAAATGGTAATTTACCAAAAAACCTACTATATTGAAAAAAAAAAAAAACGGAACACTTACAGCAAAACAGTTTTTTAAGACAACAGATAAATCATCAGGAACTTGTGATCTAGTGGCCTGTTGGGGACATGGCAGGTTCTCCTGACTGGCCATACTGAAACTCTAATATAAAACTGATAAAATGTTCCTTTTCTCATCAGTGTAGCAGAGTATGGACAAATGAGGTGCTCATGAATGGCAAGTGTTGGGATCATGGAGCTTGTCTTTCCTTCCTTGCAAAGAGCTAGGCACGGATTGGAATGTCTGGGGAAGATTGGCAACAATGTGCCTGCAGCCTTTTCCAGGTGTAAAACTTAGATTCCATTTAGACAGAACTAATGGAGAAAGAGAGGGATGCCTGGCGCCAAATAGCTAGTTACATTTCTCAGATCTGTGAGCAACTCTGGAATTTCCCTGGGCTTGGTCCAGCTTCTGCTTGACTAGTAGAGTCCTGTTGGATCTGTCAGTAAGTGGACGGTATTGCCTTTTCATGTCCACTTTCACTCAAGGACTTCATTTCCCTTTTTGTGCTACAAAATCAGCAAAAGCAGACACACAGAGAATGTGTGGTCAGGCAGAATCCCCCAGCAGGGCGGTGACCAGGTGTCAGCCTTGCACACCAGCAAGGACATGGCCATGAGCCATCCTGTGCCCTGCCTGGCTGCCGTGGCCAGCAGTGCAAGCTGACTCAGTTGGGTGAGGGCAGAGCAGGCTCCTTTCTACTCCAGGTCTTGCAGACTTCCTGAGGGGGTTAATCCAACACCACCTCATGGCAGTCAGTAGTAATTTCCTATTTAGTATTAAAAGGCTGCATTTCCATAAAATTGTGTCTGGTCTTCTTTTCCTTCTCTCTTTTTTTTTTTTTTTTTTTTTTTTTTTTTTTTTTTAATTAAATCCCAAGAATGTTTTGTCACCCTTTGTGTAAACAAAGGGCATAGGAAGTACAATTTCACAGAGATAAGGGTTTTACATGTAGGCTGAGGAATGCATGAACAAGAAGTCCTTAAGTACTGAGAAACAAATTCATGGGGTTTTTTTTATTATTTTTTTGAAGCATGTACACCACTGCTTACCCAGCTGTGATGAGTAAGTTACGGAATTCACTTTGCAATAACTTCACAAGGGCTAAGGCTGACTGAAAATAAAATAAGTAGCTTACCCCATGATTTCACCTGAACATCAACCAACAAAGTGTAGTTCTCAGTCCTGATGACTGTATAGTCTTCCTCCATTCTAACTGGAGTTTTCCCACTGATTTCAGCTAGGGATATATATTTCAGCTAGGTTAATAGTCTGTACCTTTTAAGCAGCTGGCTTGCAGTCTTCAATTAGATGACACCAGTGGGACTCCCTCACGTAACTTGAGGTAGCTGAAACCTATCAGGCAAGTTGTTCTGTAAGAGTTTTTGTGTCTTGCAAAGGGAGCCTGGATGACTGAATTCTCTAGTAGATGGTTATATCCTAGATGTTCATGGAAAAGTAGTTTGAACTCCATAATGTTGACAAGTTTCTGTGTGAGAGACTGGTCTTGATGAAAGGTATCTGCATTCCCTCAGTATTTTTTCCTCTGAGAATGTTCTTTTAATGCCAAATTTTTCCTGAAGGTAATTTCTTGGAAATTGCACTTGAACTTATCTAACAAATTGTGTGGTGATCTAGTGAAAATAAAACACCCCCCTTTCTATTTTATTTTGAATTACTTCTGTCTGGCAGTTTTACTTTCCAGTGATAAGTATGAAATTAGTTGTTTTACTGGATCATTTCAGAATTTATCCTGAAAGCAGTTCTTTCTGGAGTAGTTAATGTTTCCTGTATGAACTGTTCTGAAACATTCTTGGTTCTGTTAGTCTCTTTCTTTTCCCTTTCTCTCCCCTTCAAATTTCTTCTCTCTGGTGTTTGGATATTTCATTAACTTGATTTTTGTTGTATTTTAGGAGAAACCTGATGCCAGCCCCACATCTCTACAGCTGCGATCCCAGATTGAGGTAAGCACTTAGTTTTTGATCATCACTTTTGTTTGTTTGCTCTTTAATTTGATATTCTGCATAAATTGGGTAAAGGCTTCTCTAGTGTCTGCTCTCAGTGCTGCATGTCTTCTCTTGCAGGAATCACTTGGTCTCAGCAGCACCGCATCAACACCTGACACTGAAAGAAAGTAAGTGAAGGCACAGGAAGTGAGAAAGGAGGGAGGGGGAATTTGGTATGTTTTCTTTTTCCTCGGAGTAAATTAATTTTAGATTGTACTGATGTATCTAGATTTCAGATCCAGACACTATGAATGAAACCTTTTTTGGAACCTGCTCCTTCTCTTCCTCCTTTTTGGCCTTTTATTATTTTGGGGTTTTATGTCAAGGGAGGGTTATTGTTTCTCTCTTCTGTGAGCACTTGAGGTGTGCATACACCAAGACAGCTGGTAGTCCTTTCTGGGGAACATCAGTGATTTCACAATCTGTGCAAATTACACCTGCTTTAAAAACTACTTTTTCTGACTAGACCAAATGCAGTCAATAAAAAGTAGGTGAGGGGAAGGGAGAGTTACAGACTTCCATCGTGTTCCTTTTCCTCTGCACTCCTGAGTTTGTAACTGTGCTTTTGAAGAAGGCGCCAAGAGCATGAAGTATTTAAAACTAAGCTAAAAGGAGCTTTAATTTTAGCATCCTTAATGAAAACCTCCCTGCAAGGACTAAGAGGGTTACTGTTTACTGTCAACTCCTGCTGCAGTGTGTGTGCTTGTTTTCTGTGCCTCCTTCCTTTGATTCCCAAATCTTGGATGCCTGCTGCTGAGGGTAACGTGCAGCCGTGCATGAAGACGACTGACACTGTATGTCCAACTGCCTGCACTTCCATGGGGTAGTGCCAGCTGGATGAGTTCAGAGGGAGTACATGGAGTCCATTTGTGATGGGACGTGCTTTGTAAAGTTTTACAGTCCCACATTTGAATATCCTCGAGTGATTCATCACTGGGCAGCAATGGGAAGGTTTCTTGCTTTTGCTAGTTCAGTAGAAGGACTGTCAGTCCCGGAGCAGTGTATGGGACTTGCCTGGGCACTGACCATGTAGCAGTCCGTTGTATGGCAGTGAACAACTGCTTAGGGGCTTCCTTTGGGCTTTTCTGGAAGCTGATTCATGCTAAAGGTCTCAGAACACGATAAATTGTCTTTTAGAGGTGCCTTGTCTTGCTTCATCACTCAGAGAAAAGCAGAGATGGTTTGCTTGCTCATTTTCAAAACAGCCTAAGAGTGATAAGGTGAATTTTACCTTGGGTACTATTACTGCCCCATATTACACGCTGGCAAAAGAGAAGGCCTAGAAGTCTTAGGGTTTAGTACTTTGTGTTTCTGATACTCATACGTGGAAGAGAATCACTGAAAGTTACCTGGCTGTCCAACATTATAATGAAACCAGAAGTGCCAAGTAGATGGGAACTGTAATCTGGGAAGTAAACCTGCGAGGTTATGCTATAATCATAAGACTTTTCTCTCAGCCTCAAAGCACTTTACTCATGGGTAAATATCATACTCCCACCTCAGGTAATAATGAGATAAAGATCTCGCAGGAGGACAGCACATAACTCGGAAAATCTCCACTTACCAGTTCTAGCCAGCTTCCTAAGTTGTGCCTCTGTGTAGGTGTTCTACCACAAATAACTGAGTGAGAAGACAGTATCAGCAAAAAAAATCTCCTGAGTGACTCCTCTGAGACAGCCCATTTACCTCACTGAAAGGAAATCATATTATCTTATTTCAAATGAAAGGGACGTGATTTTTGTGGGCCTTTCAAGAATGGAAGTGTGCCATTTGAGGATAGAAGGGTGTATGTGATTAACCTGATCTTATATGTGGAACTGGTGCAGGAGGTTGTGCCAGATACTTGCACAATAAGAAGCAAGGCCGTAAGACACATGATAATTGGACGAGGTGTTAAAAATAATAAATTATATCTATTCAGTGATGTGGTGGTGCGAGAACTGTTTTATTAAGTTTTTATAAGAAATTTTATGTTATGGTTCAGTTCACTGTATCCCCAGCTTTGTAACTGTCCATCCCCTCTTCCTGCCATCTCTGGGGCATCTTGTCTATCACTGCAGGACCCCTCCCCAAGATTGGGAAATCCCCAGGGAGGGCATTGAGTGATAGGTCGCCTGGGGGGGAATTCCTTTCTTCTGGGTGTGAGTGGTCAAAGATTTGGAGGTGGACACTCCTTGTTGCCCCCTGAATCCCCTGATTTGTTGTCTTGTTGTAACCCCCCCGAACCCCTCCCCCAGTTATAAGGTGGAGGAGGGAGATTCAAACTCTCTCTCTGCTCTCGCTCTCTGGTCTCTCTGGCCTGCAGTTTGGACCAGCTGCGGACTTCCCGCAGCTCGGCCTGAATAAACATCTTTTAACCTGCTAAGCTGAGAGCCATCCTTTTCTACTGCCGCCGCTGTCACGACACTATTTGGTCCAGCTGCTGCTGAGAAGCCGACCAGCAGGTAAAGATCACCTGCGTGCCTATCCGAACTGGGAACATCTTGTAGCTGTGCAGATCTGAGCTAGCCGGAGGCCAGCGTCCGCCCGGTGCGGAGACAGAACCAGCTACAAGACAGTACTGTACAAATTATTCAAACCTGAAATTATACAGGTCTTGTGACAGCCTGCCACATCAGTGTTGGCTTCACCCCTCTAGCCTGGAAGGCTGAATTTTCACAGAAATTGCCTCTTCAAGGGAGGCAGAGTTTATAAAATTGATCTGCAGGAACATGACCGGTTCAAGCCCATCCAGTCTACCTGTACTTGCTACTAACAGGCTGAATTTGATATTTTTCAGGGAAGGATGTTGTGTTGGCCCCAGGGATTTTTGTGTGGTTTAGTATATGGCTTTCATCTGAATTCTCTGTGGGGGCATGTTGCTAGACATGGAAGCTTGTCCTCTTGGGGATGCTGTTTTTATGTCACTCTCATGCTGCATGAAAGATGTGTGGTAAACCTTCTACAAAACTTCTTTTGTTATGAGAAGACTAGTTTACCAAATATGAAACTTGATGCAGATGTACATTGGTTTCTCAGATTCATAAAAGATTTGGGGGACGAAAGGAAAGATTTGTTCGAAACCCAACATACAGACTGTCAGGAGCTGGAAAATGTGGAGTTTTTTTGAGTACTCATCCACAAGTAAAAGCTTATCCAAGAATAGTTATAATTCTACATACTTAATATCCAAATGTTTCCCTAGGATGTGAAATGAGTTGTTTCTGGTCTGGTGTTCTGAGCAGGTTGCTTTAGAAAATAAGGACAGTCCCAAGGGAAAATCTGAAAATTTTACTGAAATAAGGAGGAGAGGGCAAGTGTCTGGCTGGAATATGGTCACACCCAGTTGCTCCCTCACCCAGCACTGCTCCCTGCACACCCCACAGCTTAAATCTACCAAAGTCTAAAGTTTTAAAATAACACATCTGGATGGTTGTTTAACTTGCCAGAGTTTAGACATTCCAGACAGAAAGAAGCTTTGAGGGAACCTGGGAAGAGCAATGTTTGCTTTAACCTGGTTTGGTTTTCCTTTTCTGTGTGGCTCAGCTGGAGGAGAGTCCAACAGGCTCCACTGCACGCCACACTGAAAACAGATTAACCTTGGTGGTCTGTGGTAGGAAAAAATCCTGTTTGTGTGGACAAGCATTGTATGTTCAGTCTTGCCTTGAGTCTTACTAACCCTGCTGCCCAGTCTGGTGTAAAGTCAGTGCAGAATTAGTGCCTTCAGTCCAGCAAGTTGCTCAACAAGTGTCAGTCTAGTGTGTGATATGCTCTAACACAGATGAGCAGCAGCAGGGCTTTTAAAAGGCAGGCAAAAGGGATTAAATGAACCTGGAGGCAGAATTGTTCGTCACTGTGAGTCATTGTGTCACCCCCGCCCCAGCCCGAAGGCATTTGGGACAGTACTACCATCCTCTGTGGCTAGCAGCACTGTTCCTGTTGATTAGATGCAGCTACAAAAAAAGGACTGCATATGTGAACCTGCTCGGTGCATTATGTGTGCCCTACCAAATATGCCCTTTGTTTCATTGGCTCTGACAAAGAAGTAAAAATCTTCACCCAGAGGCAAAAGCCTCTGAGATTTATGTGAACAACAGCAAGGGTACTGATGTGGCCTGAAAAGCTATCCATAAACAACAGAAAACAAAGTCATGTTTGTTCAAGCTTTGCTTCACAACTGCTCTGTTTTTTTGGCCCTACTGGAGTTCCTTCTGCAAAATTCTGCAGTTTGCCAGGTTTCTAAGTTATGTCATATTCAGCAACTAATGCAGAGCATGGAATGAGGTGTTTGTAACTTTCTTAGCTGAATAATAAATTTCACTTCCCTCTGCCCTTTCCAAGATTTCCATCTTTTAAACTGCAGTCTTGCTGACAGTTGTGGTGCTAGTGTAGCTTTGCTGTTTCTCATTGTGCCTTCAGTGAAGTGGCAGCAACATCTTTAACAGTGATATTATTCATTTTAAACAAAAATCTCCCCAGAACCGCAGGTGCTTCTGTACAGACACATTGACTTCTGCTTTTGCTACAAGAATCATTGGTGTAGAAAACATGCAGTAAATGTGTTCTTTAGCAATTACTGTTACTTCTCTGACCCCATACCATGTTCATCTGGGGATGTATTGTATATACAGTTCCTATTATTTCAAGGAGATGGCAACACCCCAAGGATGTTTACTGAGATAGGGGACTGAGCAAGGTTTTCTCATAATTGTAAACAGAGCATTTAAACAATGTAATCCAACTTTTAGCCTGTTCCCATTTTTGAGCATTCAAGTCTACACGACAGACTGATGAGCTCTGCATGTTTGCCAGGAAATCCAGGTTAAACCCAGTCCCCTGAACTCAGGCTTCTGCATCCTGACTCTCATCCTGTTTTTAGAAGAACTGGGGGGATGTTGCAGAAAGGAAGTTGTGTGTTTTCCCTCCTTGGAAATAGATCTGTTTGCTGTCACTGTTTGCTCCATCAGTCTTTGGGCTGTGTTTCAGATGTGGTGTATCTGAGATCTGCTAGGAAAGAAAAGGAAGCGGGTGAGAGACTCAGGAGCACTGCATATAAATAGGATGAGGTACAGACTTTCCTATATACTAATACATTTCTTAACAATTGCTAGAGAAAGAAAGGATGAAAACGATGCACAAGGTAACAGTTGTGTCATGTATCTGATGTTTCAGTCACTGCCACCACCTTTGTGTGGCGCTGGGTGTTATGAACTGTCACCTTCTATGTGAATCACCTGCACTTTTTTGAACTGTACCACTCAAGTACACTCCTGAGCAGTAAATGGTCACACTTCATATCAAGTGCCACGATTCATCCTGCTGTACTCCTCAGGCTGTGGCTCAGTGCAGTTTAAACATACTGGGATACTCAAGACCTAAATCTGAGACCCTGCCAGAGCCGGGAACTGGTCAGAAACAAACGTGTCAGGCAGGAGAAAAGCAGGCACGTGTGGGGTTGCAGGTGACTCAGAGCAACATTGCTCAGGGGCTTTGCATTTCGCCAGCGTGGGGGAGCTGCTGTGCCTCTGGCAGCTGCATCCACAGCTCCCTACTTCAGCTGCTCCCGAGGGTGAACGTCTGTCACCCTGTGTGTGTGCAGGATGTACCGAGCCATTCATACAGTGTGGCCAGATCCCTGATGGCTTGTTGGGAATGTCACAGCAGGAGCTGGAGGCTCCTCGGGCGTTACGGCTTTCTCCGAGGTTGTTAGCAGGCAAACAGTGAGGCCACAGCACAAGTGGCTGCTATCTGCGTTGTGTCTGTTGTCACTGCGGGAGGGACGATTGACTGAATCTGGTTTTAAGAATTTTTTGCAATGAATGTGCCATAGCACAGCCATTCCAGTGTCCCATGGTATAAACTGGAACTCGGTGTCAACCTAAGGCTGGGAGAGAGCCTGCATTTCTGTGTTCCCATTTTCCTCAACGATTTTCAGTGAAAACTGCAGAAAGGTTCATCCCAGCCTCAGTTCTGCCCCCTTCGGTACACTGATCTACTGGCCTTTGCCGGTAGTTTTTAACACTTGACTCCCTAGTCTTCTTTCCCTGCAGCATCCAAACTGCAGGTCAAGATTTGAATGCAGGAAGTTATTAAATCATCCCTCCAGGTCATGGTTGGGGGGCGAGGGGGACTTTAAATTCTATCAGCTTAGATTCTGGCAAATTTTCAGAGTTCCCAAATTAAGTCTGGCAGGTTATTTGTAAGCTCATCTGCAAAGAAAGAGGAGTGCCGGTCTAAAAGAGGATGTAAGGCAGAGAGACGGCAGAAACTGAGAAGAACAAAGCATAAAACAAACAAATCCCCCAAAGTGAGGTAGCTAAAGGCTGCACTTAATTGCTAAGAGAACAAATTCTTCCCTTTGCGTAGTTTAAAAATGGGAAAGAATATTGGAAAAAAAAGAAATAAGAGCTTATTTTTACTTGAGATGTTTGAACTTAAGATACTTTTTTTTTTCTTTTTTCTTTTTAATACCCTGTCCTTGCAGGAATAAAAAAAAAAAAAAAAAAAAGGCAAACAAAAACCAAAAAACCAACAGTGAATGTGTATGGCCCTGTTTTCACTTGTTTGAGGCCTGATTTAGTCAAAGGCAAATTATTCATGCTGCCTTTAAACAGCCTCCTCAAGAGAAGTAGGGCAGGAAACTCCCACAATAACCCACACAATGGGAGTGTGAGGCCAGCCAAACGCTGCCTGGGACACGTGAGGAGAGAAACCAGTGCGCCTTTGAGCAGCTGGAAGAAGATTTCAAGCCTGGTAATTTTGTACAAGGAAGTATGAAGGGCACATTTCACGAGAAAGTCTGACTTGTCACAGCGAGTTGAGATGGCACGTAGCGAGCGGTACACAGGGAGCAGGGAAGTATTGCCTGCAGCATTGGGCCCCGCTCTTTGCTCTCGATGAGTTTTTAGCCGGCAATTATCTGCTCCCTGGCTGGGACAAAGCATTCTGTTATTAAATACATGATGTGCCCCCATCTGCCTGCTGCCAGCCCGCGGACTGAGCCCGTGGGACCAGCGTGGTGGCTTCCACGCTGGTGATGCTACAGAGTACACACACACACACACACACACACACACACACACACGCACACACACACACACGCACGGCCCACAAGCAGCTCAGTGTTTGTTTCCACTGAGAAAGTTTTGACCTGCTTAAAGAGCCATTGCTATGGAAACCTAATGAGAAGATAATTGAATGAAACCTCTTTGCTTTCCATCCCTTTCTCACACTGGTGCCAGCGAGGTCAGAACCTTGCGGGCCTCCTTTCTCTTCAGGTTCATGCAAATTTGATAAAAATACCAAAGGCCCATTTTCTTCCCCGTGCCAGCTCCAGTTAGATAAATTACCTTGTATTCAGTCAGGAGCAGTTACAAGTCTGTCAGTTTTTCATACTAATTATGTAAGTGGGCCATTTCTAATGCACACGGATAACCAAATGGCTTTGCAGCGGAGCCAGCATGGCCTTTTGCGTTGGTTTATTCACCGCTAGGAATATGCATAATATTTGTACACTAAAAATGCCATCTAAAGCATTTTCCACAGTGTACTATAAACGATCATTGGTAAGGAATGAGAGGGGCACTCTCAGTTTATTGAAGACGATAACAGACGTGGTTTCATCATCATATGGTGCTGTGCACCTGTGGATTTTATGGTCCGTAAATGAGACGCGGCCATTTGTTAAAGTACATCTGCATTTAAAATATAAATACACATCGCTCTCAGTTCCCAGATTTGCTCTGTTTTGAGAATGATGAGATCTCAAAAATCAACAGGCACATTCATGAAAGCAGCGCATGGTGTCATTTGTTTCTTTTCCCAGTTCTGTGGGGTACCTGCAGGTTCTTGGGGCACCTATGACTGTGTCTCTTGTAATATCAATCACTCCCTATGCAAGATTAGCCCCAGTGTTTTTCTGTCTGAGATCAGAATCAGTCCAGAGTTAACAGGAAAGCTGTAGCCTAGTTAAAACCAGTCTTAATAGTCAGACAGGCTTAGTTGGCTTGTGACCCAAATTGGGTCTTCCTTGCACACCGGGTTTTGGAAACCACCTCCAGGTTTCAAAGGTATTGCTTAGGTGTAACAATGTTATCCCCACTTTTATGGAAAGAGAGATTCAGAGACCATTTTAGATGTCAGGCTTTAACGTTTCTCTTATGAAGCCCCCAGGCTGCAAAACAAGAACCAAAAGTGCCCTCCAGAGGCAATCCTTATGAGAGTGTCTGGTCTGGTCTCTTATCTTTCAAGCAGCCTCCTGTAAAAGCAGTTAATTAAGTTTTTAAAGTTTTTCTCCCTTTCTCTACCTACTGTTGGAAGTTTGTCCAAATAGTTAGGAAATGTTATCTTCTCTTTTCTAATTTTTTCCAGTATGTGTCTGTTTGTTCCTGTGCCTGATTTATTAATAGGCAGTAAGTTAATCTTCTTGCAGCTTTCCAATTTGACACGCAGAACTTCTCTAGCTTTCTTTTGCAAGATCAGCTGTTCAGTTCCCTGGCTATTCTAATAGCTTTCTCTATACCACATCTAGTTTGAGTTCATCTTTTTTAAATATGAATAATGATGGTTGTACAGCCATTCCTATATGTATATGTTCTTCATATCCTTTGTACTGCCATTGGAATTTTCCATCCTTATGCCTTTTAGGATTAATATGTAGGTTTTTTCTCAGTCATTTTTTCCACCTGGTATCCCCAGGTACTCTGTCATTTGCAGACCTCCAGTGTTTGAAAGACTGAGTTTTGTGTCCATCTTGTTTGTGTACTTGAACACTTGTTGAATGTAAACTCATTTCTGTCAAGCCAGTCTTTCTAATCAACAAGGTTCTCTGCTCCAGCTGTTGCTACTAAATTTTCAGTGTCACTCATCACTGAGTGGCCTGATGTAGTTTACTAAATTCTGCTTAAACCCATCAACTACTCTCAAAAGTAGGTCCATTTTTAGATTATATATTGCGGGTTTTGTTTTGGGGTTTTTTAGGTTTTTCCTCATTTATTTCAGCACTTTGGCTCAAAGAGGCACAAAGTACTGGCCTAGAGATAGTTTTGGATTTGTGAGATTAACGAATTAAAGTTTTGACCCCATCTCCTGCCTGCTTTCAGAGATTATGGGTTGATAAGAAAATACTCCTTCCCTCTGGCTGTAAATCTTGTTTTGTTCCTCCTTGTGTGAACATATACCCATACATTTCTTCTGCTTTATGTGGTGACAGAGTACATTTCATGTGAAAGCTTGCTAATGAAGTTGTACATCAGACCACAACAAAAATGAAGGCCTCCATGGTGGAGTAATGGCATTTGGCTCCCTTTCAGACACACAGTGCTGAAACTTCTGCCAAGTGTCACTGCATCATTAACTTTCAGTACAAGTTATCAGTCTATGAATGGAAGAACACAAATCACTTTCAGTGCACGTTCACAGAAGCGCTGCAGAGTTAACAGAGTAAGGAAGTGTAATTTGCAAATCAAACATACAGCGACACCAAGGTAGTCTGGAATTTTTCACCAGACATCTAGGAAGTCTTGAAAATGCTTGATCGATTTCACTGAGGATTTTAAAGCATCAGAATTGTCGGGTGGAACTAAAATGCAAGTGCCTTATCAGGCACTCTGTGGTAAGTTTTGTTGGCATTTCCATCTCTTCAGAGCAGCTGTTAGCATTTTCAAGGTCAGCCCAGGCATGGAAGATTTCCTCTTTAAAGAATGCATGAAACGATAATTGGAATTTGCATCCGCTGATGAAACTCAGCATTCTTAAATCAGTTATAAATGAGAAGGTGGTCTGCTTGCTGTGGATCCTGCTTTTCTCCTCACCCCCTCTGGTCCAGGCGTTTGCTCCTACTGCCCTTCCCCTTCTTTGGAAGCCAGTTTATGATGAGTTGGTGGCCTCAGGCTAACTCATACTGAACAGATGTCCACATCACAAACGTTGCCGCTACACCTGCTGCTTACTTGCATCGTTTTTGGCAACTGTGTGAGTGAAGAAAAGGATTAAAATGGATTTGGAGGCCACAGAGCACAAGAGACTGCTGCCTCTCCACTTTAGGGGTGATTTCACTAGTGAAGCAGAGTTATGATCATTAACAGATTTCATTTTCTAAGGATGGTGGTTTGGTACATTTCATGGATACTAAATTCATTTAAAATAAATAGAATAACTGCTTGATGAGCGGAGTCTATGCTCATCTGCAAAACATGCAGCGGATTAATTCTGTCAGTTCCAACAGAGCTTGGATTTCATAAAAAGAAAAATTTTCATACGCAACTCCACGTACTTTTTTTTATCTGATTTACCTTTATTTAGAAAACTACTTGCTGACAACTTTACTTTGAAGTTTTTGGGTTAATTCCTGGCCCTGTTGAAGCACTTTTTCTGGAAGTATTTATCCAGAAAGTATGGGGTTTGTATTTTTTACTTTTGACCAGGCTTCTTAAAAATTAAGCATTATTGACTTTTCTCCTTCAAGAGTAAACACCATCAAGGAAAACACCAAATGTCTCCCTCCTCCTGGTGCACTAAAAACTTTAAGTTGGTTTGCCTCAATTTGCAGTTTGTGCTGGATTAAATTTCTGATCGGTCTGAGTTTTAAAGAGGTTATATTCCAGAGCTTCACTATGCCAGACCCTCCTTGTCTAGATGAATTACTGAATCGCAGTTAAGCTCCATGCTGTCTCGTTTCCCCTTTAATGATATCCTTGCAAATTGATGAGCACGTGTTTCCTGCTTGTAAGATGTTGGCCAATAACGGCTCGCGTCTTCTGAGCGCCGACCCGGCTTGAACGGCAATTTCCCTTCGCGTGGTTTCGGGAGTTGATCGGAAACTCTTTATTGCCCTCTGCCGGGGGTCTGCGAGAGCAGACACAGCGTGCGCGGACAGCAGCAGGAGCGTGTCGTGTGTGTGTTACTGCGTGGCCTCACGCAGAGAACGATTTGGCTTGCGGTCTGCTCGGTTCGCTGTGCTGTGGTGCTTCCACCCCCGTGGCCGCGGGACAGCCGCCACACAATGGGACACGGGCGTGTCGCGGGGCCCGGCCCGCAGCGGAGACGCTGCCGTGATTCTTTGCACATGGAGCCTCCAGCAAAGCCCTTGATGCCGGCAGAGTCATTGCACTGCCTTGCTGCAGTGCGGTTAAATGGCAATTCCCACAGGAAGGCTTCAGAGAACAACGCGGGGTTCGGTAGTTTCTGTTAGCTCCGTTTATGCAGAGAAAAAAGGCAGTGAAGCGGGGTGATGTTGTCTCATCAGAGAACCCACAGTGAACTCTTGGCACTGGGTTGGAATCCGTTCTGGAAAACTGGTTCAGTGAACATAAAGACCAAGAACAAAAGATATATTTTCTATTTTAGTGGGTTGTTTGTAAAGCCCATATTCTGGACTTGGCTAAGTCTCTCCAGCAAACTTCTGAGGAAAGGAGCATACACTGGTGAGAAAGCAGGGATTTGGGAGAACGAAGCTGTAGTCTGAAGCAGTCAGTTACGGTTGCACTCCAAAGGGACAAACTTTCTCCACCTTGTCTTTAAAACTCTACAACTGTCTTCCACATGGTGGCTTCTGGAGCTGTAATGAGCACATACTTATAAAGATTGTCAGATAAAAACGAAATAGGCTGAAAACTGATGTACAGTTAAACAAGTGCAGCATCCCAGTTCTACAGTTTCTAAGGCATTACTGTCTTGCAAATGCAAGTGGGGAAACTATGTGAATAATTGTTTTCTGAAGAATCCTTGGACTCCTTTGCCTTAAACATTGATTTCTGTCAGTATATGTTTTTTTTATGCTGGTCACAAAAGGCACATTTCAGAAGGAAACTCAGTTAATGTGGTCAGACCAGTAGGTTCAGTTTTCGTTTCCAGCTTGCTGTGTTGGGGAGAAAAGGGAAGGGAAAACAGCTCATGATATATCGTTTGGAAACTATAATTTACTATAACCAGACAGCTTTCCTGAAATGTGAGAAGCCTGCATCAATAAGTCCATTTCTCTTTTTTTTGTCCTAGGCTCTCCATTCATAAATCAAGTTCAGAAGAAGGCTCTGTAGGTCAGTATATTTCGTTTTATTTGATACTCCTGTGGAATTCTTAAACAGTTTTTGAATTTTGCTTGTGCTGGGATTTGAAGAGCTGGCATAAGTCAGCAGCATTTGTGTGTGTGGAAGGCTAGTCTCAGCAGCTTTCAGTTTGATGCTGAGTGTCTCAGTGATCACTAAAACTGCCCAGCCAGCGTTGTCATGTGATAAACATGTATCTTTTGACTTGTTATATTGAATTGAAAATGCTTGCATGTTAGATAACTGCTAGCCTGTCCTTTTGTATTTCAAAATTTACCACCACCACCAGTAAATAACAGGGGATCTTTGTTATTTTTGTTCGTATCGTGCCAGAGTCTCTTTCATTGTTTGTGAAATTTTTGTTGCTTATTGGAGAAGAAAAATGAAACTGGGTGGTTTTTCTTGTTTGTTTCCTTTTAATGGTATTCTAGGGACATGTCCACACAGTCTAAACTTAAGCAGTATTTCAGAGAGTCAGGAAGCTCAACTCTAGGTCACCCAGGGCAAGATCTTAAATATTAATAGCTCTTTGTCAGTAGCCAGATCAGGCACAGTATGTTCATTTGGTGGTGGCATAAACTTTATAGCATGTGCCCTGGTTAATTGAACAGAACACAGATATATATGCCCTACCTTGAGCTAGGTCACATTTTTCTTTCTAGAGCAAATGATTTACTTTGAGGTCATCAATCCATATGGAGATCTGGTACTTGTGGAGAGGGAGACCCAGCCTTGTACAGTCCAGACATATAGAGAGCAAGAGTCAGGGGTGCCTGATGATCCCATGACAAGTAGCAGAACATGTGTGTGCTCAAGTGTGTGTTACGTTAATTATATGTTAATTTATTGTTATTATTAAGTATGTTAATTATTTCATTTCTTGATAGATATGCACAGATAGACTAGAAAATCACTCATCTGACTTATGGCTTAGGGTGCATAATTGTGATTCAGTTAAAGAGAATAAACCAACAAAATACTTGAAAAACACTTCCAGACTTGATATTAACAACTTAACAGACATCAATTTGAATGTAAAATATTTTCAGTTTATAATTCAAAATATGTAAGTTACTGGGTTATCTCAGTCCTCTATGGCACTGGCAATTATAAAAGAATGTGAAATAGCTACATCAACATAGTTCTAGTATGAAATAAATCAAGAAAACCAGAAACTTTGAGGGTTTTTTATTCTTGTTTCTGATTTAAAAATACAATGTAATCCTTGAAAGCTTCTCTAGAATTTACTAACTAATGTTTCTTTATAAAATTTCTTTTTCCCTTTCCCCTCATCCTCCCACTCCACTTTCCTTTTAGGGAAAGCAGACTGGAAAAAGAAAAATAAGTTTTTTTGGCAGAATTTCCGAAAGAACCAGAAAGGGCTAATGAGGCAGACTTCAAAAGGTAAAGCTTTTTCAATACTGCACATCCTATCGATATAAAATGTAAGGAGCCAGCATCACAAAGGAATAAAATGCATTTGTGATAGTGTGGCAGCTGGGGTCTGTGACTCTGGAAGTGTCACAGGTTTGATTCATCATGACAGTGCTCAGAATGGCAAGTCAAATTCTTGAAACTGCAGGCATGAGGCTGGGATGCCTGTGATTCTGACTGTAAGTGACAGACACATGCAAAGTGATGCAGTTAATATATAAGTAATATATATGGCTAAACCAGATGCTTTTTTTTTTTTTCTCCCTAGTCCTGACTTGGTAAGAGAAATACTGTTCTGATTAAATTAGGATATTTCTCCTTTCTTTGGCATTTTGTTTCTTTGACGTGTTTACTTTAGGCTTGAATCCGGCCTCTCATTTTAGAAGGCACTACAAGAAGGAGCAGTAAAAGTGTCTCTGGTGACTAGTGCAAATGTAGGCTTGATTCCACTTAAACTGTCAGGTGTCTTTCTCTAGTTCTGCAAAACATGCAGCTGTGGATTGCATTAAGTATTTCTTTTCACACAGAAAATTTCTGTTTCCCCATGTGTATGTGTTAGCTTCTTACATTGCAAACAGATGCTTTTCTGTATCTGTGTTCAGATGGATTGTGAAAGATGACAAAAGCCCATTTAGTAGGTCCAAAAGGGACACACTTTCAGTCAAGTGTGGGTCCTTGCTGGTCCTCGAGGCAAGTTCTAATTGTCTGTGCTGACATGCCAAGCACATACCAGAAGGAGAGGTAGCTGAGAGTGCAATACATCTGGCACTAGTGGGTGATAGATCACAGGCAGTGCCAGTCCACAGCAGAGAGCTGCAAGGGTCCAGCACACCATTCCTGAACAGGCAGGTCCTGGCAGCTGATTCCAGTATTCCTCAGGGCTGAGTGCTGGACTTTTCCAGCTTTAGCACTTCCTCTTTTAATTCTTGTCTTTCAGGATCAATAACCATGTGATGATGGTCAGTTTTTATTTCTCCTTTTCGTGCTTGCTTGCTCTCAGAGTCAAAGTAGACTTAGTTTTTCAGTTCTGAATTGCTTCCTTTTATTGCTCAGTTACTTCGAAGTCATTCAGTTCTTTGAAATCATACCATGAGCCTGCTCTGGGGAGGGTCTGTTTCTGGCCAGCCAGATCCACATGGCAACCAGATTTCAGAGCACTGCGTAAAATCCAGTTTCATTGAACCCTGCCCTGTGCATGACTTCTTACACGTGCTTACAATGTTTGTGCTTTTTTTGTGCAGGAGAGGACGTCGGTTATGTGGCCAGTGAGATCACAATGAGTGATGAGGAGCGGATCCAGCTGATGATGATGGTGAAAGAGAAGATGATCACCATTGAGGAAGCACTTGCTAGGGTATGATATGGGCATACTTCAGTCTCCTTGGCAAACATGTTTTAGAATGTAGGATGTATCAGTCTGAGTTTTACTTCATTCACAAAACGTAGGAGAAGGTGGAGAAAGCCTGCCTGCTTGCCCCATTGCAATAGGTAGCATAAATCAGATAGCACTTCCTTTGTTTCTTGAGAAAAGTGAGATTTAGCTCCACCAGAAATAGATATTCAGTACGTGATAAATTAACAGAGTCCCAAAAGCATTGCTTCTCTCCATTAGCAATAAAAGGTACTAATCAGAGAAAATATTAAGTGTAGACTTTTTCATTGCCGCTGTCTAAAGTGAGGGAGAAGAATCTCCCTGACTTACACTAGCTCTTATTTATAATGTTCATAGGTTTGTTTAAGTGCTAATAGAAACGCTTTAGGTTTTGCTGAGCTTGCCTTACTAGATTCAGAACACGTACATTTCTTACTATTATCCTTTAATCTAATTTTTTTCTGCTTACTTCTTAGCCAAGAAGGTGATGTTTTGCTTTAATAATGTTCAAGAAAACATGTTCAGCCATTTTTTCGCATATGACATTATGTCAGATGTACAACAGAGATATGTGTTTTTTATAAGTGGGGTGGCTGTCACAAGTGTTTCTTTACAAACTCTAAATGTTGATAAGCCACAAGAAAAAGAGCTATAAGGTATTGAATTTGTGCAGCAATAGGGCTGAGGTTTTAATTGCTCAGGAGCCAAAATACGGGTTAAAATTTCAATGGAACGCAGGATGTTCTGTATGGGCTCCATTAGAGAAAACATCATTTCAATAGGCTGGAAGTCAGATAAATATCTTTACTGACATAATACATTGTAATGTAGACTATTGTAGAATATAAATTTATGTTATTGTCTGACGAAAGTGTTGCTTTGCTGGAAATCATATAATGAAAAAAAAATGCAATAATTCAAAATTATTGTGTTGGAATATTGGGAATTCATTTTCTTCTCTGCTGTTAAAGTTTTGTGGGGTGGAAGGGTTTTACCAAATCTGATAGTTCATATATGAACTGGTAGAGTTTCCCTCTAGCAGTCTGAGCTACTAGCAGCAGCCTTTAAAAAAAAAAAAAAAAAAAAAATCAGTTCTTGATCCTTACAACACTTTGATTCTTGTAGTATTGGTTTTGTCTGAAACCTTTTATTGGAAAATGGGAGAGATTTTTTCTTTTAATTGCAAAGGATGCTTCCTAGTCTTTACTCTAGATCATTTTTTTATGAAGGAAATTGGCAGGTCATTGTGATTTAGTCTGTCCACTGTAAATTCTGTCTCTGACATGGGGATGTGTAACTTATTTACCAACAACAGGTCATGACATTTCAGTATTTACAGATCATTTCCTTCTAAGGAAAAAAAAAAAGGCCAACTCATTATTAAAACTTCTGATTGTTGGACAGTTTATTTTGCTTAAGTGATGCGTGCAGTGGAAAACTTCAGATTTTCCCTGTTCCACAATGATACGAGGGAAAAAAGAGAAATTACATTAACTCTTGCTATTTTGATGAAGATTGATCTCTTCTTGTCACTGGAGAATGTTCTTTCTGTCTTTCCAAATTTCAGCTGAAAGAGTATGAAGCCCAGCACAGGCAATCGAGCACTGTAGATGCTACAGAATGGCCTGATGGTTCTTACTCGACACTTGATGGGTCTTCCAATTGTAATGTGAGTACATGTCCTTGTGATGTAGCTCCCCATTGTCATTTAATATTTAAATTCTTTCATCGAAGTACTGAAATATCCGGATTTTCCTGGCAATTTCCTTAACAGCAAATGTATCACCTTGTGATGCTCTGTTCTGTCTGCAGAGAATCTTTATTAAATCTTCAAAATCTGTTGTCACAGACTTCAGCAGTCTTATTGTATAATCTCTGTTTGTTTTGTTGTTTTGGTTTTTTTTTAACCCACCCCTTTGTCACTGAGCTTTTGAAACACAAGTTGCCCCAGGCAAAAATCCCCGTGTTTCAAAATGCACGGAAAAGAGCTTTTAGAGGGAAGTTGTTGATTCACCAGTAGACTTTCTCAGGCTTTTCTAGTCCTTGTTGATACATTCTAGATGAGGATCTGGCTAAGTCGTAGCTGCCTGTTGCCTTCAAACACTTCTGTTTCTGCATTTGCAAACTCACAGCCCAGGATTTATGGCTTTTGTCAGACCCATAAGCAGTAAGGCAGCTTTCGTCCCCTTTTTTTTTTTTTTTTCTGCTTCTGAGCTGTTTAACTTCTGTTGTTTTTATGGGCACCAGACATTCTTTGTGTTACGCCATACTGAATTAATTCATTTTTCCTTCTAGATATCTTCATTTTCACTGAGTAGTTTATTCCACTTCAGTTCTCTAATTGGAAATTCACAGATAAATCTTTGAGAAGAACACATCTGACTGTCAAATTCAAGCTCTTTGTAACCCATATAATTGAATCATAGGCTTTTGAGACCATTGGTTGATTTATTTATTTTATTGTCAATGGAATTTCCTGCTAGCTGCAGCAACCAGTTAGCTCCTCCTTTCCTAAATGAAAAAAGGAATGCAATGTCATTTTATGAGATGTTTAACATATTTAGTGGTAGAGAAAGATTTTGTTGTTTGTGTTCAAAAAATATGCCCATCTTTAGTTACATTAGAGCAGAGGGGAACTGATGTTTCCTTACACTCTGTTCTGATATATCAAAAATGTGCAAAGAATAGAGGAGGAAGTATCTTGACTCTCCTGAACTGATTATTTAGCCAGCTGAAAGATGTGTTGTTCTTTTCCTCATTAGTATTTATAGCTCAAACTTTCCCTTCTTTAAAGGCTTTTGTCCAGGGTACCTACAGCATAAGCCCCTCAAAACTCTCATTTTCCGTGGTCAAATCTCAGAAGGATAACTGAATTTCTCTCTTAAATCTTCTGATAGTGGTTTAGGCTTGTGTTGAATTACTGAAAGCTGTGTGTAGCTCTGAGGACCAAACATGATTCAGTATTTCTGCCCTCATGGAATGACTTGGTACCTTTGCTCTAAAATTGTTTCCCTATGCCATCTTTGCACTTTGAACCAAGAGCTTGGTTGCCTCTCTGTGCTGTTCTGGTAGGATTTGAACCAGCTTTCTGCTGACTGCAGTGGGGGATCTCTATTCAGTCACTGTAGATAATTCTCAATATTTTTGCCCTTGCTCCTGATTTTTGTCCCGGTTGCCTTTAACAGAAGATGTGAAACTGCTTGCCTTCAAGGGAAAAGAGAATCATCTGCAGAAATGAAACTTCATGTTAGAACAAAACTCAGCTTGACTTTTTTTGTGTGTGTGTGTGGAGAAGAATGAAACTGAGGTTAACTGGGGTGAAAGACTTCGGGCTGTAATTGACAAAAGGGAAAAACAAACAATGAAAAGTATCAGATATGTCTAGAAATAGGATATGTGTTCACTCAGACTTTTATGCCAAAGCACCTCTCTACTAATCTGAGGTGACCAGCTTTTGAGACATGCAAAGGTGATTCTGTTTTCAGGCCCTTTCTTTCCCAAATGTTTTGAGTTTCAGTGCCATTTGTGAGATTTAAACTCTGCTTATTTGGAACCTCTACTTAATATTGCCCCACTCATTTTATATAGGCCATGATGCAAAGATGGTTTTCCATATATTAAAAACATACTTTCGGGTAGCCCAATGCCTTATACTCAGAAAGTTATTGGAAATACAAGTCCCTGAAATAAACATTTCTGGTTTGAATTTGAAGTCCTTGGGCAATAGTTTTTCTGGTCCTGTTTGCTTTTTAAATTTATTTATTTATTTTTTCAGTCTCACAGCCAAGTTGTTACTAGGCATTTTGTAATGAAACAATGTGATCATTTTGTAAACAAAATGAAAACAAGTTAGAATCTACGCAGAGAGAGAATCTAAGAATGAAGGCAGAATGTCTGGAGTGTTCTAAGGTTGTAAGTAATCCTTTCCTTTTCAGTTAGCTCTGCCCATACAAATAATATCTAAAGTGCATATATTGTTAGCTGTTGTTTTCCTTTTTAGGAAAAGACCACTTTAAAAAAAAAATTTAAAAGCTTTTTAAAAAGCTTTTATAGCTAGTATGTGTTTATGAATAACATAACTGGTGTTGATTTAAAGATTCTCATTTTAAAGATTGATTTGAGGATTCTGTTTTCCATGTTCTCTTCTTTTAAATTACTGTACCAGGAAATGGAAACTTGTGTTTCATGCTCTTAACAAAGCTAAACCCTAAAGATGAATAACAAAGGAGTGAAGAGTAGAAAGGTCAGCCCCCCAAGGGAGGCAGCCCCTTGTCATTGTCGTGCTGTTAATTGTATGTCCTGTTTGTTTGTTGTTAAGAAACAAGTAAACAAACAAAAGCCTTGCCAAGTCAGTAGGTGATTTGATTCTTTGCCACTTCAGAGCAGTTTTTAGCTTTCAGTCTCACTACTATGGTCCCCTTGTTTCAGCAATGTATGTGTGTTCTTTATTTGCTAATGTGGGTATGCAGTTGAAACTATTTTTATTCAGATGTATCAAAGCTCTAGAACGACTCATCATTTTCTTACAAATTTATTTCTGAATATTTATGTTTCATCTCTGCTGCAGTGAAGGCAGTTCACAGTAACACTGGATGAGTTTTCATTGCCTTGTGCCAAGCATTGGGATGTAAAGCAGGTGCAGATTAAAATGGATCCCTTTCTGGATTGTGGATAAGGCCCTATTTGTCCTCAGGAGTCAGTAAGTCCAGGGAAAGAGAGGACTTTAAAATTGTATCACATTCCTTCTTTACACTGAGGTGCCTTTTATGCTTCTTAAGGATAGAAGAGCGTTTGATAGCTTTTGGGGGCTGACATGCTCAGTTCATCTAAAATAGGGCTATTTCATCCCCAGAGCCCTTGCTGGTATGGCTCCAGCCCAGCTTGGGGAACCAGAACGAGGAGAAGTCAGTATGTTCAGTGTGTCAGTTTCTTTCGTGTGCCCTCTGCTAAAGACCACAAATTGTACCAGTTGCCGTGTTTCACATGCCAGAGCGGGGAAATGGAGAGAAGCACGGGGGAGCTTGTGATGGAAGTGTGTATCATATGTGTGCTGACGCTGACACAAACCACTAATTAACTTCACTGACAGTTTCTGTAGATGCAAGTTAAATGAAGTTGTAATTATCTCTTGACTAAACTGGTTTGTTGGTCTCATCTTCTGTATTTTGGTTTCGATCAGCAGGTAATGCTCGGCCATCCAGCAACCTGCATCTGCCGTGAGGGCAATCCTGGGAATAATTCCCACCTGTGTTACCTTTCTTTTCTGTCTTCTGTAGATCCATTTTTTATCAGATGGCAGTCCATTGAGTCCACACAGCAACAGCTCTAGCTGGACTAAGATAATCATTTGCTACTTCTGTACTTACTACTATTTCTTTTTTTTACCAAGTGGTTAAGTAGGGCTAAAAGTTGAAAAGGCTGTGCAGAATTGGGTTTGTGTCTGCTACAGGAATCAAAGGCAGAGTAGCATATGAGAATGGACTTGGAGTTGTATTCATTTCAGTCCCAGAGATGCTGAAGCTGTTGAATCAGGATTGTGTTATCCATGGTACAAACCTGACTCTGACAAAAGATGAAGTCTGACATAATTATCTTTGACTCATAACAGTCATTGCTGTGTTGTTTGGTAAGTGTGAAGAATAGGAAGAAAAGAAATAATGAAAGTGTAACTTCTGTAGCACCAATTACCTCAAGAGTAAATCTAAACATAACTGCAACAAATCCACGTTATTCACGGTTGTGCTGTATTTCAGTATGTGGATGCTTTCTAAATGCAGCTATTTTTTTTAGTTGATTTTTATTCATAGAAGTGGTGGAATCTTAAAATGTTTACCCATTGGTTAACATTATTATTGCTCATAATACAGGACTATTCGTGTAAACAGGGAAAAGTCTTTATTTTGGTATAGTCAGTTTAATTTGTTAGAAATAAGCTCAGAGTATATTGGGAATCAGCACTGAGAGTATCTATGGAGACCAGGGTATGATGAGGTTTGTTTTCTTTTAAACAGTAGTATTTCATTTGAAGCAATGTGAATATTTTTAAGTTAGCCCTGGTTTGCTGTTATCCCAGGACTCAGCATTTTTGGTAAGGTTTCTTTTCTGTGAAAGGCTAAAGGGTAGAAGAGGATGTTTCTGTGTTTTAGTTCTTCTAGGAGCTCTTTCAAGTAATAGAGAGGAGCTGCTGCTGCTGCGCCTGGCTGTGAATGAAGGCAGAGCTTTCATCTTTGCTCCAAAGAATCTAGTGACCCAATTTCTGTTAAGATTTCCTGAAAGGCACCGATGTGCCTCAATGTTTTGGATGGTATATTTATTATTCTACCCAAATTCCTGTGATACTGTCACAAAAAGAACCTATAATAAGACATGCTTCAAAATGGTTGTGGTGAATTCCCACCCTATGTGCCTGTCACAGGGACCTGTCCTGGGAAGCATTGGCTGCCCTCCTTTTCCACTGATCACAGGGACAGTGTCCAGCATCTCTTGGTGAAAGCTGGTAACAGAAGAATTACAGCATATTTTGTTACGATCTTTCCCCTCTCTCTGTCTATGGGTAAGAGTAGGAATTCCCATGGATACAGTAACACAAAAACCTTCATGAGAGAAGTGCAAATCACTACAGTTCCCATGACACAACCCAAAGTAAGGTCATTGCTGGGGAGTGATGATAGCAAAGCAAGAGACCGGTGATGTGTTCATATTTGGTTTTGTAGAACACTCTAAGGAGTTTTTTTACCTATTTTTTCTGAAATTTTCCAGAACACTTCAGAATTTGCAAGGGAAACCGCTGAAAATTATTCAGAATAAAACATTGTCACCATAGGATTGTACTGAGTAGCTGGCAGTAATGTAGGCCAAGTAAACCTCCTGCTTGCTGCCAGCAGGAGTTTCTCCTGTAGTTAGTCTGTTGTAAAGTCTCTGAGAAAAATCCTCCTTCTGTCATGACTCAGAGAGCTTACAGTGACACCCAAGCAGTGGCTGCAATTCAGCGCATTCACAGCCACTTCTGTTTGCCTGCGTTCAGACAAACCCTGTTGACTTGCTTTATTGCAAAATGTTTGGCCATGTGTTTGAGGAGGATGGGAGGTGGGAAGGCAGATTAAGTTAATATTTATCCTAACATACTAGTTCACTTTTTTTATACTGTTTTTCCCTTTTGGCAGCTGCCTAATTTTTCTGCCTTATTACCTAGAGGGTGAGGGGTGCTGCCAGCTTTTTCCTGTTCTCCATGCATCAGCCAGCAGGAGATGCTATAATCCATAATGCGGTTTCCCTGCACTCAACTTTTCTGAGACCAAGCCTATTAAATTAGAACAAAGCTTTGCTGAGATCAAGAATTAGGAATCTCAAAAGCCATGTGTTTCACTGCCCTATTTGGCAGGAACAGGCTGAATAATCTTTACTTGTGGTACAATTGAAAATTTTAATTGCCCTCTCATTGGTTACCACTTGTGTCCCTTCTGCAATGCTGGTGTTTCCTTCCTCATGCTTTGGATGGTAACATTAGCAGCCTGATTGTTTGAAAGTAGTATAAAAATGTAATTTAAGTTACTACAGCCTTCACTAAAGGGCTCTCATTCTTTTCCTTTGTTTCTCTGATATGAATTCTGCTGTGTTTCATGTATTGCTGCTTCACCCTTGGTTTTCCAAGAAGTTGAGAGGTGGATTTCCAGCACCAGTGGAGTACTCCATTCATTAGTAGTACAGCCTATGCCAAAGAGTAGGAATTCTCCCTGGATCTTCTTAGTCTTGCCAAAACATAAGATTCAGTTGAGAGAGCCTTGTTGAAGACTTCTGTTTCCATGCATAGACGAATCTGAGGGAGAATTGGAAAAGAATGTTGCATTGTAACAGGTACAGAATAAGGTAATAGAGTGTTCATTCTGAGTGTGATACGGTGTTCATCCTGCTACATATACTTATGACAAGTGGTACATGAGTACAGTTACAATGTCATTAAAATTAATTATGCTAATCAGTGAGAGAAGCGCTTCACCATGAGGAAATGTGTCTGGCTTGCAGATACAAATGTCAGCAATGTGCTTCTCAAAACTAAACTAAAACCTGGAAACAGTTAACAGCTAGGAATTTGCCTAAGCAGCTATTCTTGTATCAAGACAGACCTCCTGGGAGAATTAAACTTTTATGCTCTCGTTACTTATGACAAATATTTCCCACTAATTTCAGCAAGAAGTGTCGTCACCAGCTAATGTGTAATATATCTCTCACCAAAGTAGCCGTTTGGATACTCCTTTGATTTTCTTTATAAGCAATCACAGACCAAACCCAGACATGGTTACCTGCGGGGGCTGACATTGCACGTTTTAGACTTGCACAGCCCTTGTAATTCATGCTCACAGGGAAAAGAAAAAAAAAAAAAAAAAAGACCTCTGTTAATTTTCTTTAAAATTTTGGAGCCCATTATTTGTAACTTCAGGATATGATGCAGATTATCGCATTTTAGTTTCATGCAGTTTTCTATAAACAGCCTCTGCAAGGATTAGAGGTCTAGGAAGCTTTCTTAATGAAACCCAAAACCTTCAAAACTCAAGTTGCAAAGCCCCAGACTTAGATCAGTTTCACTCATGGCCATGAACTTTTAAGGGAATCTGGGATACATTTCAAGGAAGTTGCTGTCATGTTTCACTTGATGTGGGCTTGTATGTTATTGAAACTGGAGAACACTAGCTGGTTTTATCTGAAGCTTAGATTTTTCCATAGAGCTTTACATCAGAGTTTTGGGGCTGAAGTAATTCGAGGGTAAGAACCCGGTTACAGCACGCTAGTAAATCTAGTGTACATGACCACTAGGGAGTAGAAAAACTGTGTACAGTCACTAGTAAAAAGGTGGAGAAACTGAAAAAGGGTATTTGACTGGGGGGCTCATTAAAATCAGCCAGTCATCAAAGGAAATAGATGTTTAGTCCAGCTATGTTAGATGTTTAGTCATGGTGTGTTTGATTTGCAGTGAATCCAGATTAACAGGCCATTGATAGTGTGGTCCTGATAAAGGGAAATCTTAAGGAGGGTCCTGTTGTGGCACACCTTTGTTACTGCTTTCCACCCCTGGATAGCAGTGTTCCCAGTAAGCAGCAGTTTTGGTCCTTGTTTTCTTGCGCTCTGTGAAGAAATGTCCAAATTCTGAATTTTTGCAAGGTTTGGGATAAGGCGTGGTTGCCTGTAAAAGGAATGCCAATTTACTTGAGCATCTCAGAGTCTGTTAATTAGGAAGGGAGATCAGAGCCCAGCCTAGGCAGAGAAGTTGAAAGTCACACTAAAATACTTCATAAAGCCACCACTTCTTGACCACCGTTTTTCTTTCCAGTTCTTATTTATGTTCTTTTCTAGCACTGAAACTGAGGGGAAAGATCAAAAAAAGTATCTAAGTTCACCAAGTTAAAAAACATATAAGCAAGGTTTATTTTTCTTGCAAATTAGCCCTTTATTAGGGGAAATTCTCCAGGGATTTTTGTAAAAAGAATTTAAAAAGAGAAGGAAAGCTTGGTGAAGGGCTTAAGTTATATTTCCTATAGAGACAGCCTCCACTCTAGTGGTGGTGTTTGAGGGTCACTCTTCGTCCTGGCTTTGCAGAGATTCTCTGTATTTTTTCTTTCACTGAAATTCCATAGACAGTAATTAAGGAACTGGAGGCCAGCAAGAGGTCAGCAAGCCTTCGTCAGTGAAAACAGGGATTGTTTGCCATGTACAACACTCCCTTTTTTCCTTGTGGTGAATAGAAGATTTGCTTAGAGCTGATGACTTATGCCTTTCTTGCAAGTTATGCAGCTAGCGAGTAACTAGGGGAATCAATCAGTGAGCAGAAAACAGCTAATTGAGTCCAGCATCACGCTTTTTTCTTCTTTACATATTCAGCCCTGGAATCGGAGCCAGTTTGGTGTCTGATAATGTAACTCGAGAGAAGAGGCATTTTGTGTGCAGGATTCAGAGCAAATTCAATACCTAAGAAGAAGTGTCTCCTCCTAAACTTTAGGGTTACTAAGCTGACAGCGGTTGAGGACTCGGGGGAAAATACTCGCAACTGAGCTTTAGGCCTATAAATGCCGAAGCTGGTAAGTCATTGAGCATGTAGCATGATGTGGAGAGGATGTGCCTCTTGTTTCAGAGAGGGAGAAAGAGAAAAGGCTTTTGTGGTTATTCTTAGGCACAGCACAGCATGCGTAGCTTTTCTCAGTTTTCCTTTTCCTTTCCTTGGGCTTTTAAGTTCTTTTCTGTCCTATTTTCTTGTCTCTGACTTTATCCAGGCATCTTTAATAAAAAACTTTTTTAAAGTTAGAATGGTTGGGATTTTTGGCAGATGGAAAGCCTGTTAGAAAGAAGAAAGGACACGTGTAGCCACATCTCCTAAAGGGAATAGCAAAGTCTCTTTGCATTTACTATAGAGCATGTAGTTCTGAAATGAGCTAGCCAGGGATGGGGAATGTGATGTGGTGTGTCTGTGAATCTAAATGCAGTTTTTTGCCCCACTCTGCTGAACAAGAATTGTCTGACAGTGAAAAAGAATTGCAACTTAAGTTTAATCAGATATTAAAATATTTCCTTTTCTCTTAGACAGCAGGTTTCCTAGAGATTTCAGTTTGGGGCTGAACTATTACTGGGCATAAAACGAACTGTAAAATTTTAACATCTCTCTAAATGGCTTCACACAGCTCATGTGAAAGTCATATATGTTTGGGATTTTCTATGGAACTGAAGCAAATTAATCAGTTATAATAGCTTTAGCTGGATGTCGTCCTTGTGTTTCTTACACATTTTTAATGGGACATGGCTACCAAGCTTTGCCTGTTTTTTAAGGTCTGCTGCTAAAACGCTGAAGTGTTTCCAAACATAGTCCTGCCGAAAGCCAGCTACTTACTTCTGGTTTACATTTTGCCAGTTAATTCCAAGAACGCTAATAAATGTTAGTTCTCTCTCTCTCACTCTCCCTCTCTCTCCATGAAGCACTAATTCAGAGAGGGAGGTTAAGATTGTTATTTCTGTGGCGTGTGAAATGGGCTGGATGTTAGAGAGCCGCAGAGCAAGGCGTGTGCCCTGCCTCCCGAGCAAGCAGCAGCAAAGAGCCTGCATGAGAGAAGCAGGAGAAAAAGTGGAAAGAGTGCCAGGAGCAGAACTGTAGGGAGCTCCTAGAATGTCAGAGAACACATGCTAATTTCCAGTTTGTTCCTGAATGTAAAGCTCTTTACTTTGATCTTACACGTGAGGTGATGCAAAGCGTGGCCTTTGGAGATGCACAAGTGGGAATTTTCCAAGGTGGAGGGATGCGAGATGTGGCAGAGGGGATTCATTTCTTCTGGATTTGAGAGCGTCTTCATTGCTCGTGGCCACATTTGTTTGCAGCGAAACGCTGGGCAGCGGGTATGGCCCCTCTGTAGTTTTCCAGCCGTGTGGTACGTGGTGGCTGCGGTCCTCTGCATGCGCTTCTTGGTGTTTCCAGATGCTGTTAATACATTCCCCGTTTCCCTGCAGTCCTTGGCGCGTTTGTGCAGCCAAGCTCTCCGAGCTGGCGGGTTTCCGCAGCGTGAGAGCATCGCAGATGCGGGATGCACTTGCTCCAAGGCGCGGGGAAGGGCGGCTCCGCCCAGCCGGCCCCGCCAAGGGGCCCCGCAGGCTGCGCCGGCTCCCCGGCAGCCCGGCCGAGCCCTGCGCTCGCTTTCAACCAGCGCGAGTTTTGTGCATCAGCTTTGGCCAATTTGCTATGGTTTAGGGCTGTGCAGCCAGCTGTCTGCAATCTGATGTAATGTTGCCCTGGAAACCAGAAATGAAACACTTAAGCATTCACCACAGAGTTACTACATACAGCATTAGCCAAAGTAATTAAAAGTTGAGCCATATGGGCTTTCGGGTGGAAAAATTTGGAGCGGAGGAGATGGAAGTTAAGTTGTTCCTATTTGCAGTGCTGCAAATCTGTTTGTTGTCCCCCTGAGGGCACAGGGAGAGGCCTGCCTTGGCTGTGCGCGGGGGTGCAGGGAGCCGGACGGGCTCTGGCTGTTTCATCAGCACGTTAAGGACACCGAGGCTTGCCCTGGTGGAAGAGCCGTGCGCCAGGGCTGGGCAGCATTGGTGGACAGGGTGCAGCATGGACTCCTCCAGTGCCGGAAAGCCTCTGGCTGAGCATCTTGCAAACTCATCCTCTCTATAACAGACCATGACTACCCTTCTGCAGTGCTGCCGCACTCTGGAGTGCCTGTGAAGGGGGAAGAGAGCCAGGAGGGGGCTGTCAGCTGGCTACATCCAAGCCCTGTGCCAAGGCCTCGCTGCCAGAGCTGTCCAGGAAGCCATTTGCCCAGCCTGCCATGCTTTGGGGACCTTGGGGTAGTTTTCCCATCTGAAGTCATGGACAGCTACCAAAAATAGCAATTCGGTCACCATGAAAGAGGGGAGGGTAGACTGGGTTGGGGAAGTCGAAGCACGGAAGTTCAATGATTTCCAAATATGTCGGTTATGGCCTGAATGCTTTACATTTCTGTTTTCTGTTTAATATTAGCTATAAAAGAAAGCATTGCTTGAGCTGGAAAATTAAGCTCTGTTTCCCATGTGCCAAAGTGGAAACTTTTGATAATTCCAAGGCCTTTCTTAAAAAGTTGATTCAAAAACAGGAAGCAAGTGAAGAGTAACCCTTTTTGAAAATGCATTCATTTTCAAGGAATTGGCAGTTTTCTGACAATGAAGTTTCCTGAGCAGCACCATTGGTATAGTCACAATTTTTAAGCCTTTTTGTATAAACTTACTGTCCATCCTTTTTCGCTGTAGAAGAGTTCTCTGTCACATGCTACCTGGTATAACAGGAATTAGGTTTCTGGAGGGAGACTGTCTTTGTCATCTACCCATAAAGCATGACTGTTCTCGCCTACCTGCGAAGCACTGGTGATAGAAAGGATCTGTTGCTGCTTATGGAGGACCCAGCTCAAAAGGGTACTAGGAGTCCTGAAGCACTGGGGGAAAGCAGCTGGCACTTAATTGTGATTGGACTTTATTTCTTTGGAAGTATGGTGAGCACCCTCTGTACCACCCACTTGGGTTTGATTTCAGTACCTTGTGCTGAGGCTATTTTGACACTTACTTTTGCTGTGGTACTTGTGAATGCAAATGTCAGGTATTGTAAAAGCTCTTTCTTCTTGTTGTTGTTGAGTCTTTATGACCCTGAGGGGGCCCAGTTCCTTATCAGATATCAGTGGTGCAAAGTAGGACTAGCTGTTTATTCTTCAGTGAAGTCCTGGGTGGGAGGACCAGGTGTGAGCTGTTCTCTAAGTCTTACAGAGCTCACGGTTTCAAAAGCAGTAGTCTTGCAAAATGAGGGTGTACGAAAAGTAATGATGGAAACCGATCCCCTAGAGTAATTGCATTTAAAATAAACATATACTGAGTGCAGAATATATGCATATGATGGTTGCTTGCCAGGATGCACTTAATGGCCTGAGAAGTCTTGACTGAACTTCTTGATTACAGTCAATAATCCATTAATCATCTTATCTAAATGTGTCTGTCTTGTTTGACATATCACTAAGTTGTCCTAGGCATAATCTCTGAATTAATGCTCATGTTGTTGCTTAATTTACTTGATGTAAACAACCCTGGTACTCTTTACAGTCCTATTTTTCCCAAAGGAAGTTTATTAATTACCTAGCCAGCCAGTCTATAACCACAATAAACACATTTGTGCAATTCTTGAATGATAAAATGTCATTTCCTGCTGCCATATGTGGTCAGTTTTGTATTCCTCCTTATTTTGGAGTAATGCAAGGTTTGTGGAAAACTGGTAATGGACGGTGTCCTTGTGAGGTGTATGCCCAGGAGGTAGGCTTTCAGAGCTGCCCTGCCTCTGTCAGGCACTGTGTGTGCCTTTGGAAGCATTCCAGTGCAGCTGCTAATTGGTGTCCTGCCCCATGGCATCTGCCTGTAGTACCTCCTCCTGGTATTTATGTACACTACAAAAGTACAAAGCATTTTTTATGTTCAGCCTCTCTTATTCATCCTCCAGATAAGCAGATAGCATTTTTGCTGGGAAGGGAAGGGATGGCTTTTTTTGGTTTGTTTGTTTTTACTTGGCTTGCATCTCTTGGGGATCTTTATTTTTAAAAGTTTAATTAAGGAGAAGGAGAAAAAAGGATGAGCAGGCTATGGAAATGCAGATAGCTGCACTGACAGGAAGTTGCATGAGGTTTTTTAGAGCTGACCATTAGGAATGCTGTGAAGTGGCTGGGACTATGAGTGCAAACAAAGTAAGGTATACGATCCATACCGCACTCCAGCTGGAGCCTGTGCTGTGTGCAGGAATGTACAGCAGTGCAGGATGCCAGGGCTGTCCTGGCCAAGCCAGAGGGCCCTGCTGGCCTCCTCTCTCCTTCCCTGCCCTTCCCCCCGCCGCCTTCCACATTCTGAACTGATTAAAACAGAGGAAGTAGCACGTTGAACATTGGATCTGGCTCGAAAATCGAAGTTGTCTTCTGGTTCACAAGGAATGGATTGTTTCAGCTTGTTGTGTCACTGCTGCTGGAGAGAAGGGAATTTTTTTTTGTCTCTGTAATGTTTGATACTTGAGGGAAAACAGCTGGAACTGAGCATACTGGATCAGATGCAAAACGAAACGGGATGCTGGGGAATATGGACTGCACTGTATATCTGAAAAGGTCAGAGTTTTCCCTTGGTCAGTGCTGGAGGAATGCTCTGTCCATCTTAACTCCAGCCTCGAGAGCCTTCAGGAGGAGTGTAAGGAGCAGGGAGGAGGAAGGGAATATTTTGTAGCTGTGGCAGTCTGTGAGTGAGGCAGATGAGGTCTCCTCCTTCCTTTCCTTCCCATCCCTTTTTTGTGCTGCTGTTTTTGATTTTCTGGGAAGACCGGGAGGAAAAAAAGAGAAGTCGTCAGTGACAGAGTTCAGTTTGGAAAAGCTGTTTATAACCAGGTTTAAACAGCCAGTTCTGAGATGCCAGACAGACCAGGGACTGACTAAACCACGGGAGTATAACTGGTATGGTAAGAAGAACCCTGGAAAAGAGCCCTGCCTGAAACATACTGGAAGAGGACGTGGAAGTAGTTATTACACAATGCATGTGAAGAAAGACAAGGGCAGGAATGCATTTCAGTGCCTAGGATCTTACGTTGCACAGATTTAGAAATCAAAATGGTATGTCATGCTTTCACAAAAAGAAAAAAAGAAAACCCTCAGTAATTTAAAGGTTTCTCTTTGACCCGAGCTGAAAATATAACACCAGTTACAGAGCTGCATTGACAACAACGCAGCAGATAAGCTGGGTTAACTTGACTTGAAGGAGCAAGCCGTGGATCTACTGCTTTGTTAATATTCCCTTTGTTTCTTTGCCAGTCAAGAGAACAATCCGATGATGAAACAGAGGAGTCGGTGAAGTTTAAGAGGTTGCACAAGCTGGTGAATTCTACTCGCAGAGTCAGGAAGAAACTCATAAGAGTTGAAGAAATGAAAAAACCCAGCACAGAAGGTAAAAAGCAACACGGTTAAAACTGTTTGTGTGAATACATGTTTCTGTTGAGAGGGGACAGAAAGTGGAGGGTTGGGGAGGGAGGGGTGGAGTATTCATAAGGGATGGTAGGAACAACTGCCTTGTCTATTGTGCATGCCTTAGGTTATTGAATTTTTAGTCTTTAGAAGGAGGAAAGTGACAGCCTAGAACGTGATTACTGCTGATCTGGTATTCTCAGAGCAACTCTGGAGAGCCCCTCATTAAGAGATTAGAAGTTGGCTTATGTTTTATGCCCCATGCTGGGGAGGGAACAAGCCTGGGAGCAATCCCAGCCAGCTCCCCCACAAGCTCAGCAAGGAGGTAAGCGGAGCCATTACCACACTGCTCCCTCCTCCCAGGCCCTGGGTGGCACTCAGGTGAAGCTCCTGCTCATTTTGGGAGGGTAGCAGCTGGCTGGTGGTGCAGTTGAACCACATGGCATCACCCTGTGGCAGAAACACAGAACCTCTATCAGACATTCTTGTGGGATAGAGGCTGCCTCGTGACTCCTACTTCTGGGGGATCCTGTCTGCAGTTTGGCTTCTGAATGAGCTCTGCTCCCTACAGAGAGGGGTAGAGAAGGGAGGAGGAGGGTGGGGAAAGGGAAGCAGAGTTCAGGCCCTGGGAGCACCGTGCTGCAGTGTTAACTCCAGATGACCTGTATGCATGTGTGAGCGCTCAGATTAATGGAGCCTGATCCTCAGGAGCCTCTCTGCACAGCTATGCTTCAGTCCTTATTGGAATTGTGGGCACCTCTCTATGTTGGTGGCCTTCCTGGCATCGTGTGCCAATTCCCTCGGCTCTGCAGTGAGCTGAGCAGTATTATGATCCTTTCCTAGTGCATTTAAGGGGAACACGTGCATCTTGCATATGTGGCAGGAAGCTGCTGGCAGATCTGTGATCTAGCCTGCCTCTCCTGCTTTATGGATGGTGTTACTGGCTGGTGTTGAAGGCACAGGCAGTCCAGAGCTCTGGAATGGGCAGCTGTCTCTGTCTGGAAAGGTTTTATCACCTCATATGGCGAGCATAAAGCTGGGATACCTTGGAAACAAAAATGTGGATTTTGAGATGGGACAAACAAAATAGGACTATTTTTCCACTGCTCTGGGGAAAGATGGCCCTCAGAGAAGCCTGTCCTACCTCCTCCTCCTCTCCCCAGGAGTCTGGGAAAAGCTGCAGGGAGCAATCAGGAGGAGGCTCTAGGGATGGGAGCAGATGCAGGAGCAGGCAGCTCAGGGGCTGCTGGGCATGCAGATGCCTTCCTGCACTTGGACCAGACTTTCTCTTCAGCATTTTAAGTATCAGTCTTGCTCTCTGTATCCTCTCTTAGAGTGTTTTACCTCCTTATTTCCTTTTTCCCCTCAGTCTTTCACTTCACTCCTTCCAGGGTTTTTATTTCCATTGAGTTTTTCCACCCCTGCCCTCGGCAGAAAAAGCACTGAACTAGCAATTGTATATTAAAAAAAAAAAAAGTTTGTTCTCCTTTCTTCTTTTTCCATATGCTTTCTTCTCTAGCTCTAGGCTTCCCTGAGTACTTTATCTATCACTCTGGAGTTTCTTTGTAGATTCACTCTTGGAAAACTTGATAGCAGAACCAGCTATTGCTAAATAACAATATGGATTAATTCTGCACTACTTCTGTATAACTGGAAGGCCCCCTAAGTAGCCAAGTCTACCTTAGCAGTAGATTTCTGTGACTTTTCTTTCAGGAAATTCGATACCCAAATTTTCATATGGTATTAAATTAAAGCAATTAAAAGTGCTTATAAACGTTGCCCATACCAATCTCTCATAAAACAGATCTATATTCACAACTGGATATGTCAGATAGCTGAGCAAGATCACAAAAAATAGATTCGGGATTGCTGTCTGGCTTTCCAAGTTACCTGCAGTTGACTGGATTGGGTTTTGAGCTGTTTGCTATGGTTCTTTGAATCTGTGTTATGAATGTGAAGTAATGTGGAATCATAAGTGACTAGGTTTTGGGGAATTGGCTATAATGTTTGATTGAGTAACATCAGTACAATTTAAATAAATTCATGAATATTTAGTGTAGTGTAAGAGTTCAGTTTCCTGAAAGAAAGGTTCTGCATAATCCTACGCAAAAATTTCTTCACAATGGACAACTTCACCGAATTTCCCTTATGTGTTCCTGTAGATTTTAAAGAAAAGCACACTAGTCTCAGATTCTTCTCCCATATTTCTATTACTGACTGTTATCACAATGAATATACATTTGGCTGAGCTGATACTCACTAGAATTTGCCAATATCTGAATCCATATGTATTTTGTCTTAATCTGCTCCTAAGTGAGCCAAATAACTGAAACTTCCTAATTCCTGGGCACCATTCTTCTATTGCATTTAAAAATGCATCACATCTACATCTGTGTCATTATGGCTTTGTGTCATGGACTCATTCCAAATAACATCTGTTACAGTGTTCACACGCAATGCATATTTTACAAGCTGTTTAAAAACATATTTACTTAGTGGACTAAAATTGTTTATCAGTGCATACTCAGTCCCAGGAGAATGTCCATTTTTCTGTTCAAATTAAGATGTAGAGGGGAGGAGGAGAATCTGGACAGTCCAGGGAAAGTGGTGTCAAAACACGACTCCAATCTACCCCAAAAAATTCACAACAGTGAAAGTTGCATGTCAGGTGTGATCCACTATCCCTTCAATGTCATGATGAGCTTTATCATAGTAAAATAGCATCAACAAATGTATGTCAAATATATTTTGCCAACAGAGTGAACTGAAGGTGAGACAGGAATCCTATTCAGGGTTGCTAATCTGTTATTGTGAAAGGTGTCCCTTGTTATTGAAGGAGCCAGTTTAGTAAATCATAGATATTTTGGTAACAATTCAAATTCAGCTCTACTATAAGACTCTGGAAGCAGTCAAAGATGAATGCAAAGTTAGGTCATTAAGATATTTATTTTGGCAAGAAGTAAATACAGTCATATTTGTGTGTGTGTGTGTGATACATAGCTATGAATGCTGTGAAATTTGTCAGGGAGACAGAAAAGGATATGTACTTTTTTTTGACTCTTACCTTGTTACTGCATCTAAAGCCTGTGCCTATACTTTGCTCTAAAGAAAACACCAGAGAAAAGTTTTCTATGTGATAAGTGTTAAAAGGAGTTGCAGTTTCAAGTTCTTTATTCCCTGCACTCCAAAAAGGAAACCTGGCGCATGTCCAGTACTTATGTTGCAAAATATTCCTGTGAAATATTTTCTGGAAAATTTGGTGAAAACTTAGTGTTTCTTTCATTACCAGTACACTGTTGAAATTGGCACATCTGCAGTTTGACCTACTTCTTTGTTTTTGCATCTGCTAAATAAATTCTGTGTGATTAAAACTGGTGCCTCTTCCCCCATCAAAACCCCAGAACTTTACATTTCATCCTGGAGTTCAGCTCCATAACTTTCTGCAAAGAATACTCCTTTCTGCAGCCACAGGAGCACTAGGTATTGGAAAAATGTACCTGAGAGGTATTTGTTTGGGCTTTAGTACCTAGGTGTACATCTGACCTGTTATAAGCTCACTAGACCTGAGCATCATATGCAAGTATCAGAAAAAAAAATGAGAAACAGATTTCAGCTCCAGCTTTTAAGGGGTTGTTAGTGGGAATATCTGTGGTCTTAGCTGCAGATGAAAAAGAGAAACTTAAAATGACGCATTTACTTACAGGATATTGTCTTCTGCTCGTTGTTAACTAATATCAGCATTCTCGCTTCACAAATGGAAGGAACTGCTTCAGGTTTATCCACTCAAAAATAACTTCTGAGTAATTTACATCAAAAATAGTTTTCTTCCAATTGAAGTGGGTGATATCTTAAATAAATACAATAGGACTCTACAGGGAAACATCTTAGAGAATTATGAGCAATGACAAGCATTGTGCTGCCTTTGTCCCCCGTAGGTGTGGAAGAGCACTCACTTGACAACTCTCCTGTACTGGATGACAGATCAGCACTTTACTCTGGAGTTCACAAGAAGCAATTCTACTTTGACAGCTCCTGTGAAAAGCAGCCAGAGGACGACTCGGACTCACTTACTACTTCTCCCTCATCCAGCAGTCTTGATACTTGGGGAGCTAACCGGAAGCTGGTGAAAACCTTCAGCAAAACCGATAGCCGTGGCCTTATCAAGCCTCCCAAGAAACTTGGGACATTTTTCTCTTATCCAGAAGAGGAGAAGTCCCAGAAAGTTTGCCGCTCCTTGACAGATGGGGAAATGAAGAAGAGCCTCGGCTCGCTGAGCCACGGGGTAAGTACAGAAAGCATTTGCTTTTATGGCAGCAACAGGCACAAGCACCATCTTCTGGTGTCCCTGGAGGAGATTCAGAGTGTAAGGAAGCAGATCCGATTGAAGAAAATGGATACTAACTATTCCTGTTCCAGAGCTTTTCTTTGCCAGCGCCCTGCTAGGAAAGGAGCATCCCCCACCACTTGCGACCTGCAATTACTGCGGCACAAAACGAAAGGGGGTGGAGGTTGTGGCTTCCCAAACAGAAGGCTACGAGGGCGCACCTCTGTCAGCGAGTTCAATATTACCTATGTGGTGGAGAGAAGCCTGTACAGTCACCTCAACCTCTCACAGCTGGTGCGTCCCGTTGCTGACAGGACCCTGAGCAAGGCCGACAAGCAGGACCTGAGGAGATGCCTGCTGGAGGAGGATGAGGAGGCCAAGAGGAAGTGGGCTGCCACAGTGGATCGCTGTACTAAAAGGGTTCTCTTGAGAATCCACCAAAAGTCTGTGAGTCGAAGAGTTGCCATGAAGGTGGTCTTCCAATTTCTGTGAGGTTGCAGTGAGCACTTTCTGCTTTGTGCTTTTAACTAAAATTCAGTGCTTCTGCTTTCTTTGCCATTAGAAACTCTTCAGCGCTGTAATGCACGTGTAAGGGAAGAGCTTGATGTAATCTTGTCAGAGAAGAGTTTTGTTGACTCTGCTGTTTCTGTGTGCACAGAATAAGTCAGTGAGAGAGAGAGCAAATAATGACAAAATTCTGCTTTTTTAATTCACCTAGTGTAGAAATAGACATCACCAGTGAACAGAGAAGGTTTGAGATGCTATAACTATGTTCTTTATGATGCTTTGGGAGTCAGTATCTGCTTCATGGGGTACCAAGAGATGAACAAGATTGGCAGAGTAACAGTGTTGTTACTCAGCTGTGCTCTATTTTGTCATTGCCTTAAATTGGCCCTTCCTTTCTCAGATTGCTTCTCATCAGTTCACTTACCCAATCAGTATTCTCCCTTACATACACAGCTGCAGAAGGACAGAAGTTTTGCATTAGATAGTCACTGTCCTCCTGCTTGCTGCCCACCACCATCAGAATTGTCACTCCTGCTCCTTCTTTCTAGCATGGAATAAAGTCTTCCCTCCGAGCATTACAGAAGGGGAGCAAGGGGTGGCCAAAAGAGGAAATTTTGCTTACACTGAGAAATGGAGTGATTTGCACACACCAAAGGGATCCAAAGCTGCTTCCTGGTTGTATGACCCAGTTTTGACAGTTCCGTTAACCATGATTCTGAGTTTCCTAGGAACTTGCTTTCGGTGCCAGATCTCCAGTGCTGAGTCAGTTAGTCTGTTGTCTAGTTGACAATGTTCCCTATTTTAGTGGATGGAAACAGCAGTGCACCCATAACATTAAGCAAGATATTCCAGTGAACAATACAGTAGAAACAGCTTTTCCTCTTAAATAACAGATTTTTTTTTTTTTTTGAGAGGTCTGTGCTTAATTTCTTCTGATATAAGGTATAAGAATGACTGCTGTGGTTTTCTTAAATAGCTTGTGGGAGATGACCAGGCCTTCATGGTTTACTTTATGCTCTTTGGCCATGAAATACCGTTTTCTTTTTTTTTCTACCCAATACCATGAACAGTCTCTCTTGGCAGTTGTACTGTTTCTTCTGCATTGACTGCTTCCCCTGCCCCTCACAGGATACTGTTTATTGCTACAGACATTGTGCTCAGAAGATGTTGTTTTCCTTTAAGGATATTACAATGATAGGAGAAACCTTGTTTGTCCTTCTGTGGGCTGAATAATAATGTTATCTTGAACCAAAAAGCACACTCACATGTTCTAGAGATGCCCCATAATTAAAAATACTCTCTAAAACTGTCTTGGTAAATACAGATGACAGAAACAAACTCTTCAATTCTTCTAATAAATTAGTCTTGTCTCACTATAGTAATTTCATTATGAAAAGTGTCTGCACTGACTTTTGCTTAATCACAGAGATGCAGTTAAAGAAATGGACAGCATTTTGTTGTTGTTTGGAGTCAATTTCTCCAGCCTTGTTTGAATGGGATAAATGTTGGAGACCTGCTGCCCTTACTAACTTATTCAATGCACTTCTTCCTGAAACCACAAATAGCTGACAAGCTTCAACTAATGCCGCTCCTTCCTAGAAACGCTTAACGTGTGTTTGCTGCAACCTCAGGGAAATTGCAATGCCTCTGTATTCAGTGGAATTGGTCACTCTGTCTTGCCTTGCCATTCATTTTTGTCATTTATATTTGTTTCAGTGGCCTGGACATGCATGAAATTTTCAAATGGCATCAGTTTTTTCTTTTCTCCCAGAAGAACAATACTTTTGATTGCATGGCCATTCCATTGAATATCCCTCTCCTCATCCACAGCCCTTTTGTTTGCTGCAGGATTGCCCGGGTCCCTACTGGAATCTGAAGGTGGAAATTAAATTTTAAATGTATGGGGAGGTCCATAGTGAAACAACAAGCATCCTTAATAAGGTGCATTAACTCAGAAGCTTTTAACCAACAGTTGTTTTGCTCTCCAAGAAGACTTCTTTAAGAGGAGCTCTGGCTGGTTTGACAGACAAGTTTGCTCAGAGCAGTTCCAGATGTCCTCTCTTCATTGCTGGGATTACCATACACTGTAGGATTAGTTATAATGATTCTTCACAGAAGGACCAAATTACTCCTAGCTAAACATGCTGTAGTTTAGAAACCAATCTTATTACTTGTGGCTGGTCTCAAATGTTTTCTAAAAACAATTTTTAAAACCTGTGCCATAGTCACATTGCCTTCTGGAAAAAAAACCACTTAGAAAAATTCTACATCACAGCATTGTCGTTAAAATGTGTGGGGCCTAGACAAAGCTGGGTTTGAGTTCTGCTAGAGTTGTAGTGGGTACAAAAACTGTCGTCCAAGTTTGTTTGGTGTAAGCAGCAAGAAGCTACCTTTTAAAAGCTGTTAATATGTTTGCTTCTAAGTGGTGAACAGGCAGAGTGTTTACTTTAAAGGAATGAATTCTTATAATTGTTTATTAAGTGTCACAGTTTATACAGCTTGCTTCTTCCTAATAGATGAAGCGGGCTGGTAGTTCTCAGGTGTTGGGTTTTCACTGACTCGCAATCCTTTGTAGGTCTGAGCCAATACCTAATCAATACCTAATTGGTACTTAAAGTGTCTTTGAGGTTACTCTGTTGGGTAGTTCAGGCCCTAAGAACTTTCAGTTCACAAGTGCTGATCTTCTGCCTCCTGTTTATCTCAGCTCCGACTCTAAAAAGAATACTTATGGTAAACCACACTCAGAGTGCAGAGTTGAAGTTGAGCAAGTTAATTGTAATGGCCATTCCTTCATTTTCCTGCGTTACCCCATGAGACTTCTGCCAGGGCCAGTTGCTTGTGCAGCTGGTTGTTCCTTGGTCAGGTTTTATTGCCTCTTGGATTGCAAAGAAAAAGCTGGAAGTGACTAATCTGGAATCAGGGCTTGCTGTGTCTCTGGGGACACAATCCTTATGGATAGCTGGACTGGGTTTTTCCCTCCTCTTTCCAAGGGCTTACCCAACTAGGCTTCCAGTGATTCCCTGTATTTCAGTGGAAATGCAGCCTATGCAGCTATTCAGAAGGTAGGTTATTCAATGCTTTAAAAGATTTAGAAGATCGGTGGTTCTCTGTTTCAGTGCTGCTGTGGACTTATTTATGAAGGCAGATGAGAGTGAAGAGATGGAGTTGCCAGCACCTTGGAAAACTTGATGCATAAGATCAACAGTTTCCTCAGACCAAAAAGTCTTTTTTCTTTTAAAAAAGAGGAGTAGGGCAGTAGATGACTCAACAGCAGACCTTAGGCCAAGGAGTTGTCTCTGGAAAAGAGAGACTCATATTGCCTTACAACAGATTTCCTGATTTATAATCTCTCATCCCTTTGTTTGTTTGTTTCTTTCCATGTTTGCAGACATTTGTATTTTAATTGGTGTTCTCCAAATTGCAGATGTTCTAAGTGAGCTAATCATGGTGATAAAACTATCTGTCCTTGGTTTTTTGCAGAGAACCTGTAGCTTTGGAGGCTTTGATTTGACAAATCGTTCCCTTCATATTGGAAGCAGTTCTGACCAAATGGTGAGTTTGAGAAGGTGCAGACCTGAAATAGCATAAAATGAAATGCACAGTAGAGTTATAATAGACTGAAGTGTAATTTAGGTCTGTAATAATAGTTTGGGGATCCAAGAAAACAGAGCATCTTTGTTAACCTCAGACTTCCTTAGCTTTGAGAATTACACACCCACCCATATCCATGTGTGTATAAGTAATTATATACAGTATGTGTAAAGAGGTAGGAAGAAGTGATCAAAGCACAGATCTGGGGGCGCATCTGTGGGCTATTCTTACATCTGACTTCCTCAGAGCATCACCCAAGGCAAAATATGTGCTTGCTATATTTCCCTGGTAAAAGTATTCACTGTTTGGAATGATGAGGCTAACTTCGCTGAAGATCTGCAGATTATTTTCGTGGAAGTCATTATGTAAGAAGTTCATTATTAATTTTGTCATTGTTTCTCAGATCTCTGGAGTAGACCAGGATCCCTTTGTGCTGGGTGCTGTGCAATTGATCTCAGAGCGTTCTTGTGTTTAAAAAAAAGCATCTCCCCTGAGAATTAATTCCATTTTATGTTACTCATGTTGATCCCACTGTTACTGTTGGTTGGCCTATGGCCAAAAATATCAGAACAGAAATGAGCCAGAGCATGATATCAAATGAAATTGCGAACATATTTTTTCCTTTTGCCCATATATGTTTTTCTCTTCTGTTTCAGCATTCATGTGTCTGATAACTTTTCTGTCCACTTAATTGCCAACCATTTTGTTTGCCAGCATTATATATTTTTTAATGTCATCTGCAATTTTTGAACATGTTTTTTGTTGCCTTATATTTTTTAATATCATAAACTACCCCTGAATTTGCTAAACTGTGGGTGGTTATTTTACTCATCAATTTTCAACATCAGTAAACAAATTAACTTCTGAACTTACAGTGTTTATCTTTAAACATAGATACTTGTTTTGATCAGATGTATTTTAATATAAGAAATTGTGAAGTCTAGATGTTATATTTATCCCTGGGAGCATTAGTAGTGGGAGCGATGCAGTGCACTAGAACAATATATGTGGATCAAAGTGGGGTTTTTTTCTTGAAAACATATAAGTCTGTTAAGTAGAAGGGTTTTTTTCAAAAAAGATTAGGCAAAAAGCTGTCCTTAATTTCTGGTAAAAGGCCAAAATTACCAAGGAAGTTGTAATTATGAACAACTTTTAAGGGGAAAAATAACGTATTGTCAGAAATGAAGTATCAGTTGAATTTCAGAGAAACTTTCTGTAAGAACATTAACAAAGTAGAAAACATACATAAATGTAGAAAAAAAGATAACTCTTTAATGGACAATATAGTGTATATTTATTTTAAGGTTTGCTGTCTTCTTGTAGCTAAATTTAACCAAGTCAGAGACCGAACTCTGTAGTCAATCTCTTTGGCCAGATGGACTTTGGTCCTTTTTGTGCTGTGATTTTTGGTGCACCCTCGCCAATGGAGGGTGCTGGAGTACATCTAATAGAGCTGCATTGCTCAGGGGTTCCTGAAACAGAGTAGAACATAAGCCTGTGTTTAATGTCCTGCTTGGAAAGTCTGAATAAGGGCCGAGCCATACAGGTTTGGTAAAATGTCAGCTGATCCGTGTTAATTGAGTGCTTGTGACGTAAGTAAGTGCTTGGTACATTAAGCTGGTTTAGAAGAGGTTAAATGAATTCAAAGCAGCTGGTCTTTGTCATCTGCTATATAGGGACCAGCTAATTCAGTTTTCAGTACTCTTTTGTGTGCCTTAAAAAAAGCGGTGCAAGTTTAACCTACCATGGTTGATGGATTTAGCACATTTTTTTGTGGTGTTTGGTTTGTTTGTTTTTGTTTTTGTTTTTTTTTACAGTCCATAGTAAAACCACAGAGGTTAGCAGAATGTCTGTCTGAAAATAAAAAGTAAATTTGGGTAGCCAAATGTAGATATCCACATATATATATATAGGCAGAGAGATATATATTTGGCTAGTATCTCAGAGGTACCTTTATTCCTGTTAAACTCTTTGTACTGTTGAACAACATGAGCCACAACTACTGTTGTGTGTCCTGTTAGAAAGGCTTACCATGAAATGTGGGGTTATCTGTCAGATCAGTTACTGAAATTCAAAGGAATAAAGGCTTCCTAACAGTCCCCAAAACGTCTACACACAATACTTTCACAAAAAATTTACACATCAGGCCTGAAGAGTAAACTACAGTGGACTGCTTGCAGTGGTTTGCACAAGGCCTCAACAGTGAATTTGGAGCAGGCAGCAGGACACCGTGCTGTCCTGCGTCTGCCTGGACACCTCTGCGGTAACTGCTGGCTGAGGCAAAAAGTGGCTCTTCTGTTTTAAAGGCTTAAGCCCTGTTTTGTTTTGCAGGGCAAAGAAGGAGACTTTGTTTATAAAGAAGTGATCAAATCACCCTCTGCCTCCCGTATATCTCTGGGTAAAAAGGTGAAGTCTGTAAAAGAAACCATGAAGAAAAGGATGTCAAAAAAATACAGCAGCTCTTTGTCTGAGCAGGTATGTCAGGTCTGCAGTGGAATCCACTTAATAATGTAGAAGTGATAATCAGTATTGATTCCCATGCATCAAGGCATGTCTGAAGAAATTTTTAACAAGGTTATATGGTGTGACTCATTCCTATGTTCTTATAAAATCTCTCACTGTGAAATGACTTCCTATAGATGGCAGTACCATGGAAAATGCATTTTCAGATTTTCATTTAAGTAGCTCATCAGAAGTCTCTCGTTGATGGCACTACACACTTCACTCTCTATTTCCATTTCTTTTCTATCATAATTTATTAAGGGAACCAGTCTGTGACACAGGGTCACAGTAATAGATTTAATCTGCAATTTACACCCTAGTTTAAATTCCCAGAATAACTTCACATACACAGCTCTTCTCTGCTATTGCAGGTCTTTTCTCCATCACAGCTTGCCCTGTGCAGCAGCCCATTAAAACAGAGGCACATTCTAGTCAGAAAGGGGCATCTGAGAGAAGATTTTCCTATTATTCTTTCATTACAGATTTTTATAGTCTATTCTTAAAGGCAAACCTGAAGTGCATTAGTTCTAAATTAGGCTTTGAATTTCAGTGGCCTAGAAACAATTGCCGTCTTTTTCCCTTTTCCTTTAGTGGAGCGTCAAAAATCTTCGGCATTTGTTTGAAACCAGGCTTGCCACTTGGCTTGTGTAAGGAAGGGCTTGGAAAGCCGCTGGGAAAGCAGAGCTCTTCCTGGCTAACACCGCCGCCAAGCGGGGCATGCTCGCAGTCCTGGGAAATGGGGAATGGAAGTTGTGCTCTTCGTGCAGAGCCTTGGTGCCCGTGAAAGGAGTAGTTCGTAACATTCGTAGTTACACCCCCAAACTGAAGAATCCGGAGGCACCAAGAGAGGCAGAAATGTGGCCGGTGTTATGCCGTGCTTTGTGACTGTAGAATCCCTTTCCTGCACAACTGTGTGTCAGCCATTACTTATTCCTGACCGGGGCAGTGCTACACTTATGGTTATTTAATTTAAACGTACAATCAAAATATTTTAAGTTGTAACATGATTTAATATTGATAAGAAGATGGTTTTGGTGTCTGACTGGCTTTACAGCGCGCTTCTGCAAAGTCTGCCAAAAAGGGGGGATCCTTTGAGAAATTACTTTACAGTGATTTAGCAGTGCTTCCGCTCTCTGTCTCTCTCTCTGAGATTGACTTTACCCCTGAAGTCATATGCTGGGATGAGATTTTCCTAATGATTCTGCAGCATGAAAATAATAGTGTTCATCTAAAAGTTTGAAATAGCCATGCATCTCCACAAAACACTCTTGTATGCAAGCTACAGTTCTTTTGTTTTCAAACTTTATGGCACAGTTGTTTTAGAATATTTATAACTTTCAGGCATCATGATTCAAAGCATGTTCCAATATCTCTTTCTGCATGCATTAAAACAAGCGAAAGTTATGCTGGCCACAAGTATCTGCTGCTTTGTTTTAATTGTGCTTCACAAAGGCTGACAGGAATTTCAGTTTAGGAAAGACCCTTTTGATTTTCAGTAATGTTTGACTGAATGAAAAAGAGACATTGTCTCAACTATTGCACACTGTAGCAACCAGGACACACACATAGCAAAATCTTTATATATTTATGCATTTGTATTTATGAGTATTTGTACTATCTCTCTCTCTTTTTTTTTTTTTTTCCTTTTTCCTGTCCTTATAGGTAAATGAGCAATGATATATAAAATCCACTAAAAAAACAAAAACATTGCTTTGCGTCTCACTTGCTTTGTCTGACTTGATTGTATTCATCTTTGTACAAAATCCTGATTCGAGAACCTGAATTTGGCACTAGTTCTTTTGCAAGTACTGCTGGCAAAAATACCATGTGTCATGAAAACCCTTGAAATGAGAGTCTTGTGTCAGGTTTTTTTTTCTACTTACAGTTCTAGCTTTTTCAGACTGGTCTGCTCCCATTACCGCTCTCATGCCTAGCAAAGTGGAGTTTCTACCACAGCTGGGTACTGCTAAATAAGTAGATTGAAGTGTGCAGCCTGTCTGGTAAAGAGCAGGAAAACAGAATCTTTTTCCTTGGGAGTGGACAAGCAGCTCTTGTCAGTGGCTGTGTCCATTTATCAAACCTTAATGGTCCAATCCCTTTCAGGAGTCCAGCCCTGGGATCGTGCCGGGTTCCCCACAGTCTCCACCACCAGATACTGACTCCCTGGACAAACCCAAGCTGAAAGCTGGCGGCTCAGTGGAGAGCCTGAGGAGTTCCTTAAGCGGTCAGAGCTCAATGAGTAAGTTCAGTTGTAACTGTGTTGCTCCATTTCTGTGGCTTCAGGGAGCAGAGGTCTCCACTGTAAGCAGAATCAGAGAAAGTCAAAGCAGAAACAGCGGTTAAAATGTGGAAAGGCCGATGAGTTAGTCATTAGGGGTTTGCAAATAACTATAAGCCCTTTGGGCAAAGACATGGGAGTTTTTTGCTTCATGTTTATACAGAACCCTGAAAAAGTGAAATCCTGCTTTCTGTCGGCTGCGTCCTGCTATTACAATATAAATATTCTAATATAAATGTAATGTAATAATAGACCTGTTTACTACTGGTCAAGTAGTAAAGAGGCTGGATTTCCTCTGAGCGCTGCAGATGGGCCTTCCACCCTCCCTCAAGAGAAACCTTGAGTTTCTCTCACTAACTAGTTAAAGGAGGAGTAGTATTTAAAACCTGTCTGGTGTAGACTGTCTCTACAAGAAACAGCTTAAATGGAAAACACATGTGAACTTGCTACACTATTGAACAAATTTCTAGACTTAAGAGGGATTCTGAAACACCCCCAGGTGTCAGAGCTTGTTTTCCTCACAAATGTTTTGTGAACAAAACTTCCCAGAAAGATGTCATCAGTCTCTTGTGATGTACCATAGATGAGACACTTATTAAACAGCTTCTCGGTTAAATATTGAGGGGATGAATTCAGGAAAGCAGGAGTGCAGAGTAGATTTTCTAGCTCTCCCAACCTCATGTGTGTATAAGAAATAGAAGCATTTAAGGACTTTTATCTTTGATTACCATGCTTTGTGGAAGAAGACCCATTTTCTGTCTTGCCTCTGTTTCTGAAGCTTCATCACAAGAAACTTTTTTGTGAACTGATACTATGTCTTTCACACAGGTGGTCAGACAGTGAGCACAACAGATTCCTCAACCAGCAACAGGGAGAGTGTGAAATCAGAAGATGGTGATGATGAAGAGCCTCCTTACAGAGGACCTTTTTGTGGAAGAGCCAGGGTTCACACTGATTTTACTCCGAGTCCTTATGATACGGATTCCCTGAAGCTCAAGGTACCAGCTATATCTGTTTTTAAGGAGTCAAACATTTATTTTGCTAAAATTCTAAATTAAGATCTTTTTACAATAACCATAGCATTCATCTTTTAATGAATTTATATGTGTTTTTGAAACCCTTTAACCTGTCTTCTACATTTAAGTTTTCCTTATATAGCAATTAGAGAATTATAGCAAAATGTTATAGAACATAGGTAAGTACTAGTGTTTCTCTGCTCCATGGAAATATACTTGTGTCTTTAGTTTCTGGAAAATGAAGGATGTGCCATGAATTCATTTCCATTTTGCAAGAGTTTTGCTTGAAAGATTGGAAAAATACTTTGTCTGCCACAATGAAATAATCCTCAATGGAAAAATTTTCAGAACTCTTGGAAGAAGTGTGCATGCACCTGCGCACAATGTCTCTTAAAGGCATTTCAGTTAATATAACTTGATTTGAGTTAATATTGAAATACTTTTCTAACTGAGTGGTCATTCCCCTTTAATTTTTCTGGATCTCAGATTTGATTATTTTTAGTTGTGCTGTATTCATTTCAAACTATCTGACTCACATTACTTAAAATTTCACAGGCAGCTAAATCCTATTAAAGCTGATACATGTAGGGTAATTTCTTGAGGCATGGAAAAGCAATTGTGTGTCCATTTCTTTGATCAGGAGCACATTAAGAAAGGCAACTTTATTTGTTCCTTCTGCATTGGCTTCCTTTACTCAGGAGATCTTATTTGAAATTCTGCTCCTACATACTGAGCATGTTCTTATTTGCACCAATTTCCAGTAGTTGCAAGCATAGAGACTTTTGTACCACACAGCACTGATGCTCTACAGAGATGTCAGCAGGTTTGTGAATCTGGACAGTTGGTGTCCATTCCAGGATCTTTTGTTGACTTGCTCTATGGTCCAAGGCACGTCACCTAATTCCTTTTTCTTCTATTTGTAAAACAAGTATAATCAGACATTTTTGCGAAAGCTGTGGCTTTTCACCTTTTGAAAACTGAAGTGTGCTGTCCATCCCATGTACATGGAAGTCCAAGTGGGTGTGTTTGCTTAAATATCTGTCAGAAATCTAAATTGCTTTCTTGCTTCTTTGGTCTGCAGAAAGGTGACATCATTGATATCATCAGCAAACCCCCTATGGGCACTTGGATGGGTCTGCTGAACAACAAAGTTGGCACCTTCAAATTTATCTATGTGGATGTGCTAAATGAAGAGGAAGAGAAGCCGAAGAGGCCCACCAGGAGACGTCGAAAAAGTAGACCACCCCAGCCCAAGTCAGTTGAGGATCTCTTGGATCGCATCAATTTGAAGGTCCAAATTCTCTCTCTCTCTCTGCTTACCCTTTCAGTTTTGCTTGCAGGAAGGGGACCAATCTTAGAAGTTGTTAGTTTTGGAAGCTGCACACCAGATTCATAACGCTAAGGATTGTGACACTGCTTAGCAGAATCAGGTCTTAGCCCCAGAGTGAAAATAGCTGAAGCCAGGCAGCACTGCCTGTCAGGCTGTCAGTCGTGTGCACTCAGACACCGTAAATCATTGCACAGTATATGACCACAGGCTAGCACACTCCAGAGGCAAGCAAAAAATGTTACCCTGTCTTTAAAGTGGACATTTTTTCCCATGTTTCTATTCAGAAGTGCTTGGGATAAATTGGTGTGGTTGTCATTCACCCTTCATGCTTCTCCCCTCATACCAAGGTGTGCCATGCTGTGCCTTCAGGTACCATGATACCCAGGCCATCTAAAACCCTGCATTCCAAACACAACAGTACATGCAGTGCTCTAGTTCCAGCACAGCTACCTCCCTGAACTCAGAGCAGTGTTTATGCTAACTATAATACTATAATTTTGCTGGTTTTCACCAGTTAATTTACTGCTTTTCCTGCTGGTTGCAGAATTTTAGTATCTTTATTAACAAAATAAGTTGAATAAATATGTTGTTTTACCACTCTTCTTATTTTTTTCCCTTTGTGCAGGAGCACATGCCCACTTTTCTGTTCAACGGTTATGAAGATCTGGATACCTTTAAGCTTTTAGAAGAAGAAGATTTGGATGAACTGAACATCCGAGATCCTGAGCACAGAGCTGTTCTCCTCACAGCAGTGGAACTTCTTCAGGAATATGATAGTACGTGGGATGTTTGAGGTTTTCTGTTTTACTAGAACTCTGTCAAGAGCCTTGTGAACCCCTTAAAGCAGAAAAATTGTTCCATGATTTTGATCTCTCTTTTTGTTTTGTTTTTTTTTTGTTCATTTGTTTGGGTTTTTTTTTGTTTTTGTTTTTTTGGTTTTTTTGGTTTTTTTTCCCTGATACTGTTATTTCCAGGGTAATCCTGTGTAATGTTAGATTTTTGAGGGGTGACTTAAGACTTCTTTTGCTCTGCTGGAATTACTCTGTTCATGTAAGCCTTGCCACCCAGCTTATTTAAAGAATATCAAGTGTGCAACACATAACACTTTAGAATACTGATGTTCAAGAATAAATCCTGAGATCCTCCCACTCAAAGTAGGAGGCTGAGACACAGAGAGTAGGAAAGAAGAAATTTCCAGATTAGAGGGAAGAGATTTTCAAGAGTGAAAAAAAAAAAATAAAAAAAAAATCAAAGCCCAGAGGGTTGTGGAGAAGTGTAATGTGAATTAATTTCATCTGCACATGCTTTCGCTTCTTGGACTGTTAATTGCAGGATTGTAAAGGTAGCTTCAGGTTGTGTATATAACACAGCAATTTTCAAAGGGAGCAAATATAGTGCAGTCACGTGCAAAGAGTGAAAAACAGCGACCCACCTATCTATGTACAACAGTGCAGTTTTGCTCACTGAACACATGGTCTTGGGCAAGTAGCAAAGACAAGGAAAAGTGCAATAAGCCATGGCAGTCAAATGCAAGGGTGGCTTTGCTGCACAGGAGTAAGCAGAGCCCAGCTGCAGCAGCCTAAGACAGTACTGAATTTGCTCTTCATCCCCAAGTGTCAGTCAAAGGTTGGTATCCAATGAGCAGAGTCAGTAGAATAGATTGTGTGAGGGCTTTCTCAGCTGCTTCTGTGCAAATTCCTATGTTTTAGCTTAAGCTGCCATAGCAGCAATTTAAGCAGCTGTTATTAAGTCAAAATGCTTAATTCAATTACAGCAATATGTGTGGTGAATATCTTTAGACAGTGCTGTGTGGCCTGTGTAGCTTTCTTGTTCATTTCCCAAAGAGGCATCCACCCCTTCCTTGCCCTTCTCTAGCTCCCAATAAAGTTGCAGTTGCAGAATTAGTTTCTTTTCATTTATGTCAAAGTAGCTTTTCGTCACTTCAGATGAGCTTCTCTTCATTATTTGCAGACTTATTTAGAATGCAAAACTTCCCTGAAGTAATAATTTTTTTTCAGGACCCTTCAATTTTGGTTTGCAAACTTGAAGATTTGGTGGTTGGAAAGTACAAATTCCAGCTGCATGTCAGGATGATGAGGAGAAAGTGAAGTGGGGACCAGTCAGATGGAATCTGGGAAGGGCACATACTTCCACCCCATAATTACCTGTCATGTGCTGAGAGTAGAAACCGGAGTAGCCATTTCTGGCATTTTATTGCAGGGGGAAAAAATACCACAGCATAAACTGTATTCTTGTATCATGACACTGGTTTTCTGTATCTTCAGCTCCAGATCTAGCTTTTTTACAAAATATGGTTTCTGACAAAAATTCTGGGTAAATTCCTGGAATGCAGTGTGTGCATGCTGCATGGACCACACTTGAGTGTTGGGTTTTTATATAGCCAGGAAGCGAGGAAGGAAGGAATTGGCACCATTAGTCTCCTCCATGTCCCTTCATCCTTTGTTAGGGGACAGTATCTAATGTGCCAGACTCAGTCCCAATCCTTCTCTGAGTCTTCTGGAAGGTAATTCAGAGTTAGGATTTTATTCTTTTTCAGTTGACTTGGTTCTTTTCAGCTCTTTTCTTCTGGTTTAGGTGTTGAAGGGGATTTTTTAAGTCTTAGAAAGAACTTTGAGGCATTCATTTTAAATAAATTTCTGTTGTGGTAAGTTGCCACAAGGCCCCAAGGCAGCTGAGGAGCACAGGAATTCCATTCTGCTTTCACTGTGTACCATACTGCTCCCTTACACTCTTCCTGAGGATGTTGTTAGTCAATTACCAAACAGGATGAATGTTTCCAACGTTTGTGATGGCTTTTCCTAATTCTCACTCTTTTCTAAGTAATACAATAGGAAAGATCTTAGACTCATTTAGGTTGTTAAAGACATTTAGATACAGCAAGTCCAACCGAGTCCACCACTAAACTTGTCCCTAAGGGCCACATCTACACCTCTTTGAAATACCTCCAGTGATGGTGACTGAAACACTGCCCTGAGCAGCCTGTTCCAGTGCCTGACCACCTTTGCGGTGAAGAATTTTTTCTTAATTCACAAACTAAACCTCCCCTGGCACAGCTTGAGGCCATTTCCCTTAGTCCCATTGTTTGTTGCTTGGCAGAAAGGGCCAACCCCCACCTGGCTAAAACAGTGCAATTCTAGAGGGCATTTAGGTCTCCCCTGAGCCTCCTTTTCTCCAGGCTCAACACCCCCAGCTTCCACGACTGCTCCTCATAAGGCTTGTGCTCCAGACCCTTCACCAGCTGTATTGCTCTTCTCTGGACACACAAGATAATGGTATTTGAAATGGAAGGTTGAGAAATTCAGCTGCGTTTTCTGTTTGCCTGTTTTTCACTGTATTCTCACATCCTCCAGGTAACAGCGACCAGTCAGGATCTCAGGAGAAACTTCTCATTGAAGGCCAAGGCCTAACCGGATGCTCTCCTCGGGATTCTGGCTGCTACGAAAGCAGTGAAAACCTGGAGAATGGTAATGGTGACGGCAATGAGCCTCATAGTTCCTGCAGTCTTTTTTTCAATAGATAACTTAATATACTTTTGCTCCTGTTCCTAGCTAACACAAGCTACTTCGTACTTGACTTTGTCCTTTGCTCTGACTACCACTTTCCCTCTTGGCTTGAGCCATTGGTTTTCACTGCGGCTGCTGCTAATTTATTTATTTGCATTAGTAGGAAACAGGTCTCATTTCACAAAGAGTCTTTGTTTTGTGACCCTAAAGCAACAGTCTTTGTCACTGCCATTCCCCTGCCTTCTCCATTCCCAAGCATATTCTCGTGCCACTGTGCCTCAGAAGGCTTGCCCTGGTTGCACACCGATGGCCCAAGTCTAAGAGACCACCAATGAAAAAGTCTGTGAACTTTACTGAGATTAGGAGGATTTCTTCTGAACCCATACAGAAGCTGTTAAGAAAAAATATTCTTTCTTTTAGGCCATGTTTTTCTGTTTGCTTTGTGTTGCATGTTGCATTGTCCTCTGATCAGAGCCCATCTGCAGGGGTTTAGGACTTTCTGGTGTACGAACACTAGAAAGTTAATTGAGAAGCTGGCAAGGAAATAAACTATGAAAAAAATGCTAATGATATCAGTTCCCATTGCCTTACCCTGCATCAGTGAAAGGTGATGCACTTAAAAATTTCCAAGACAGATGATATTAATAGAGATTGCTGTCTCTGACCTGAAAAAACAGGTTATGGTGCTGATTGAGCATGTTTTACTTCAGGGATGGTCTAAACTTGTTATTAGGGATGAAATATTAAAAGAGTTGGGTTTGAGTTCGGCGTTTTCACTCCAAGCATTTGAGCCATGTCTTGGCCTCAGACTGCCTGGATTCATTGCTAACATTCACCATATACAGGAAACCAAGAACAGTATAAACAGATTCTGTACACCCCTTATAGTGGCCATTTTTCCAATTTAAAATAAGAGCTAAGAATCTTTCTCTTAGTATGTGCATTTTCTGTTAGTCTGCCATTAAAAATAACCATTTATTGAAGAAAACTGCAATTTGCTTTGAAGCTGAATGCCTGAAATTGACAGTATACTAAATTCCTGAAAGTGGGGAGGCCTTTTTCTTGAATAGGAATCCACATCCACTAGGCATGCTGGAATAGAATCATAGCTAAATATATGGCATATGTGACAATTTTCTTTTTATCTCTAAGTACAATCATAATGATAGCTGTAACACTGAAGTTAAAATGCTGCCTGTACATTTTCCTTCTTTTAACAATGTAATAAGACCTTTAGAAAGCAAATCAGCATTGCCTGTTTGGTTGAATACTTACATTTAAACTAATATTTCTGTCTGAGTTTCCCAGAATGTGAAATGCTAATGATTTTTATATTGTTTTTTATGTATGACTTGCTGCATTTCTGCATCATTTTTGCTCACAAATGCATTTAGTGCTTGTTTTGAAAACCATTATGAAAATAACATTTGATTCATTCAGAGATTTTGTCAGGGCTACTTAATCTGAAAAGTACTCCACCTTCCCTGCAAAATTCTTGGTCCACAGATCTTTATATGTATATATTTTTCAAAATACATTCTGTTCTCATTTAGGATAGTCACTTGTCTGGTATAAATACCATAATGTGCCGATCTGCACTTCATAAAGAGCAAGCGCATTCTGAGAAGAAACCAGTCTTCAGATTTTCTGGGGGAATGGTTATACATACATGATTAGTACAGTGTCCAGTTTGGGGCTGATATCTGATCTTTTGGCATAATTTCAATATTTCAGAGCTGCTCTTACTGGACGAAGTAAGTAAGAGGTCTTACTTACTACCATTTTGGCTAGAAAATGGTTTGTTATGTAGTATAGCAGAGTATCTTTTGTAAGTAATTTTCTGGGTCCCACTTGGAAATTCTCTTAGGTATCTATGGTGTACTTATAGCAGCATTGTGGTTTTACTTCACAGAGAGCAAGGAGCATGTAGTCTGTGATCTATCCAGTGTCAGACAGAAAAAGCCTCAGAGCAGGAGGTAACCATCCATGCTCAGACAATTAGTCCATATAGAAACAGGGCAGGGAGAACAAGCTGTCCCTCAGACTTGTGCCAGTGGTGCAGTTATTGGGCTTCTTATGCATGCAGGCATTGACAGTCTGAGGTGCGTTGGGAAACCATATCAGAAATCTGCTTCTCACAGGACTGGCCAAAAGCAGATAGCTACAGAATGGTATAGGAACAGAGTATGCATATTTGATGCTTCCCAGGACAGTCTCGGAGAATGACTCGTTTAAGGACTTCAAAATTTGGGTGCTGTTTCCTGGAATCCACTGATTTTCTTTTTATGAACACTCCTGGTCTACCTTAGAACCTCCATACCAAACAGCATCTGTATATAGATCTCTGTCATACTCCTTCCCAAGTCATCTCCTTGCTAGTCTGAGGTGGCCTGTTAATTACTCCCTACAGGTCATTCCCATCCTTGTTCCTGCCTGGCTTCTTTGAACCTTTACTTGTTAGGTTGTGTAGCTTTTTCAAGGGCATGTGAAGAGATGAGAATTGCACATGGAATGTGCAGACTTGTATGAGCAGACAAACCAGGCCTTTATCAGGTTGAGATAAAGGCGTTCTCTGATTTGTTCAGAAACTGATGCCCAGATGCCCACAGTACCAGGCAGGCAACCTAAGCAGTTCAGCAGTCAGTCCTGATTAGTCAGAAAAGGAAGCAAAGGAACAGGTGGCCACATTGCCTAATGTAATGTGCATTTCTGCTAGTTTGTAATCCATAGAAAAAGCAATGAGGCCAGTATTGGCTAAGGTGCCATCATCTTTGTGGTGTCAACAGAGCAGTTTGAAATGCACGCAAAATACAGCCACAGAAAGCAGTGCCAAAATGAAGCTAATAAAATCTGGGATTTGGACACTGCATTGTGTCTCGTTTTGAGTACTTAAATTTCTGAGCACCGTCTTCCATAAGGAAAAAAAAAATTCTACAAGAAACGCTGAAAATTTTTTGCAGTAACTATGGTACCTCCAGAAAGATTCCCCAAGATAGTCCCCTCTCTTCTGAAGCAGATGATGACAAGGAATTGAAAAGTTCCTTCCCTGTATGGTAATAGAAGGTATCATGAGAGGCGGATAGTCCTTCGCTTAGCAAGACCTGCACCATAACAGAAGAGTTCGAGTATTGCCTGTAGCTTGAACTGAACCTGGAAATATTACAGGCTTTGCATTCATTTTGTGCAAGGACCACCTTTGTAGTCTTGTTTTTCACCCAGGTATCTGTGTCCTTTTACACAATTTGGATCAGAGATGCCTCTATGGTTTACAGCCCTATGAAAGGCATTAGACTGCATAACTATACCAGGGGTTCACAAGACTGAGTTATCAAAAATCCTAACATTAAAAATGTGGTTTAAACTTTACTAGCTGTATGCTTTATCCCTTTCAGGTTGTTTTCCTTTTTTTTTTTTTTTTTTTTTGTTAAGGTAGGGAATGTTGCATTTGTGGACATTATTTATATAACTCTCCACTTCATGAAAACAACTTTTAAATATATTTTAAAATCTGTTTTCAGGAAATATTACCTTCCAGTTTTAGTGTCTCAGAAGCATAATAAAATTATACCTGACAGTAAGGTGGAGGGAAGGAATAGATGAAAAAAGAAAAATAAATCATAACTCCCCTCCTGATATTGCTCTTCACTTAAATCACATTAAAGTAAATTACATTCTCAGCTACTGTCCTTTGTACAAAGCAATAGCATTGAACCCAGCAGTATCTTTTAAACCATTTTGAAGCAGAGAGCTTCAAGAGTGCATGTTTGGTTATATATGTTAGAGACAAAATATTTTGAACTTCCTCCCATTCTCACCTCATTTGTATATATATATGCCTAACAGGGTTGGAACTTGTTGTGGTTTTTTTTTTCCTTCATTTTCCTGTTCCTCATTTCTTTTTTCATTCCCAGGCTACTGGCTTTATACAGACATACCCCATTTCTAAATTAAAAGCTGCTTGCTAAATACCCTTATGGCTTCAGTAAGAGCTTATATTGAACAGCAGTAGCGTTTTTCACAACTTTTGTTTTAGTGCTGAGGTTCCTGAGAGGGCTGTCCTAAAATCGGTGTAACCCCTGATCAATATATCAGATTGAAAAGAAGGCACATGGATTTTGTAGCATAAGCTGTGACAGCAAGTCCCAGACAATAGGGTGAATTACTGCACAAGTCAGGCCTGTGCTAGCAAATGTGAATAATGGAAAGAGAACACTCCTTTCCATGCTCATTAAATATTGCCATTAGCACCTGGAGGCACTAAAGATGAATTTAACATTTCTTACACATCTTTCTAATTTGATTGCAAGTTATTTTCAGAAGGGGGTGGCATAGCTCTATGGAAAGGTGCAGACAGAGAGGTTCTTTCTCCTGCTTCTCTGAGTTACATGAACTCAAGGTAGCACCAATGGAGACAATTTCAGTGTGGGATATGTCTCTATTAGCATTTTGGGGAAATGGTGATACTCAGCTTGAGTTGAACTGTGAACAGTACAGTTTCTGAGAAAGGAGTTGCATGTGCTCAGATTCATCCTTACGAGCTTACCCTGATTTTAACTTTTTTTGCTGGGAGTGTTTTCCTTACATCTCCTTGAATATAATCTCCATTTTCTTTGCTAGTTTTCTGGATAGTTTGGCCTTCAAACTCCTTAAGCAGAATAAGAGGCAAGAGAAAGCAAGGTATTTATTGGTTTAGGTTAAACAGGTTCTTTCATTCATATGCAAGGTGAACAGTGTATATTATTTAAAAGCCAAGCACTGAACTTAAGCAGGATAAAGCTCTGAAGGCAAACAGTACAAGAAGAAAGCATCCGTTGCTTAAAAGTACACATATGACTTGAGACTAACACTAGTCACACTTGAAACTCCTTTTCAAAACGGTTCTCCATCTAGTAAGATCTTTTTTTTGTAAAACTCTGCTATCCCTGCAAGTAGCTTTCCAAAGCTGATGCAGTTGCAAAACCAGTCTTCATGTGCTTTTTTCTCTCTGTTTGCCATTGCAAATAATTTGCTGCTCATTTAAAAGAAGAAATAACACTATTGGCATATAATTTAAAAAATGAATAAACGGAGTATTTTTAAAAATTCCTATGTGAACTAGTAAACATTATTAAAAGATGAACATTATTATTTATATACTAAAATTAGAGACTAAGAAAAAAATGTCTGAGTTATTTCAGAGGGGGCTGTCAAACCACTTCGTACAATGAGTATGGGGTATCAGTTCTAACTTTAGAATACAGTATTTCTATTCTGAAGAGGGTTTATATGAGCTAACCCTCAAATCTCTGCCGTTTGAGAGTAGGAAGGATATTAAGTGTTTTGGATATGTTTTACTTAACAGATAACATTTACTTCTAAATCTGAAGTTCAAATCAAATCTTTATGCTTGAAATACCGGTGAGGAGTTCTACATTTAGAATTAACAAAAAGGGAATAAATCATTTTGTTTCAAAATCATTTGGAAGGGATCTGTTACTTAGGCTGCAGATTTTATTTTTAATGGTGGATTTATTTGTTTCTAGGTAAAACTCGAAGGACCTGTCTTCCGCCCTCAAAATCAGCAAGTGAGCATAGCTTTAGGGATTTCAGCAGAAACCAGCTATCAAATTATCCCACACTTCCACTGACCAAGTCAATAGAAACTCTGCAGCCAGGGGAAAAAGAAAGCCGGCTGGGTTGTGCTCATCGTGCTCTGAAGAGCTCTGTCAAGCCTCCGGCCATCACGGGTCTGAAGAAGAACCGCAGAAGTTTACCAGTTGCCGTGTGTCGAAGCTATGAAACTCTGGATGGCCCCCAGGGTGTAGATGCATGGCCAAGATCTCACTCACTGGATGATCTCCAGGGAGAGCCCAATACTAATTTACAGGACGTTAACAAGAAAGTAGGTTCTTTTCCTCAGGATTCACTGGATATAGCTAAAAAGGCAAGTGGCTCTGCCTTGCCGCCTCAGTCTCATGGAGGCAGCTCTAAGGTAGATGATGTCACGGCTAAGCCGGGCAGAGGACCTGCTAATTCTCAGAAGGGAAGAGCTAAGGAATTGAACTGCTCTGTAATGGAGACTGCAGGTGGAAAGCCTGCTGTGTTCCCCCTGAAAAACTGTGAAGCTCAGCCTGCCTTAATGATGCATCATGCAACAAGGACACCTCTGGAAATCCAGAGTAAAGGTTTTCATGACCTTGCACGGGCTGATTATGCTCCAGTCCTCAAGGGAGGTCTAGAAGCTGAGCAAAAAAGCACAAATGAGGCAAGAATGCAACCAAAAAATCCTTCTCAGCCGCCACCTGTCCCTGCCAAAAAATGCCGAGAACGCCTTTCTAATGGATTATATCATCCTCCCACGACCGCAAGTGGAAACCACTCAAGTTTAGAAGCACCATGTTTGCCAGTAAAAAAGACCAGCTCATCCACTCCCATTGATTGTCATGGAGTACCTGTCCATAGGACATCTTCTGAACAGGAGCCCAGTAGCCCTCCCAGCCCGCTGCCACCCTGGCTGTCAGAGCTCCCAGAGACTGCTAGTGTTCAGCAGCATGTGGTAAAGCTCGGTCCTGCGTCAGCAAGGAAAGTCTCTTGCAGCAGAGGAATGGATCTGGAAATGGTCATAGAAAACAAGCTGCAGTCTGAAGACATTGATCTTACTGAAGAACCATACTCAGACAAGGTAAGTGGTAATCACTTCAGTGGTTTTATTCTGATAGCATTCCAAGGGATGGTCTGTCATTCATTGTATCTGTCATTTTTTTTGTGGGTAAGATAACCCAACAATCTTTAGGACATCAGACACTCTGCGACTCTTGTTTGTCTTTGCTATTAGACTTTATGCCTAAAGTAATTCTTATGTTATGGGGGAACTCAGAAATCCCAAACTTAACTCTGAACCTTCATCTTTTCAGACCACTGGTGCCTTGGTGGCACTGGGCATGGGATTGTGTCTTTCTCTGCTAATGGGGAGGAGTAGAGCTGAAAAAGGAAGTAATGATTAGATTTTGTTTCCAAGAAACTCAGAATTGATAGCATCAACTGGTATATTTTTTTGTGGGGTGAAGGAAGGAGTCTTTTGAGGATTGCTTTTTCAGTTTTCATGGAACCTCGAGGAAAGCTCCTTCTTGCTCCCATCCTGCACTTCTCTTTCTGTTGCATTTGTTTGTTTGGTCTGTATAGATACACTCCTTTAATCTGTCCTCTCTCCTTTGTGTCTGGCTGGGAACATTCAGCATGGTCGCTGTGGCATTCCTGAGGCTTTGGTACAGAGGTACTCTGAAGACTTAGAGCAGCCTGAAAAGGATGTGGCTACAAACATGGACCAAATCCGGGTAAAGCAGCTGAGGAAGCAGCATCGCATGGCAGTGAGTATTTCCATAAAGCAGATTTTCATATTTGTGAGCAGACTTTTAAAAGGACTGACTAGTAGTAAAGGGAGATGCTTGAGAAGTCCTGGTACAGAAGTGCTCCTTTATGCTCATCCAGCAGGTACAACACAGGTAGAGGTATTGCAGGGGCAGGACGTACCTCCCCCAGTCCCAAAGGAGGACAGTTAGTAGTTGAAAGGAGAGTGGATAGCCCTCTCTTGTTGAAATAGTCATCTTAAAGGTCTAAGCAGACTGCAAGCAATGGTAACAGAGACCTGCTCACTAGGGGTGGCATGTATTAAATGCTTCTGTATTAAAATTTGAAAGGCTTTACACTCCTTTTTAATTTCTTAAACTATACTGGTGTCGATTTCTCCTTAGTAAAAGCAGAAGGGAGAAACCATCAAAAACTTTGATGGATTTTTCTGAGAGAATTTGGTCTGTCTGAGGAGGTAATAGGCAAAATTGGTATTCTCTTGCCTTTACTGAGAAATTAAATGGATCACTCTGAGAAGTCTTATTACTGGGTATTCTTTACTGATCTCAAACTAATTCAGAACGGTGCATGAAAGTCAGCCAAGCAGCTGGATACTGCCCACTGTGTCTATATTGCCAAATTTGTTGTCAGTGCTTTTGGCCAAGGGATCTGAGCCTTTCAGCCCACACCACTCTCATACTGACAAATGTGACATGAGAGAAGTTAGAACATCTGCTATGAATTTCTACCAGTTTGGAAGAGAAAACAAAAAAAAAAGACTTGTTGTAACACAAGCAGATGTGTTTAACATTAAGGGTTCTCTGTTCTTTTTTTTTACTCCCCAGATTCCAAGTGGAGGACTCACAGAAATTTGCCGTAAACCTGTATCCCCAGGACTCATCACCTCTGTATCTGACTGGCTGATTTCCATTGGCCTGCCTATGTATTCCAGCCTGCTCACAGAAGCAGGATTCAACACACTGAGCAAAGTGCCTTCTCTGTCACAAACTTGCCTTCAAAAAGCTGGCATCACAGAGGAAAGGCACATAAGCAAGCTCCTGGCAGCAGCAAGACTCTTCAAACCTCTTGATCCAGAGGCAATTTAACATGTTCCATAGTGTGACATTGCCTGGTTGAGAATCCACTGCTTCTTCCTCCACCAGTATCACTCTAATTACTTCACATAGCTAAAGGGATCAAGGAAGTGGCTCCCCAGGACAGGCAGATATCTTCTTCAAAGGATATGAAAGTCTTTGGCAACTGAAGGAGAAGAGAGGCAACCACCAGGTATCATACATGTGGTACTTCCCTCCCCCCTCACTCCCATCTAAAGTATTCCTGTTTTATAAACTGCACAGGGTTGGCCTGAGAATCAGAAAGCTTCACAGAATTAAGAGACCCTTGCACATTTTCCTCGAGTTTGTGATAGTTGATACTAGTAACAGGTCTTCTGTACATCTAGGTTCCAGGTACCTGAAATCAGTCCTAAAGACCGGGTACAAATCAAGGTGCAAATTCTGGCAGAAGATTTTTGGCAAATGCCTTTTGTTTATTTTAGCAGTCTAGAGCTAAACACAAAGCCCTCCTCAGTCATCTTTGCTGTTGCTTGGTGTAGGTCCCAGTTGCCACAAAGCCTTTATCTAGGCTGAAGTTGATGGACTGAAATGAGTTTTCAGTGTGGTCCATCTCTGTCACTTCAATGCAACTAACCCACAGAGATTCAGAAGGCTTCTTTTTATTTGTACAGAGCTGAGGTAATTTTTATAACTGCTTTCTAGCAATCAGCTTTTTATTTGCCTTAAAATAAGCTTTTAAGCAGTTAACTAGTGTTCACTTTACCTGTATTCACATTTCCCAAGCCTTGTTTCAACCTGTCACATTTAAGTTGCATTAGGGTGATTTCCAGCTGAAGTAGCTTCTATAGAATGCCTCATCATAACATCTCCTGTGTTGCAGAGGTGCTTTTACAAATGCAGGGTTATGCTAGGTTTCAGTTGTCAGGTTAACTCCTTGTTCACTACAGTCTGCATTTACTGTTGTTACTAAACTGTTCCAAGATATACTGCCTTGTATATATGTAACTGCTTTTCATTTTAATCATATTCTGTGTACTGTGTTATATTGTCAATCATTATGCTGCAGCTTTGACTTGGTATCCTGACCATATTGATTCCAAACAGTGGGTTTCTGCAAATGAAAATTCTCTTGCATTGAAAAATCAAATTGTGTCCCATAGAAATCATTAGACCCGGTAATTCCATTGCATGGACAAGGAAATTTCCAGACAGTCTTATGAATAACACTGTGATTTTTAGAACAGTTGATATCCCTCACCCCGTGTTAATATTACCTCTCACTGGAAAAGAGCATTGTTCTGGCAAATGTGATGAACCATTTTTCATGATGCAATGATATTTTTCTGCCTAACTCCACGTGAAACGTTCCAGTCGAGTATGTGACTAATGACAGATTTTATTTTTCTATATTGGGTACACGTTTTATATATCAAATACAAATTATCATGAATAGCACATAACCAGCTTTTTCTTTGGGGTCTGTATATGATGCGTCCTTAAGCTTCTTGTAGTGCAAATGCTCCATGGAAGACAGAGCAAGCTTAGTCTGGTAGGTAAAGGGAGACAGAATAGAAACCTGGGCACAGGCTGGGCTGTGTGGCTGTTTCCAGTGTCAGTTCTGACATCAATTTACTGTATAAAACCAGGCAAGGCACTTCACTGTTTGGTGTCCCAGTTATCCCAGTCTCATACTGAGCTAATGACTTCTGATAAAATGCTGTCAGATTGATGGATGAAAGTTTGTATTCACTCCATGATTCCTTACTATACCTGGCTGTTTCATGAACATCTTTAAGTGGATGAATATGCATTTTACTAGAGATGATAACTAATTTAATTCTCCTGGTAGAATTGATAGCTGTTAGGTTTACTTCCCACATTTCCTATTTCACCAGTGTCTACTGCACACCATCATATGAAGGCAACTGAGTCACTGATGCAACTTGAAATTGTTCTCAAGCAAAGCTCTATAATACTCTCCTTGGTGTCTGGTAGGCAGCATCTGATATGACAGAATCAGGAGACAAAACAGCAGACATGTGTTGTAGAGCTGGTGACAATCTGTGCAGCCTCACCTCATGTCCTGTGTGTAGTTTTGGGCACCAGAATATAAAAGTGACATTAAGCTTTTGGGGAGCATCCAGAGGAGGCCCACGAGGATAGCAAAGGGTCTGGAGGGGAAGCTTTGTGAGGGACAGCTGAGTCTGTTCAGCCTGGAGGAGACTGAGGGGAGACCTCATTGCAGTCTCAACATCCTCACCAGGGGAAGCAGAGGGGCAGCTGCTGATAGCTCCAGGGACAGGACTCCAGAGCAATGGCCTGAAGCTGAGTCAGGGGAGGTTTAGGTTGGAGAAATCAGGAAAAGGTTCTTCACCCACCAGAGGGTGGTTGGGCACTGGAACAGGCTCCCTAGGGAAGTGGTCACTGCTCCAAGCCTGTCTGAGTTCAAGAGATGTTTGGACAAGGCTCTCAGGTACATGCTGTGACTCTTGGGGATGGTGCTGTGCAGGGCCAGGAATTGGCCTCGATGGGTCCCCTTTTGTAGCTCAGTATATTCTATGATTCTAAAAACAAAAAGAAAGAAGTGTAAAAAAAAAGTGTTTTTTAATAATTATTATTTTTTGCTTGTTCATCTCTGAGGCTTACATGGTGACTATCAGTAAGCAGGAGAAGGAAAGAGTATTGAGACTTCCTGGGATTGCAGGCAGGGACCAGAACAGAATAGAAGTAAGTGGATAGCAGTTATACTGGAGCAAGGGAAAAGTCCAAGCTGACTATAGCAATAAAAAAGGAAGCAAATTTCCTTGTATTGCAGGGAAGACAAGTCATGTAATAAAGCTGTCCCATATTAATCACTCTCCCCCCTCTTAATAACAGAAGGAGAATTATGGGAATAAGCTGAACCTGTTTGCCAAACTCTCTTTGTAAATCCATTCTTTTTAAATTATTATGTAACCCAGGGAAACAAAATGACACCCATCAGGACTGGAGTGAGCAGTTTGAGATTTGAGTTTTAGTATTTGTTTTGTTTTCTTTTAAAGAATGTGCTTTGTGGTCTTACTTGAATTACAATTTTAGTTTATATTCTAATCTAAAAAAAGCCTTAAGCTTCTCAGTGTTTGAGCTTCCCTGCTGTGGTTTCAGTGGCCTGTGGCATACCCCAAGCAGGTGAGGTGGTGCATTACGAGAGCCATAACCTCTTGCATCTTCTTGCAACCTTCAGTGCTCTAAGCAAAAGTTCACTCATTAACTCTTGGAAAGCACAGAAGAAACCTGCTGCTGGAATCTTCATCTGCTCTGCTCAGGCTCACCATGTTAAGTATCTATCCATTGTATCTTAGTAACTCAAACAGCTATTTAACAATAGAAGCAGCAAGCCCAAAATATTACCAAATGCCATTGTAATCATATGCTTTGATCAATGACCCGCTGTTGCCACCCAGGTGGAAATTCCCTGTGCTCTTACATGAGCCTGGTTGTGGATGCAGACTGGGAGCGTGATCAGAAGCATTCAACATTGCATTATTCAAACAGGCCATCATGTCTAAGAGCAGCAACAGTGGTCGATTCACTAAGTCACAGCTGTGCAGTTGTACTGTATTATTTTTAGAATAAATAATACTTTCAGTCCAAGATACTTTTAGCATTAATTGACACCCTTTGGGGAATCAAAACTGTCAAGCAAGTTATGTAACAACTAACAAAGTTGCACTTTCTGTATATGAAATCAATATTTAAATAACTTATTTTTCTCCATTTGCTGTTCTTAAATGATGTAAGTAGCTGTAATATACCAGTACTCAATATGTCCTGCAGTTTGCTTCAACCCAAGAAAGCTGTGTATTGTAAAGAAAAAAAACAAAACAAAAACAAAATATGAATGTGTAAAGATTATTGTGCTGTTTCATTTAGCAAAAAAAATGGTTGACAAAAGGGTTTTCCTGTGTATCAAAACGTGTCTATAATTATATGTCATACTGTTCATAGATAAAAAGTAAATAAATTTCCATGGTCTCTCTCTCGCTTGTTTGTTGTTGTTGTTGATGGTGGTTTTGATTTTGCTAACAGATCCTCTATTTAGTGCTTGGGTAGCAGTGTCCAGTAGTGTAATTTTTTTGCTTGTATCTTTGGTCCTCACCCTGTAGCTTACCAAGCCTGTAGTTCCTCTCCTTGTAAGCACTCCCAGCACACCTACAGCAGGAAAAGAAAGCTTTAAAAATTTTAAAATATTAAAAGCCCTGATAATTCAGGCCTAGAAGCAGCTGTTAAATTATATTATGTAAATCAGCACTGTCTAAACTTTGCCTGTTATGTCCTGTGAATATGCAGCTGCTGGGCTCAGCGAGGTATGTGTGAGAGGTCTCCCAGGTCTCCCCTTGGGAGCTTTACCACTTCGCAGTGGAATAATTAGTAATTGATGAACCCAGAGGAAGGGGCCACGAGTACAATGCCGTGGAGTTGTAGTTACAAGCTCTTGCCTGCAAGAAGGGATTTCAGACTTGCTTTGCAAGTCCAGCTGTGCTTCATTTGGCTGGTGAGGCGCTGTAACTCCTGAGCAATCAGGTAACGTCTCCAGTCTGGAATAAATTGCCAGTGTCCAGGGATTGGGGCAAAGCAGCCTTGGGACATGATTCTTGGCACTTCCTTCCAGCTCACTTGAGTAACTTCTTGCTTACTGTTTTGCATTTGTTGGTCTGGTTAAATTTGCCGTGTAATTAATGGGTGTGCTTAGGTGCCTAGCAGCGTGCTGCCGGCTCCTCGTGGTAACACCTTGAAGTTAATCCTTCGTGGATCTAGCCCCAAGGAACCGAGGGGCGGCTGTGTCTGCAGTTGTCGTCGTTAGCCGGAAGCTGAACTCAGGCAGCGGCAGAGAGTGGAAAACAAAAGAATCTTCTGGGCTGGCCGCAGGCAGCTGGGTCTGGGTGTCCCGCCGGGCCGCGCTCCCCGGGGCTGTGGGACGTGGCGGGCCGATGGCGCGCTGAGGGCCCTGAGCGCGCTCGGCCGGCAGAGGGCGCCGCGCCGCCGGCAGCGCCGGGCCCGCCGTTTCCAAGGGTCTCTCAAGTAACAAAACAGAAATAAAAACAAAACAAACACTGCGCAACATGAAAAGCCGGGGCGCTTGCCATTTCTGCAGCTGGAAGGAGTACTGCTTCCCTTCCAAGATTGCTGTGGTCCAGGATTGCCTTGGGAGCAGCTGAAACACAAAGCCCCCATCTATAGCTCTCAGCGTTTTGCTGCTGTTTGATCCAAACTTGTGCTAACCACGGTAGCTGCTGCCAAAACCAAGCACCACCACCCCCCAACACACACATACCTATCCTTACCCTAAAAGTTCTCTTTCCACATGTGTTTGTACCAGAAAACGAGATGTGGGAGAAACGGGCTAAAAATTCCTGCTGCTAATACTTACAAAAAGAAACTTTATGCCTGGGCAGAGGGTTCACGTGTAAGCCCACAGAGGCTTAAAAGCTATGAATGTAATGTTGCAGGTACACCAGAGGATGATCCTTTAACATTCAAGAAGCAGTGCAAAACAAGTGGTGTGACTCGGGGATGGTGCTGTGCAGGGACGGGAGTTGAACTCGATAATTCTCGTGCGTCCCTTCCAACTCAGCATATTCTGTGATTCTATGATTCTTATTAGTTCTTGGCCCTTTTGCAGGCACTGCAGTCTTTCACGGCATGAATGGACATCATTATTTATTTCCTTCAATTCTGCAACGCAAGTAGTCTGTGCTGAGCTTGTGCCTGCACGAGTGTGCTTGCAGGTACTGTTCAAGTCCTGACCCCAAAGCTCTGATATTACTGAGATTCTGTCATTTCCAGTGGGTTTGGGCCTGCTCCAAGCAGAAGAAGTTTTGCACAAGTAAATGGACTTACCCGTTTTCTACACCAAAAAGATCCCAAGCCCTCTTTAAAAACTTTTCAGGACATAGAATTAGTATTCTTCCAATAAGAGTCAGACTAGAACAAAGCCATAGGTCTTATTTCAAAGGGATATTTTTTCTTGGCCTGCTGCAGTTGAAGTTCATGGAAAATGTAGGTGCCTATAGCCAAACAGTGGGATTAGCTCCTTCCAAGACCAGACAGGTTTGAGTAGGAGAGAAAGGTAAATTGGGATTACAATTTTGTACTCCAAACAGCCTTGTTGTTTATTGGATCTGCTTAAGTTCACCTTCTCTGAGATGAGTCCTGCGTAGCCTTGGAGGTTCTGGACTTGGCTCTCCCAAGGTGGATCCCATCCCAGGTAGGCAGAGCCCTTTGCATTCCTGGCAAGTTCTACATTCCTTATGCTACTATGCATATGCTATTTGCAAATTCCCACAAGTTGCATTTTTTCGTTTAGCCACATATTGCATACACATATGTGCAAGTTTGTGAAAACAAGATTGGTGTTTATGTCCGCAAATCCTGTCTTAAGGGGACACCCTTGTGAATTAAACTATCAATCTACTGCTTTTGGGTTTTGGCTCTTTGGTTCCACTGACTCCTATGGTAATGAATATATACAGACCAGGTACATAAAGATGGAAGTTAGAATTTTTTTTTAATGTTTTACTGAAGCATGACTAAGCTGTTACCTAATACTAGCACTCACTTCTAAAGTTCTGATTTAAGTGGCTCCATTTGTACTTAACCAAACAGAAAACCACCACCATTTCTCTGCCTTGATTGTCCCTGTGGCAAGTTCAATGTTGTTTAAAAAACCCATGCAATGCCACCTCAGCCCTGTGGTGAGCTGTTCCTGTACAGCACAAGCAGTGTGACAGTAACCTATATTCAAGTCTGATGTCCAGAGTCCCCCCTGGAACAAGCTTGGTAGTGAGAGTTGAGATTAGTTCAGCCTGCAGGTGTGCTCAGATCCTTGCAATCCTACAAAGCCAAAACAGAAATGAATTTTCAATCATGCCAACCACCTACTATGCCCTGAGGTGTGAGCAATTTTATAGCTGGCACTGGCTATCTGAAAGCAAGATTAGTGATGCTCCTGAGCACATTGAGACTGCAGGCAAGTACTACATACCTTTTTGTTTTCTTTTGGCAGCACTGAATTGCCAGCCATCCAGAGGAGCTGCTGCATGAGTAAGGCTGCATTTGCTGATAGTGAGAAGCAGGATTGCCTCCCTCCTGCCTCCCACTGCGATCAGATCTGCTGCTGTTACAGAGCAGCACAGGCGCACTTCCTTATGGACATCAAAGCATGAGCATCATAGAAGCATAGAAGGTGTTTTAGATTTGGAGCAGTGCAAGTGGAGAGCAGAAGAGTGTCTTAGGTAATTCAATTACACAAAAAAAGCACTTATGTGCTTAATAAAGTCATCCTATGAAATGAGAGATGAGTGGCTCTCTCAATTCATTAAACCAGTTTCTTTTGAAAGAGACTTTTTGGATTTAGGACATGCCTTGGGACCAGCTGCTGCCTTCTCAGTTTTCTTCTCCTCAGCCTTCCTGATGAATTAAGAAGAGGTTTCAGGCTGCTTTCTAACACACATGAATGTGAGTCAAAAATTTGCTTTTTGACCCATAGGAAGCCTCTGGAAGTCATTCAAAAACTTGTTTTTCTTTTTGCTTTTGTATCTATTTCAGCAATTTCGTCAGTTGTGCTTTGCTTCAGGAATGTGGGAGGCTTCTACCTGAGTCAGTGAGGAGTCATGTAAATTCACATCAGAAGCAGTGGCCCAGGCTTTCACACAACGCCCGTCTATGCGTAGATGTGTCTCCCCTGGAGCTGACAGGTGTCTGAAACACAGTGTTTAACCTTGCAGGCAAAACTTCAGAGTTGTTTCATGCCCAAGAACACGTAAACAAATTTGTCTATGCTTGTCTGCTTACACAGTAAACCAAGACTCAGCCTAACTCCTTGCAACCTTGTGAGCAGCATCCTGCTACCTTCTGTCATGTTACATGTTTAGCCTGTGAGAAGACCAAAGCCGAAGTTTTGTGAAGTTCCCATCCTTGTCTGGTGCTCAGTTAGGAGTGTGCACAAACAGAAGTGGCTTGCGATGCTTGTGCAAGCAGCTCAAGAGGTATAAGTGGCCTGGGGAAAACACAGTTAAAATGACACTGAACTGGTGAATACCAGGAAAGCAGGAAACTTTGGTGACTAATAGTGAAATCCTACAGGTGTTGTTTCCTTGATGCAGAAGTAAATCTAGATAAATCCTGCTTAGAGAAAACTGCAAAGATTTGTCAAGTTGCCCCCTGAACTTGTGCAAGGTTTTCACAGTGCCAGAGTAGGAAACTTGATTTCTCTTTTTTTCAGTTATTTCCAATATCAGCCCAAAAACCTTCCTTACCTCTGTTGAATCCTGCAAGTGCTGTGGGAATTACATTTAGAGGCTGTGCCTCTGTTCTTCCTTCACGCCTTCACAAGGTGTGCCTGAATGCCCAAGCTTGGCAGTCCCTCCAAGCAATCAAAGTGAAAATCTGTCTCTCTAGTATTCCTGGCATGTATTTGCTCTGGCTGCATTAAGGGCACAGGAGGAAGGAAAAGGGATTAGCCAGCTCATGGAACAGCTGAGGTGGTAGTGAGACTTACTGGGAGAGACAGGAGGGAAAGAAGGAAGGCCTGGATGAAGAAATTAGGGGAAAGCTGATGAATGTCTTAAAAACAAGGGCAGCATTTCTCACCTGCTGTGAACAGAGAGGTCTGACATTCTCAGGTATATATCTGGTGTGAATTAGGTGAGGCTGTGCCTTGCCCTATTATGCATTTAATAAGTTAGTTTAAGCATATATTTTTAAAGGATAAATTCCTTAAAAATATATGAAGATTTTAAGGACAAGAAGAAAGTTCTCCTTTATTTCCACTTGTAGGAGCTACATGCTGTCCTCCCCCAGAATAGGCACCTCCTGGCTCAGGACAATCACCACTGGACAAGGTGAGACATCAGGCTCTTGCCGTGGGCCACTCTTCTATCTTTCCGTGCTGTTCCGAGCAGGCTCTGGCTCTCTGAATCACAACATCCAATTCATCCTCCCTCACACATAGCAGTGGGAACATAAAACAGATTGTTAGTTTTCTCAGACACATTGTTTCTGCTCGCTGGCTTAGCCTATAAAGGAAGCAGCTGCTACAAAGTTTGTCACCACCTTTGCATCAATTATGTCTAAAACCCAAGGCCTTTTTAAAAACCAACCAACCAAACTCCAAATGATGACAGCAGACTAAATAAGCAGCCCCACGCTTGTTGCCAGTGAGCCAATTAGCAAGGAAAGCGTGTAAGCCTCTCTGAGGCACATTTGTACAGGAACTCTGCCACTTGCTGCCATTATTTCCATCCCATGGAAACCTGTGATTTCCTTCTAGCCCCACCTTGATTCAAGATGGAGTGCAAATAGTTAATCGATGGCTGATACACGGTTCTGAAAATGTAAACTGTTCTGCAGGGCCGCTGCTTTCATCACTGTTACACAAGGGTCAAATATTTGACAAAGGGCCATTTTTGCTCCTATCAATCCATACTTTTAGAAATCACAAAGCTTCAAAACAAATTCACGAATGAAGTGATGAAGAAAGCCCAAGAGGACTCAGAGATAGTAACAAAATACTGAATCTCTATTGATTCCTTCCCTTCACTTTGTTGCTTACTGACTTGTCACTGTTTTCCCCAGAGGGGTGTGTCCTACCTCTCTCCAGGTAACCTCACCGGGATGTGGGTGTCCCTGCCTGTGCAGCCCTGAGCTGGGGCACAGACACTGGACGATGAGGAGCACTTCAGCTGTACCTGTCATGCAATGCACAGCTGGTGCCAATTCCCCTGATCTCCCTTCTGGTGCCCCTAAAACCATGCCTCCCCTAGCTCCCTGCCCTGAAGGGAAATACCACCACTTGTACCCACCCCAACCCCTACAGAAGGCTCTGGTGACCTGGGCACGTGGGACAGGTGGATAGCCAGGCTGGCAGCTGAGGTAGGGTCTGTGCCAAATCTGACATATTCTGTGGGTTTGATCTTCCAGTGACAACCCCAGACATGTTCCTGGGGCAATGTGGATGAGCAGGCAAGGCACAAACACTCTGTGACACACAGCTACCTGGAGGGAGGGTCGGTCAGAAGGGAGAGAAATCAGGGAGATCTGTGCAATCTTCTCTTAAGCACGGAAATACAACACTCCAACAGCAACTAAACTTCCAAATGAGAAGATACCAAAATTTACAATTTTACCTCCCAAGTCCTTTAAAAATCCATGTAAGAAACATAACTAAAACAAGCAGCCATTAAAGACATTAAAATCTCGCCCTACTCTGAAAGGCCATTTCCACATTCACTTCTCAAGTCTTATTTGTTCTGGTGTTGTCTCATTCTGACCAGCAATATAATAAAACACTACTTGAATGACTCATTTGGATAAAGTTTTCAGTCCAAAGCTGGACTTAGAATATATAACTAAAGTCCCCACAGACTTGTATACAGAGAAGGGTCTCCACATGACTGTTTTATTGGCCAAGTGCTGGATTGCCATCTACTGGAGAGTAAAGAAATAAAATCCAATAAACAGCTATTTCATAGTGAGGGAGCTGGAACTATGTTGTCTGCATTTTTGGCTTTAACTTTCCCTGCTTCTGTACAATTAATACAAGTCTGTGATGCCTTATAAAGTTGTTTCTCTCCTATGGTAAGCAGCTTCTGGTCTTCATTATCTTCAAAGTTAGACTGCATTATATATATTACTTTTAGAATGAGACACTTTAGAAATTTTTTAAAAGGTTTCTTCAAAATGAGCATATATGGTCCATTTAAAGCTGGAACTACTGGATAAGCAGCAAGTAAAACTGTTGCTAAAGATTAATGTTTTCTTAGTTCTGATCTACTGTATTTATGTGACCTTTGTGTTCTTACAGTTGTAAGAATGGCTATTGGATATCTAAATACTATTGCTACTGGGAGATAAAACTACTGCTAGCAGAATTTATGCCAAAGACAAATTAAAGTGAAACATTTAAAGCTTTCTCCCTCTGTCTCCTTTTGTCTGTGAAATGAATCTGTGTATTTAAGCCTATTAATATACAGTAATTTCTTGCTGCCTTCCATTTACTTGTTTTAAAGATCATAAAGCCCAGTGGCTCTTAGAAGGTAGAGAAAAGAACAATTACAATTTGTTGTACAGCCTCAACTCACCCTACCCAGTGCACTACAACTGCCTTGATGAGCTGGCTGAATGTTCTCCCATAGGATGCTCTTCTCATTTGCTGCAGAACTTGACCCTGTCCAGGCAGCAGATTTAAAAGAAGGGAGGGGCGAGGAATAAATCTACAGGACTGTGGACTGCATTACTGAGGAAGCTTGGGGCAGATATCAAATGAGGCAGGTAAGTACAGTAAGAGAAAGAATGGTTTCATGTCCGCGGCAGTTGAGGCTGGTTTGAGTCATGCTTGCAACAGAAAATAGGAAAAAAAAAAATAAAAAAGACAGATGAAGATTATTGAAAAGTTTGCTATATTTCAAGAGGAACAGCTCCAGCCACCACAGCTCTTCTGAGTCCTTCTGTGCAAGCACATGCCTGCCTCCTGCCCACCTTTCCTCATGCCTCTCCTTTGATGATCCTGTGTTTTCAATCCCCCTTCTTTGCCTCTCCTTGCGTACCTCTTCATTAGATCATCTGTTGCGGTGCTTGTTCCGGTCTGTTCCTCTCTGTTGGGCACCACAGCCGTGAGTGTCTCACTCAACACCACTCTCTGAGGGCTGCTGAGGCTCAGCTGGTGCAGCGGGAGCAACGCTTTGTGGGGAACATCCCATCCAGCTCCTGCAGCGTTATGGCAAATCTGCTGAACAGATTCATATGGTGCACGGTGGCTGCAGCCAGCATTAAGGCTCGCCTTGAGCTGGACCATTTTCCGTGCAAAATAAATTAAATCATCTCATCGTTTAACTGTTACATTTTAGCAAGTAAGCAAACAGAAAGGATGAGACCCAGGCTTTGCCAATAGCTGTGATCCTAAAGCAATGAAGTAGCAGATGCTCAGTGGCAGAAGAGGAATAAGTACAGTTGAAGGATTATTGTTATTTTTTTCTATTATATAATTTTCCCTACATTTTTTTCTTGAAATGGTTGAATGAATTTTCTTTCAGGAGGAAACACATCAGTCTGCAGCTTAACCAGGGAAGTCCAGCCTCCCAGGACTGGACTCCTAATATGTATTAGAATGGTGTTTATCCCCTTAATTCGGAAAATTCTCTTTCAGAAGTAAGTACATATCACCTGATCTCCTTTCCTTGAAAACAAAGCACATTTTTATTCTCTGCATCTCATACTGCTGTGCTGTGCCTCTCTGAAGAAAATCTGCAACACCATCTGATTTTTGCAGTAACCCTAAAGACAGGGGTAAATCTCAGTGTTGAGCAATGTATGACTGAAAGGGAAAAAAAAAAAAAACCTAAATCAGTTTGCTATTAGTGCAGTTCTCCTCCAAGCTTCAAGTAAGGTGACCAGTGTATTGGCTCAATTTTCTGTGCAGCAGTTTGGACATTTTTCCATCTTGATGAGACTGTATTTCTTGAAAACGGAGACAAAAAGCCAAACAGGGTGGGGAGCTGGGGAGGTTTCCAAGCTGCTCTGAGAGACAGCATGGAAAAGACAGAAATGTCATAAATAATAGTATATTTCTTTTTTTTCCAATAAAATTTCTGAGTGGCATCGAAAACAAAACAAAACAAAAAAAGATCTGCAATTCATTGTCCTGTCACTCAATAACATCTCACATAGCTCTGTGCCAACCCCTTTTATTTGCTTCTTGTGGCTCCTCCAAGAACCAGGAACAAACACAGGCAGCCACGTAAGCCCACTGTGCCACCGGAGTGTCTCCCTCCAGCCCAGCTGTGCTGGCCAGGGCTGGCACAGCTGGCAGCTCAGCCAGAGCCCCATTAGCCACCACGTTTGATGGGAAGGTGCAAAACTCAGGAAAGCCCTATGTCCACTAGAGCGATTCCCCATCCTCAGAACTACAATCTGGGTTTAACAGCAAATCATCACCGTCTTGATTTTGTGTCTTGCTGCAGGGGCTACTTTGTATTTGTCTGAAATTGAGTGTTTATGTTGTCCTTGCCTCATCCTGAGCCAGCCCGGCTGAGCCTTGCAGAAACTGAAGTATCTTACAGAAGGGGCAAGAGATTAGGGCTGTGAAGTGCTTTTTGCAAAACATTTTAATTGCCTTATTCAGGGACTGCAGCCAAGCTTACATGCCATTCCTTTAAGTTTTGTTACTCTTTCTACAGGAACAAAACACACTGATGTTCTATATACTTCCATGGGCTGTCCTGAACTAAGGCACTTATTTCTCCCATCCTGATCCATAAAAATGACAGACCAACCTATTCCTGGCCCTGGTGTCATAATGAAGCCTAGCATAGATCTTGACATAATTACCCAAGCATGAGTTTGTGGATTTTTTGTTTGTTTGTTTTCTTATTCTGTGCATCCTTTACCTTCTTGAGGATATGAAGACAGACTTTCCCATGAAAAATATGCATATTCAGCCTTCTATATGCACAAATAGTGCTTCCCTGTAGCTATCCTCCTCTAAATCTTCCAGGGGCTCCAATGGCCCTACCCACTTTATTTTTGGCTACTATGGCTACTATCATTAACCCTGCACTCAGTACTTTCCCTCCAAAGTATTAACCCTATTTTAGCCTCAACTGTCCTAAAAATCAACCCCATGAAATTCCTACCCTGATATCTGCCCCTTTTCTTCCCCACTCATAGCACTACATGCAGGCTGCCCCTGCCTTCCTTGTGTTTGGACTGCCTGTCTTGAGGGGAAAGGTGCTTTGGACAAAACTTGCTCTGTGCTAGGGCAAATCTAGGACTTGGCACAATTGGAAGAGCCCGAGAGGACATTTCTGGGCTTGCTGTAAGGTGAATGTGGGTCCCAGCAAAGCAGTGAGGACATTTCTCTTTCACTTGTCTGAGTTAATAATATTTGAGTAACTTCCTTCCAAACTTAAAAGCTGTGTAGTTTGCATATTTATCTCTATCTTACCTACTGAATGTCATTAAGGTCACTGCTATCCCAGAAAACATGTCAGAATTGGATGCAGCACAGGATGAGGGCAGGGACAAGCAGTGCAGCACAGCTTTCCTATGAAGAGAGATTAAATAGCCCTGAGGTCTGAATGAAGAGACTGATGCCGAATGGGATGAGGAGCAGTGAAGTGAGGATGGCCAGGGAAAATGTGAATGGAGAACACTTTGCTCAGGGTCTTCACAACGCAGTGAACGACTGATATCAAATCATCTAGAGGAAATAATGGTTCATGACATTGTAGTGTATTGTGGTGGTGCTTACAGCAGACTGCTTCAGAGGCCACAAGAATTCATAAATTGAGGAGATTGTGGAACTAAGCTTTGTTTATGGCTGCTAAAAAGATTATGGTGTGAGTGCAGGCTTTACATCAGGTCATACTTAAACCACAGAGAGCTGGAAGTGTGTACAGGGGAAAAGGTTTCATACTCTTTCCACAAATATAGTAGAGATGCATCTGAAGGAAAGATACTGGGATGAATAAACCCTTAGTCTGACCTAAGACAACTGTTCTGATATTAATGAATTTGGGAGACTTACTGGAAGACTGGAAGGTGCAGCTCGTGCTTCTCTCCTTGTATCTCATCTTTTCCATAGTTAGGACCAGTGGTAACAACATGGATTTAGCCACAGCGGTCAAATATGAGGTCACTTTTCTTTTGCCTAAGAGCAATCTGTAGTACCTCAAACCCCAGTTTAATTGTCCAGAACCCTGTGAGAGTTGAAACTGAATAGGAAAGGGTCTTTCCATTGAAAACTGAGCAGCTCACTACTGTGTTACCCTACAGGACTTCTCAAACTTCAACAGCTGCCAACAGCAGCAGCTGAAGAATGATCTCTCCTGGCTGACGCTCCCTCTTCATACACAATTTATGGCACTTAGCATTAATATATGGCCACAAACAGATGCTGCTTTTCTGCTTGCTTGTGATAATGAAGCTTGTGACAAAGCCAGGAGTACCTGATGAGAAGGAAAGGAAGCAGAAGTGTTTTCATCGTAAGGGTCACCTCACCACAGGGAGACTTTGGTGAATTAAGCACCTGCACAGCGAGCAACATAAATGGGGCTCATATGCTGTCTTTGACCTCCCACCCTTCCCTTCCACCTTTGCACTAACTCCTCACAAAGTGGGAAGAAGAGGAAATATCCATGCCATTCAGTCCAGACAAATTCCAGATACCTGCTTTACCACTCTTATTCCAATTACTAATTTTTCAGGGTAGAAACAATTGAGAAACAACCACAGCAGACACGGCCAGACATCTAACACCTCTCTGGGAGAGGCTAGGGGCTGACACAGCTTGGAGGAAGAAGCCTGATGGAGCATCCTCAGCATTTGCAGCCAGCCCTCAGTGCTCGCTGGCCTCTTCTCCAGCAAGTCCTCCTGGCACACGTCCCTCCAGGCTCTGCTTCGCCACCATTCCCAACAAATAAACGGCTCTTTGCAGCCCCAAAAACCCACACTCACCACCCACAGATTCCTGAACCTCGGAGTCTGCTCCCTGCCGTTGTTTCCTACAGGGAAATGGCTAAAAATCCCTCCACCAGTGCCACGTTTTTCCACGAAAAGCGCCTGTTGTGATTAAGTATGTGCGCACGAGGGAGGTTTCCAAGCTTGAGCAATCCATCTGGCAGCAGCACGCACCCCTGTAGGATTGTTCCCGCAGTACAGGACCCAGAGCTGATTTAACTGCATTAGTCACCACCAGCAGCACCGCTGATCTTGGACCCAGAGTGCTGGCTGGCCAGCAAGCCTCATGGTTATTTTAACTTTGTTTGCTTGACCTTTCCAGTGGTCCAGACCCCTCGAGGAGCTGAAGAATGCCTCATCCCCCGCTGTTGCCTCTGAAACACGGAGCAGCCAGGGCCAAGTGTTAGGCTGAGGATCAGGATGCACAGGCTGAGTAATGATTTGTCTTCATGAGGGGAAAATTTGCCTCTTGCTGACTGACTTTAAAGAAACCAAATTTTTTTTTTTTTTTTTCAATCAATACTAATTGAATTTAATGGGAAAGAAGGAAATGGAGCTGGCTAATATTTATTGTTCTGAGGATCATTAAACATTTCTTTATTTTGTTTATTAGCTGTGAGATTTCTTTATAGGCAAATAAATTCACAGATCTGCAGAACAGAACCAAAACCCGACATTTAGAGCCAGATGCAAGTTTTCACAAAGTTTGTGAGTGTTCAACTCATGTTATCCACTGATTCCAGCAGGATATAAGGAAACAAGCTGGAAAAAGCTGTGTCCTGAGAGAAAGTTTTGAAAGTCCAGCAGGTAGCAGTCTCTTCCAGGTAGATCATTCAAGGATCCATATTGTGTATCTGTTACTTGCTGTGATTCTTAACGCTGTAGACAAACCATTGCACAAGTTTAAGTAAGTCTCCAAACAATCCTTCTAAAAGGCTGTTTACTGCCAGACCATTATTTTTTTAACCTCTTAAGCCAAACTCTCTCATTCTGCACAGCATCTGGGGAGGAAATTATTGCTCCAACTGCCAATGTCAAGACAGATGCCAGACAAACTTAGCTACGTAGCAGTGATATCTCATTCACTGCTGTCTGAACAGCACACTTGTCCTGGAGTCCCGTGCTCCTCAACTTACAGGAGAGCACTTGTCAGAGCTGAGCTGACACAAGAATTTGCATATAAGGAGCCATAACACAACTTGCTTTAATTTGGGAAGAATTACCATCACTCCTCCCGTCAACTGGATTACTGCCACATGGCAAAATGAAGACAAAACTAGAAGAAATTCGCACCAAATGGTCTATAAAACTGTGATACCAACACACAAGTCATATAGAAATAAGGATAACATAGATAAAATTATTAAATTATACATGATATTATGCAACTCCATACCCTATGGAGTTTGAAAGATCACCAGAAAACCCATAAATCTGATAGCCCAAAACAGGTTACTACGAGAATCAGATCTGTGTTTAAATAATCTTTTTCTCACAACATCTTGGTATATTTTGACAATTTGTTATTTTTAAAAGTAAAGGTATTTTTATATCCCACACCACTGAGTTTTGAGGATGACAATGACAATCTAAATGTCCTAGTGGGATATTTGTTTTTACTTCAACAACGAGCGCATAGGCTGATGCTTCAGAAGTAGGAATAGTTGCCCCTTGGGTTAAGGCTGCACTTAACTGGAAATACTTTACTGTTTGAAACTTCCTGATTAACACTTCTTGGGATTCTGTAAATAGCTGGGGAGGAAAACCTCTGTGCTCAGATAAAAGACATTTGTGGACTTGCTGTTGGAGATGTGCAGTTCCCAGAGCAGCATCACTAAGTGATCCCCATGAACCAAAGGAGATGACTGTGAAAACGATGCCTGCAGTCACACAGGGAGCGAGAGGGACAAACAGACTGTCACATGCAGACCCTGCTTCTGGAGGTCAGTTAGTACTCTGGCAGGCTATCCAGTGAAATTTTTAATAGGAAGAAAGATAACATTTAAATTTCTCCAGATTTTTTTTATTTTTTCTCAGTTTTACTTCAACCAGGGAGTCAGGGCAAGCAGCTGTGTTTTCAAAATTCACATTTTTATAGTGTGAAATTTCTTCACAGTTTTAGGGGAAGGAGCTGAGGTTAGGTTTTAGCAAAAGGTAACTTTTCAGACTTCTTTTAGCTAACTAAAACATGATAACCTTTCTTCCTGTACTGCCACATAAAAATATATGGCATGGCTCTGTCCCAGCTTCTGAGGTTAAGAGCTCCAACTCCAGCTTCACTCTGAAATGTTACTCTCAAAAAAAAAAAAACAAAAAACAAACAAAAAAAAAACACCACAGAAAACCACCACATATTTATTGGTTCTATGTCACTCAAATATCAGATCTGCTCACTTAAAATTTTTTTAAAAAATTATGTTTTTTCTAGCTGCTGGTGCTTAAACTGCACCTGGCTCACAAATCATGTCTCACAGGCTTCAGCTGTACCTTCACCACGCCTGTGAGGCATCTCAGTGGGACGGGATTATGGATGAGGCAGCCAGTGCCAGGAGGAACACAGCCTGTCTTTCACAGCCCTGAGAGGGTCTGCAGGGCTGGCAGTCTTATAAAACAGCTTTTTTTAGTCATGAGCTGAATGCACTCAATCTGCTGGGCAGTCGAAACATGCTGGAATTCACGTGAGGTTGTGCCAAACACCCCAAGAGCAGAGGTGAGTGGTGGTACCTGTTCCTCAGGTAGTTAATGGAAAAGGTCACCCTTTAATGAGCTGGGCCACCTCCCTCACAGCACTCCGGCTTTCTCTCCAACACACCTCTCAGCAGAGACGGTGCAGTTATGTCACATGAACCACAAAGTCCTGCTGGAGGGAAGAAATTCTCCACGGGTAGGTAATTTAAGTGACACTGTTTACTTTTCTTTAAATGTGGTTTCGTGAACTTGTAAAGCCAAGTCATCTCTCAGAAGACAGACCTCTCCCAGCTCTCTAGTGCACCAGGGGATGGCAAGGACCCCGCGGGACACCGTGGCTCCCAGGGAAGGAGCTGTGCCTGTGGCCACAGCCGTAAGGAGAATGTGCTATCGAGGGAGCCGCCTACCACCATGCCTATCTGCAGGAAATGCTTGGGCCCTGCGGCTGGGGAGACACCAAAACATACCCAGGGAATGCCGGCCCATGCTGGGTGCAGGGCGGAGCGTGGAGCAGCAAGGACAAAGGCTGGAGCAGGTTCCAGGAGCCAAGTTGAGCACCCATAGCAGGGCTGGGCTCAAAAAAAAAAAAAAAAAAAAAAAAAAAAAAAAAGGGGGGGGGCAGGGATGGTCTCTGTGATAATTGCTAATTAGCTGTTGTTTGCTGAGAGTTTGAGGGTAGGGTCAGAAGCAGGTGGGGAACTCAGAGCGGGTTTTGCCAAGGTAAGTTCTGTGCTGATGTTTAAGCCCGTGGCTCAGCCCAGGGCAGGCACTATGCAGTGGGGTGTCTGCTATGGGGAGGGTGGGGAGCAGGTTTTAAGGTCTTTTAGCTTTAGTTATGAGCTTTCATTGCAGCTTAACTCTTTATGGTTGTCCAAGCATTGGTGAAGGTCTCTTAGCCTGTTGTCCTTTTCAATGTGTTTTATTTCTCTTTTGTTATTCTTTGGATGATTTTTTTTTTTTTTTCTTCTTGTCTATTCTCTCTTCTACAACGTTTTACCCTCCAGATCTGCTTTGCCCCTTCAGGAATGTGGCAGTTTTTCTCTCTCATCTATGCATGTGTGACTCTGCCTATAACTTATAATAGGGTTCTGTGCTTTGCCACACAAGGTCATTTTCCTTCCATTATGAATGTTCATAAAAGTCCTATTCTGAACAGGTTTGATCTGTGCTTTCACTTAGCAGGCTGATAAGAAACTATTTTGCTGGTTAACTGCCCATATATTTTCAAGCAGTCCACTTTAGAGAGGAAAAAAATTTGGCAGCTGCTTAATTTATTAAATAAATGTCAGTGCAATTATGCTTTTAAATGGGTAAAGTCTTTCACTGAAGGGAGCTATCTGCATCGTACAGGCCATCAAAGTCATCACAAATTGTTTTTAAGTGTCAAAACCATTATAAAGAATCGCTGTGCGTCTACTAAATGCATTGTCATCTTTAAGCTATAAGAACTGAACCCCTTTAGGAAGGAAGGTATCATTGATCAACCACTACATCTTTAGCATGTAAGAGTTTAAGATGGTCTCTGTAAGCACACATTTTGCACAATACTGAGCCAGGAAGGAGTTATTTCAATTTTATTTTGCGGTTAAGAGGCATCTGAACCATTATTATGGGTCCTAGGAATACACATATATGTATATTGTTTCTAATTCACTTAAATCTCAGTAAACAGGGTTATGCTCACAGCAACAAAAATAATTTTGGAAGCTATAGTAGAAGGCAAGAGAGACTAAGTAGGATAGTTCAAGGTATTATGGAAAAGATAATGCCTTCTAATCAGGATAAAGTACGTGGCTGTGAGGTGCATGGGACCAGCCTCCCATCTAACCTCACCGGTGGCACAAAGGAGAAGGGGCTGAGGTCCCACCAGCACTATGTGCTGTGGAAATTAGTGGGAGGGTTTTTCAAAAGAGGGAGGAAATCAATGTCTCAAAATGGATGAAGACTGCATTCCTTGTTGGTTTTGTTTTATTATTGTCACAGCTTCAGGGAGCACAAGAGCATTGACTTCAGCCTGACCCGAGCTATTGGTGGCTGTAATTTCTACCACCCCTTATTTTAGGAAGATTTACCAGAGCATCATTTCTCTAAGTCACTGTACAGAAGTGACAGCACTTGTAAACAGATGATGATGGATTACCTGTGGGAATTACTTCTCCTGCTTGTAGCGCTGTTGAAGGGTAATATCTGCCAGGTAGCTGGCAGCTGCAGAAATCCAGTGAGAGCAGAGGGACTAAAGAAACTAACCTTAATTCCACTATTCATACCCTGCAACAGCTTGACTTTTGGTGTACAGCTGTGGGACTAGTATAGAAAACATGCTGTTTGCGTTGCCCATACAGTGATATGTTTAAACGTCACATCTGCTGAAACGAGAGGCTGGGATGTGAGAAGGAGAAGAAAAGGGGGACAGCTGTAGCTTTCTCCCACACAGAGGTATCAGCGCTGCACGCTCACTCTGCTCCCTTCTGCAGCATGGATTGTATCTCCAAAGTTCTCCAGCAAACCCACTCTTCCAATGCCATCTACATTTAGCATTTCACAAAAACATCTGTCAAGGTCTGGTTAAAACCAGAACATGCTGCTTGTCAAGACCCAGTCTAGGATATCAAAGGATCAGGCTGGCAGAGCCAGAACGCTCTCTGGAGATGGGTACAGGTTTTCAGGGATGGAGCTGCATCCAGTTTCAACTACTGCCAGCAGTCACAGATGCTCTCCCCACCAACAGGCAATCCTTGCTTGTGCTGCCAACCACCTGGCTAGACAACACCTCAGCTGCTCCACTGACACGCCCTCACATAGCACCACACACACCCATCCTGCCTGCCAGCCTTTTTTGGGATATGCTCAACTGCTTGAGTGTTGAGAACATACTCACCACGTTGTAAGAAGAGAGTTCTTTAAAAATAGAAAGAAAACAGGTGTCTTTACTTCCCCCCCAATCTCTCTCCTAAATAAGCATGTTGAGTAAAGAAGTGTGAAAATTATGCTCTCTTCTCCCCTTTCTTTCAACTCTAACAGATATCTTTAGCATTCAGCCTGTTCAAAAAAAAAAGCTAGAAGTAGCAAAGGTTTCTCTCTCACCTCACAAATGTGCAGTCTTCTGCTGGCAGCCAACAAGATCATGCATCTGTTGCTTATCATCATGTTTCATGGACTTAAGGGCATTTCAGGCACCTCTTTTTTATGAAATGCAGAACATACATAGAGAGTTTCCTGTATCACTCACTTAAGATTTCACACACACCTACAGTAAGCCAACAAACAGCAGCTTTTGTTTAGTTATTTCTATGGAAGAGTATTTTATTAATCTTCTGTATTGTGGAAAAAACTGCTTTCATTGGAATATAGAAGGCATGCAACATTCTTCTAGTATTAAGATATGAAACACACTTATCTTGGCTTGGAGTTTGTTGAATCTTACCACAGGACTCATGCTTAGCAGTGTTTTGAGGCTGGGGTTGAGGTTTTATTGTTCTCCTTTTTTTTTAAAGTGGACATATTAGTAAAAAAATGCCTAACATCAGAGAGAACAGACTATGGTAATGTCTAGGAGCTGGTGGGTATCCATGTGAATAACTAGGTCTTTTCTAGTGCAATCCATGGCCTCCTCTTCTACCAGGGAGAAGAATTAAGAGGCTGTGTTTATGCACCATGATGCTAGCTGTGCTCGGTCTGTGATTTCTGAGCACAGCTACCACTACCCTACCCCAAGAAAGACTGATGTGATGAAGAACACAGATAAGAGTGGGAACATTTCGAGGAGGCAGGAATGCAGGAGCCTTGTTTGGGATATGGCTGGCACCAAAGTGTGAGTGAGGACCATTCAAATGATCCTAAGCAGAGGTGCTTAGCTGGCCCCATGGCCGAGGTGCAGAGCTGCTCAGGCTGCTCTATGCTTCACAGATGCTCTCCTGCTGCAGCGCTCAGCATCCTACCCTGAGACCAGCTCCAGAGTCACACCATGCTCTGCACCACAGCAGGAGCCTCTGCAGAGCTGGGCAGCTGAGCAAAGCACAGCAAAGGTGTCCAGTGACAGAGCACTGGGCCTAAGAGCTCCTGGCTGGGCTCTGACCTGAGCTGCTGGGTAGTCTCTGTGTCATGCTCCCAAGTCTGCTGTGCTGGTAACTTTTTAGCCCAAGACTCCTGCCTAGAGCCTCCCCAAAGCTGAGCAGTGCTGTGTTAGTGGGGCAGTTGAAGGGAACGACCCCTTAAAATACACAAAACCACAGGAATTCAGTCAAAAGTGTGTTGACTGCTGTACTTCTAAAAGTACTGTTATGATCATACAGACTTTTCTTCTTGGTGCCAGACTCAAACCCTCAGGGAATTTATGATTTTTTTAACATATAGATCAACATACATACAGACTAAATGGTGTTGTCATGATCCAGTTTCTGTAATGCTTCCTGTTGTGTGCTGGATATAAGAGTTTGAGGAACCTTATTCACAGGTTAATGACAAATGCAAGGTACTAGACAGTACAGCAAACTGAACAAGAGATTTCATCAATGACCTGTATCCCGTGACGTCCCTGAGCTCCTGAGTCTGCACGTAGAGACTGAAATGCCAACCATGACATTTTCAGAGAGATGTTTGCAAGTGTCTATCGCTACCTTCCTTGACAACCTGTTCTATATTGGAAATGCTGCAGGAATTCCCTAAGGGCTCCCACACTATAAAGCATTAGCTGATGGCCACACCTCTCTTCCCTTTACGTAAGTGTGAAAGAAGAGGTGCAGAGACAGACTCCAAAAACACATTAGGGTCCCCCGGGAGAAGGCCCTGCATGAACCTCCTCAGATTAATGTTTATTAAATGTGCTCTGGAGAAATCTGCAAAGTATGTTTCACTTGTATCAAATCATGTTGAATACCACAGAGGTTGCAGAGTTTTGTCCGTGGCGCAGGAGTAGTGCCAGGTTCAGGAGGCATTCAGCAAAACCAGCACAAAGCTTGATTGTTGGATTTATTTTTCTCTC